>NC_079152.1:12969141-13627565 GCF_947563725.1 Argiope bruennichi | reverse complement strand
ACTCATAAACGATTTGAGCTAGACGGTTGAAATTTGATATACGGTGTTTACACCACATTTACAGATTTCTATGAAATTTTGTGTTAAATCTGTTCAGATGTCCGTCTGTTCGAATAAAGATAAAAACGATAATTACATGACAAAATGCCCACCAAACCATTCAGTGACCAGAATGGTCACGGATAGGGGGGCATGAGACGGCGTTCTGTTCTGAATTACATGACAAAGAGAGCTAGATAAATAAAATTAAAAACACAGATTTAACATCTATGGTGTAAGCACCTGTCAAATTTTGAGCCCAATCCAACGACGTATTGACTGTCTGTCGGTCCATACTTTCAGAAACCTGTAAACGTCCAATGACTTAATAAATATGTCAAATGTGGTATGGGATTTTGTGACAAGTACAACTTTGTGCCAAATTTTTGTTTGAATCTGTTGAGAAAAACTTGTCTAAAACGCAAATTCGATTTTTGAATACTATTAACGCGTGCTAGGAATTAATCGCCAAATAATTCGCCAAGATGATACGACAGATTCCGTAAAAAATGCTAAATTTGCACGAAAGGTTAATATTTCATAAATATTGTACACCAGAGCTATGCAAGGTGGTTTTTGGTATAACACCTTTAATAGAGAGTATGCGAGAGAGTGACGATGTTATCGACGAATTTATTATAAAATATCTTTAAAAAATAAAATCCAATACCCGACCTTTGTTCAAGAACATTTTATGATGATGTAAATAGTTGCTTAATAGAATGTTGGATTGTTCTTTTGGATTATCATGTTAAATTTCTTTTATTTTTCTAGAATGGAAGAGAAAAATGCAACTCTTTATCCATACCCATGCCCTAGGATTTATAGAGTGAATGTACTGAATATTAAATTAAGATTATATGTTTTTGGAACTGAAGTTAGATACCTAAATAAAAATTCGCTCCAATACAAATAGATATGTGTCAAATAAAATGTAGGAAGATCCATTCAGTATTTACATTTTCTGTAATATAATATCTATGATCTTATTTAAAGTAATTATTGAAATTAAAGAAACCAACCTAATTCTAACTATTGGTTCGATCTCGTCCTTTTATATGAACCCTTGATATATCATCAATAGAAGTCAACAAACTCATCATCCTCTATTTCGAGTACTTCACTCTACAATTTCTATAGAAAAGAAACTCTATGGAATAAACTTTCACAACAGCACCGATTCTGCTAATGTTTAGATCATATTCTCAAATTTTATAATTATTATTTAAAAATTATATCATATTCTTAAAAAGAAATTCACAGCCTCCAGATACGTCCTCAATGATCGCCTTTTCACTACCAATCGTCATTTTTCAGAGAAATATTAAAAACTCAACTTCATTGTATATTCCCTATAAGAAAAAAATGATAGAATTCCCAAACGCCATTTTTTATTACACATGAAAATTTAGTTATGTCATTAACGTAAATATAAACCATTAAAAATATATTAAAATATTAAATACTCAATATATTGAAAATTAATACTAATCTTATTATTTCTTCATATATTGATATATCAAACTCAACTTCATTATATATCCCATATAAGGGAAAACAACGACAGAGTTCCCAAGCGCCATTTTTTTATTTCATATGAAAACTTAGATATGTCATTAATGAATACCTACCCTCCATTTTCAAGAAATATCAAAAACAAAACGCTGACAGAAAATCCACCCCAGCTCCACCGATTTCACATGCAAAGTCATCAATCCGTATACCCTAATATTATAGTCTAAATATAATTAAATTAATAATATCATTAGATATGATACGATGTAATTTGTCAGAGTTAATTGAGATAACTAAATTAATGCTATTAATATGTTGCAAACAGTTTCTAGTTTAAAAACCACTTACGAATGATTTAAACATAAAATTCCATGAATGCTTATATTTTGAACTTAAATTTATACAATCTCCAAGTATGCTATCTACAAAAAGGGAAATAACAAATGTTTACATATATAAAGTGAACTGAAATAATTTGTGAATTTTAAAATGTATCAAGAATATCTCATAAATTTCGAAAAAATAATCCCAAATTAGATTATTTGTTGAATTTATACACTAAATTTATTTCTTTAGTGTTGTGTAACAAATTAAAGATACTAACAAAGCATCTAACTTTACATTAATGATTTTGTATGAAGCATGTACACAAAAACACAAAATAGATATTTATTTACTGAAAAAAATACATTTGGCAAAAGTTTACAAAATTTACGAATTTATTTTACATCAATTATTTATATAGTATTAGGAATTTTTCTATCGGCATAAAGATGATTTCTTCATGACCTATCTTCTCCAGTACTGTAAAAAAAAAAAAGTATATTAGTTCAAAATTTGAAATGGTAGTTAAAAGAAAACATTTAAACCTTTATAAATATTAAAGTCATTTAGAAGAAAAACTACTAGTTAAAAGTACAAAAATAACTTTAGCATGCTTTTTCTTACGAGAAGATAATATTATCAGAAATAGATTAAGTAATAGATTTTAAATTAGAATATCTACTGAATTTCAAGTGAAGAAAAAAATCTTTCAAAAATATTGATCACACCTTTTTTAATTGCATTTTACTTCAAAATAATTAAATACAGAATTTAAAACATTACAAACAATTCACTATTAAATACAGATTTTTTTTTTAAAAAATCAAATGCTTGAAATTTTAATACATTAAGATGCTACTAAAATCTAAATCTTTAACTTGACAAAAAAAAGAGACCAATAAAAAAAATATATTGCTCCCAAATGATAGCACATGGACTTAAAAATTCTCAATAAAAATGCTAAAAGCTCTATGTATTACAATCACTTTCAAAATCCTTCTTCAAAATCTTCTATTATTATGTTGTACAGAAAACTCTTTTTAATCAGCCAAAGCGAGATTAATTACAAGCTGGGGAAACAACAACTTCTGACTAGAACTTACTTGCGCTATCCTATGTATTTGTTCTACAACAGCTGGCATTACTGCAGAAATACTGTCTTCAATGATAGTGTGCATCATGTTAGTGCATTCTTCTTCACTTAAATCAAAGCGGAATTTGTCTTGGACCTTCAAAAAATTAACAAAATCTATTTTTACAATACATTTCAATAAGTACAGAGAAAAGTAAAAATTATTTTGTCATAATAATATTTTTTCACTTTTAATTCTCTAATTTACAATTCAATATTATAACCAGTGCAAAATCTTGAAAATACATTTTCTGGTACTTTCCTATTAGGTGGCACAATATGTACTAGTGTTATAGTATCATATTGGTGCATTTTTCTTCACTAAAAGTGGAATTTGTCTTGAACCATAAGGAATTTCATTAAAAAAATTAATGCTCACCTATTAGTAGGCTAAAAATATTCCATTCAGTACCTAAAACCGTCCATCTAATCAGAAATATCTTTTCTGATATGAACATTCAGTTCAGTTTGAGGATGCATTCATTTCAAAACAGTTCTTTATCATTTGAAAGTGGCAAGAAATTTGATTATAAGAAATTTTAAAAGGACCCTAATTCAATGTTGTTTTTTATTGTTGTTATTTCCATTCCCATGGCCCTGTGTACTTTGCGCCCGGCACATTTTCCCCTCATTTGTGGTTATCCAGGGCTCTTTTGATGTCTGTTCAGTTTACGGACAGTTTACAAGAAGCTCCTGACAGATGTCCACAGGCGAGAGTAGTCCAACAACGGATGAGATTGCGGATTTACAACCATATCTATAAAGGCAACGGACCATGGGAATGGGGCTTAAGTATTACCACAGAAAGATTAAAAATCTAGTTATCTAATAACATCTAATTAATTTAATTATAATAAAAGCTCCAAAATAATTGTTATTAGCTGCACATTTCTATCCTCCGAAATATATCTATGCCAAATTTGACAGCTCTAGAACAAACAGTCTGTTCTGGAGATTGCCAATGCAGACACACATTTTGCTTTGTTATTAGTAGAGATGAACAGATAGCTTACTTTTTTGACTGTTTTATCAGGTTCAACAGCAATATCAGGAACGCTAGCATCCACCATCAAAGAAAATAAATTCAGAAACAAATTTCCATGCCTAAAATGTAAAATTAAATGCAAATTTAAAATGACAGTTTATTATTAAATGATAAAAGTTAAAAGGCAAGAAATTTTTTTTTTTTAATTCTCCTTTTCTTTTTTCAACTTCCGATACATCATAAAAAAGATAAGAATAGAAAACAAAATGAATTTATTGGCAAAAGTCATATATAAATATGGTTATTTTTCATCATAATTGTCGCGACCATTCTGCCATTTTGCATGTTTCTAGACCAGATTGTCGATGCTCTGTTCAAAAAACGTTGCCACCAGTGATGTGAGATGAGCTTTACCTTTCTTTGAAACTTCTTGTTACTCAGGAAGTTTTTGAGATTTCTTTTTAGAAAAGAATATGGAGCAGGAATTCTTCCACCAAAGTCTCAATTTTGGCATGTGGGTCAACCAGCTTGTTTTTTTGTTTTTGTTTTTCCCCTTAACTACTCGATTAGTTTACTGAATAAGGTGTTCCGTTGAAACAAATTTGTGTTAGCAGCTTACAGCTTATATGCAGACTAGAGACAAGTAATTTTCATTTCTACCTTGAATTGAAGAATTGGCTAAAAGACGAAAGCTTTCAAACTAATAAATAGATTTGTAGTGAATAGCTTATAAGCCAGTTAACAGCTACGCTACACAAGCAATTGCTTTTGTATTGTGGTCATGTTACTGGGCTGCGAACCACAAGGTCCCAGATTCTATCCTCGCTCATCCCACTCAGCACAGATTCAACCAGTCAAATCTAATAGGAGACAACATTTTTTGAAAGGGGGATCGGAAATCTGGTTCACCAATATAATAAATGCTTAAATAACATTGAAAAGAAGCCATTTTTGTAAATAGCTTATGATAATAAATTTATTTTGTTTTTTACTTTTGCCTTTTTTTTTAATGGTCCACTGGAGATTAGAAAAGAAAAACGACTTTCACGGAATACCTTTGTAAACAAAATTAGTGAACTTTCGTTATTTCACTCTTTTTCTTGAGAATAAAAATAACCTGACAGCATTACTTAAGTGACAGAAAGACAATGGAAGATCTTTTACCTACGCAAGATCAAGAAGGCAGTGACGGCATGCTGCCGAAATATATTGTAAAAATCTGAGTGAATTCCACCCATGGCATCGACCATTTCTTTGCTCAATTTCATCTGAGGAGGCATCGGCTTAGGATCACGCCCCAAGATGTAGCCGAAATCAATATGAAAAAGTTTACCTGTGTAATAAAAAGTAATTTTAGCACATAACATTGCATTCCTTAGGAGAGCATAAATAAATTAAAAATACAGATACATTTGAGGTGCAAGTGTTAAATTTTTTTAGGTGTGTCAACGAGTGGAGATTGGTCTTATTTTAGGTTTATCTCACAGAACGTTAGTTTGATAATCCAGACTATTACTAACTGATTTTAGAATTTGGTTCCTCATTACAGATGTCAGATTTAATTTAACATTCCAGAATTTGAACCAAAACATAGTGTTGTGCATCTATAATAAAGCTTTCCTGCACAGGTAGTCTCATAGTAAAGAAGAGATTTACAAATATTTTCAATGGATGCCAAATCAATACTTCTTGCACCATGGCAACAAACTTAGCAACAGTAATGAAGCTTCTCGAAAATACGAGAATTACGGCTATACCTCTTTTAGAAGCCAAAGCCAATTAATTCTTTTCAAAAATTGGATATCCTATCATGTAAACTATAAATAAACGTGAGAGAGGAAAAGCAAATGTGTTGAGTTAATTTTATCTTTGGATCTTAAAGACGGGTCGAACTCTCCGGCTGCGATGATGTAATTGAATTCTAAAAGTGCTGCTTACATGGGCTGAAAGGGGTTTGGGGGGGGGGGGATAAAGCATCATTATCCATTATCGAGTTTGTTGGGATTCTCATCATATACTCAATAAACGAGATTTCCGTAACCATATTTTTAATTAGTATATACAATCTTTAATTTGATTGTGGTACAACTCAGTCTTATTTTGTTACTTCCTGTCAAAAACGTTATCGTGCACTATCTTATTCCCTTACTTCTAGTTAAATGGGTTATTGCATTGTTAAAAAAAAATAAGTAATTCTACAAACGATTAAGTGAAAGTACAGACCTTACCTCCTTATCATTATAAAAATAATTTTTTATATATATATTTTTTCATGAAAAAAAAACACCTTTGTAATAAAAGGTTTTGAGTTTTCCTCTAATCAATAAATTAAACTTAACCTAAGTTTCTTCAATAACAATAATTTCAATCAAAATAAAAATTCAGGAATTATAAAAATAAAAATGATAGAAATCTGGATAACAATGGAATTTTAAATGTAAATATTGTAGCTAACAAAAAAAATATTTTTTTTAATAATGCTAATGTTTTGATTTTTTTCAATAATTAAATGTAATTTTGCATGTATACATTCCAAATTATTTTCAAAATCAAAAAACTTGCACCTTCCAGTCTCTACACAGATTCATTTCCCAATTTTTATATCATGTGAAAGCTCATCACTCTTTAGATATGCTGTCAATAGTAATCTACTCTCCATCATTCCCTACTTTTTGAGCGAAATCTCAAAAATGCTCCTTCAATGTGCAGTTCTTCATGAGGGAAAAACCTTGACAAGAGTCTAAATTTATAACCACTAAATTGATTTCACCAATTTTTATTTAATAAAGAAGCTTCTGACCTCTAGATAAATCATCAATAATAGCTTGCTTCCCCCTTGACTTAAATTTTCAAGAAATACTGCAAAAGGAAATTTCAACAGAGATCCTAGCTTTAACAACTGGACTGATTTCACCAATTAATATCACTTTACAAAATGTATAACTAATCAGAATGCTCTTTGCTAGAAAATGTACAAGTAAAATGTAAGCCAAATATTTTTCAACAATAAGATTTAGTTCATCAAAATTGGTCAGCATGACTAAGTTAATATTATTAATATAGCAGGAGTACAGCTGGTCTTCAAATGCACCTAACAAATATTTAAATTGGGAATCTAAGTGAAATATTTTAAGGACTAAATTTTTCCATGAATACACTTTTCTAAACCCAATTCGAAAACTTTACATAATACATGTTTTCAGAATTCTTTTAAAGAGATAAAGCTTTGTTTCTAAAATTTGTATTACATTACTTTGAAATAAAGATTTTAATAATAATATTTAGTACAGGGATAAAAGAAATTAATTATTATAAAAGTCCTGAATGACATTACCAGTTTTAGTTAAAAGCAGATTATCCAAATGTCTGTCTCCTACTCCAAGTAAATATGTTATGACACAATATCCAGCTAAAAAAAGAAAGAATGCAAGTGAATATTTAAAAAACCAGATAGATAACAGTAAAGTGTAATTTACAAATAGAACTCTTTTTTTTAATTTTATAGTTAGTAAAACTGAATATATAATTACAGAAACACAAACAAAACACAAGCTTGTAATTAAATTTTAATGCAACAGAAGGAGAAAAAAAGTTTAGTCGAACTATACCAAATGCAAAAATATCTATTTTAGAAAATACTTATTTATTAAAGTATACAAAAACAGGTATAAATTAAGAAATTAACTCAGAATAAAAAAACTAAATCAATAAGTTTTTTTAATAAGTTCTAATACATAAGAAACTGGTAATAAAAATGACAAGAGAAAAAAAATTAAAAAAAAAAAAAGTAATTTAATTTTTATATTTATAATAGGAAGCGTTTCTGTATGTGTTGCCACATAGCAAGACCAACCATTAGACCAAAAACTATCAAAACAGCACAGATGTACTTTAGAAAGTCAGAATGTGCATTGCCAAGCAATGTTTTTTAAAAATTTAACTAGCTGAAAATTAAGTGAGCTTTTGGTGCTTTTCCTCAATAACTCTTTAAAATATTATTGCACCAAGCTAATTTTCTTACATCATTAAAATTTTTTAAAGAAATTGTCTTTGTAAGATACTAAATTTAGTTGCCATGTTATTTCCCCCCTAAATTTAAAAAGCATTTAATAATAAGGAAATTAAGTTTTGATACCATAAAAGGCAATATGTAATTAGAGGATGGATTACCCAAAATGTTAAAATAACATTTCTTTAATGTCTATCACAAACTGGTGGTTAAAAATGTTTTGTTGAAGAAATAATAAATATCATGTTATGCATAAGAAATTTAATTGAAAATGAAAGCAATCAATATTCTCAATGTACAAGCTAATCACCAAAAGCTTTTATATATTAAACAAAATAATTCCATTTCTTTTCACGAGATAATAGATGATTTCAATTCTGACTATGTAAATGTGCCATCAACATATTTCCAATGACATACACTTTAATACTTAAGAAATGGTAAATAATTTGTTTGTTATTATTTATTTGTCATACTGCAGTAAAGCTAAAGAAATAATAGGAATTTTTTAACTTTTTAGAGATACAGACTTTCTCTGCAATAAATAAATCAAGATTATGTATAAATATAATTCTGAAATAAAGCTACCTGCTAACAATAAATCCCTCATAAAATGTATCAAAATATCTACCTAATGATTTAACATAGTTTTCCATAACTTCAGCTGCAATTCCAAAAGCTCCATTTTCAGAAGGAGCTTGAGCTCGAAGATAACTCTGGATATCTTTGTATTCATCTATGATTGTATTAATTGCAGATGATTCAATGTACTGCACAAACCCTGTGAGAAAAAAAAAAAAAACATGGAATCAAGAAAATATTCAATAATGAGGCATCCATTCTGAATTATTGTCAAATTCATTGCTCCTCAAATTTAATACCAGATGGCACCACATTTATGAGATCAAAATTATATAAAATGATCCAAAAATCTATAATAAAATCCAATCTTCTAATCTAAATCCAAACTAGAAAAAAACTTCAACAAAGTGTATAAAAAGAAATAAAAACTTACCATGCTTACTGCTGCAGGCTAATACACGGTAGGGGGTCAGTTTTAAATCGAGATTTTCATGCAGCAGCAACTGAATAAAGAATAAAAAATTGTTATACAGTTATTTATATTTTTTTAAAAAGAATGTAAGTCAATCATTTAACAGCAATTAGTAAAAAATCATAGCATGACACACCATATTTTGCATCCAAGAACTATTTCAAATTTTGAAGATGTCCATAATGCGACTTATTAAGGAAATGACACATAACATCATGATACAGAAGATATAGCAAACATATTAATAGAAAATTCAACAAAGTAAATCTACCTTCATTGTAAAACACTAATAATGTAAAAGGCTTCAAATAGGAATTCACAATAAATAGAAAAATAATATTCGAAAAATATTAATTGAAGAGTATTGTCTAAGAAGATTTACAATAACTCATGGAAAACTAGAATGAATTTATTATTTCCTGAAAAAGGCTATTCAAAAAAGTAAACGCCATAAAAATATCACTCAAAATTTAGTTATTTAAACAACAAGCTAAATACTAATAAAAAGAATGGAAAAAAAACATATTATTTGATAAACAAATAATTAGAAATAGCAAATTATGCTTAGTGTAATTAAAATGTCACTGACCACCAATGTTTATCCAATAAAATACATATTTAATGATTTAACCAATAAGATAAGACTTGCATGGATTAAAAATTACACTAAATATAATTCCATCCACTAAATATTATTGGAATTTATATTATAAGTATATTATTTAACATTTAATAAAATTTTGCATAATACAGAAATAGTTATATATGCATGTGTGCATGCCCTTTTAATTAATTATATGCTAATTGTATCAATAAATTTTTTTCTTTATACAAGAATTAGCACAAGTGCTGTAATATAAAGCTACCTGTGAGATATCTAATAAACTTATAGACAGTTTTGGTCATTTTTTACATGGTCATCCTTCAATTCTTTTACATCACAAATACATGATGGGTCAATTGTACTGCTAATGACGGAAATCACAAATAAATATAGGTAAGTGAAAGAAATGTACATTATCTTTAAGAATCTAAAATGTGTGTGGATAGCTACTTCTTGGTATATTCTTGAAATTCCAAATTTAAGAGGCCACATAAGATCACATCTATTTATAATCTGAAAGTTCGTATAAGATCAAAAATAAAAATTAACTATGAAAAATTAACAATGTTACCTTATCCATTAGAAAAATTGTCTGCAATATCAACTGATCTTGCCTAAGATCATCCCCTAGTTTGAAAATTGTAACATACTCTTTATCATCTACTGTCAGGAATGTCAAACGAGTGGGCATAAGGGCACTCTTGAATAAAGTGGTCTTCTCTGGAATGATGCCTTTCACTTTGACCGAAGGGTCTAAAGGCAAAGGAAGAGGTTCAAAGTTCAAAAAGTCTATTTTGTGAATGTCTTTGTCTAGCAATAGTGCTTGAAGTCTTTCAGTCTAGAGAAAAGAAAAATTTTGATAAATGCAAGTATAAGAAAAAATCTGAATATGCCTTTTGTACAATGTCTTCTCAAAAAACACAATTCTTTTCATAACAATAAACTTTAAACTCAGAAACTCTAGAATCCCCAATCAGTTAAAGGAGTAGAAGAATATATATATATATATATTCTCATTCTTCTACTCATTCAACTGACTTGGAATCCTATTGTGCATATATACAGACAAAAAATGCATGTTAAAGGCTAAATCAAAATATGACAGAAAATAATAATACAATACAAAATGTGTTTGATAGTGACAAAGTGTGACGAAGTTACAATATGTTTACTCAATGAGATATAAAGCTTAATTAGCTTGCATTAAAGGTTTCATTGAAAAAAATTGTTTACTCAAAACAATGCAATTTAAAATAATTAAAACTCACCAAGCTATAACTATTTAACAATAGGGGTCATGTACAAATTTAATTTAAGAAACTGTTTTTAAAAAGTAATATAATAGTGTATAATAATTTCAATTCACAAATGATCCCTTAAGGCATCTTTTGAAGCACTGAATTTATCTGAATAATTCGCCTAAAATAGTGTTTTTCATTTCATAAATTGATTACTTTTAGTTGCAGAAAAATTTTTTTTTTAATTATCACAGTGTCAAGAATTCTTTTATTAAGCAAGAGTGATAGGACTAAAAGACTGAATAAAAATCTAGATTTCATAATTTTTTCAAAAATATATTTAAGTTAAATAACATACAATACAATTTTCCTATCACTTAAAGCTTTTTTTTTTTTTCTCCCCTAAATGAAACTATATGTCTACCTCTAACGGTTTATAAATTAGCTACTGGGAGACAATAAGAGAAGTACTCTTGTAAATAGTTTCAGCTTTAAAAAAAACAAACTGTATTTTAATATATTTAATGAAAAATACAGAATGAACAGTAGAATTGAAGTATCAAAAGAAGACTAATAATGTAATAAACAATACTTATAAAGCTTAAACATAAATAAGGGCATATCAATGTTATGACTTATGTGCATAAAATATAAAAAAGTTCATTTATCAATTTTTATTCTTTATTAGAAAATATTTTTTAAATAGACAATCTTTGAAAATATTTTTTAAATATTCTAGAAAAGATCATGGCAAACATTACCTTTTTACGTCTGCCACCACTTTCTCTTGCAACTGTTTTCAAAAGACTCAACAATTTTTCTACAAAGTCCCTTCCACGATATAACAGCTCCTTTCGCCTTTTATATTCAGGTGGTCCCTAAAAGAAAATTCAAGACCTATCACAAAACTTTAAACATTTTTTTTTCCTTCCTTTTTTGAAATCAAGTAAATTAGCATGAAAATTTCATGAAAACAACTTTATTTAACTTTTCTGGTGTAAGATTTGCATGTGGGATAAGCTGCACTGATCATATAATTTAAATAATAATAGCAATATTTCAAATAAAAGTTTTTCTTTTAGAACAGTCACCTTTTTAAAAACAGATCATTGACATCTTCAGTCTTGTAAAATAATTAAAAGTAATTATAATGGTATACTGTCAACTTGATTAAAAAATAACCACCAACACTGAAATTTGAAAATGTGAGGACCTGATTCTCAGAGGAAATTATAACTGAATTTTTACATTGTTTGTCCTCTTCTTCTGTCTCTGAAATTTTTTGTATATATTTAAAGAAAAAAACTAATCACTTTTTTTCAAGTGAAATATTTACACTTTTTTGAACAGCATATGGATATCAACAGTACACTTCATCTACACCTGTTGAGAGGAATACATGAGATATACAGAAGAAAAAGAAAAACACACTTTCATCAAAGCCACTACCCAGAGATTGTATGCCTATCAACAAGGCAAAATTTCATTGTAGACAATCAAATATGAAAAATCATTAAAAAGATTTATAGAAATAAATAAATGAAATTGTAGTTTAAATTTAGTAATTAAAAATATAAAAATAATTTCAGCTTACTCTCTGAAGTGTTAAACTAAACCTTTTCATCACATCATGATACATTTTTTTAACTTGATTTTCTTTATTATGGTTATCAGGCTCCTCAACTTCTATTATTAAATACCTAAAGAAAATTATCAAAAATATATCATTCAACAATATAAAACGACAAATTCTAATAAACTTTTAAGCTACAATATCACATGTTAATACATATGTTGAGTGGAAATATCTCTTACCAATAAAAATAGTTCGCTAAAGTTTCATTGGCACAAGCTCGTTCAATAAGAAAAGTAGCAAGGTCAGTCTGAAATTATTGAAAATATTACAATTTTTCATACTCAATCAGTCTAAAAATGACAAAAGACAAATATTTTAATATGCAAAAACTTAATAAAAGGCATATATGCTATAACAAAAGGAAGTATAGCAAATAATTAAAATTTTAATTAAATCTTTGAAATTAATTAAATAAATTTTAATTGAAATGATTAAATTTTTGTTCCAAAATATTTTTAAAGTATAGTAAATATTGTTGTTTTTTTTTGTTATACACTAAAAAAACTTAATATAATACAAAACACAATTTAATAATAATAAAACTTGCATAAAAATAATAAAATAAAATAAATAATTTAAACTCCAATTAATACTTAAATTTAAAATAATAGTAATACTCATGTTAATAATAATAATTAATTACAATTTAATAATAAAGTCAACAATTAAACAACTTACAATTTAAAATAAAACTAAACGAGTGCCCAATAAATGAAACAATAATTTGATCATTCTGATTTTGATTATGAGGTGAACATTGTTACAAATAATATGCCTTTAATATATAACTTTGAAATAATTATGTCATTACTTTTAAAAAGTTACAATTTATTAAGCATTTACTGAAGTAGCTTTTCTAACTGAAAGATTGACTCACATATTCTTTTTTTCATATGATTTCTTCATCACAAAATGATGCAAAAAAACAAACAAAAAAAACTGTTGTTTACAAGTTTATTCTGTTGAAAGAAGAAAAAATTTACAACATTGCCAAAAATCAGAAACACTTTATAAGTGATGATATACCTAATATATTCGATCAAATAATAGTATCAGTGCAAAATGTTTAGGATTTATATTCCACTATTGGAATAAAAATATTAGTAGGGAGTAAAAAAATATGTAGGGTTATAAAGATGTCTTTTTTTTTTTCCATCACTCAAATCAATTTATCATATCACCAGCAAACATGCTGAAAAAAATATTCTTTTCAAAATATCAGTTTTCAGTTTCAACAAGCTATACATGAATCATTCCTAATGTAAAAGACACAATGAATAAGAATTCAAAAAAATTAATCAGATAATAAATCTGAGTTTTTTTTGGAGGGGGGGATCAGTGCTTTCCGTATTAATTTTCATTAAATATCTCGTTTTTCTCTTTTTTTATTATTATCCTTTTAATTAATAAATTTATTTAATAAAATAAATTAATATTTAATTCAATACATTTGAATTCAAATACTGATTCTTTTTTTCTTTCTGCTTCGCCCTGTTACAGCCCAGACATTCTCTCTTTCTTTCCTCTCATGACAGACTCTGGACATTTTTTTAAAAAAATCTTTTTTAAATGACCATGCTTGGGTATTACATATGTTTTTTTATATTAATATAATTAAAATATGCCCAGTTTTTAATTGAAGAGATTGATTAATGTAAATAAAAGCAATACATTTTAGAAATCTAATCTCTAGTTTTACTTAGAAATTATTACTTCACATAAATGTTTGTAATAATATATTCAGTTAATTTAATTTAAATTCCATTACATCCATATTTTTTATTGTAGAAAAAGGAGTCTCCAATGAAGCTGGTTCAGATGAACTAGAAGATGAATCCATTTTCAGATGATCTCCAAAATTTTCAAGTTTTTCGGAATCATTGCTTACTGAAGAGATAGATCTGCAATAAGAAACACACAGTATAAGAATACATTTTAAAAGGACATTTAATGGAATAAAATAACAAGAATAATAATAGCTAAAATAAATATTTTAATCTTAAATTGCCCATTATATTTTTTTTAATAAAACATATGTCACTCTATATAAATAAGTAAAAGAAGCATAGAAAAATTAAATAAGTGGAAAAATATTGTTTTAATATAAGTACCTTTGTTAACATTATCCTCAATTCATGTTTAAAAAGTGGCAGGAAAGTTATTTGATTTGACTATTAAAATTACAACAAAATACACATATTTAAAGATAAAACTGTTAAATTGTTAACTGTTAGAACTTTATGTTCCCTAATATATAATACAAATTCTGACAATAATGAAACTCCTAACTGCAAAGCAAGTTTGCACTTTTTAAAATTATTTTAAAGTACATGACTGAAAAGTTTTCTATTATTTAAATTAAATTTAATATTAATAATAACGTGCATTTATACTAAGATTAAAAAGTACCTTCGTTTTTCCAAATCTGCCAGCGCTTTTTCAATTTCAGCAAAATTTTCGTATTTTAAAGCTTGGACTAATTGCAACAAGTACATTAGAAGATCCTAAGAGAAAGAAAAAAAAATCAATATAAATAATCATCCACTATTTATTATCTAATAGATAATAAATATCAATCAAAAGGAACATCGACATATTAACTAGCTGAATATTCATCACCTAACTGATGATGAATACCAAGTTTGGTTTCAAAAAGAACATTTAACAATAATACAAATACAAATTTATATACAGACAAAATATATAAAAATTACGTTATTGAAAACATAAAATATACAATTACTTCATCGGAAGCTTGTTTCAGCCTTGTTACAGCATATCTCCTGACAATAGGATGAGTATATTGAGGTGAAAGCAATTCTAAGGCATCCTCAACATCCATTGCCTGCCACCTAGCAAGTAAATCAAGAGCCTGTTTCTCTTCACTGCTGATTTTCCAGTTCACACATTTTAAAAATTTTGCAAGTCCCTGCATTAGATGAGATAATATTGATATATTTCATATTATTGAGATTCAAATGATACTTAATCATTTGTATATTTTCCAAAAATAAATAACCTCCTTTAAAAGAAAAAATAATAACTAGTAAATGCATTTTTCTAATTAAAAAAAAACTGGATCTGCAATTGATGAATGGAAGTTTTAAAAATTGATGCTCCACCAGTACTTTTGACAGAAAATTATCTAAAATTTACTAGATTATTCTTTAAGGTATATGGCACATAATACAAAAACTATATACTGAGAGATCATAAAAAAATTAGTAAAAGTAACCTCCAACAAAAAATATAAATGTGACTAATTTGATGATACATTCATATAAAAAAATTAATCAATTTTAATAATCAATGAGGCAGCTAGTTTTATTATTTTTTAAACCAGTCTCAGAAATCTCAACATATAACTTCAACTTAAACATGTATTCCAATTGATTAGTTACTTTTTTAACTTAACTCATTAACAAGACAAACAAAACATGCACTCCAATTCTGAAAGGTTTATAATTTAATTCATTAACAAATAGGGTATTTTTTGTAAGACAATTACAATTTATTTCCAAAGCAAAATCAAACACATTAATTTTTTTTTCTGCTTTAATTAAAAAGTAAATTTTTTTATTGCAACCTCCTAAACAATTCTCTTTTGGAATATATTATTAGATCAATTTTAAAAACAATAATCCTTGGAAGAAATTTAAAATGGAGTGGAAAAAAATCCAAAAGCTATATTCATTTTTTTGATATTTTATTATATTGTAAAAATTGTTTCAATATTTATCTATGAAAAAAGTCTTTTGAAATAATTGTTATTAATTTTTTTTGACAATTTTTTACAGAATTAAATCAAATTTAAACATTTTTAAAAATTTCTTAGACTTTTATTTTATTTCAGTTATTTTGTACTTTCACCATAATTAAATAAAAATTTACTATAATCTATGATTTAAATTAAGTATGACATTAATAAGTAAAAACAAGAATTTCTTAACCTCAAAGAACTCAAAAGCTGTAGAAAAAATACTGAATCCATCTGGTTATTGATTAATTAGTAAATGGATTATGCAGAAAAAAACATATCAATATCGTAAATAAAAAAAAGAGAAGAATTAAAGATGCATAAAATTGTAATTGGCTTCTTTTCTAATTATTTTATTAAAGACAATAATATAATTTGAAACATATACCTTTTTATAATTAATTAGGGTAAACCGGAACTTCCAGATAAGATCCTGTTCTTCAGATGTCAGCACTTTAGTTGGAAGGTAGTCACATATGGCCTTTAAACAAAGTAGAAGATTAAAGCATAAATATCATTATATTCAGAAACTCTTTTTTTTTATTGACCATTAGATTGAAAACATAGTATTAAAAATAAACAACAAAAAGAACAATTTTATATAGATGTCAATTAAACACAATTGTCTTATATAATCTAAATAAATTTTCTAAAATTATAGCAATTAGTGTTTGAATTTTTCAATTACAATATTTGAATTAACATTTGGCAACGCCAAAAAGACTTGGCTTATGTCAAATAAATAGAAAATTTCAGATAATGACAGAATAAATAATCAGTATATTATTACAATAATTTATTTATCAATATTTAGACAAACTAATATTTTGAATTTCTAATATTTTATTTTCTACTTTTTTAAGTATGATGAAGAATAAAGCAGGCTTTGCAAAATCAATCTTGAAATTGCAGAACAGATTAAAGTGATGATAAATTAATATAATAAAATTTTTTAAATGCAGTCATCTACAAAATATTTCAAAGCTGTTATTCATAAAAATCCATTTTCAAAAACTTTCATGGATGCCTTTAAACACAGAGAATGCTTACCATTAATTGGTTTTTAACAGCTGCATTTGGTTTTAAATCCCTATCCGTAGGACCATTTCGTAAACTTCTTGCTAATCTATGGTGCTTTGCTTCCACCAAGTTTTGCTGGAGAAAAAATAAAACATTTAAAAAGTCGTTCGTATCAACTTAAATAATTATTCAAAAATTCAATAAGTACCAATTAATTAACATATAAAAACAAGAGAGAACACACAATTACAAATGTAGAGCTGTCCATATTGATTATAAAACAAATTTCATAATGATTTCATACAAATTAAATGGGAAAAATGTTCATACCCCAGATATTTCAGGATCAGGGACTAAAACAATTTCACAAGAATTGTTGTTATAGCACAGAGCATCACCATCCTGTCGAAACAAAAGCAATTTAATAAACATGCATATGATTTTGAATTTCTCAGTGCAAAATTTAAATCAATATCTTAATTTTCTTCCTGTTTTAATTTTTTCTTAAGAAATGCCATTATTTAATAACAAACTGATTCAGGAAATCTGATATATTCAATATTATCATGCCTATGAAAAATTGTCAGCATTTAGTTCACCTTTTCCCCCTTTATCTTTTGAGAGTAAAAGAAAGAGGTGTATGTGAGTGTGTGTGTGTGTATATATATATATATATATATATATATATATATATATATATATATATATATATATATATATATATATATATATATATGTCAATTGATCAAAAATACAAATTTTTAATCAATGAACAAAATTACAGAAACTAAACATGGAGAAATAATAATAAACATCTTAAAACGGCTAAAAATTATTAAATATTAATTAAATTTTTTAAAAATTTCTATATATATATGTGTGTGTGTGTGTCAATTGATCAAAAATACAAATTTTTAATCAATGAACAAAATTACAGAAACCAAACATGGAGAAATAATAATAAACATTTTAAAATGACTAAAAATTATTAAATGTGAATTAAATTTTTAAAAAATTTCTATGTTCCCATTCGCATTTGGCTCGATAACAGAACCATTATCTAAATTTTATATCATATGTAGATGGTACATTTTTTTTAATCATGTAATTTAAGAAAATGTTTGCTTCCATTGGTGACAGCAATTAAGCAGTATTCTAATTAATGCAACATAAATAAAAAGGATTAATTTTTCTTTATCAAGAGAAAGTTACAGTAACCTTTTAACAACCAAATGGATTATAAATCCCAATAAGGTTTTTATAAGTCCTATGCATAATATTTTTAAGGATTTTATTATTCCTCAATAAATACTTTTTTCTAGTTACATTTATATCAATAAAGATAATATATTCAGTTATAAGTTTACAAAATAAATTATGCAAGAAACAAAGTTATTGATTTGGATTTCAGCTAATATATTTATCCTGCAAGTTCAAATTAATAGACAATCTATTAATTCATCTAGTATAAAACATATGATTCTTATGACATACAAGTGATTACAAATCTAATTTAAAATAGATTTTTTTAAATAACATCAAAAAACATAAATAATGCTTTAAAATATAAATGTCTTAAGAATAAATCAGAATCAACAGAATATTGTAAATTGAACTATTAACCTCCTCAAAGTAAACAAGAGTGCATTCTTGATTTCCAATAACGATCCTAGGGAATTCAATCATGAGGTAGAGGAAATTGGAGGACCGCTTTTCCTTTTCATTGATCATTTCAATCTCTCGAAAAGTTAAACGGTCCAACCAGTCCATCTTTATCATATGGCCATTGCGATGTCTTTTTGTTAACTGTAAATACAAAACAAATAGTGCATGTTATTTAAATTCCATTATCATTATCCTTTATTAAGAATTTATAATATTGTTTCCCAGTGCAGTTAGCCTTATAGTTAGAAAGAAAGAGTTACAAATAATTTTAATGGTTGCCAGTCAATGATCTCCAACCTAGGTGATAAATACAAAGATTCTGGAAAGTAGAAGAATTTTCATTCTATTTCTATTAGAAACAGAGATCTGAAGATTCATCAACAAAATTCCATCAATGTTAGAAAATGAAACTAAATGCAGAAATTAAAGCTAGTCAGTCAAGCGAAATCCTCTTTGGAGTATTATCACATTATGAGCAGGTGCAAAAATAGTTATCATACTGTTGCTGTTATTTGATTAACAACTTGTTGTTTAAGTGTGTGTGTGTTTGAGTTTTGTAAGCAATACATTGTATTTGCTACATCTGAGTTCTGTAACCAGTATTTGATGTTTTCTAATGGAATAAAGTTTCATTATGAACATTTTTGTAACACACATTTAACAATTTCTGTCATGTTATATATGCTACAGATCTAACTGTTATCCAGTCCTAATTGAAATCCTTTTATAAAAATTTGCTGCTAAGGCATTTAAATTTGTAATAAAATAGCATATAATTGGATATTAGCACATCATACCACTAGATGTCCAATTGTGTCACAAAAAAAGTATTATAATGTCATAACAGTAAAACAAGAATTTATTGATAACATTATTTCAATGATAATAAAAATGTTATTATGTTGTAATTATTGGAAAGAATATTAATAAAAATTTAATAATAACAATTTCAATTATAAAATTAATCCAAAACTGTGATGCATTTGAAAAATCCTTAATGTGTCCACACTAGAATCACTCACATTCTGTTTCATAAAAGTTGAAGAAACCACTTATTTATAAGGAAACAATAGAGAGTTTTCAATTTAAATCATATAGACATAACATGATAAAATGTTTAAATGATTATACCTTGGACAGTTTACTCATCTGTTCCTTGGAACAATCAATTTTGCCAGGTGTTTTAGTATTAAGAGAGCCATCAGCTTCAACACCATTCCACAGTCTAAGGTCATGCATTCCTTGACGAAGAGCCCTATTAAAGAATTAGAGGCAATAATTTTTATACATAACAAATTTAATTTCTACATTTTATTTAAGACAATACAATTATTTTGATACAAAATTAATTTACACTAAACCGAATACAACATTTCTTGCAGAATCAATACTGGATGCAATAAATACATTATAAGGCCCAATATCTCAAATAGTTTAGGACCTTTTTAAGTCTATATCTAGCATTGAGTATCATAAGTATTTCTGAAGAAAATATATAGTTTGAAAGAAAGAATTGGAAGATTCAATGAAATATAAAAAGTGTAGTAATCAAATAGGAAAATTTAAAATTAATACTAAATAAACAATTTATTCAAAGCAATATAAATACAAATATGAAATGAAAATACCATATCTGCAATTTGTGACAAATATTAATAAAGAGAACAAGCATACAAATAATGGCACAAAATGTTTGTTTAACTGTAAATGCGACTTTTAATAAGATTTACATTACAATATTCTGAAATACTTACATGTTTTATTTATTTTATTTTATGCATATTAGCTTTTTTTTATATCATAATTTTGGAAAGCAAGTAAAAACCAAAATTATATAACTTGAATTCATAAGTAAAAAAATTGTGGATCCTAATGCACAAGATTATGATGAATTTAAAATATCCAAAGGAGGATTTTGCATAGTCATTTCTATAAAAAGGTTTTCAAAATGAATATGTATTATTTGGCAATTAACTACTCTTCTTACCTAAACAACATTAGTGCAATCAATAATAATACTTTGCCTTCCACATGCGATCATGGTACTTTTTGGGTACAAAAGAAAAGTATTAATCACATGCTAAAATAACATGGCTTTATTGTCTGACATAAACTTATTCTTTAAAAATACTTTATAAAGGTAATTTTGAACATCAAATTATGTATAAGATTTAATTGAATTCAAATTCAATCAATTTTCTCAGCAAATCAGGTGATTATCACAGGTTGGTTGGTTAGTATATTAAAAGTTATTTATGAAACACCTTTTTTTTTTTTTTTTAATAAACACACAAAATGAGAAGCAAAGTACATAAATGATTATTACCCATATTTTCCAAAAATCGAAACAGTGGCACCACCAACAGCAACACTTACATTAGGCTCGAGAATATCCCATACAGTTAATGCAAGCAAAGCATTACGTGGAAGCTCACAGAACTTCACAGGTAGAGTCAACCATTCATTCCAGCTATCAAAACAAAATCAATAATGAATATATGATGTACATTATATTTTCTACATTAATAAAAAAGGATAGTGTAAGTGTGTTTTGACATTTAACAAGTCAGACAGTTTAATCGAGTATTCTCATAATTGGTACAAATATTATTTTAAAGAATGAAAAGTCATATCACTGACTCTTCGACCCGCCCGAAGGCCCACAGAAAATAAATACTGAATGACCGGACTGCCGCAATAGCAACACTGGCGGGGACTATAGTTAAGTCCTAAGGGCCATCAGCGGCCATGGTACAACCCTTTTCTAAGGAAATATGTCCCATCATCAATGGGAGGAACCAGACCCCCACCTTTCTGTGTACCCTCCAGCAAGATCCGACTACCATGTTGGAAGCATCTCATCCTCATTTTGAGGTGTCCCCCCTGGTTGGATTAAAGGATGGAAATGTGAAAAAAAATTTTGAAAATTCAATAAATGAAAAAGTAAGCAAAAGTTTGGAGTTTTCCACAATAACTTCAATATATATATATATATACTGCATATTAATGCAAAAAAAATTAACAAATATTTAAAAGTTATTTTTATGACACTACTTTAGTTATTCTAATATTCTTTTTTGAACTTTGATAATTTTTTTTAATATTTAATAATAGAGTTCATTGGCGATATTGAAATTCAAACCATTCTTATCATCTTTAATGTTGAATATACTTATGCTGAGTCTTTTTTTTTAATGTCAAAAGCTTATGAAACCTTCTGTTTATTATCTTCTAATAGTTGCATGAGGAATAAGAAAGTTATAGTATAGCAAGAAACAATATACAATTAGAAGACATTTTTCAGAAAGTTTGGTAATATTATAGCATTTAACTCAATTAAGAAAGTTCATTTAGATAATAAACAGAATATGTGTAAAGTTATTAAAATAATAAGGCTTAAACATCTATCAGAATCTGATACTTAAAAATATAATCCTTTTAGTAAAAATTGAATACTATGCATGAGATTTAGTTGAAATTGAATGTAACCAATATTCCTAAACAAACAGCTGTTTACAAGAGGAGGTTAATATGAAATAAATTAAGTTTTCTAAATACATTTAAATTCTCCTAAAAAATAGAAGTAAGCAGATGGATGAGAGAAGGTATAATTTCAACTTCAAAACTTTTTTTCCACACCAGACTTACCTATGTAGAAATTATAATATTGCACTTCAGATTAATATTAATATATTCAATTTCATAATTTTGGTTGGTCTTCTACAAAAAGGAAAAAGCTTTTTTAATTGACCAGCTACAATTGCCAAAAGATAATTCTGGTCAGAAGCACATAAATTTAGTATAAGATACATATAATTTCCATGTGAAAATCAATTTGCTGATGAAAGATTAGACAAATTAAGGTTTAAAAATACTTACTTCCACCTGGTTGTAAATGCTTTATATGATGTTTGCACAGGAAATGCTAGCGGCTGATTGTCAGCAAATACTTCACACGTGACATAGAGATCTGAGCACTTATCCTGACAAAGTCCAGAAAATTTTAACATTGGATTTTCTATAAGGGCTTTGTAACTCGGTTTTGGGGGTTGTCCTTCTAAAGTTCCTCTGAAAGAATATGTAAAATGATAGAATTTCAATATTATATATATATATGCAAAAATGAAATAATACATAAAAAATGTTTAAAAAATGCCATCTGTTTTAAATTATTTTTAATAGGCAATAATATAATAAATTGTCTGAACAAATTAATAGAATTTTCAGAGGTAGAAATTTTATTCAAAATTTAAGTCTATGAGATAAATATATGCATATGTAACAGATTAACAATGTGGAAACAATGTCTTATGTAAAGTCTTATCCCTAGTCTTTGGGATTTCTTCAGAAACAGTATTCACCTATCTACCAAATCATATTGAACAGTATTCCCTTCACTCAAATTTGCTGTAGAGTAACATTAAAATACAGTTTTTCTAAAATATAAATTACCTGCCTATATTTTGATTTTAAATAATATGTATAAGTCATTTAAATATGATTGGTGATCTGAAAAACATGAAATGGTTTCGATACGGTATCCAAAACATGAAAGAGTATGTTGAAGAAATATTTTCCAAGAGTTGCAAGGTTCTATTCTCCTCAATTAAGAGATATTCTACTCTAGTCTACATATCAAGCAGTCAGTTTTTAATAAGTTCCAGTATGTGCATGACAAATTTTTCTTTAGTATCATAAAAGCTATAAGCTAAATTATAAGCAATTAAGAAAAATACAGGATATTAATGATACATATATCAGTTCTAAAGGATGCAGATACACATCTAAATAATATATGCATTGATGATAATCAAATTAGTTGCATAACAGTGACATTACATAAGTTTTCTTGATTCCCAAAAAAAACTTATATTTAAGGTCAGTAATATAAAGAATATTTGTAACTGAGTGTGTTTATAAGTGACCACCACAGCTATTCTCAGTTTCTTTTCAAAGCAGTGACATTACATAAGTTTTCTTGATTCCCAAAAAAAACTTATATTTAAGGTCAGTAATATAAAGAATATTTGTAACTGAGTGTGTTTATAAGTGACCACCACAGCTATTCTCAGTTTCTTTTCAAAGCAGAAATTTATTTTAATTATATTTTATTCAAAGAATCACTAGCAAAGTTTGATTAATCTTGTAATAAAAGCCCTAAAAACTCTTCCTCTTCAAACTATATCTGAATAAATATTGAGCACTTGCTAAAATTTCCAGAATATTTTTCATTTTATAGATATATAAAATAATAAAAAAATGAGAAAATTCTCTAACCATATTTTTTTATGCCAAATCAAATGCATTTTTATGTGACTAACACAGTAAACAAGCATCAATTGACATATTATTCACAAGAGTGTTTCACAATATTATATATATTTTTTTTATTTAACAAGAGAAAGGATACATTTTGAAATTATATTTATAGAAATGCTTTGAAACTAAATAATTTTATATACATCAAATTTCAATGTTTCAAACAGAAAACATATTTTAATTACAATTTTAATACTAGAATGCTATAAAATAGAAAGTATCAAAGCAAAATTTGCACTTGCTATTATGTTTTCCAGAATTAGAAAGATATAATTTAAATTTTTTTTATAGATGATTATATTTTTAAATTAGCTGTACATTTAGAAAACACACAAAAATATAAAGGATTTTTATTATTTCCACTAAAATATAATTCCCAAGCTAAATATAATTGAGTTTATACCATTTAGTCTGAATGCTGAATGGCAGTCTTTTCATCTTGTGCATAAATTCAAATATATTTAATACTTTTTTCAAAAAAAAATTAAGACTATTTGCTACATTGCATAATAGAGAAAATGTCACAGAGATGACAATAAATAAATATTTAAAATGAGACAGAAAGGGAAAGTATCAATAAAATTATATTTCAGTGATATCTAAGTAAACGACTGCATATGCAATAATTGCTATGCATTGGTTGAAAATACTTACATTTTAATTTTAAAATTACAATTCATGTTACAACTGTAAACATAGTTGAACGTCTGAGAAAATTTGTCATCCCCCATAATTACAATTCTTTTGTTTTGCTAATAAATTGTGCCTTTAAAATACGCTATGAATTTTTTTGAAAAATTAATGTCAATAACGTTAGCCACATATTTCCGAAGTATGTCAGCTGTTAGTAAAATAAATATTTAGAAATCGCTCATGATTCATACCATGTACAAAACAGAGAATAAATAAATAAAAAAAAATTCTTCCGAAATAAATATATCACTTCGCTTCAGATCATTTTTCGATAATAAGCATGATTCTACACATTAAAGTTCCATTTGGCTTTAGTTTATTTTATCTCGTACCTTTTTTTTCTTCATTAATTTTAAAAATAAATTTGATTATTCCAACTATTGTTTGGCAATTTACATCTAATAATTCTAATTCTTCTGAATTATTTTTTTTTAAGTTGAAACGATATATGACAGCTTCATCATGATCGGAAATGAAGTGAAAGGTGTTGAAGGAAGAAAACAAAACTGCATTTTCAGATTTTTTGGGGCAGTTGTTGCAATAGTGCGTTTCCTTTTGAACTTGATAGCTCGTTAATAGTTATTCCGCAAGGAACAATAATTGACGATGGGAGTCACGGTAGAAGTTGAGTATTGGTAGGTATTTGTTTTACTTTTCTTGTAATTTCATTTTACATTCCGAATACCATTCTTCAATATTTTATGTGAGCTATTTTTATCCGTCTCAAAGTAGTAAGAAATATATCTACTAAGTACAAAATTTTAAAAGAATTCAAATAAGATAATTTGTTAGATTTGTAATTTGCGAATAGCAATCGATATATTAAATAATCATCAACGTAATATAATTTTGATGACTTCTTATGATCTTGGGTGTTTTAATTTTTTCATCCAGTGGTATGTGAGGTTACGAACCTCGCTTCAAGGAATTGGAGCGACAGGTTCTTCAAGCCGTACCCGATGCTACTGTCAGAGGAGCAGTTGGAAGGAAATGTAAGTTCATTTAATTTTTCTAATTTAAATTTTTTTGCTAAATAAATTTCTCATGCAACGTGGTAAAAATTTTTGTTACTAGTAGAACTTTATTTTAATAAAAGAATTGTTTTGTTTTTTATGTTTAAGAATAATTTATTATCTCATGATTTCACAGAAATTGTCCAAAATTATTATATGATAATTTTGTGAAATCCCACACATTCAGCATGAGTTATAATGTATAAGGCAGAGAACATATGTGATTACTAAACAACTGACCCATTACTAAAGAATCTGGAAATTGAGAAATATGTTAATTTCTTTTTTAAAAAATGTTTTAATTTTTGAGCTTACTTATGTATTAATATAAATCACACTCTTATTTGCATATTAGTTACATGCCAGCTATTAATTGCTAAAGATGTTATGTTAGTCTTTTGTCTATGCTTAGCAGTGGCTTGTATCTAAACCAAAAGTCAATGGCATATTGCTAGCACATAAGTACCTTTTTACTTTTCATTAAATGTAAGTATTTGAAACAATAAAATCATTTTGAAAAGGTTAACAAAAAAATGAAATTCAAATTCTATCCAGGAAACTCTGCTGTCTGATAAATGAATACCATACATTCCAATATAATCAATTAGTATGGATGATTAATATTACTGTGTGGATAAAATGGCTTATAAATGAATGAGTAAATCTTGATTTTAACTTTGTTTACTGTTTAATAGATACAGTTTTTATAATGATTCAAAAAAACAAATAATTTTAGGATGAAGGTATTTTCTTTAATGAATTGGTCTATTTTATAAATTCATGAGTACAATGAAACATCATAGGTATAGAAGATTTATTTAAATCTTAAAAGAAGTTAAGTTCAGTAACTTTGTAAAATAATGCAGTTGAACAAAAATTTATTTAAAAAAATATCCTTTCTGCAATGTTAATGAAAAGTTTTAAAAATATGTGTGTGTTTATAAAAAGATTTTGTTATGTAATGTGAACAACTTTTTAAAGAGATGCATCTCTAGATATGAAATGTGAAGTATATTTTTTTAAGTAATTAAACATGAATACTTGAAAGATACCTTCTAATGGTCTTTAAAGTGTATTCAAACTATGATCATTTGAGAGAAATGCAGCATGCCTGTTAATGAAAAGAAAAGATAGCAAAAAACTGTAATAAACATGAGCATATGCTTTACATGCATGAAAAGAAAATTCTCATTTGAAAAATGAAGCCAAAGAAGAATCGGATCAGATTTACTGTACGGTCACCCTTGGCATGATTTTTTATACATTCCACTAAGATTCTGAATGATATGAAATTTTTACTTAATGGCAGTTTTCTGGATTTTTGAAAGATCATCATCAAAGATAAAAAAAGAATAGATTTTTTTAAAGAAAAAGAAAAACTTGCCTTTTCCTTAATATAGAAAAGTCAATATCAGTTTATTTTTTTTAAAGCTATCAATATCCATATTATTGGTATGATCTATGTAGTAATTTTCTCTATTATATTATTTGTTTTCATTTGGTAGAATTTAGATTTGAGTATCCAAATATTATGGCCTTAGTTGATAGAGATCATTAGAAAATTAGTATTCTATCGGGCTTGTGCAGTATCATTTGGTTGATATGAAGCATGTATTATAAAATTTCTACTTGTTAACTTGTTATTAAATTTTCTTTAAATTAGTTATTTTTAATTGAAACTAAACTTAAAGAGTAGGTTTAAATAGATTGGAAAATTTTAGTCTGTGTGCTTTTAAAATCATAACTGTTATTGGAAGGACAGTTGCTATAATACGAGAATGGAATTACACAAAAGAAATATTTAAAGTTTGTTAATTTCTCATAAGATAAGAAAAGGTGTTGACTACGCTGCTCATTGTAGTGTTAAGTATTGAAATTATATCATTATGTCTCAAAGAAATGTAGAACTATATAGTTGAATATGCATGACTTGAAGTCATCTAGGAGTATACATGAGTGTATATTAATCTATTATATATACTTTAAAAGTAAATTGAAGGAGATAAATATATTTTTACTAAGTTGAATAAAATAAATTTGGATGCATTCATTTTAATTCTATTAATTTCTAAATTACAAAATGTGTATATGTTTTAGAGCCTTTTATTGTATTGATTTTCTGTTTTAGCTTCTTTTGAAGTTGTGATCGATGATGTTGAAGTATTTTCAAAATTGAAGGTGGGGAAGTTTCCCAACATTCAAGAGGTAAGTCTGATTAAAAAGTTCTGATATTATTCACGTCATGTATGGGTTTCTTAGAATTCCATATTTAAATAAATATAAATAAATGCAAGATGTTCAAAAAGTATTTGTTTTTGTATTCTTGATTGTAATCTTGATACAAATTCATTATAAAAATCATATTTTAATGTGAGTTTTTTTTAAAATCTTTTTCATTTATATGAGTAAACTAGCCACCTGTGGAGACCAGTTTGTTCACTTTTAATATTGACTTTCCTAGTTGTTAAAGCTATCAATATGGAATTATTTAGAAATTATTTACCTTGGCATTTCAATAAGGCTGAAAAATATGAATTAATGGGGCCAGTCTCCTATAAATAACTGTGTCTATAAATTAAATAATATATATATTATGAAATAAAACTGATAGTAAAGTATTACTTTAGTGTTAATGTCCAAACAAAAGCACAGGATTCAATAGTTTCATGGGATAATAAAATTAGTTTGAATTTCATCATAACGTTACAGATTGTGTAAAATATTTGGGGGGGGAGAATGTGGTAATGAAATTGATATTATTAAATAGGTTTTTGAAATTTTTAGTTAATATAAAAAATTTTAGAAAATATAATTAAGACTGCAAAATAGTTAAAGTACCTAAAACTTGGTTGATTTTTTTTTTTTTTTTAACTTAGAAAGTTGTCCTGGATTTTCCTCTTGCCTAAAAGTGCATGTGTAGCAAATTTCATCAAAATTCAACAAAAATTATAAATGTATATAAAAAATTAGTTATTCATGTTTACATCTTTTTGATTACTCTGAAACAGATGAAGTTAAAACTTAATAATTATTTTTTTGCAGGTTGTTGAGATTGTAAAGGCTGCTAATAATGGTGAAGAAATCACAACTGTGACTGGAACAGAGGGCATGTGCATCATTTCATAATGTACATATTGTAAATGAGATCTAATCTGCATTCAGTCTGATAGCAGATAAATGACAATTCATCTGTAAGGGTCTCCTGGATGAATATTGATGATAACTCTGTTGTCTGGTTGGATGCTTCCTGGATTCTCATTTACAATCCTGCTTTTTACAAAACTTATTTATTTATTCATTATGTGATGATTTTAGCTGAATAAAGATTATATTATTTCTTGGGAAAATGCATGTTTTTGTGTAAATGTTTTTCTCTTAAATTTTAAATATATGCATCTCAAAAGTATGTTTGACTGATATTATTTGTCTCTTTATTTTTGATACTAGACAATCCAGCATTTCTTTGGTACATTGGAAAATGGTATGTTAAATTGTCTTGGAAGTGAAATAATATCAAACTTGTTCTCATAGTAAAATGACTGACATGAAGTTTTGGGATTTGTTTGATTATCTTGGAATGATGAATAATTATTATAAATTTTGCAGTAAATTCTAATCACTTTTTTTTTTTTTTATCCAAGTGACTGTATTGTTACAGTTTAAACAAGTGCATTGATTGAATTCTGGCTTTCAATATATTTTTGAAAGGATTTTTTTTTCCCCTTAGGATATTCATTGTTAGTTTGTCTAAATAGTATTGTTACAATTGATAGGGATTCATGGATTATGGAACTTAAATTAAGATGATATGTATAAACATTTAAATACAAATATTTAATTTAATAAAGCAAAAACAATCCAATACTAAGTTTCAAAAAGTTATAAAAATTTCAAATTGTGAATAGTCTTTTAATGTACAAAAAAAATGTAATCTATTGTACTTTAATCATTATGTTAATATTTCTTTTATCATAGAAAACTCTGAAAGGAACTTATAAAATTTAGTATAGCATACAATGAATTTTTGGAAATTTATGGTGATTATTCTGAAAATAAAAATATATTATTTAAAAGGGATAATGCTCTATTAAACTGACTTTCATGATCATTCTAGGCCATGCTAGTGAACCAAAAAAGACTACATGTTATTCCTTTTTTTTTTTTTTTTTGCATATTTATTTAGGTTAATCATTCAGGAATATTATGCCAACAGATTGGAGAAATAATAAATGTCACTAACAGGATGAGTCATCTGATTAGGAAGTTACGCCGTAGATCGTAGACCAAAGAGTTAATATAATAAGAAGAAAGAGATTGTTTTTTGGGGAATGTTCTGGGTTTTTGGGTCATGTTCTTTTTAAAACTGTTAAAATTTTTATTGTTTTTTATTTATGATTACAAAGCAAAAATATTGCAATCGTCAAAAAATATGAAATTTTGACGGATCTTCCCGTTTCAAAACAATTTTAATCTGAAAAATACTTTTTTTTTTCTTTCGAATTTTGTGTCTGTTAATATGATAATTCAGAAACAATTCGATCTAGAAATATAAAACTTAGAACGAGTTTTTACACCAAATTTAAACGTTTCTGTCAAATGTTGGAGGAAATTCATTCACGTGAAGTCTGGCTACCCTAGTACAAATGAACACAATAGCTATATACCTTAAAAAGCTAAACGAATGAAATTTGGTTCTTAGATTTCGCGTCTAAAGCATCAATTCATGTCAATTTTTGAATGGAATCCGACAAAGAATAGACCATCTATTAATCTGGAATTTAACATGTATGTAAACACAGTAATTCAATAAAGCAACAAATTAAATGAAATTCCCTGTTCAGCAGATAAAATGTAGATTTTTATTACATTTTGAATCAACTCAGTCAAAAGTTCCGTCATCGGACCGTCTGTACTTACGCATTTAAATGCGGTAACTCAAATGCTCAACGGCGTGGATAAATACAATTTTATTATTTGATGTGTAGATTTTTCTGAAATTTTGAATGAAATTCTTAAGAATTGGCACATGCATGTTCAAAAGCGCAGTAACTCAGACAGATGAAATTTTCACAGTAATTGTTGTGCAGTGTGACTTGTTACAGTAATTGTAAATCAATGTGAAAATGTTATTTTCATCTATTGAATAACGTTTAAAGTGCATACTCGGCATTTTTTTTTTTCCCCCTGCATATCAAACACGGCACACTCTTATCCAGGACTCTAAAAATAAAAATAAAAGAACTCGTAGATTTCGCAAACTAAAATCACGATTTTTTTTTTTTTTTTTCTGTATAAAGGAGATATGACTTTTTTTTTCTTTTTTTGTTGTATGACAATTCTAAAATGCTAAAATCACTACATCTCCTAAGAGGTGAATTAAACACTGGCTGCTTTAAAGCTTTTAATACTAGGTTTACCATAAGTTAGCATATATTTATTTCTACCAAAGGGATCAAAATGACCTTTTTCGGTATTTAATTAGAAAAAATATAAATTGACCTATCTATTATGAAATTAAAGCAGAAAAAAAAACTTTTATACTTTCAATATATTTGTAGAAGTGTGGTGTGATGAAAAGGCAGTTCCTCTATATTTATTTATTAAAAAAAGTGTTTATTTTCTAATCTAGGTCAAGAAGACCATCTATTCTTCTACCAAAACATTAACTCACACGTTTTCTTACTAACAACCTATAATAGCTTCTATCTGATTGACTGTCGGCTTCGTCTTGCTTCTTATATACACACATTTTACTAACGCATACTTATTTCTATATTTATACCTATATCTATGTGCGTCTCTATCACGCCGTTACATATTTAAATATAAATGTATGTATTCTCAACAATGTTTTTTCGAGTGATCAAAATGACTCCTTCGGTAAAAGTAAGTATACTATATACATTCCTCCGAAACTAAAAGAAGAGAAAGATAATACTTCCGATTGTATGTAAGCAAAAATTAATTAAAATATTCTCATAAAATACGGTAGTAACTTTCTTGGAGAAAATTATCGAAACGTTTCCAAAGAGGGATCAAAATGACCCCTTGGTAAACCTAGTGTTAATAAACTTTAAAAAAATTAAAGAAAAGATTGTAAACTTATGTTTTATTATTTGCTAATGCTATAAACTAATGTTTATTATTTGCTATTATGTTTTATTACTTAATTAAGTTTTCCAAATAATGTTCTTGTTTAACTCATTTTAAGCAAAATAATAAATTAATGAAAGTGATATAAGAAAAGATCCATCTGAGTCTTTGTTGAATCATGAAGCTCAAATATTCAAAGCAGAAAGGAAAAATTTAAAAATAGGTTTTCCACCCTCACATCCTAAGCTGCAGAGTTTTCGAAAATCGGAATTCGTCAAAGGATTGCTATCGAATAGTTTGATGAGAACAATGGAATCTACATTTCGAATAAGACTTCTTTTTTTTTGAGAAAGTAAACAAAGATAAGATAACAATAACCTAGAAACATAGGCAAAAAATGAAATGCAAATTTCGGGTTTACTTTTATCTGCAGTAATGGTTGAATCATGTATATTTCATTAAAAATAAAGTAATATCGATAAAATGGAGATAAGCAATGGGAACAAAAAAAGCAAACAAATTTAAAAAGCGCATTAAAGAGTCACGATATACTTTCGATTTAGGGATGAAGAATGAAAGGTCCAAGATTCAATTCCACTTAATGTATGTGAAATCTGTGGATGGAGTTCAAAAGAACGGCAGACCCAACTACATGATTTTAGCATCTAATGAATAAAATGCAAGGTCCTATCATAATTTTTTGTGGCCTGAAATCAGACATAATGTAATCATTGCGTAAATTAATTGCAAAAATAAAAAAATAAAGATATTGTTGGTGAGGTCTGGGCTTCGGAAGCAAAGGGTTTCATGTTCGAGATCTGATTCAACTGAAATTTAGTTATATTAATGCCCCGTTTTAAAGCATCACTAGGTCTATTTTGGGATGGACCTCGTAATTTTGAGCCGCGGTCAAATGACGAGGACACCTGAGCTGGCACCCCCTTCCACATCACACCAGAGGGTGGAAGTTTGGTCTCCACGGATTTAACGTGCACCCGGCCAGCTTACACGACGGTTCTTCCATGGAATCGGGTCTCGTACCTAAAACTCTCCGGTTCAGGAGTCGAGACCTTACCACCAGCCCACTGCGACCCTTACAAAGTTTTAGTACCTAGTGCATGTTAAATCCGTCGGGACCAAACGGCCTCCCGTTGATTTGGTGTGGAAGCTTGGAGAGAGGGAGGAATGCCAGCTCAGGTGACGTCCTCGTCATCTGACCGCAGTTAAAAATTAAAAGGTGCGTCCTAAAATATCCCTAATGTTGCTTTTAAGCGGGACGTTAATATAACTAAACTAAATAGAGATGTGGACATTAAAGAAGTTGAAAAAAATGTTAACAAAACTGAAAAACACTAAGAATGCTATCTCCGAATTTTTTTCATATACTTCCTAATAAACTTATTATCAAGCCTCCCTCCCATATAAAACTTTTTATCCTTTGATCGAGATCCGCAAGTACTCAGATTTTTATTGAAAGTTATATATATATATATATATATATATATATATATCGATGCATGCGTAATCTGATAGTCATGTGATTGCGCAATGTGAGTCATGCGAGAACATAATGTTGTTCTGTCGAATTGATATCATGTGATTTAAAAAAAATAATGTACAATTTTTTTCACATCTTCCGAAAGCGACGTATACAGCGAAAGAATGTCAGGGAAATCTGAAATAAGAGATATTCAGGAATCTTCATTCTCATCTCCTTGAATTCGGAAAACATATTATTACTTTCTGGTATATGAAATATAGAAAATCTATCATATCTGTCAAAAAAAATTCAAAACTCGAGATTTTAAAGTATCTTTATGGTTGAGGCCTTCTAAAGTTCGAAAACATATTTTTAAAAAATGTCTATCTCCCGACTATCAACGAAATCCTTTTTTCCGTATTCTTTTTTCCCCCATAGAAAACGCGTTGATAGATTTAATTCGATGTTGTTAGCTATATCATATAAATAAATCATTTTCTCCCCCTATTTAAAAAATCATTTAATTTTAGAGTTCACTGCCTGTCTTGCAAGAGGAAAAAGATTGTGATGGCACAGCTCAACGTTAGACAGTGTTTCAGTTACTACTGAAATGGATAAATTGGGATTTTAGCAGAAAAGGCTGTCTTCCCCTAATACCAGAGAGTCAGAGTTAATAAAAAACTTCAGAACTATAAAAAAACTATAAAAAACTATAAAAAAAAAAAAACTTCAGTGCACGAAGAAACATTTAAAGGAAGTGCTCATGAAAAACAGTTTTTTGGATCAAAATTCTGAAACGAAATTTTTTAGTGATTAAAAGTCAGCTTGCTGCAAAGGTACGTTCTTTGTGTTGAATACTTCAAACAGTGGACGAAAATATGTTCAATGACATTTTCTTGTTTACAGGGGAAGCAATCAGGATTATTATAAAGTACAAATTAATAAATTTGTACAGTACAAAATTGCGGAATCATATTTTTCAGTTAATATATCAGTTGGTTGGCGCATGCAGGGCCACGGTATTATCAATCCAAACTCAGAGTATATGGCTAATGGATGGGACGTTTAGATCAACTATTTGACTTTGTTTCAACAATATTGTCTCTACTATTCACATTTGGATAATACTGGAATAACAGCAGAAAGTCAAATATTGTGGGCAGTTATCTGACTTCATTGACTTTGTTCCTAGTGATCTAAAACTTCAAACTGATAATGATGTGGTGTCCGCGTTACACGGGAAAGGTGGTGGGGCAATATCTTCTGAGGGTAAAGACCCCTGAGCACCCGAGGGCAGAGGTCTGACTTCTAGCTCATATGAAGTTGATACTTGCTTGCACAACCCCTTATTACAGCGGGGATCTTTCACACACCTCACAGATAGAGCACAGGGGAGGGAACAACTATGCCCGAACTAAGACTCGAATTTGGGACGCCCAGATCCCGGAGAAGATACGCTACCTCTAGGCCAGGACGCCGGCAAAATTTCAAATTCTAAATGATATATGCCTGGTATTCGCATCCTGATTGATTAATCAATACAACTTTATATTTTCGTTGAAAGAAGCTAAAAAACTACTCAACTTCATCTTTGCGATACAGAGGAAAATAACAACAATGGCGACTTCCAAAGGCGCTAATACGTACAATCGGTTGAATTGGGAAGATGCCGTAAGTTAAGCCGACATTAAATTATAAATTAGTTTTTAATTTACTTATATTTGTTATTTACATTATTTTGCATTATAAACCATTGATGGAATATTTTGTTACAGGATTTTCCCGTTTTATGCCAAACATGTCTGGGCGACAATCCATATATTCGGATGGTAAGTTTCCTGATTTATGCCTGGTTATTATTGTAAGTTTACTGATTTTTTTTTCAGTTTCAATTTTATTTTGCTCATTAAGTGAAATCCATTGTTTATGAATGTTTTTTTGCCGATATGATAGTATTGTAAATTGTTTTACGTCGACATTTTTGTAATTTACTGATGATTTCATAGAATGTCCAAAAGGATAAAATAAGTAAATCCTAGTTTATCTTGTTCTTTACTGCAGACTACTATAACACAGATGTAAAAATAAAAACCTTTGTTAAAACTAAATTATTTTACTGGTATATATATGTTAATGATCTATGTTACCACATTTTAGTTAAGCTTTATTTTTTTTATTGGATTGCATGTAAAAACTGGTTCAGAAAATAATATTAATTGTGTAGAATCCTTTTTTAGTTTATAAAATTTTAGTTTTGTACATATTTGCATTTCAAGTTTAATTATGAAATGGCATTTGTAATTAAATGACACCTTTAAATTAATTATTTTAATTCATGGATGTAATAATGGTTATAACTCTGTCCCAGTTTTTCTCTGAAGGGGAAAAAAACCCACCTACTCTTATTACTAGTTAAACTGACTGAATATTTTAAACTTTTTCTCTTGAATAAAATGCTGTACTAATCATGGTAAAAGTGAATTATAGTGTGCCCCCTGCTTCGACAATAATGCCAAGTCGCCAATAAAGATGGCAGACAAAATAAACAAATACTTCACGGAACAATTACGGTTACCATTTCCCACCATATAATTAGGATTTTTTAACTTAATAAAAAACATCCTACGGCTTTGCTAGCAGCGGGAGCGGGAACCTATTAGCTTCGCTAGCACATTAAACGTAAGGACTGTGTGGATAACAGAAACAGTACATAACCAAAAGAATGGAGAAAGAAGCAATCGGAACATTCTCCATACAAAATTTCAAATAAGCATCTTTTTCCCAACTTGATCAACTCATAAAAAAATATATTCCACTCACCCTTTATCCATTCTGCCGGTTCGATATCAAATCATTCTCAATAATTTCAAACAGGCATCCTTTCTTAACTTCATCAACTCATAATATATATATATACATATTTAACTCACCCGTCATCCATTCTACAGGTTCGAAATACTCCCGAGATAACAAGTTAGGAAGGGAACCAACCATTAGAACACCAAAAGAATTATGAGAACTGCAAAGAATTCCATTGTTGCTGTCTTTTAAAGTGAGAATGCAGATGATTTTTTAAAGTGCATACTGACAATTAAAAATTGCAAAAGAATTTAAATATTTTCTGTTGTGTATTCACATTAAAAAAAGAAAGAAGAAAATAACTTTTAATTATACGCTTAACTTTCTTTATTTAATAAACTTTTAATTATAATAAAGAACAAAATTAAAATCTTTAATCCATATTTTTTAAATATTTTTAATTTAACATTTTTCATAATATAGTTATAGTTTATGTACAATTCAACCATTGCAAAAAGTAATAAACAAAACAGCATTAGGGTTGCTAGAATAGCGTTCCGATGCGTTGCATATTGGTGACAAACTCAGGGGCACACTATTCTTCACTTTATCTCTAATCATTTCAGTACATTTGTGGACTTGTATTCAGTTAATGAACCATTTATCAATTTTCTATTTTAGAGTGTTGCCAAGAATAAGGATAATCTTCTCTCTACTCTTTTTTGGTCTTAATCTTTATGGAACCTTCAATCTATCTCTTTTATCACGCAGTGACTTGAAGGAAAGCGTGAATACAGTTACATATGAATAAATGTTTCAAACTTTGCTTTCAAATGACTTTTGAAATGCATTTTTAATAAGGTGTAGAATGAATTACAGACTGAATAATTTATTGCAACTGATGTGTTATAAAATATATCAGCATTTTCAAAATCACTCTTAGCTCTGGTGTTTCCATTCCAAACATAATGAATTTATTAATTGAATTTAAAGTAAAAATTATAAAGTTAATTCCTTAGCATTAATAAATTTACTATATTATTAAGTAAAATCATTTTCCTCCTATATGAAAAATTCATTTTCATTTGCAATTTACTTACAGACCAAAGAGCGGTTTGGAAAAGAATGCAAAATTTGTTCTCGTCCTTTTACTGTTTTCCGGTGGTGCCCTGGATCAAGAATGAGATTTAAAAAGACTGAAGTTTGTCAGACTTGTAGTAAACAAAAGAATGTTTGCCAGACATGTTTACTGGACCTTGAGTATGGTATATATCTATATATTTCTTTTAATTGTTATTGACACTTTACTGCATGCTATTTTATTGCTTTATTTTTAACATTTTATTATTCAACATCTTTGATTATTAATAATGAAAAAATTTATATATTTTTTTTTACATGTGTAATGTTTAAGCTCTTTATTATTTGACAGTTCCAAAAAAAAATACTGCTTTAAGCTATTGTATTTCTTTATAAAATGGTCTTATTTTCTGACTATACTTCCATGAATATGAAAACTGTAACTCTGGCTGGTCTAAGACAGAAATGATAATGATTATTAAATTGTTCTAATCATTAGAACCAGATTTTCTTCTTTTATGCCATTGTTCTACTCTAAAACATATCTAAAGATGCAAAATTATGATAAATTATTGATGGTAAAATTGTAATGAATTATTCAGGATTTAAAGGAATTCAATCTCGCATTTTGCTTCTTATCTCTCCCCTTCCCTTGTGCTTGTTTAACAGTATGCATATAAACACATTGATACATATAAACTGCAATTGGATAAAGATCATTCACTGTCTGGTAAGAATTAAAATTTATTTTACATATAAGGGATTAATATATTATGATTACTAATTCATAATACTTGTTATTATATTATTATTACTTATAGTTATTAATATTTAAGTATTTTTAATGAATTATTATTTTACTTTGACTGACTGGTATTGAAATTGAATACTGCATCCTAATGTATTGTCACATTTATTATTAATGTAAGAAACAAAATGAGTATAATATGTTTAAATATGTATCATAGCATGTTTTAAAGAAGTTTCAGTAGTTATTGAACTGAAATTGACAATGTGAGAAAAAGCTATATGTCTTATTATACCCAAGTAAATAGTGCAGAATTTGAACCTAGGGGAATTAAAATTATTTGATACATTCAAGAAGAATTTAATTTTAAGTATAAGTTATTTGCATTGAATATAATGAAAATTTAGTTATTGAAACTGCCTTTAACTATAAGATGGATTGAAACATGGATTATGCCATTAATTATTTATGGAGCTGCTTTTAGCTTCTGCTCCATCGAGAATATCAAAAAATGTACTTCCTTCAAAGTAATAAAGATCTAATATTTTTATAAGGAACTTAAGAAATAAAGAATATTAACTTTTTTTTTGTTTGTTTGTTTCACTTTTAACTACAAAGTTAAGTTCCAAATAATTATTGGAGGGTTTCATTTCTATTGCTTTTTTTCAGGTTTACCTGTTCAAGTTCGTGATTATGCAATGAATTTAAAAGATGAAATTCCAAAGTCAGAAGTTAATCGAGAATATTACTCTCAAAACATGGAACGAGAGGTTAGTTTTAATTTTTATATCAATAATTACATTATAAAATACTTTTACTTTATGCAAAAAAAAAAAAAAAAGAAAAAAAAAGCAACATGAATTTTTGTGGGTTTTTTTTAGGGAGGACTTTAGTTTAAGTTAAACTCTCACCCCTTTGCTCTTATTATTCTTTTCAAAAAATAAAGCATCTTTAATATTATTTGTTGTCTGGAGAGCTTCATCTGGAAATTTGCATTTTAAATTCTAATATTTAATTTTATTTTCCCATTACGACTGGGAAAATCAGCATAAAATAATGATTTGAGATAATTTTTTTTGCAGTTTACTATGAGAAATATATACCTCTTTTTTGAAGTTTACTATAAGAAATTATATTTATATTATATACCTCTTACGTTCTATATTCATTCTTTCGATATACATTTTCTCTAAAGCTGTCATTTATTGTGATGATAAAATAGTCTTTTTTATTTTTCAATAAAGTTTTCTGATTCTTGTTGATAAATATAATTGTCATAATAATAATCTCATCATTAGTTTATTAGATTTTGATGTCTTATTTTTCTTGTGTACTGAAAATAACAAATTTCTTAAAAATCCATTATGAAATTTCATTAATATTTAATCGAAACCATTCTCGCTTTTGAAATACATAGTTATTAAAGAATCGCACATATTTTTTTAAGTATGATATTTCTTGTTCATTTTTTAAATCATAAACTGAATTCAAGTTATTGGAATTTTATCTTACCCAAATATTTTTTTTATTTACCTAAATTGATAAATATCAAATTATTTTGATAAATATTTTATTATTATTCCACATTTTGATTTATTTATCCACTTTTAATATGCATAATTTTTTTAGTGCAAATGCTATTTAATGCTCTAATGTTTTAATCATTTTTTAAAAAATCATTTCATATTTTGATTAATTTATCCATGTTTATGTAGTTTATAATATTATTATACAAAATACAGCCAACATAATATACCTCATACATTATGTTGCTTTTTTTTATTTGTTTATTTTTTATTTATACTTTGTCATTTTTCAAATATTTTACTGTCATTTCATATTTTGGTCTATTTTCTATATTTATTATTTATAGTTTTTAAAAATTATTATTATAAATGCTATTTTCATGTATGTAGATAGCAAATGCGGAAGGAAGTCAGCCATATGGAGCCCTTGCTAAAGCTCAAACACCAAGTGATCTGCTAATGAAACTGGCTCGAACAACTCCTTATTACAAAAGAAACAGACCTCATATATGCAGCTTTTGGGTTAAAGGTGAATGCAAGCGTGGAGAAGAATGTCCATATAGGTAATTATTTCATCTAGATTTGAAAACATTTAATCTCCATAACATATTAGTAATTTTGTGATTATCTGGTGGGACTCTTATCCTGTTGACAATATCTTGAATATGATTGTTACATATTAATAAACAAAAGTTCTCATAGAAAATGTGGTGTACAAGAAAATTGTTTTTACATTTATTATTAAACTTTAGATATACTAAATATATATATAGCTGTAATATATATTCAGTACATCTAAAATGCACTAATAGTTATCTACAATTAGTACACTGTTTCTACAATACACAGTTTCATAAAAGGTTTATTTCTTTGCAGTGGAATCTTGTCCATTTGTAATGATAATGAACATTCAAATCAAAATAAAATTAGTTAGAAACAAATCCTGATCTTTTATCGAACCCTTTACTGTACTTGACATAACTTGTTTTATTTTTTTCTGAATGATGTTGTTGCTAAATGTATAATAGCAGTATTATTATTAAATAGAAGAAAGTCTCCAATAAAGATGATTTAGGCATGAAAATGTGTATCTTTTTTACTTGATGCAAATCTTGTTTCTGTTATTTCAAAAAATAATTGTATTGATTTAGTGAATTATTCAACAAAATAATGGTGGAGGAGCAATTAAAATGTATTATTTTACTGATTTGTGAAAGTTGTACTGATACTGTAACCTGCTAAAAAACTACATTATTACAAGGGAAAGCTCCAGAATGTTTGACCTCTCATCTTGTCAGACTATCGAAGGTGAACAATTCTCCTGTAATTCAGGTTCATTGTTCTAGCTGAGTGATTAAATGTGGTGAGCTTTCGAGCTGTGTCATTTCTACAGACTCTGCCATTATAATTCATGCATTTGCATTTTGGAATTTTATAAATACACTACTTAATGCATTTAAATTTGTGGATTTTTTTTTTAATTTTTTTTTTATGAATAATATGTAGTGCTATAATATTAAATTTCTGTGTAAGGTTTCATCCCTCTTTAGATTGTTGACTTAATATAGTATATAATTGTCATGTGTAGCTTTAATTTCACTTATATTGATTGTTAATATTAATTATTCAAATAATATTGATTATGTTGATATATCTGTAAATTAGAGATTGTCATTTGTTTTTGATCATATGTTGAATGCTATATATTAAGTAAGCAGGTGAGCTCAAAACCAATTTGCTAAGTGATTAAGACATTGCATGGATGAAGGACATCAATCTGAATAGAAAATTGTTCCTCAAAATATATGTTTTACCCACTTTATTAAAAAAATTGGTAAATATGCTTTTCAGCAACAAATTATTTGCTGTGGTCGAGTTGAAGGCTGGAGGTTTTCTTCATTTCTAAGCAATATGCAAGTTTTTGATTGCTTTCATACAGAAAAATTTCATTCAACTAAACTCAAATAATTTAAAAGAAGAGTTTGTGCAAGAGTTTACGTGTTAATAAAAATGTTGTTTTTAAATTTGGGGAGATATTCATTATCGGTGATTGTTTTACTGTTTTTTTTTAACACTTTTATAATTCTATTTCTTTGTCGCTGAAGGGTGAGGCTTATAAATTTTTGCATGAAAACACATATTTTTTTGGGGTATTTTTTAAATGTTAAATAAACTTTATAAGTGCTATAAATTTTATTTAGTTATATATATGTTTATAAATTTCTTGATTACTATGTCACATATATATTATTTGTGTTCTTATCATATTTTTATTATTCCATTTTCATATACATCTTATTAAATGTAATAGATTGAAACCTGACCAGTTATAGTTGGAAAAATGTTAATATTTTTTAACTCTTAAAATTTACATCTTTTTTTTGCAAATTTATTTAATTGGCAATTACTTTAATAATCATTTAATCAATCTGCTCACACCCCCTTCCTCCTGTTAGTCCAGTAGGCCTGGGGTGTTGGCTTAATTGGTTATCTGTCACTGGGATTTGCTGTAAATCTTCAATTTATAATTTTAAGCTAACCAAAAGAATCGGTTATAATTTTTATTATAAAATTATTGATTTTTTTAAAAAAATTGTTTATTGTAGGCATGAAAAACCTACTGATCCAGATGATCCATTAGCTGATCAGAACATTAAAGATAGGTATTACGGTGCAAATGACCCAGTTGCTGATAAACTTCTTCGAAGAGCGTCTGCAATGCCTAAATTAGAACCTCCTGAAGATAAGACAATAACTACTTTATATGTGGGAAATCTCGGAGAGAAAATAACTGAGAAAGAATTGAAGTATGTATAATTTATCTATCACTATGATACATTTTACTCATATATTTCAAATTATTTAATCGCTGTTGGAGAATCAATATATTTTAAAGTATTGCTATTTAACTGACATGTTTGAATAGGAGTTAAATATTTTTATATGGGAATTTTAATGATTTAACTACTAAATGTGTTTGTTCTGATTTGTGACTTTCATCAATTATTCATTTCTAAATTTACTGTTTACATACTATTAATAATTAGTGCAAGCTAACATTTATCAGCATAAAGATTCATCAAATAACATTAATAGAAGATATAGATAGGGGGAGCTGCCAGCTGAGGTGTCATCTTCGTCATCTGATCGTGGTTCAAAATTATGAGGTCCATCCCAAAATAGCCCTAATGTTGCTTTAAAATGGGATGTTAATATAACTAAATTGAACTAAACTCAGAAGATATAATTCTGTTTGTAAAAAAATGTCTTCATAAATATTTTTTTCAACTCTACCTAACTTTAGTGATCAGATGATTTACTGGGAATATTGTTTTTCTTTACTTTCAGTTGAATCTTTTATACATGATTTAATATTCAGTCAACCTAAACTTGGCAGTAATGTAAGAAAAGCTATAGATAGTACATAATTTTTTATGTTAAATTTTATGTAACATTAGAATTTCCCATTTATTATTGTTGGATATTATACAATATTTTTGCATTTTTAAATAAATCAAACGGTTTTAATCATCAGTAATTGTATGTGTATTTTTCCAGTTTTATACCATCATCACAAATCTAGTGACACACATCCTGTTAATGATCAAAATACCATCATTAATTATATAAATCTGATTTATTTAATATTTTAAAGTTTTCTTATTTGTAATTGACAACTGCAGAAATTGAAATGATTATAATTGTGGTGGTATCATAAATGTTTTGTAAATAAATAAAAAAAATAAAAAAAGTTGTTCATAATTTTATTGTGTGTATTCTAAGAAATCGGTCCTTGTTGATGGCATAGAGATAGTATTTTATAAATATTCATATTGTAATGGATATGTTTTCAGAAGTCCAGCATTTTCCGATTTGGTTTAAGATGCGCTGCTTTAGATTCTATAATAAAATTAATAATGTGTCATTTGATGCAGATTGTCTGAAAAATATTTTTCTTATTTAAAATTTTAAAAAAGTCTTTTAACTTTTTGTATTTAATAATGAAAGTGTGAAGTTTTTTCCCCCTTTCTCCTTGAAACAGTTTAGAACATTAGCTGTATGGATCATTCATAATGTGTGCAAATAATTAATATATTGAATTAATAAGAGGTTTTTAACATTAGAAAATGGATGGCTTTTGATTGTGGTTCAAGACTTATGCTATATTCTAGTTATAGTTTTAAATTTAAATTATTATATACTATCCTGTATCAAGAATCCTTATTGAAACAGCAGTGACAATTTTTGACCAAATGTTTGTTATTCAGTATTCATTTCATTAAAAAAAAAAATGTTGATCTTAATTTATTGAATTTAACTTCTTCCATCTTAACACTATGCTCTCCAGTGACATCACAGTGGTGTTATACGTAAAGTATTGCTCAACGGCTGGCAACACGACAGGGGTATTGTACATAAAGTATCGCTAAGCGATGAGATTAATAAAACTTGACAATTCATAATCTCCTGATCACCTCAAAAACTGCCAGCGACAAATTAAGTAATCCTAATTAGTACTGCCGATAGCAAGCAAGGAAATTTTCATGAGACATGTAGATAGCAAAGTGTCAATAATGATTTAGATTTGTCATGAGCTTTAATTGGCCATCTAAGTAGTAAAGTGCTTTTAATGATCAACTGTACAATAGAGAAAAGATATATACTTATCATGCAATTAAAACTAAGTAGTGCACTTTGTATAAATATGCACAAAAAATGTAAAAACAATTGCAATGCAAATGAGTTTTTCTAACACTTTTAAGTGTAAGGAATTAAGGGCAAGAAATTAATGTATATTTGTTATTTTTTAAGGTAGTTTTACTCCTTGTGTATTCAGTTACTTGTATTATATTCTTTGAGATGCATTAATTGATAATGTATGAATAATTAAATTGAAAAATATTTGCAATTAAATATTATTAATATGTGAATGAGCTTTATTAATAACCTGAAAACTATTATGCATCAAACTTGAAGTTTTTTTTTTTTTTCCTTTACAGGGATCATTTTTATCAGTATGGTGAAATTCGTTCAGTAACTCTTCTAAATAAGCAACAGTGTGCATTTATACAATTTACTACAAGACAGTCGGCTGAAATGGCTGCTGAGAAAGCATTTAATAAATTGATTTTGAGCGGTCGACGGCTGACAATCAAGTGGGGCAGATCCCAAGCTAAACTTTCTACTGGGGGATCAAAAGAAGTAGAAAATAAGAATTTAGAACCAGTGCCAGGTCTACCTGAAGGTAACAAACAAAAGTTAATTTTAGTGCTTACATGAAATTATAAGGGTTGCCAAATGAAAAGTGGACAAGTTGAATGAAAAGAATACCTTTCTTGGAAGTCAAAAGAATTTGCCATGGGCATTTTCACACAGGTCCCTTAGGTAGCTGGTGTATACTTTTGCTCAAGAAAGATGGTCACTTTTTGAGGAAGTCCTGCATAGCTTCTTTCACTTTGCCAACCAAATGAAAACTTATCTCCTGTAATCCTCTCTTAAGTGGCCCAAAGATGTGGAATTCACAGGGTGACCGATTCAGATTGTGTGGTGGGTGTTCCAATACTTTCCTACATAATTTTTTTAAGGCCGTCTGGGTTTTACGGGAGACGTTTGGACTAGCATTGTCATTAGAGAAGAATCAATTGTTGAGTCAGAGTACTGCATTATTGTGTTGAATTCATAGTATTCTCTTGGTGTGGGAAATCTGTCAAAAGGGGTCGATGGCAATTGATGAATCAGAAAACATGCGACAGAGCATTGTCCCAATCTGGACGCATCTGTGTAGTACAACTTTACTTTCAACTAGTTTTCTCTAATACGAACAGTTTTCACTGATGAACGCTGTATATAGTGCACATCTCCTACTACGATTTATATCCCTGTTCGGTAACATTTCTATAACTGCAGTTATTCTGATGCAATCACAAGTATCCACTTTTCATTTGGGCATCCCTTATACAACCATATTTGCTTATTTAAAGAAATTAGTACTTCATTCTTCTTCTGCATTGTTTTAAAACATTATATAAATAATATAAGCTTTTGACTGAATAAAACTTATTTGTATGAGAGTTTATGTTCTTCCTTGTTTTGAAATACTTATCTGAAATGCACCAATAAAAGTATGAAAGTGTGTATAATTCAAAAAGTAAAAGTAAGTTTTAAATGTTTAATTTCTTTTTTTGTTTTAAAGAAACATGTGTTATTCAAACAATTGGATTAATATTTTGTATTTTCTGACAATGTTACATTGTCTAAAAGTAATGAACACACTGTATTCACTCTGTTGGATTAATCATTAATGTCTTCAGTTGCCATTTTTTTTGTGATAATTATATTTTCCAATTTAAGAATGGAAGTTTAATCAATTTTAAGAATGGAAGTTTTAATTTTCTTCTTTGATTTGTTATAATGCAGCTAAAAAAAACCTTTTTTTATTCTAAAACTAATGTTTAAAATTTTTTTGGTACTTGTGTATTACTCATTTGCAAATAACGATAAACTAACATGCATCTGTTGTGAATTTTTCTGGTAATAAATCATTGAATGCAATAAAAAAGATATTTAATTGCAATAAATAAGACATTTAATTTGGAATTTAATTAATTTAAATCATTCTTGACTTTTGAAATTCTTAATATATTGTTGAAAAGCATTTATTATTGGAATTTATTTTGTCTAATATAAAGTTATAAAAAAATTCTTATTTCTGAGTTGTTTTTCTTAGTTAACTATGACTTATTTCCCCAATTACCACTAATGTATAATTTATTAATACCCTTAATTCACCCAATTTACTCCATTCAATTAAAAAAAATAATTTTTTACTTTGAAAATAAATATAATACTGTGTATTCTATAACAGAAGGTGTTATAATACTTCTTTACTCTAGTAACAAAAGGTGTATAAATGAAGGTACACATCTGAAAGATAATAATTTGAGCAGATTCTCTTTTTGGAGTACGATTGTAGAAAGAACTCTCTAACTGCAATGTAGTGAACTGGTGCTGCTTTGTTGTACAATTAACGATTTGTTGCTTGCCCATGAATTGTTGCTTTTTGCAAGTGTTATCTTATGTATGTCGTGGCTGTATTTTACAATTGGCATTTTGTGTTTTCTCATAGAATACAGCATTATTAGCTTTTATCAAGCATTTTGAACATCTCATTGCACACATTCCTTAACAATACAAAATTATAACCAAATTCTTTTAACATTATTATGGTGAATATGTTATTTAATCATAATTTTTTTAACATATAGCTGTTTATTAACATATTTAAATGTATATTTTTAGCTCTACCACCTCCACCAGAAGAGTTAGCCAATAATTATTTCAATCTCCCACCAACTCCCACCATCTTACCTACTGCTGGAGCTCTTCCACCAGCACCTCCACTTCCACCTTATCCTCCGCCTATGACAATGATTGGAGGACCTCCACCGTTAGGTATGAGTTTTATTTATTTATTATGAAAATATGTTTGTAATTGTATGGATTTCGATAATTATTAATATATGAACTATCTAACTATATGTCTATTTGTTGTCATAATCTAATAAAAATCAAAAGTTATTACTTTTGGCTTAAACTTATCAGACTTAAATGTATGAGAATTTTTTAACTCTTTGTTAAGTATAGGTGCTTTATTTTATACTAGTGAAATAATCTATAAGATTGCATGCTATCTTTTAAAATTTTTATTTTAACTGCAGTAGAATGATTCTGTAACTTTTGCTTTTTTAAAAAAATGATATAATTCCATATTGAGAATGTGCAGTCTTACTGATTCAATTAAGAATTCAAAATATACTTGAAATGTTTAGAGATTTTGTGTAATTTTTGTATTGAATTATATCATTTTTGAATGATTCAAGGTGATAAATTCAAGAAGCTATAAATCAATATCTTTATGATGCTCGAGCAAGCTGATTAAGTTGCTAAACTAATTTTTAAAATATAAGTATTAAATATGGATTTTTTTGTACATATTATTCTTTTCACTCTGTAATTAATTATGTTGTAAATCAAATATTATAGATAACCATGAAAATATTTAAGGCTATAGAATTGATTTATATTTGTTTGGATATAAATTTAATTTCCATTGAAAAAACATACATTTGACACTTTTGTAAGTGTGATATGTTTTATCTTTTTTCAACTTCCTTCTGGCCTTGTTTTTCTTTTTTTTCCCATCTCAAATTTTGTTTATTTTTCATTCTGTAATGACAAAGCTGTATTGGTATATCATTAGAAATATTTTTAAAAATAGAAAACAATTTTGTGATGTAAAGATGGCTTTGACATCTGAGAATTAAATAAAAATATTTTATATATAATGTTTAAGAGAACATTTACAGATTTATTTTCGTATAAAAACCTTTGAAATTAAATTTAGAATTTAAACATCACTTGTATAGCCAACTTCATATATAATATGCTTGAAAAATAATTTATTATTACACCATTTTTGAATCAAAATTTGTGATCCATATGTAAATTATTGAAAGAAAACAATAATATACAGATTTTTTGTAGAATTCAATAAGAAGTAGAATTTTTCTTTTTCTTATGTATTCTCCAAATGTGCCATTTTCCCTTTATTTGACAGCAATTAAAGTGTGCACTAAATTTACCTAGCATACTAAACTTATGCTATAAATTTCATATTTCATGCTATTTACATGCTATTGGTGTGCAATGTTTGCAATGTTTACATGCAATGTTTGTTGCTGGCAATTGAATTATACTCTTGGAGACTGTTTGTTTTCAGCCGCTTTGTTTCTAATTAAGGATAAAAGGAATAAAAGCACATAGGTTGTATGTAAACATTGGGAGATTTACAACCATTTGCCAGTTGGATAATTAAAAACCAAGAAATGCAATTGATTTTCTTGTTTGAGAACACCAGTTCTAAGATCCAATCAAAGAACATTTGGGCAATTCCTTGTTCCTATTGTTTCATATTTTTGACATATAAACAATCTGTTTCTATTATTTAAATTTCTTGGCAAAAACTGAATGTTTGCATTATAATAAGATATTTCTTAATCATTTTTTATTAGTGGGTGAAGTTTAAGTTTGAAATGTGATAGAGTGTGTTCATATTTTTATATAAAGGAAACTCAGATTTTTTAAAAAGAAAACTTAGGTCATGAAAGTTTTTACTGTGATATCTATTTTTCTATTCTGATATTTCTTTAATGATAAAATTAATTTGTTTGACTGTTTTAAATTTCATTTAATTAAAAAAATTGCTGACTTTTGCAATAATAGGAAAATTACATTTGGAGAACTGTAGTTAATATATATAAAGATTTCAATATAGACATTTCTGAAGAAAATTGCAGCAATTCCAAAAAACGATAAAAATATATTGTTTTAAACAAATAATTTCGTATTATAGTGTTCCAAATGGCTTTTAAACAATCAAAGACAATAAAGGAAATAAATGCTGGTTTTTCTGTCTGGAATAATATTTTCAGATTAAATTTTGTTATTTTAATACATGATCAGTTTGGAATATATAGTACTAATTAGTAAGTATCATTTGCTTACAAATTGTAGAAAGAATGTCAAATTACTGCCTGGACACTTTATAATCGCAAAATGAAAATTATGAAAAATTACAATGAAATATCCCACTGCAAATTTCACATTTTGAGGATATATAACTCTTACTATTATAGAAAACTGACACTTTGCTATTCATTGTTCAGTGAAATTCCCATTTTTTTTTTTTTTTTTTTTTTTTCTTGTCTGTATTTTCATACAAAAATAATATTTCAGGAAGGAGCAGCAATGTATATAAAGGGATCCATTTAAACAAGTTTTAAGCATTGCTTGATGGTGAAGTTAAGTTTAATTAAAAATACAACTAAATTTCATTTTTTAAAATTAAAATCGAGCTTTAAACTATTTAACATTAAAATTTATGCATATGCCCCATAACAATGGAAAAGAAGCCACATTAAAATATCAATAAGGACAAAAAAATGGTTAAAGTTTCAATTCAGCATTGAAATGTATTATTGTAAAATGCACTTAAAATAATTTTTTAAAAATTAGAAAAAATTTATACTGCAAAAAATTGGCTTAGTTGGTAAAATAATTATTAATTAATATGAAAATGTTTGTGTTGTAAATGTTCTTTGGAAATTATATTAGAAAAATTCCAAAATATTGCTTAATATTTCTTAATTAATTAAAATTCTAATAATTTCCTAAACTATTTGATGAGTCAAAAATATTAAATAAAATATTTAATGAGTCAAATTTTAATAGACATTAATGATATGTTATTTTAATAATCTTACACCTATTCTGTTTATAGTCTACATGAACTAATTAATAAAAGTTAAATACTTTTATTGTATTATGTACACAATATATTCAGTTTCTTATTTATATCTATTTTTTAAAAAAATCTTTTAATTAGGTATGGGTTTTGCTATGCCACCTCCACCACCACCTCTTCAATTCATCCGTCCTCGTCCAACGACCTTGCCTCCTCCTGGTATCATGCCTCCTGGATTGCGCCCTCCTGGCTCATATCCTCCTCCTCCGGGACAGTCATCGGCACCGTCGTCAGGTTCCTCTGAAGAAACGATTTCTCCACCAAAACCAGTGATTCATTATCCTTCGCAAGATCCACAGAGAATGGGATCCACAGGTGCACCGGTTAAATCATGAGTGAAATCCTATAGATAGGACTGTAATGATGTGCATATTTTTGTATGAATGACTTGTACAAATTATAATTATGCCTTGTTGTACTGTCAAGCACTGTTTGCTTTATGTTGTGTCGTCAATGATATAAAAAGAATTATAAAAATGATGTTAAAATAATTGTTTCTTTATTGTTTATTATTACCTTTAGTGACCAGTTGGTTTTCTGGAAACCTTGATTATGTTTAATTTCAGCTTAAATAAGTTGATTTTACCATTCTTCTATAAAAGTATTTTTCAAATCATCAAATTGCAATAGACATTGATGTTCTATTATTTTCATAGCCTTATACCTATGCTGTATATTGTGTACATGAACCTTCCATTGGTGATGAGCCCCATGATATCATAGTATTGTTGTAAACTGAAAATGGAGTTTGAAATAATTACATTACCACAAAAAAATTATTGCTTGGGTAATTTCCTTTACTAATTTTCTTATAATTACATAAATAATTAGCTGAATATTTCTTCCTTAACTTTCAATAATTGGAGAAAATTAGAAATGAAAGTTTGATAAAACAATGAAATATCAGTGCTGCAATGAAATCTGTTGTTGAAAATCATTGAAAACATTTTTTTTAGACTTCCATAATTCCAAAAAATAATTAATTGATAATTAAATAGATATAATCAAAAAACAATTTTTTAAATGATGCAGAATTTATTTTTGTATGATATTTTTAGAATTTACAGCAATAAAAATAGTAAAATCTTTTAAATTTTTAATTATTTAAAATGTCAAACAACATTTTACATTAATATGTTTTTACATTTTCCGAAGTGTATATGTACCAAATATGGTATGTTTAGAAATGGTCTGTTCTATAATGTGCAAACACACAAAGCCTGTTCTCTTTTGTTCTTTGTAGAGATTGTTGTAAATTGAATATGAATTGGAACTTAAATGTTTTAAAGATCCCCCCCTTCCCGAATGAGTAATTATAAATACAAAATTTATACATAGAGAAATTATTGTAATTGATAAAGAATGTGCTATGAAAATCTTTTCTCATGCCAGAAATTCTACATCTTTTTACCAAAATGCAATTAACTCATTGCTGAAGTAAGTTTTTAACCGCATAAAAGTGTATGCATTATTGAATGAGAGGCTTTCGAAATTAGTGGCAAGGGTTGCTTCTAAATGGGGTGTAAATCTAACTAAAGTAAATCAAAACATCTGCAAATGTCAATTCCAACTAAAGAATATCACCGAATCAATATTACTGTATTATCTGATGATTGCGTCATAATCTAAGGTTTGATTCAACCCATTTTGATTGAAGATTAAGCATAAGACAGGCATTTGGTAACTCTGTTAAAGTGCTTTCTGTGAATCACAATAAAGGGAACTTTCAACTGTGTTCATTCTTAAATGCGCAGAAAATCATCATAATAGAGTTTTAATCATAAGTTTATAGCCATACTCAAAGATATCGAGCATTCATTTAGATCAAGTGCAGATTTCCACTCAACTTCCTCTGCCTGTGTCAAATTCAACGACATCACAGTACATACATTTTTTTTTTTTTTAATGTATTGTACAGAAGTGGCAGGAGTTACTATTTTGTAAACTCCAGCCCACATGTGGGAGAATTCAAGTTCAATACCAGTCAAGATTTCATACTATTTATTCTTGGATACAGAAACCTTCCATGCTTTTGTGTTTGTGTCGGAAGGTGTTGGGGAAATGGGAAAGAAAATGTTTAAACTTTATTATCAAGACATTAAACTATCAGCTAAATTAAGTGCATAGAAACCACAGATTATCTGCAAAACTGATTGTCATTGGAACTCTTAAATACACATGTTTGAAAGAAAGGAAAAGAAAATGGGTACAATTGGTTAGAGTTAAAAAAATTGTTTTTGACTAAGAAATGAATACGATAGATGTTAAATTGATTTTTTCATTTGTTCATTCAACCATTTTTGCCGACTGTTCATTAAATCAACTGAGAAATCAATACAAAAGAATCGATGACATTAAGCTGAATAGAATATTAGGCATAAGATTAAATGTCACTCATTTAGATTTTAATATGTGCCAAATTTCGCAGAGTAACTGGCTTAATGACTAGCGAATCAGGTGTCTCATTTTAGCAACTGTTTTTGGTTAGTTAGAAAAAAATAAGTGGATGAAAATTTGTATAGATCGTCTCTTACATCGACTATTTTGATCACTTGTCAGTGGAACTGTTAAGGAAAATTAGAGTATTATTATACTCTGTGTCAAAGTAATACAATGGATACATGGACATCTTACGATATGTTTTATTTGATTAAATTTTTTCTTAATACTTAAGAAAAGGAAGAAAAAGTTTACTTTTTAAGGTGTTTCAAACTTTGGCAAAACCTTTTTAGAGTACAGTTGGAATGTTAAAGAGACGTACATGAATTTTACAACATATATTGAACAACAAGCGAAAATATTCATAATTTTTACTTTTAAAAGAATTTATTTTTGTTTTAGTAAAGAATTGAAAAATATGATTTGTTAATTAAAAGTATTCTTCTAAATATTAATTTGAATAAATTTTTATATGTAAATTTTTTTAATTAAGGTAATTTGGTACAAATATGCACATTTTTATTAAATAGTAATTTTATTTGAAATAAATATTTATTTACTGTAGAGTAATAAGTATAATTTAGTTATTATGCTTTTTATAAATAAACCAAATTTGACTAAAAAGTATTTTAACAATTGATTTCATTTCAAGAACGTGATTTTAGTTAGCATAAAGTAATTTAGCTTAAGTTATTATTCAATAGTCGTTTAATAATAAATTAATTACTATTTTAACTTATTTTGGATATTATTTTATAAAATTAAATAATGTGAAAATATGTGTTCGATACCTGTTCGGTACATTTTATTTGATGTTAAGTTATATATATATTTGAAATAATAGGGCTGAATGGCTGACTCATTGGCTTTCCTTAACTTTTGATCCGATTTGTCAGTTTTTGTTTCATATGAGAGGTTATTCTCCTGTGGATGCATCATCAATACTCGCTTTCCTTCTATCATCTTCTGTTTTCGAGCGAAAATTATAAGGTTGAATCCTAGTTAAGAGTGTCCTGATTTTGTCGCCAATATGGTAGCCCAAACAAGCAAGATGAATAGTTATCCTAGTAACCCTAAAATTAATTATTTACAAAGTTTTTTTTTCTTGTTGTTATACAACTACTACAAAAATTTTGTAAGAAATGAAAATGAAAAATAATCGGCGAATACACATGCATTAACGAATTTAATTAATTACATTTTATAATTGAAAATAATATTATTGTGAATTAAACTTCTAGTGTTATTTTTAAAGTGAACTACAAAAAGATAAATATTATCCCTTTGCAATTCTTTATTTTAATTAAAATCGTTTGCTCACGAATTTTGTCAGAACAGAAAATAAAAGAATTAAAAACATCTGCTTGAGCTTTTTGAAATCGTTTGGCTTTATTTTGTATATTTTCATTTTAATATCTTGTCATTTAATGGAATTCTTTACCATTTTTTATTCTTTTCGTGAATTTTCCGTGATAATCCGAAAAGTCTCTGATTGTGCAAGAATCGATGCCTGATCATTGGGATAATCAGAAATATAAAATCCCACATGAAGGAATATATTTTGTCGCCGAAAGAACATTTGCAATGCTGAAAAGTTCCGCCGTATCTTTTTGTAGAAATTCCTAAACTGTTTCCTGCTCAGATGAAAAATTAGTTGAATTGAGTAAGTGTAATTATTCCTTAAAATTTCTTAAAAAAAGTATCAGTATAGCAAAGCTGTTAAGAATGGATGCTTTCTTTTTTCCTTGTGCTCTTTCTATTATCCTCAGAATATTTATGTTCAATGCGCTAGCGAAGCTAATAGGCCCACGTTCCCGCTGCTAGAAAAGCCTTGGGATGTTTTTTTTAAAGTAAAAAATTCTGTCCAGTTTCTTCATCAGATTGGTAAGCGAAGACATGGCGTACTCGATTTGTTTCTCGTCTTCGCAAGCTGCTAGATTCCGGCAGCAAGCAAAATTGTAGGATGTTTCATTTATTATTTTTTAAAGTTAAAAAACATTCTGTCCAATGCCTTCTTTAGATGCTGGAGGCATTTCTTACTTTAATTTTATTGTTTTAAGTACAGATCGGCACAGCCGTTTCCCAAAAGTTCTTTATTTGAGTATTTAAAGGCGATTCAGCAATCATGACCCATAAAAGTTAAAAAAAAATCTTAGATAAAACAATTGTGATTAATAAAGCTCATAATTTTAATAAAGGAGGATGGGCAACTGAAACTGTTTTATTGGGATGGCAGCCTTTGTAGCTAAAAATCCCTAAATCCCCCTCATTCAAACAAACTGTTTTATAGTATTTATCTAGTCAGCCAATTTGATTGGCGACTTGGCAGCATTGGCATCTTTGACGTGGGAAGAAAAACTAGGATTTTACCAAAAAACGCTGTTTTATGGTGAAACCAGTATAATTATTCCACTGTTCCAATATTTTTGTTTCATATGAGTGCTTATGACCCCTTTATATATCATTAATGGCCGTCTACTTTTTTCTTTTCTCAATTCGGGAATTATTGCAAATTTTGACTCAGCCCTTAGACACATCATTGAGTTTTCACCAATTTTCAGAACAAATTTGACAATTTCGTATCTTTAAAGTATAGCTACCAATCAATATGCTCTATATTATTGTATAGTTTTTTACTTATATAATTGTAATTATGCTTTTATTATACTTTTGTTGAGATAAGAGGTAATTTATTAAAATTGTTTGACATAACAAAATTAATTACATTAATACTAGCCGCCGTCAGGAACCTCATTGATGGTGTTAAAAAAGTCATGTCGACCAATTTTGATGAAATACATAGTATCAAAACAAAAGAAAATGCAATCTTAAATTATAATTGCATAGTAACGATAAAGCATTTTGATTACTTTGCCATGCTTTCAAAGTGGCGAAATTAACTGGCAAAGAAAATTGACGAAATCGGACCAGTTGTTAAAATTGGAACCTCTGTCTAAGATTCATATTGCGATATCTCTCGAAAATAGTGGTAGAAAAAAGACATATCCTTGATGACCTATCTAACAGTTATGAGCTTTCATATGAGATAAACTAGCGAAAGTGGGCTGTCCAAAACTTTATCGTTTACTCTCTAATAAATATTTTAGACGCATTTTTTCCTAACCGATAAAAATCAAAATATGACACAGAACTACAATTGCAGTCACAACATTATATACCAAATTTGATGTGTTTGAGCTATCGCATTTACATATTTCTGAAAGTACAGATTGACTGATATTCAACTCCTTGTTGTATTTGGCTCAAAATTTGATAGATATTAAATCTGAGTATTAATTCAGTACTAATTTGAATTTTTAAATAATTTTTGGTACTACCGGAGTTTAATATCCCTGCTTGGCGCAACTTTCAAAAATCGCCAACTCGCCAACAACGGTCTTGCGCCGTGTTTTACGAAATATTCAAAAGCGAGGGAGCAGATGTCCAATCATAGCGCATAGTAAATGCGAAAGATAATAGGTTTGCCAATGTAGAGAAAACGGAGGTTGCCAGCTTTGGCGCGTTATCACATCTTGGCGAAGAAGAGGGTTAAACTCCGGTCAACCGATTTATGACGATAACTTGCCAGATGTAATGACTCATTTTTGTCGAAACCTGAAATCTTGGCTTTGGAGTGCATTTTGCAACTATCCAAGAAGACGGAATTTAGCGAGTTTTTAATGTTTAGCACAATTTATTGACATTGGCGAAAAATTGGAATCATATATTTTAGTTTAATTTGGCAAATAAATTTTTAATAGATTTCTGATTTTAAATTAAATTTCGCTTATTTATTTTGAAACTTTTCTACGTAAGCTGTTCTTGAGAAGAAACTCGTATGCATTTAGGTTTCCAATTTTAAAGTGAATTTTTCAAAAATAGTGAAAAGTTTGTGAGTCAAATATTGATATTTGTTTATTCTTATTTCATAGCACTTTTTTGTTCTGCCAATATTTGTTCCAGACTTTTTATTTCGTTTTTATACCCTGCGATTGCCGATTCACACATGTTTATTTGAGCAATTAGTGTTCTAATTTCTTTTTCTTTTTCTTTGATTCTTTCTCTGATTTCTATCGGTGTATTCAAATGATCTTTGTTTGGAGCCCTTATTTTTGAATTCTTCAGTGTCTTCAGCATTACATCTTTTTCCTTAAGTTGCAATTCTTTTTCGCTCAGTTCGTTGACTTTATTTCGAAGTAACTTCTGCATCCTGGAGTGATTTTTTAAGAACTCGTAATTTTCACTGCGAGTTGAATTTTGTTCCCTGTAGATGTGCTTTATGATATATTCCTGTAATGCATGAACAATCTGCTTCTCTTTTGCCAATGATCGTTCTAAATTTTGAATTTTACTTTCAGACTCTCTCTTTTGTATGTTTGCATTTCTCGCAAGATTTTTCCAGTAGTCCATTCCCTTTAATTTTTGTTTGAGAACCTTCATTTCTGTTTGAAGATTATCCAATGATCTTTTTGTTTGTAGCAGATCTTGAAACTGAGAACTGTTTTCTTCTTTTATCTTTCGCAGTTCTTCATGTTTTTCGGTTAGTTTCATATGTAGAATTAGTCGAAATTTGTCGAATTCGAATTCAGGCCTAATTTTATTTGTCTTCAATTCGAGAAAATCGGTTTCTTTAATTTTTTTAGAAGCTGTTTTCAATAAATCTCCATTATTCCGGTCAGGAGTGTTGCTTTTAATTTTAGGTGATACATTATTATCCATTTTTGTTGTTTTGTTAGAAATAGGTCCTCTATCATCAAGATCTTGAAGGATTTTCACATTGGACTTGTTAAATAGCATGTTGAAAATTAATTACTGCAAAAAGGAAAATGCGTCCTCTTTGAAATCCTTAAAAATTCAAAATATTTTCTTATCTATCACATGGACATTGTCACCTATATATTATCTCTACAAATAACTTGTTATTTTAACCATGCATTCATTAACTATTTTTAAATAAGAAAAATCTCGAGATTTACTACTACTACAAATACAGAGCCCTAAACTTCCGTTATTATTTGTTCATTCACTTAGTAGGATTGTTATAGTCTGATAGTTCTGGTAAAAGTGAACGGGAATTACATTTAATTTTTAAAAGCCGTGTCTTATGAATCTGGCAGTACAATATTATATCAGATATTTAAAAAAAAGATTTTTTTCTATTTCATTACTTTATGAATTTCATTCGCTGTCGTTATGTATAAATATTAATTTTTATTAAAATACGTAAGTAATTTGGATAATTTTTTTTAAAAAAATTCTGTGGTTTATGGATTTGTAATACTGTTTTTTGACTTGAATTTGTGTTACAAGTAACTAAAAAACAACTCAAAGTATAAAAAAAGTTTTACTTATGATATAAAAATTTGAGATTTTTACGAATCTCCTTGCTTTTAACTTCTTCGAATTCGAAAAACCTTTTCATTATGTCTGTCTGTCATCAGAACTCAAAAATGCTTTATGACAGACGGATGAAACATGGTATATGATCTTTACACCAAATTTGTGAGCCAAGATAGCCTGATTGGTAGGGTGTTGGATTCGCGTCCCTTGGGTTGCGAGTTCGAATCCCGCCGGCCGAAGACTATACGTGTGTGTGGTGGCCGAAGCACATATAAATCTGTCATGGTCATAAAACTCTCCATGTCGAGAGTAATACCACTGTGGGTACTAGATCAGGGGTGATCGTTCTTTGATTCAGGTGTAAATTACGATCTGTGGATGAGTGAATGAAATGCATGAATGAAGTTCGCCCCGTAAAAAGGGTCATGACTTGTGTGTAACTAAGTCGTACACTTGCCCCTAGATGGCGCTACGGAAAAAAGAAGAAACGCACCCTTGGCTTTAAATCATTGACTTTTAAAGTCAGGGGATTGTCTGTGACAAGTGCCATTTGAAACAACACCACCACCAAATTTGTAAAATTCTATCAAATTTTGAGGGAAATCCATTTAGAAGAATATCTATACACCTATCTGAATGTAAGTTAGTATAATAATTACAAAATGAAGGGAACTAGATAGTTGAATTGAGTGTATAGATTTAACTTCTAAAGCGTAGATATCTACCAAATGTGGAACCAATTTCATCAAAGGTATGATTTACCTGTTTGTTCTTTTGAAACCATGTCAAACGCGAGTTCTGACAGTCAAATTTTAGGTTTGATCGGTTACAAACAACGCGTCTAAAATATAAATTTGTGTTTCGAGTATTTATTGCTAAAATCACGAATTAATCTCCTAAAAATAGCTAAGTATCTCATGATAAGTCAAACCTGTTAAACCGTTAATTCAGTAAAACCGGCTAATTCACGAGGAAAAATAGATTTTTTTAACTATTGTTGCCAATTCCAGGCAAAATATTACCGGCCTTACCCAATTTCATAGCGGGTAATTTTATTAGAGAATATGCGAGAAAGTTTTGAGGAGACTAATCCCTTTGTTGTTACATTGCATTAGAACAAAAAAATATGTTTCAACATAATTAATGAACCATTTATAGAATACTCGAACCTTTAGTTGATTATATTTATTAAAATGCTCCCGATATTAGCTTATGGATGATACAATTAAATTCAGTATTTGATTTATTAGGTTTGTTTCATATATTTACATCTTATTATTTTCTTAGTAAATCTTTATAATCTATGTATTTAAAATATAAAGAAAAATTAATAAACCCGTCGTTCAGCCCTAAACACTAGTCAGATTTCGCCCTTTTTTTTCTCCGTTAGAAAACGTAGCGTCTAGATTTAACATCTTTAGTACAGTCTGCCTTCAGTGTACCTTCCGATTAAGGATAGTAGACTTAATGAAAAGAATGCTTCTCTGTACATTGACTAAGAGGAATCCAACAATAGAGTTCAACAATACTTTCGGAAGTTATCCGGAAAAAATATAAAAATTCAGTTAAATTTAAAAAGCTGCCAAGTACATATTTGAACCTTTCAAAGTATATATACCAAATTTGGTAGATGAAAGTCCAATGATTAGGTCGGTATAGTACCACCACAATATAAAGCAGACAGATGCACACACACTCATTTTTATTATTAGTAGGGATGGAACTATGGATAGAGCTTCCATCTATGGATTATGGAAGTGATGTCCATTAAAATAACCGATTTTATGATAATTTTCATACACTGAATGGTCTTTTCATTCAAATGTATTTGCTTTTATATCCCTCTCGAGGCTGATTCAGCCATCTATTCTTATGGAATAGATGGTCTTGTATTGCTAAAGGACTGTCCTTTATCCTCTCGTATTGATTTCGATATAGATTATCCTCTCATATATATTTGAATATGTTTGGATATTACTAGCAACAATAACTAGACAATAAATCACTTTCTTTCATCATAACCTTGTTGTAAGAAGATAACTAAAATAGAGCTTAAAAAAGACAAAAGCTTTAACACAGAAGTATATTTTAAAAAATCCAATGATAGATTGTATCATATGAACTACGAATATGGCTACTTGTGTTTTTACAATTCTTTATGGATTTTGGCGTCTAATAAAATTCGAATGGGGAGCTGCAATAGCGTAACGTTCACTGTAAATTAAGGGTCACTTAATATTTTCTTAGGTTTTTTTTTTTCATTGTAATTGTCCTCAGGGGTATATACAGTCTGCATTGCCGATTACCTTTACTGAAAATATTATAGAAAAAAAACACAGGAAACTTGTGTTTTAGTCGCTTTATAAAAATAAAAATGCGTTTTTTGGACACTAATTGATTGAATCTAAAATTCAACACCTGACTACAGTTTTGGTGCCAAAACATACCAAATTTCATACACCTATCTTGTTGCATCTTTGAGGAACTCTCAGGAATCGACAGACTAAGATGCATTCAATTTTGACTGGCTGGTCTGCAATTTGATCGAGATCATGAATAATAACCTCATACCAAATTTCATCCAAATTTTCGTACTATCGCGTTCACATTCACGTGGTTGGATAGACAGATGTTCTAATTTGATATAGTCAATTCTTGATACAATACATTTTTAGTGTAAAGATCCCATGCAAAATTTACAGGCAGGAATATCAAATAAGCGTTTAGCTGCTCTAAATTTTCTGAGGTTGGAATCAAACTTATTCGAACATTTTCTGCTTTTAGACATTATTAAATTTCTGTATTTAGCATGATAAGCTTTTATCATTTGTAAAAGGCTTTTGCTACAAATAAGGGGAATAGAAGCTCTTGACCCTATTTGTTCTATTTTGCGAACTAAAGTGCCACATATTTCACTAACAGAAGGATCCTTCTCTGAAGCAATTTTGAGGTTATGTCTAGTGTAACAATAGCACTTCAAAACAGATTCGTAAGTAGGTAGTTCAACTTCAAGCAAATCACTAAATTTCCCAAAAATAGGGCATTCTGACATTTATCTTCACTCATTTAACTTGAGCCATTTTTACTCACTACAAAGTACAAAAGCGCATAAATTCGCAAATCAGTTACGTTAATCATTGCACAAAAGACGGAGCGGAGTCTCAAACTCAACTGAACTCGGCACCAGCTCTGACCTCATCACCCAACGCAGACATAACTCAGTCTTCCCTCAATAACATCTTCAGTGATGACTCGGCTTTCTGGATGCCATACCAATGCAAGAGTAACTTTTATTTTTCTATTCATATTATAAAGCCTATTTAAAGCTTTTTATTTCCTAATCAAGGCTCGCAAAAATCTAAAAAGTTGCAAAAAGTGTGTTTTTATGAAAATTTTACGTCCTTGGGGCACCCCAAGATGTACTCTAATATTTTTTTATTTATCTTATCCATACCAAAAAGACATCTTTTCCATGCTATTACAAATTAAAAATCAAAAGCTGATTATTTCGTAAACTTCAAAATATAGCAAAAATTTCAATTTTATGACACTTGAACGCTTTTGCGGCACCTCAGGACGTACTCTAATATTGCTCATATTTATAATTTTTTTTATCTACACCAAAAGGCAACTTTTCCGCGCTATTCCAATTTAAAAATCAAAAGTTCATTTTTTCGTTCCACCCTACTATACATTAGCAAGTACGTACTTGTCGAGAACAAGGACTTCTGTATAAGCTGAAAGAACAGACAGTAGCAATTATGTGCGACTTACTGAAATTTATGATTGGCTGAGTTTAAATTAAACTAATTCGTTCCTTAATTAAAATTTCACTTAGAAATATCGGAATGAACGAATTTCAATCACAATAAAAATTACATGATATTAAAGTATCTTGGGCGGGATAAACCACTGGCGGATTCTGAAAAATTTTGAAGTGACAGAAAGTCCTAAAATTTTTAAATATATACTAATTGGAATTTGGAAGCGAGTTTTAATCTAACTATCAGTCAGATTCAAGTTTAGTTCATTCTTCGGAATCTAAGTGAAATTAAAATACATTTTGCTTTTAGCACTCATTTATTTAATATGTGGCCCATAATGGATTTCTTGAAACTATCTGAAAAGATCTAAAATTGATTATATCTCATCTCACACTACGAATTTTGGAATGAAATTTGATGCACATAAAATACTGAATTGAATGTTCAAAAAATTGGATTTTCGGAATGGATAAATTCCGAAATGCTAACTCTGTTAATTAATTTTTCTACCTAAGTAAACTTGGAGTGGATTGGCAGCAACAAAATTGAAGAATCGTTTGTATTATTTTTTTTTATTTTAAGACAATTGTATTGTTAAATGTGTAGTTTCTGCTTAAACATCAACTTAACTGACTAATATAGATCGTTTTACTTCTCCAGCTTCGCTTGTATTTTCTTACGTACCGCGTTTTACGACAATTGATTTAGAAATGGTTTGTTATAGTTAAGACGATGGGAAATGCAATTAAAACAAGTTTTCTAAAACAAGTTAATTGCTTATTATGAACTGGACATTTAAGAAGCCAATGCCTACATTGAATACGGAGATCATAAAAACCGAAACTGCATAAACTTGTCTTGAGTCATTTCCGTCGATATCAATTTTCAGTAGATGCGATAGCAATAAATTTACAAGGATTTTTTTTAAAATTTTAATCTTTTGATAATTTTTTGGGAACTGTACACACATTTAAATTTAACACTTTAGTAGTTGCGGATTTCCGAGATATACAGAGTTTTATTACCCAGAATAGGATTATACTTATCAGTATTTTGTTAAATTCTTAGAAGTATCTGGAAATTGGATAATTTCAAAACTTGATACTGTTGCTGGTGAGAGATATTCATGATCGAATAAATAAAAAGTCATCCAAGAAATCTTTACAAAATATTTTAGTCTTTACAAAATATTTTAGTTCAGTTTAGTAGAGGGTATTGCATTCGTTCAAAATACTTATGTACAAAACATTTTTAGTTTAAGAATAGGTCTTCAAAACCTCTAAATATTTAAAAAATATTATAATTTTGGTTCACAAGCTAAGTTCAGACTTCAATTAAAATATATAGTCAACACGTTAAAATCTTTAGTTCGAACTTTGTTTCCATTATGACTTTAAATAGACGGCAAAGAATAGAGATCTTACGATTAATATGAATTAACAAATGACACATTTAATTGAAGAAAACAACTTTATTACATACAGTCTAAGGCGTCTACAGTTCTATACACAAGAATTATCTTAGAATTGCGGAGTATACAAGCAACAAGGATAATTAGAAGTTACAATTGATTGTATGCAACACAAAAAAACTCAGATTACACATACTTGCATTTATAGATATTATATGCAATATTATATACAAAAATACACGAACAATGCAAAATTTATACAAATGCATGAAATACACAAAACTAAGCATGTAAAAAGATGTGCAAAAGTTACTGATGCATAAATTTCAATTTCATAACATTTGATACATATCTCGTTTTAAATGGCGCCATTTACGATTTACAACACATTACATTCGCTGAAAATAGAAACACATTACATTCGCTGAAAATAGAAACACATTACATTCGCTGAAAATAGAAACACATTACATTCGCTGAAAATAGAAACACATTACATTCGCTGAAAATAGAAACACATTACATTCGCTGAAAATAGAAACACATTACATTCGCTGAAAATAGAAACACATTACATTCGCTGGAAATAGAAACACATTACATTCGCTGGAAATAGAAACACATTACATTCGCTGGAAATAGAAACACATTACATTCGCTGGAAATAGAAACACATTACATTCGCTGGAAATAGAAACACATTACATTCGCTGGAAATAGAAACACATTACATTCGCTGGAAATAGAAACACATTACATTCGCTGGAAATAGAAACACATTACATTCGCTGGAAATAGAAACACATTACATTACATTACATTACATTCGCTGGAAATAGAAACACATTACATTACATTACATTACATTCGCTGGAAATAGAAACACATTACATTACATTACATTCGCTGGAAATAGAAACGCATTACATTACATTACATTCGCTGGAAATAGAAACGCATTACATTACATTACATTCGCTGGAAATAGAAACACATTACATTACATTACATTCGCTGGAAATAGAAACACATTACATTACATTACATTCGCTGGAAATAGAAACACATTACATTACATTACATTCGCTGGAAATAGAAACACATTACATTACATTACATTCGCTGGAAATAGAAACACATTACATTACATTACATTCGCTGGAAATAGAAACACATTACATTACATTACATTCGCTGGAAATAGAAACACATTACATTACATTACATTCGCTGGAAATAGAAACACATTACATTACATTACATTCGCTGGAAATAGAAACACATTACATTACATTACATTCGCTGGAAATAGAAACACATTACATTACATTACATTCGCTGGAAATAGAAACACATTACATTACATTACATTCGCTGGAAATAGAAACACATTACATTACATTACATTCGCTGGAAATAGAAACACATTACATTACATTACATTCGCTGGAAATAGAAACACATTACATTACATTCGCTGGAAATAGAAACACATTACATTACATTCGCTGGAAATAGAAACACATTACATTACATTCGCTGGAAATAGAAACACATTACATTACATTCGCTGGAAATAGAAACACATTACATTACATTCGCTGGAAATAGAAACACATTTCATTACATTACATTCGCTGGAAATAGAAACACATTACATTACATTACATTCGCTGGAAATAGAAACACATTACATACACATGAAACATATGCCATGTGATACAAAGGTTAAGTGAGAATTTTCCGATATTTTTTTACGTTTAAAGCTGATTCGGGCATTTCCTAATTGAATACATTATTTGATTCGTTTTTATCTTTAGACATGCATATGCAATTCAATTACAATATTACACTTAAGCTATGTCAAAAGCTAAGAAGTTTGAAAATTGAAGTAATCTAAACAAAACAGATTGAAATTTAAACGATCACAATTCTACCTATGACGAATTAGATTAAATAAGTAGATAACCAGCCTCTTATTTATTAAACGGGTATTCTTAGAAGAGTTTAAAGTAACCACGATGTATTATGCTTTCCATGCATGAATGCAAAAAGAAATTGAAAAAGCTTTTTACGAATCGATAAGACCAGATAAGCTCCAGATAGATATTAAGACAAAGGCATGATATATATAACTGAAGTTAGTGAACCATTGCCGCAATTGGAGACTGACCAGAATTTCAGATTCTCGCCCACTGGATACCTACAATAAATTTGTGCTATCTAGTCAGCACAAGCGTATGCAGAGAAAAGTGTGCGGAAAAATTAGGTCTTTAGCATTCCACTGATATTGTTACGAGGACATTGAATCACGTGCATGCTTTAGGCTTAAATACAATTTATTCAAATATAGAAAGACTTGCCGAAATCAACTAATATTGGTTGTTAATCAGTAGTTGCGTTGCCTTTTAAGGAACTTTACTTGGTTAAGATGGAGAAGAATTACAAGTCAATTAAAATAATATTTAGATGGCAGAGATTCGTTTAAAACTGGCTTATAAAATTGCTTATGAACAAATCTAATCCGATATACAAATCTGTATAAACAGCCTTAGAATTGGCATCTAATTCACCGAGAGATTATGGTGGAGAGCAAATGGAGACTGGGAAAGCCAGTTTCTTCACCTGTAGTCTTATGAAAGTCAGAAGGATCGAAGATCGGGTTTTTTTTTTTAAGCATTTAGAAGGATAATGATTCTTATGCCAAACCTCAATATACAATATTTATCTCCATTACGAAACGGACTAAATCAGATTACTTTATTAGTAATTCGAGTCTATCCAATCATATAATTTCATTCTGGAGACAGAACACTTCCATAGAACACGTGCGACTTATGGATTTCAGGCAGTTTTTGCATCAAAGCGACATTTGAATTTTATTTAGATGCTAAATACGATCATTAAAAACTCAAACGGTACCTTGGCTGAATCAGTTATGAGATTTCTCTAGGAAAAAACTTTTTATACAGGAAGTAAAACACTGTTTTGTCTGCCTGGGATTTATCAGTCGAGATAAATTTCTGAAGATTTGTCAAAATTAAGTAGCTTACCAGAAGGCAATAAAAGTTTTCTACGCAGTCTCTCTTCGCTCAGTCAAATGGAATTCCTAAATATTTAGGACAGAATATGTTCTAAGAATTGATCAATATATGTCCATAACCATAGCTCTTATTGTTGGGAGTCATTGGTGAAGTCAAACAAGTCACTGGCTTCTGGAATTTTCACTTGATATTTAAGCATAGTATACTTTAGATTTCTAGTTTAATATTTCAACTTAAAGTATTGAAAGAATATTTTTTAAAAATATGCAATTCCCTCCCACTTTCCCACAACAAATGAAAATATGGTATCCAACGTTAAAAAAACTTGGAATAGTACAAGCAATTGGAGAGTAGCTGCCTTGGATATTGAAAAACAAACAAAAATTTAGAGATGTAAGCCAACTGGAATACTTTCAATGCTAACCTTTTATTTTAACCTTCGGCACTGCTTAGTTAATCAGATGCACATTAAAATTGGCATCCTATCACATTGGTGACCAGAGACGTTATAGGACGTCCGAAAACCGAACATTGACTGCCTATTACAGAGTTTTTATATAAATTATAGACAGCACCATTTCATTTATATGTTGACTAATCTCAAGAAATGGAAAATAGAATGACAGCCTCTGCAGATTAAGACTGTTGACATTAAATCTACATAATAAAAAGCCACAATTTGGACAGAAAACTCTTCAAGATACTTCGGCCAAGAACAAACCTCACTTGGAGACTGGCATTTTGCAGTTTTATATTGACATGTATACACAGATGACTAGTATCCAACTTGTAGTTGGTGTTACGTATTGCATCTGAGAGCAGATATTTCCCATAATTGGTCCATCAAATTGATTTTCGACGCAAAATTGGCAACTTTTAGACTTGCAACGCACAAAAACAGTTGAATAGAAAACGTATCACAGCAACGCTTCTGAAGCATTCCAACATAAAGGTAATATGGACTAAAGCATATATCGAATAAAGAGAGCAAAATAGCTGACAAGCTTTTAAACAAACAACCAAGAAAGACTGACACTATTAAAGTTCAGAACTGTCAAAGAGCTACTCAAAAAGAATCTTTGGAAACCGAATGATGGAAGGCTGACAAGTACAGGAGAACCATCTGATAAAGAATCAAATTACGTATACTATTGAGAATGGGAGTAATTTTCTTGCATTTGCCCATTCAGAGAGCGCTTTCGTATATTGCAACCAACCGAAACGCAACTGCAGCTATGTTTGAGTTCAAAATTGCATTTTATTAAATATGTATTGACAGTCATATCTACGACAAAGTTAGAAATTATTATGGAGGCATTATGTTAAGCATACAGCTGACAACCCACTTTTCAGAAAGTTCGTTATCCAAGATTCGGAATCGAGTAATGCTTTTTGTTCTCATTTCAGTCAATGTTGAAATACTAGAATTAATATTTTCCGATATTTGGTCTCCTATAAGCTGAAGGGAGTGCCCAGATTTTCTCTGAAGAATGCACGCATCTAACCAGCACGGAATTTTTATTTTTAAGTTTTGCAGTAAATAGGAGAATTTACTTTATCGGATTAAATAAGAAAACATACACGAATTAATTCCTACTCTTGCACAACAGACAATTTTACTTCAAATATTCGTTACATTTTTCGAACTCGTATATACGAGAATTTTCCCTCGACGAAAACTCAACATTTGCTTTTGAAGACTTATGCTTAAAATTAAGGCGTAAGAATAAGAAGCCATTAAGAGAACAATGATTTCGAATTACTGGAACAAAGCACAAAAATCAATGTCTTAGATATCGCAACGTAAAAAAAAAATTAACCTATTCTGCAGTCGCATATTTTATTTCTAATGAGGAATTTTGATTAATACATTAGGAAGTTCGTTATATTAACCGTTTGACTGAAGTTTGCTTCGAAAGAAATTGGATACATCTTAAATTTTTTTTTATTTACTATCTCGCCTATAATCTACATCCACATTCTGCAAATTGCATTTTCTATTATACATTTAGTTTTTAGAATTGTTTACCATTTTTAACTAGACTGCACAAATTTATTTAAAAAGATTTTATAATAGTTTTTGCTTGAACTTAATTTTGAGTTTAGTAGGTCCAAAAAATATGTCTACAAAAAGTTATAATTAACATCGATTACAGACGAGAACGTTTCCCATCTATGAACATTTGTGAATAAAAGGTCAGATAAGAGGGACTGGTCTAGCATCATGACCAGATGACAATTTCTAGGTCTGTTTCCCAATATACCTTCAACAAAATAAAAACAAGATTAATTTTGTCGATCCCTAGAAGATTAGCGTCTAAAACATTGAAGTTATCCTAGATTACCATTTCGCGCAATTCCTCAACGTGCTCACCAAAATGCCTCAAGATCAGAAATTGCAGAAGGATTACAAAGATACGACAGCTTTCGTTTCTGTGGCATTCTCTAGAAAATCTTATGCCCTGAAAATAAACGATTCTTAAAATGAAGCAATATCAAAATCAGTTGCTAAATTTCCGATACCAGGAGATCGTGCAGTTCAGGATATCTTGCCCTTTTGTGTCAATACCACCTAAATCACAATATGAATCCTTGTTAGAGTTGGAAATCGTCGAGGTTTTATACAGCACTCAACGAATAGTTGTAGTTGGCAATACAGCTAGTCATTGGGTGTTGCACTAGCATCAATGTCACTACATATGGCTGTGAAAAGGATGCAGCTTCAGTGAAGATCTGGAGGGAATTTGAGGCCATCTTCCAAAATTGAAGGACATATCCATGACAGCATGGGCTATACAAGATACACTCGGGCTCCACCAGTCTGCTCTAATTTTTTCACTCCATGAATAGGAAATCTATAACCGTGTCGTTAAACTGGACTACCCGAATGGCCGTCGTCATCGCCAACATCAGCGATGATTCCCTGTAGTGCCTCCTGAAGAATACAGTGCATCCACAAGGCTCTCAGCATCGAAAAATCAATCGTTATGAAAGTGTAAGTATTCCAGAAGCTACCACGCAGGATATCGCTTCTCAAACGACATTTGCCAAACTGATTGTTAGAAGATTGTGAATAGTTTGGCAACAATTATAAACATTTCTAAAATACGGGCTAGAAATCTCTTTTAGCTGTAACCTGAAACAAACTAAAATCGTATTCATTTCTGTTAATCGATTTCAACAACATTGAATTCATTAATATAGCTTTTCCAATCACAACACTACTATGTAGATGATCCTTTAAAAACTCTGCATTCCATATCAAGACACAGGAGAGATGACAACATAAAATGAAGACGATACTTTCCTGCTTAATATAACTTCCATTTCTCTGCAAGATGCTTAATTCTCCATTCGTTCCTAAAACCCATTAAACGAACCCATGAACCGACATCGAACTTCTGCTCCCTTCAGTAACGGGTCTTCATGTAGAAAGGTTCTATAAAATCTCTATTAATATGCCGCTGAATTTAGGAAGCTCTTACCAAGCAAGACACACACTCGGGGGACCAAAAAGACACACACTCGGGGGAACAAAAAGACACACACTCGGGGGAACAAAAAGACACACACTCGGGGGAACAAAAAGACACACACTCGGGGGAACAAAAAGACACACACTCGGGGGAACAAAAAGACACACACTCGGGGGAACAAAAAGACACACACTCGGGGGAACAAAAAGACACACACTCGGGGGAACAAAAAGACACACACTCGGGGGAACAAAAAGACACACACTCGGGGGAACAAAAAGACACACACTCGGGGGAACAAAAAGGAATCTCCTCCCCAAGAAAGTCTCCCCAAAGAGAAAGAATCTCCTCCCAAATACAATTAAGCATTTTTTAGAGAAAGGAGAATTGCGTTAAGCAAAGAAGCATCTCTATTTCCTTTGTTAGCTATTCCTTGCCTTGACGTGGAATATAGAATTCGTGTAAGATGATCTGCATGGAACGTTGCAATAGGAAAAGTTATGCTAATGAGTTTGTATTGACAACGAATGAAATTAACAGAAGTAAACACAATTCAGTTTTATTTCAGGTTGTCATGAAAAATGCAATTTCTAGCTCATATTCGAGAAATTCTCATTACACAAGTTGCCAAACTGTTCACAATCTTCCTACAATCACATTTAAAAAATGACAGAATTTAGAAGAGATGCCTTGCGCGGTCACTTCTGGAGTACTTTCATAAAGTAGTCTTTCCAATGCAGAGAGTCTTGTCCAAATTTGTGGGTGCACTGTTTTGCTGCAAGAACCACTAAAGGGAATCATCGCGCATGTTGATTATTGGTAACCATGATGACAGCCACTCGGGTAGTCGACACGATTATAGATTTACCACTCATGAAGTGAGCCGATAGGTGGAGCCCCAGTGCATCATCCATGACAGCCTGGCTTGTTAAAAAGTCCTTCGGTTTTGAAGGATGGCCTCAAATTCTCTCGGGATTTATATCCGATTTAACTGTATCCCTACAAAGTTACCTTGGATTGGCATTATTGTTAAATATAAAAGCTATCAATATCTCCATACGATTTTCAACTCTATCGATGTACACTTTGGATTTTGAAGGTATTGACATAAAACGTGTAGGCAAAATATCTTGACCACAGATATTGATCTCCTGAAACCAGAAATTTAATAACCGTAAATGTTTTACCATATCCCAATTTTTCAAAAAATGACATTTTCAGGACATCAGATTATCCCGAGAATGTCACAGAAGTAAAAAGTAATGTAATATTTCATTCTCTGCAACCTTCAGCAATTCCTAAACATAAAAAGGCACGTAGAGGAATCGCGCAGAACTGAAATTAAACATTGAATTTATCCTAGATCTTTCTGGGATCGGTAAAATTAGTCTCGTTTTCATGTTGCGAGAGGGGATATTGGAAGACGTACCTAGTAATCTATCATGCATGCCAGATGACGACAAGCCCTCTTAAGCCAGCCCTTTCCCGACTCTCTTATACCTAACTATCCATTACGTTCTCGATTCTTTAGCACTGGAATTGTTGACGATTGAAAGGGGGAGAAACATGGCACAAAGTCATTTCTACATACTTGATATTAATTCCTCACTAGATTAAGATCCTTCGTCCTTATGGTTTTTAAATCTAAAGAAATTTAAAAGGCTATACAAGTATTTTTAATTTATTAAAGTTTATTTAACTGAAGTAAAGAATGAATTTAAAAAAAAATTTCTAATGTATTTCGGTATAATTTTCGAAGATCCTGAAGTATACTGGGAGTAATTCGATTCTTTTACCAACAGAACAATGCATTTCGGAGACTACCTTTGGATTTTCTGTTATAGAAGTCTATTATTGAAAGAATCTGCTCATATTTTAATAAACTGAAATTGTTCTAACTTGTATAAAACCAAGAAGCTATTTTTAAATTTGACCGATGGGCAATTTTAAAATGGACCATTTTGAAAAGCGGAAGTCTAGCGAAATGCTTTAGATGAATGAAAAAACGGGGATATTTCAACCTACGGAGAATTAAACTTTTCAAGAACCGAGATCCAATAAATGTTCCCTTGGTAATTGCAAGCCTTGTAAGAAAATTTATATGAAACTCTAGAAGCTGATTTTATATTAAATGTAGAGCGCGCTCTTCAGTTTTACTCCGAACGTTGTTGTGCTGTTTTATTCTTTACAGGGCGAGATGCCTTCTGCTAATGCGTTAGTGTCTACAGGTATCATTTGTGCGTGCAACTCGGCTATGTTAGCTGTATTCACAGTTCTCCTGGAATATTCATAGAATAAAGCCTCTATTTCTCAGCATATTAATACTACATATCTACTGGTCTATTTCTGCAATAGTATTAAATATGAAATTCACCTAAAAGTGAACGTTTATACATGCCAAAACCTCTCGAAATCAGTCGCATCACTGCCGATCAAATAGACAATATAGGTTTCCCACACTGAGACTACAGAATGGCGACAATCTATAGGATACTGCATTATAACAGTGAAATTGTAAAAAAAAAATCCAAATTAGAGATAAAATTTCCAAATTGAAAGTTGCCTCCTTGACTTGGATAAAAGAATACGACAAGTATGAGATGCACTAAATCTTCACACAACTGAATAAATGCAATGATTTCCCAATACTATAACGAAATTTTAAGTTTGGAATTTAAATATTCGAATTTTCAGAAAACCTGTCTTGAAATAAAAAAACACACTGGATTTTGAGACTATTACTCCAATCCAAAATAAAACAAGGCAGCTACTATAATTTAACCAGATGGGTATGCATTGTTAGGATTTCAGGTTGCAACAGATTACATAATTATTTTAAGCTTGAATATCCATGTTGCCCTTCAATAACAATTAGAGTATTGTTAGAAACTCGATTAAAAGATAAAGCAAGAATTCCATCTCTTTAGATTATTTGAATTTGGATATCCAATTTCTACATAATTGCAGTTTTGTAAATAAGACCCAGGATTAGACAAACTACCTAATTTTCCAAGACTGAAATGAAGACTTCAGGTTGATTTCAACTTTCCAATAAGCTTATAAAACCAGCAGGAGTGGTCTCCAAAACTTCCACATACTCTAATAAACTTGCGCCAGAGAAGGCCTTGCATGGCATAATGCACAATAGTAACGAAAAATTAACTTTTGGCTTGCATTTGGCATCTACTGTATCGATCGTGTCATCCTTGGCGAGTTATTTGGCAATTAATCGTCGACATCCTTTAATAGTCTCCAAAAATTGGTTTAGTGCTTTAGACACTTTTCTCAACCGGTTGAAACAAAGCTACATTTATAATCAAAATCCCACAGCTTATTTGATATACTTAAATGATTGAATTATAGCAATTACACGTTTCTGAAAGTACAGACAGACAGTTATCGCTTGGTTGGATTTGGCTCAAAATTCCGCAGTCTACCTTAGAGATGTTTACCGAGTTTTATCTAGCTCTTTTTGTAAATGTCTTAACTCAAACAAAGGCAGACGGACATGAAAGAATTTTGCTTATGATTTGATAGAAGACTTTATACCAAATTTCAACCTTCTAGGTCAAAGTTTTTTGCGCAGACAGACATTTTCCAAGAATGTGTTCAAACTCAGGGAAGTTAAATGAAGAGATTAGTCAGAATCTGTAATTCGAAATTTGACAATAACTATTCTTTCTCTTTATACTTTATATACGAAAATGCAAGAATGTTATGTAATAGGTTTCCTTCTAGATTTTATGATCTTGATAAAAGTATGCTTAATCTTACAACTCCATTATTTTCATTAGTGCAGATTAGCAGCCTGTACTATCAGAACACTTTTAAGACTTATTTAAAACAAGGCAGTAAGCATTACAATTTCGATTAATTTGGTCCATTTCAGAATGGCCAAGCAAATGTGGAAATCCAATCCACGAGTTATTTCTACAGGTCAACTCAATAGAGAGCAATTGGAAGAACTCGGCAAGTTTCATTTCTTAGTATCAACATGAGCAGAAAAGTTATGCAAAGGGGGCCAAGAATTAATAAGGGAACAAGAATTTCAATGCTTTTCAATACAACTGAAGACTGCTTTATGAAAAAGGAATTGAAGCTATCCAATAAATCAACTATTGCACCAGTAAGTAGACAACCAATAGCACAGATCCAAAATATTGGAAATGAACTAAGGGGTCTTTAGCCTGATAAAATATAGACTTTCAAAGTCTACTAGAGACTACGTTAGCAGTTGAGTAAACTCTCCCTGCCGATTAAAGCATTTAGATGTAACATATGCTATATTTTTTACATCAAGAAAATTGGTATACGATATCTAATTACGCAATATAATTCGACGCTGCAATTTTAAAAGAAATGTTGCCCTCAGAAATCAAAGGCCGCAGCCAAGAACTTCCGACTCGTACGAATTGCTGCATAGGCACTGGGATGGTTAATGTTGCGGCACTCTACTCGAACAAATGCTAGAATTTTAAACCTAATGTGTTGATCTTTAAAATTGACTTGGGGCATGTTTTTACTTTCCGACTTGTATTATGAAACGCCTTCAAAATTGTTTCCTCAATAACTTTTTATTAGTTACGCTTCCTAATAATTCAATAACTTTGAGCACCTATAAATATTTAATAATGTGTTATTTCTAACAGATGATCCATGAAATAAGATGGAAATTTTTTATATCAAACATAGGGCCAAACTAGAATTGGGAATTTTACGCAAGCCATTAAAATACATAAAATTTACTAAATTCTTCAGAAGAGCGATTTTAGTGAAAATATTTTTTAAAGGGGAAAATTAAGTTTACTATCGAAGTAAATTTTATTTCAAAGACTAAACACACCACAGAACATAAGCGCATGTCAATATCCTCCAAGAATAAGGGTAGCGCAAATTTGAATAGACGTTAAATATGTAGTTAAATGCATCTATAATTATAGAACGCGCTCAATTTTTGGAAGAATTCTACACATTCTTTGACAATGAAGATGTTAAGAGGGAACCGCTGTTATATATTTAACAGATTAAAAATTTCCATCTACAAAACTGATCAGAAACCGCATAACTTATGAAAAGTAGACGAGCAGCGATACCCGACTTCACTTCACAAATAAGTATTCATTTGATATTTTTGGAGTTATACGACTAATTTATGGAATTTTAACTGTATTCCTAACCCATAGAGCCTCGATCGATCCTAACCCATAGAGCCTCGATCGATCCTAACCCATAGAGCCTCGATCGATCCTAACCCATAGAGCCTCGATCGATCCTAACCCATAGAGCCTCGATCGATCCTAACCCATAGAGCCTCGATCGATCCTAACCCATAGAGCCTCGATCGATCCTAACCCATAGAGCCTCGATCGATCCTAACCCATAGAGCCTCGATCGATCCTAACCCATAGAGCCTCGATCGATCCTAACCCATAGAGCCTCGATCGATCCTAACCCATAGAGCCTCGATCGATCCTAACCCATAGAGCCTCGATCGATCCTAACCCATAGAGCCTCGATCGATCCTAACCCATAGAGCCTCGATCGATCCTAACCCATAGAGCCTCGATCGATCCTAACCCATAGAGCCTCGATCGATCCTAACCCATAGAGCCTCGATCGATCCTAACCCATAGAGCCTCGATCGATCCTAACCCATAGAGCCTCGATCGATCCTAACCCATAGAGCCTCGATCGATCCTAACCCATAGAGCCTCGATCGATCCTAACCCAAAGAGCCTCGATCGATCCTAACCCAAAGAGCCTCGATCGATCCTAACCCAAAGAGCCTCGATCGATCCTAACCCAAAGAGCCTCGATCGATCCTAACCCAAAGAGCCTCGATCGATCCTAACCCAAAGAGCCTCGATCGATCCTAACCCAAAGAGCCTCGATCGATCCTAACCCAAAGAGCCTCGATCGATCCTAACCCAAAGAGCCTCGATCGATCCTAACCCAAAGAGCCTCGATCGATCCTAACCCAAAGAGCCTCGATCGATCCTAACCCAAAGAGCCTCGATCGATCCTAACCCAAAGAGCCTCGATCGATCCTAACCCAAAGAGCCTCGATCGATCCTAACCCAAAGAGCCTCGATCGATCCTAACCCAAAGAGCCTCGATCGATCCTAACCCAAAGAGCCTCGATCGATCCTAACCCAAAGAGCCTCGATCGATCCTAACCCAAAGAGCCTCGATCGATCCTAACCCAAAGAGCCTCGATCGATCCTAACCCAAAGAGCCTCGATCGATCCTAACCCAAAGAGCCTCGATCGATCCTAACCCAAAGAGCCTCGATCGATCCTAACCCAAAGAGCCTCGATCGATCCTAACCCAAAGAGCCTCGATCGATCCTAACCCAAAGAGCCTCGATCGATCCTAACCCAAAGAGCCTCGATCGATCCTAACCCAAAGAGCCTCGATCGATCCTAACCCAAAGAGCCTCGATCGATCCTAACCCAAAGAGCCTCGATCGATCCTAACCCAAAGAGCCTCGATCGATCCTAACCCAAAGAGCCTCGATCGATCCTAACCCAAAGAGCCTCGATCGATCCTAACCCAAAGAGCCTCGATCGATCCTAACCCAAAGAGCCTCGATCGATCCTAACCCAAAGAGCCTCGATCGATCCTAACCCAAAGAGCCTCGATCGATCCTAACCCAAAGAGCCTCGATCGATCCTAACCCAAAGAGCCTCGATCGATCCTAACCCAAAGAGCCTCGATCGATCCTAACCCAAAGAGCCTCGATCGATCCTAACCCAAAGAGCCTCGATCGATCCTAACCCAAAGAGCCTCGATCGATCCTAACCCAAAGAGCCTCGATCGATCCTAACCCAAAGAGCCTCGATCGATCCTAACCCAAAGAGCCTCGATCGATCCTAACCCAAAGAGCCTCGATCGATCCTAACATGAAAGTGACTATTGAAAGCCTATGTTTACTACGTGGAAAAATAATGTGCATTGTCGCACTTCTGGTTTGCTTTTAAAATTAGGCATCAAAAAGATTGAAATTATCGTTCGATATGTTTTCATTGGGAAATTTCAATTTTTTTCCACCACACTATCAAAACTGAAAGTATAAATTAAGCTTCTTTTGGGGGTCAAGGGACAAATTGAATTTATAGTTACGAATATTTTCCCACCCTCTCACCAGCCGGCTGGTAACTATCCTGTCCCATTTTTTTAAGAAAAAGGGGAGGGGAGGGTGCTATCCTAAATCTTTTATTCTAAATTTAATTTTAATATATTAAGCCTTTCTATTAAATACCCAACTCGAATAGTGCACGCGCACTTTCCCGTTATTTTTATTTGAATATTTCCAAAATAAGAAGCCCATCTTTATACTTCAGAGTTGGAACGAGGGAAAGAAATGAAATTTCTCCTGAACTTTCTGCAACTGAAATGGTGTCCAAGTACCTGCTGAGAAGTTGTCGAGTTTCGATTTCATGACGCAAGGCTCAGATCTGTGCCAAAGATGCACCACTGCAAATGTTTACCGACAAGCTATGGTTTCATTGAAGAGCCAAATATGGCCAAACTGTGCCAATCAGGGTTGGAGTTATAAATGTAATATTAATGAAAGATCAATGTAATATTAATTTTTGTATGCAACAAATTAAAATGAATATGAAATTCGTTATATTTAAACTGTTAAGATCGACAGTGTTTAAGATAAATTTTCGAATGGCGACGTTACCCTCTCCAAATCGATACGAATTTAGTACGCTTACGGAAGTGGCCTCAAAACATTCTCTCATAAGGAAATGCCAAATTTCAACCGTCTAGCTCAAAGACGTTTTGAGTTTTGTCACAGACAGATGGAAGTTGCCCAAAAAGGTTTTTCGAATTCATGTAAATCTGAAACGGGGTGGGGAGTCAATCTCGAGTTCGAACTTCCAGCGATTGTTATACTTTACATATGCGAGAGCGTAAAAATTATCGACTATTAAAATCGAGACCTTCAGATAAAAAATTAAGTGAATCGACGTGGATTGATGGACACCGATCACTAAAAAGTTAGTGAAATGGGATTGGTTATTACAAAATCGATTCATTTTCACTTCAAGCTCTCGTGCAGGAAGATAAATCCAGAAAGTAGGCAACATTGATAGAATGAAGTACAATTTATTAGCGATTTATAGATTCTGGTCGTGAATTAAATACAATTGTGAAAAAATTCTTTCATTGTAATTTTATGTAAATGAAACATTCTTCCCGCACCTAGTGTTACTCATAAAGGATCTTGCAAGAGTCGATTGAGAATTGTATTCCTGCCATTTTACATTCAGCTCTCTAAACGCATTGTTACTTGTTATTTGAAGTTTCAAAGATTTCGATATCGAGAAAGATGAGCATTAGGCGCATAGTTAAAAGGTCGGAAAATTTATATTTCCATCTTAATTCTATGTCTTTAGTTCTGCATTATTGTGGTAGACACCATATTAATTTTTGAGCTCTAATTTCAGAATCGTCATTCAGTGACACTTTCTCGCAGTTGAGAATTAATTCTTAGAATTTCCTACTCTGAGGCAAAATTTTCCTAGGATAAAAATGGAATCGAGAACGTAAAATAATACAATTTACGAATTTTCACTAATACTTATTAATACTCGCTTTTAAGTTAAAAAAATTTCAGAGTATTTAATTCCAAAATTAATGTCACCATTTTTTCAAATTTACCGTGTAGTATACACTTTTAACATGCATCATATTTACATTCTTGGCTCCGAAATTAAAAATTTTTTTCTTTAAGATCATAACTTGTGTTTAAAGGCAAAAAGTCAGTCAATTTTATTCAGTTTCATAAGCATTGAAATGAATTTTTTCAATCAGACGAATTAAATATCGAATACTGTTCGGTGCTCAAAGTATTGAGTTTCTTGGATTGAAATTTATTCAACGGTATGTTGTGGGTACTAAACTACAATTTAAACCGGTTTCAAATTTATGTTTATATTTACATGGTCTATCAAAACAAGACATCGTATTCTTCACAGGCGATAGAATTTTTATTGATGCGTTAAGGCTTGTTTACTCGGAGCAGCCATTTATAGAAGGATTAGTTTCGAATTCTAACCTTAATGGAATGAAGATTTTTTGGGGGGGATGGGAAGGAAGAAAAATGTAAATTTTCTAGAGTATTTATGTTTGAATTCCGTATAGAAAATGGAGAAATCCATTGAGAGCATTACTTCTGAAGATATTTTATATTGAATAACAGAGTTTCTTTTAAGCGAGTGTTATGATGATCATTAAGCGAGTGTTATTGGTTCCAACTTTCCCGATTTTTCCCGCTTTAAATGATTGGAACCTGAATAGCCAACCGAAAACGAAGGCTTGATGACTTAATAAAGATTCAATTATAGAAATTATGAACACAGATTTCTCCAACATAAAGGCTAAATGCCTCATTAAAACATGTTCCACCAATTAGAAAATAGACCCGAGTTCGATTTTGCACCCATAATCGTAAGTTTCTTTTATATTGCTTTCAAATACACTGTAAGGATTGCTTCGATAATAAGAATCAGGATTGTTACAATACAAGTCCTCAATGTCAAAGCATAAAATGGCTTATATTCTAACTACAACCTTCATTTAGAAATTCATGCTCAAAAACTATTTACTACTGTTCTTATTGTAATGCTGAGGATTTTGGGGACAACTTATTCAGAAACACTATGAATAATCCATTCCTACAATCTTAAGAATTCTGAAGTAGAATACTGAAACACCCGAGTTCATTTGTCAGAAATTCACTAAATAACCCTCAAAAATGGGTATGATAGCTCATTCTCTCCAAGAGTTAATGCACAAATGAAATGCTCCGACTTCCTTTAAGATTTCCGAAATATGTCCCTGCACAATAGTCTTTGCACAAAAGCATTTCCAGTGACTTACACTAAAAAGGAGAAGCTTGAGAAGAGGCTGAATCGCCGTATTTTAATCGAAGTCTTTCGGGCCTTCAGAACTGGAAAAATATTCCAACACTTCGCAATAAACTGCACTTATACCACTAAGGATTAACACTGAAAATTAGACATCTAATGGATAAGAGAATAAAAGTCATTTGAACTTTTATATCAAAATCTTTTGCATGCAATTGCGAAAGAAAATTGCAATTTTTTGCTAACAAGATCAGGTTTGAAATTCCGTTGAGGCTGAAAAATCTGCCACAGAAGTCTGATCAAATATTAGAGCACTTGCAAAAATAATCATTCAACAATTGGGATTTATAGTCAATCAAGCTCTTCAAGTATTAATTGCATAAATTCATTTTACGCAAATTTAATATCTTTAGAAACATCCTATTTTGGATAACATACTAGGAAGATTTCTTAAATAATCCAGACAATCTTAAACTATGATTAGAAATATTCTTGAAGTCAAAAAACATTACCATGTCCAATTCGATTCCTTGGGATCTTCTGGACTGGATTTTATGAAGAAACTTTCCGAACTGCTCGGGAAGACCAAACAAGTTGATGCTTGAAATTCGGGATTTCAGGAACAGATCCTTAAGTAGCTTATCTGGCCAGGTTCCTCTGTGAGCAGCTTTCAGTATATACACTCGGTAATGAAAGAACCAACAATCCTAAAAAGAAATAAATTTATTTAGACCTATGAATGCAAGATAAGAAAAATTAAAGTATTATAAAGTTTAATGAGATAAAATTTATAATAAATAAATGATACGAGTAAAATCATGTCTGAACTATACGAAAATATCGTGAACATCAAAAAATTCGTACTCGAGATTTTAATGAATCCACGCTTTAAGCCATTTCGCATCCGAAAAACATTTTTGGAATTATATCTTACTTGAACACTTGTAAACTTTGAGTTCGGTGGATGAAGTTTGGTATGCGGTATTTACATATCTTGTAAATGTCAAATTTTGTAGAAATGTAGCGATACGAAAACGAATGAATACGGTAACTATAAAACGTAAAGGGCTAGATAGATCAAATTTGGTACATAGAATTAGCATTTAAGGTGTACAATACAAAAGGAAAATTTCTAAATAAATCTATTGAGATTTTCAGTTCTGTACTTTCCTACGGATGTAAAAGTGACAACTCAAATACGCAGCGCCATAAACGTCGCATTTACATCAAATGTTATTTGTCTATGTGACCTTACAAAAATTGAAGTTTTGCTAAATTGTGGCCTCAGACGAACAAAGATTTTATATTTCTGAATCTATGGTTTATCGAAAAAATTCTCTTCCCAAAAGCAAGACTCATTCAGGGGTTGAAAATAAAGTTCGGCACCCGTGGAGTTCTATCTCGCCCAATGTGAAGGAAACGGTCAGTGTGTTGCCAGAAAATTTCCGCAAGACTCCGTCCAGTTGGTTATCTGTACACAGTATACATACCAGTTAGATACCAAACAGTTATTTTGAATTGCAAAAATTATGTCAATAGGCTTGTTATTTTAGAAATCTCTAGCCACCCTATGTGACCAGTTCTTCGAACTCGTCAAAATAGATTTTATCATACTAAATGAAAATGCTATTTAAAATAATATTTAAGCCGTAAACATTTTTATTGGTTAGATATGTACGTAAATTGGAGAAAACGACGAAATAACTCCACAGGGTGATTCTGGGGCTATATCGAAATTTCATATTTTAAGAGTTCTAAAAAGTGAAGCTCGGCATGAAGCAAGTTACACTTGGACTATATAAAGACCACCAGTTTTTTTTTCATCCAACAAAAACTGGAATGGCCTTCTCCAAACTCATTTAATAACCGTTATACTTTCGCATAAAACTGAACCTTGGGCAAAATATGCCAATATTTTGCATGGCATTGGTGATCAATAGTTACTAAATATTAATCTGGCGTAACTGGCATTTTCTCTTATACGATCTATAGATAAAGTATTGTAATCGTCAAAAAATTCAAACTCGATATTGAGGAGTCCACATTTTAGAAAGCGAATTAGATAAACATTTTTGCAATTATGTATATCGGTCCGTCCGTATTCTCCAATTCTTAAATCTATATAGCAGAACTGAAAAAGCTTTAAGTTAGACGTATGAAAACTTATTCCTCAGAGTAAACTCAAATATCAGCAAAGTTAACATTAAAATTTTATGTCGAGGAGGCATAAAGTTGAAAAAAGCAGTTTCCTTAAAATAACTTATTGATTATAAACTATAAAGTCAATGTGCTCATTACTGGTGCAATCAAAATACGGTAAATGTTAAAATCAAAGTTCAAATTAACATTACCAGACCTTGGTAAATAAATTCGAACCCATTCATCCTTTCCGTCTAATATTTAAACGAACTGAAAGAAACCGTCTTAAAATGGCTAGCAACAAACCACTTACCCACAGTTAACTTATCTTCCACCTCGACCGAAGAGCTTAAACCACTTCTCATATTCCGTCTAAAAAAGTACTTACACGAGGCGAGTTTAAATAGTAGCCAAATTTGCACTGCAGTTGTTGCCAACCACAGATCACGAAACTTGCAAAAAGGTCGGGTTCGAATCTGTTTACTTGAGATCATGGCTCGGAATTGGAAAAACACAAGGACCCCATAAAAATTCAGTTGAAATAAATTTTAGTATGGATCTTTTCCAAATGTCAAACTGATACATAGTTTACACGAGATTTTTATATTTCAGTCAAATATTGAACAATATCCGTTCAGTGGATGTCTGTTCGAATTTAAGTTAACGCGGTAATTACAAAGAGATAGGAATTTAAAAATGGATCAACTTCGGTACACAGATTTAACATCTGTATGAAATTTTGAGCCAAATCCAATTTGTGGTCGACAGTTTGTCGATTTATACATTCAGAAACATTAAGTGTTACAAATTTGATATGTGACTACAAATGTAGTTTTTCTTTTAAACAGTTGAAAAAATTATATGTAAACAAATTATATTTTCAAATGCTCTCTACCTCATTCCAAGGATTAATTGGCAAAAAACTCGCCAAAAAACACAAGACAGATTCAGTACAAATGGCAAAAAGATGTCAAAAGTTAATATTTCGTAACTATAGTACACTAATGCTATACAAGGAGTTCTCTCAGCATCTCTAGGATTAGTTTGGTTCAGTGGCACAAAGACAAATTTGTCGTTCGTCATTTTTCAGGTTAAATTTAATAAACATTGTAAGAAGCAAATCATTTTAAGTCGAATTTCACCAAGAAAAACATTGTCGGCTCTAAGGGTGTAAATTAAACGATATGTGCTTCAAAGTGGCTCGTCTAAGTAAAAAGTTTTTGCATATACAAAACACATGCTTAAAATACAATTACAATTTACATTTGACGTTCTCTGGAATAACACTTATTGAAGAGCATGCGAGAAAACTTCGTGAAACTACTCCCACTAGTTACTAACCGATTAAAACAAATTTGTCCGATATAAATGTAATCTGAAATTAATAGAATTTTGTATATGATCTTAAATTGCGTTTATATGCATGTGTAAGTACAGATCGATAAAAGTCAAATTTGGAGACGAATTTGATTCCAAATTTGAACCGAATCCACATTCCAGAGGCTAAACCAGTGTATCAAACTATACGGTGGCTGGCACTAAACTATGCGTTGGTTCTGTAAGTTTTGTATTTACTGCGTTCGTTTTACTCGGATACCTGGGGAATAACTTTCTCCGATTGGATTTTGTTCAAAATTTGATATCAAGTCCCATACCAAATTCATCTGTTTAGCTCCAAGCGTTTGAATTTTCACAGAAAAACGGAAATAATGCCAAAAATGCGATTTGGATTTAAAAACATCAGAAAAAATCAGTGAAAAATTTCAAATTTTTTGCAAATTACAATACTTTGTATGAGAAAGTAAAGTTTGATGAAATCGGCGTAAGGGTTGTGCCTTGATGATTATCATGGCTTTCGTCAGAAAATGAAATATCACGAGGAAACTCGCGCTATTTTATATTCTATTCATGCTAATTTAATATATCTGCGCTACTGCCCAGAACTACCAAACTTGTCAGAAATGTATTTTAGAGGGTGGGAATTGCACTTCGGGAAAAGGTGCAAATTTTAATCAGAATTATCATTAACTGAAAATGAGGCGAAATTTCGGCATCTTTCATCGGTATCTTTGGTATGACTTCCAAAAATATAGCACAAATGGTTTTTACATCATTTTAAAGTTCAAAAAATCTTTTAAATTATACCAGTGTTAACTTATAAATTAAATTTCTACTTTTAATGAATTTCAAGAAAATATTTTAACCATGTTTTCAAACAATTTCGAGAGGAGATGAAAAGTACGTGGAAAAAGTTCTAATTAACGTGCTGCAATTACGCTGGCAAAAACTCCAACTGAAAACTCTTGAAAGACTGAGTTAACTCTTCGGGAAATTTTAACCTAAAAATGATTTTTTGGCATTGCTGTCTGTATGAAATAGACTATGAAATGCTATATTTTCTAAAAAGCAATACGAAAAAAAGTACTGCGATGTTTTAAAATGGCTATCAGTTTAATAATTCAATCTTATTTAAGGCATATATAGCTTAATACATAGGATATCCACATTAATCAGGACCCAACAGCTAATTTCTACAATTTTATTAGATACATACGCGAATTAGTCTAAATGAGACATTCAATAGTTTGAATCAAATATTGCTATGAATTGATTTTACAGATTTTTTTTTATACATTTAAAATTTTTTATATGGATCCTACATTCTATAAGTCATTAAATATTGTCTGAAGCACATTTTTATCCAGTTCCACACTTTTGCAATTAAAATGTATGAAGTTATGGAAATTTGAATGCCTATTCTATAAGATTCGTCTTGATGAAAATGCGCTACTCAGGCCCCGGATTTTCTAAGGTTGATTGTCTAAAATAATGCAAATGATAATTTTAAAATAATGATATTCAAAGCATTCTAACTAGATCAGGCTTGATCTCGGAAGACAACCGTTAGACGCAAGACAATTTTACTGACTATGATTTACAGGATCGAAGAACTGTATAACGTAAAATTCATAATTATTTTCTGAAGTATATTTATTGATTGAAATAACATTTGCAGCATTTAAATCTTTTTGAAGGCAAAACTGAATTTGACGAATCCGAAGTTTATTGTTTCAAATACTGAATTATTAAATATTCTACGATACATGCAAGCTTACAATACTGAAAGATTCGATTTTCTGCAACTAAAAAATGACTGGTTTCAGTAAAAAAAAGTTCGCATTTATTGAAGTTCTTTAATTTCAAATTCAAATTTAAATCTCACGGCGAATTGGAGATGACAGCAAATTAGATATTAGAATGAACAAAATGTCGCAAGGCTTCTATAATGCGAGCTATGGAACTAAATTTCAAGCTTAATATTCTGACTAAGCTATTAAGAGACCAAGACAGATATTTAATTGAATTTTGGGAGTTTTGCACCTAGTGACCCAGCTGGTCAACAAAGGCGGCAAATATTAAATAAGCCGTATCCATTTTAAAATTCATTATATAATATATATGAAAGAGCACATCAATGAGTGTAATTGAAATAGTGGAGTGCATGAGCAGTTTCATCGGCATTTGACTAAGATGGCGTAAATTGACTCCTGAATTCAATCGATTTAAAACATTCTAGATGGCAACGGATCCATTAACTATTTTGAGTATATTTCTGATTTTAATTGATAGTTTTGAAACATTTAACTTTCATTTTATGAACAAATTGAAAAATACTGAAAAAGGACAATTTTAAGTAGGGTTTAAAGCAAAGAAACGTCTTGCTGCTAATTGGCTAGACTGCTTTTGTTCAGTAAAATGATTGGGAATAGCGGTAAATTTAAATATCTTTTCAATTTACAGCTTTTATTTCAACATCTGAAGAAAACACATGCTCTTAACCTATATACAAGAACCAGCTGAAATGGCCCCAAAACTCGTGCACTATAATAAAATTGTTATTCCAGAGAACATGTTTCAGGGCATTGGAGTGCAGTAATTAGATATTTACTTCAACATGAATTTAGCATTTTTACTGAATCTATCTTGTAATCCTAGAGAGGATCACACTAATCCTCGACATATGGTTAATAGTATCCGGAAAACCAGCGAGTTTTAGACGCGTTTTTCCAAACCGATTGAAATTAAAATTTGACCCAAAACTACAATAATCGCAAAACCTCATGTCACATTCGCTATATATCGTGTTTACACGCTTTTGAAATTACATACCGACAGACGGCGAGTCCCTTGATGGATTTCATTCAAAATGTAATGGGCATCTACACTATAGATATTAAGCCTGTACCAAATTTAGTCATTAACGTCCCGTTTTAAAGAAATACTAGGGCTATAAAAGTCTACCAAATTTCATCTCAATTTTTTAAATGGTGTTATTTTATATATAAACAGCAGGGCAGATTTCTTTAGGGCGGATTCTGCTTATAATTTGGCAAAATCTTAGAAATATGTAAAGACCTTAACCCAAATTGACTTGTCTACCTCAAAGCACTTTTGAATTGTCTATCACAAACGAACAAACCTAACGTTATTCAAATCGGAGAGGCCCAAATCTCGAATTTGAATTTTTCAAAGCTTAAAATACTTTATACTTCAGATGAGAAAGTAATTAACATGGAGTCACAATTAAAACTCAAGACTTCCGCCAAGCACATGCAGCAAACTCATTTCGTAACATACTTAGTATGATTTTATTGTCAATAAATAGCATTAGCAATTCAATCTATTCTCATTTTAGAAGATAATTTTACGCAAGCTTCTTAAATATAACATTCATCATTTAGGCTTGAAAGATGCGAGGAAGAATTACGGCAAAGTATAAATTTTATGAACAAAGCAAAATAATGATGTTTATCAGCTTACTCACCTTTGTATTCGTCCCGTATAGCTCTGTTCATCTCCTGATCCTCCTTTATCCTTGATGTAACTAGAATAGCACCAGCAAATGGTTACGGAAGTCTGCTTCTATTTCGTTTTGGCATTAACTTGGCATTAGTCGATTCTTGCATAGTAAATCTTATAAAGTCCCGGAATGTATTTAGATTTTCTCGACTAACCATTATCCAGGCAATAGCAGATGAGATGACGGATTGAATAACCTGAAAAGAACGGAAATACATCAGTGAAACGTGATTAAACTGTTAACAATTTAAAGATAGAAAATTGCGTGATTCTTAAAGCGATCTCAGTTTATAAAACCATTGGCACAGTCATTTTGCTAATCAGACGATTCAACTTATTTGGGGTATTATTTTAATTTCTATGAAAATGGCATTTGGGTAGTGAAGCGTTTTAGTGATTTGCCTTTAAAATTAAAAATTTAATAATTCGATACACGAGTTACTCATAATGGCTTGCGAAACGATTAGTAAAGAATTAAAAGACAGCATACTGGTGTTGAGCTGATTCTAAATAATCCGTGAGTTTTTTTGATGTAGGACAAATGCTTGACAAAACATGCGGAAGCGTCTTCAAGAAATTCCCCAATATAGATGTTATCCTCCTGCCCTAGCATTAAAATTGTGAACCATTGTTAAGATCATGACCGCCACGATTTTTTATTTTTATTTGAGGTCCGCATATGACCGCTTTGTACTTCAATAGCCTAGTGAACCGAGAATGTAAGGCTTTTTCGTCGATCGAAATTAAAATTGTTAGAAACTCAATTTTTGTACGAAAATCGCATGTCAGATTTCATCTTACTAAAATGTTGCGTTTTTATCACGTGCATAGAGGCAAATATACTTACTGATAGTCAACCCATTGACTGATTAATTTCAAGACTTGGTACAGATAATTTAGATTTGGTACAATTTTAACAACCGTCTACCTTTTTATGCTTCATAGCTATTGTATTGCACTAAGACAAGTATTCTATGAATGGTTTTGATCCAAAATTTAATCGAGATCTTAAAAGTTTGACCGACGTTTCATTGTTTCTCAACGAATTTCGATTATGGCCATATATGGACATTTAAGACAGTTTCCGAACTTGGGGAGGACTGAAACATAATTCATCAAAAAATACAGTTCGAATTTTAGCGATTCTAATAAGCTATGAGAAATGGCATGATAAATTAAAACACATCAAAACGTAAAGTGTAACTCATTAGATGAGATATAATCCAATCATTCAACTGCCCCTATATGAAATTTTATTTAAAATTGAAATTTTCCAGGAACAAAATGCAATGGGTGAATGCAACGTGTATAATTTTGAAATGTGAACTCCACAAAATTTTTTTACATAATTGAGCAATCAACAAAATGAGTGGCATTTTCCCCCTTGCAGCTATACGTTGCAATTTTAGACATCAGAGTGGCTCGTTTTGGTCCGTTTATCTTAAAAGAGTAACACTAGGCATGCATATAAAATCTTTGTATTCAAAGCATTAGAGAAGCTACCAAGCTTGCATTATAGTTTTAGGCGAATTTATAAAGTTAAAACAATATCTGCAACATTCCAGCTTCAGATGGCAACAGGATCGCGACTTGCAATTCTTAATGAGGAATACTGGCGCTTTCAGATTGGGGAGTATTGCAGACTAACCACTAATTGATTTGCTGGGAATATTGCTTTTGTTTTATGTTGAATCTCGTAAATACAACTTGACGCTCATGATTCTCTCCTCAACTGAAGCATGTTCTTAATGAAGCATAATTCCATGACATCGTTTAAAGGTTTATTAAGTTTCTCAAAATTAAGTTTCCGAGTATTCCATTTCAAATTTCAAGTTATCTTTTAAGGTAATGTAATTACAGTTTGTTCCAGGATTAGCAGAAGTTTTCCTGAAGCTTTCACAAATGCAACAAGGTCATGCGATTGCTATTTGATGAAACAATACAAATGGTTTGAATATCATAATAATGAAATGCAAGAAAAACTAAGTTATTTTAAAAACTGTCAAAATTCTGAAAAATTGTATGACAATAAGATTTCCTTACACGATTTTTTAAATTTTAAAAAGACGTAAAAACTAAATTTTTCCTTCGATGTTTTAGGAAATTGTGACACGAGAAAATTCAAGTTTTATTTAGTATGCAATTAAAGTTTTATAAAATCACTTGAAGATAAACATTTTCATCTTATAAAGTATACCTGTGCCGAATTTGATAGTTCTAATGGTTGTCCTGTAAACTTCCGACACGCATATATACACTTCCTTTTTAAGTATAGATTTCGAAGTTCAAGATAAAACCAGCCGAGAAAAAAAGCAACAAATAAACAATTATAATTGAAATCTACTTTGAGAAATTAGAAGGTTTATTAAAAAAAGGATCGGAATATATTTGAATTCGATTTTTCAAATTCTCATAATTCTATAGATTCAGTGGAGGGATAAAATGCAATTAGAAACCAAATTAGAAATAAATATTAAGTTTACAGCCAAAGAATAAAAAAGAAAAATAATGAATCCGACCTGAAGACTTTCTTAAGGGTCACCCTCAGGCAAGGATTCAAACCAGGGATTTTTTCTGTGAGGGGTCTGACTTTCTTCCAACAAACTGACCCCTCGTGACCCGAAAATATCAGGAAATTGAGGCTTTTGATATAAAATTAATATCACAAAATTAAAGATTATACAATAACAAGTAAATTAATCCAACTAAGAACACAGCAAATCAAAGAAACATTAAAATAGAACCAAATTCGTTTAAATAATAAAACGAAACGCTTACCATTTGAAAGTACAATTCCAAAAGACAGTGCGAGGCAAAAAAGACTTGTTAGTGCAATTACACTTCGATAAACTAAACTAAATATAATTTTACCGCGTTTAAAGCTATATACGCCTACTACGTTTCGTCATAATGCATCGTCATCATAACTGAAGCGCCATCTATTGAGTTAAAATTCAAAGTCAGAAATTAGATTAACTTTCTCTTATTAAAACCTCTATATTGCAAAAGTTTTTGGGAAAATTAATTAGTAGTTAAGGTTTTAATGAGATTGTTATTTCAATATAAGAAATTTTATTATTACAAATTTTTTTAATCCTGTTAAATTGTAAGAATCACATTTTTGAAAATTTTAGAGTTTAAATTAGAATGGTAATTACTAAGTTTAGTTATTTTAAAGTTAAATTCATCCTTTTTATCATAAATACCTATTAAAGTTTTTCCATTAGAAATTTCTATATTGAAATCTAAAATAGTTAGCTTTAAATTGATTTTCGTTTGTTTGAGTTAAAACTAAATCTTTTGGGTAACAAACCGTAACAACGGTATTAATTCCGTTAAAAACGTACTTTTCTTTAATATTAGATTTACATAACTCTAGCCAATTTCTTTTTGTAATAATCTATTTAAATATTCGTCATATATAATAGTACAGAACATCTATTTTTCATGAGGTAGATTAGTGTACAAATTTTCAAAATCATGAGTATTAAGCTTATTAATATTGTTATCTTTTAGAAAATCCAAAATATCTTTGTTACTATTGATTATAAAGCTATCTTCATTTTTAATTTTATCTAGGATAATTTTCAAGTTTTTAAAGAAATGTTTTCACATATAGTAGTTGTAACTACCGGTGCTACAAGTTATGAATCTAAATTTTGTTTATGAAATTTTTCTGTTGGGAACAAGTAAGAATAGTTTAAAGAGCAAGTCTTAATTTTAGTTTTTTTGGCGAAAGCTAGGATCCTTTTATCCAATTCCTTTTTTCCGGTACTATTTAATTTGTAAATCGAATTAGTTATATTCATTAATTAGAAGTTCTTTATCATATTTACAAATTAAACCGAAATTTGCCGATTTTTCCATTACTGTAATAATAAACCTCTTTCAAATTATTTCTTTTTTCAATTATTTGTTAAAATAAATTCCTCATTCTTTAGTTCTAACATTATCTGCATTAAATTTTGTTTTAATTTCTTCTAAAATCCTTACTTTCCATTCTCTGAAACCTTCTGGAGGCCAATGGTATTTCCTAGATAATTTAGCAATAAAAATATCCAAATCTTTTCAGACAGAAATTAAGATTTTTTAATGTTTACTTTTTCTCTCAATCTAAATTTTTTCCCTTTCCATTAGATCTCTTAAGGAGTTTGAATCTATAATTTTCAAAATCCTTGTTATAATATGTCCTTTGTCAGCATCTATATAATCTTTATAAATTTCTTTGTTACAAAATTACAATCCGTTTTGTTTATCTTATTTAAATTTTTGCTAGAGTAATTATAGTTAGATTCTTTTCCGTAAAGTTGCTGAAAAACTAAATGCTATTGCGACCATTGCATTATCCTTCAAAGGAAAAAATTCTTTACTGTTGTGCATAATTTTAGGTAACTTTAGGTTTTCGAAGTAAATATCCAAAAATCTCACTACACAGTACTCTTTATTTAAATTACTTTTATTTTTAAATAGTAAATCGTTTTTTCCTATATTAAGCTTGAATTTGATTAGATCTAGGATTATGAATTTAGTGAAAGAATGTTCAAATTTTAAATCTTCAAATTTGTCATTAATAAACCATCTAATTTTTTTCCTAAAACCAAAGAGACATTTCTTAATTTTAAGAATGTTCTCATTATTATGTTCTAAGTTACAAAAATTTTGAAATCCTTCAGATATTATATCAAAATTGCCGCCTATACATTTTCCTTAAATCTCTTGTTTTCCTAATCTAGAAAGTCTTTAAAGATGTTAAGTTTGTTATAAATACAAATATTATCTAAATCCCCGTAACCTTCTCCATTTAACTTAATAGCAAGTCCATAAGGAAACAATGTTTTAAGATTACAAATATAAATATTTTCCAAGTCTAGTCCTTCTGTTTAAATCAATAATATTATCTTCCAGAATGTAAATATTAATATTATCAAAATTATGACTTTGAAAATGTAGTAGTTCATTGTCAAAAGCCTCGTTTTTAATAAAGTTTTTAATAGCAGATCTGTGGCCATTTATTCGTTTATTTAGTTCAGTTTTTCCTATGTAATTCAAGTTACATTCTTTACAATTCAACAAATAAATAAGAATTTTGTTTTTACAGAACAATTCCAGATTTGTAATTTCGCTTTTAATTTGTTCTTTATTAGCTAGTGGACAAGTCTTACATTTTTTGCTATCACAAACTATTTTTTGTATTTTTAAAATTTTTTTTGAACAAAACAGTTGTGCAAGTAACTTTTTATCGGTGAATACCCCAAGCACAAAGCTATCCACAGTGCCCCTTCGTAAGGCGCGCGACGGGCCATGCGCTATGAGAAAGTGACCTTTGAATAGTTTTAACTTATTGGTACCCGAAAGGAAAGTAATCTCTTGCCTCAACAATCCGGAATCCATGAATCAAGTCCAAACGCAAAAATATTTCTCTTTTTAAAGGATGCATTTAGTGGAAAAGCGCAAATGCAGCTTAATTCCAGCCAGATGCAGGAATGAGAAACCATCATTCCAAAATAATCAATATGAAAATTCACTTATATAATATTTCCTCAATCCATATAATAAAAATATACATAATATTTAGAGAGCGCTAATGCTGCTACAACTAAAACACAAATGAACTTAACCAAATTAGAAATAAATATTAAGTTTACAGCCAAAGAATAATATGAGAGATTAGAAGGTTTATTAAAAATTTGATCGGAATATGTTTGAATTCGATTTTTCAAATGCTCGTAATTCTATAGATTCAGTGGAGGGACAGAATACAGTTAGAAAGTTACCGTTTTGCATTTGCGAACTAAATATTGCACATACTGATCTAGTCATAAAGGTTTTGAACTTAAAAGGTTGTGACCCAAATGGACAAGCAAATTGTCGGGATATGCCGTTGAAACTTCTAATTGATAAATTTCTTATTCGAATCTCAATTAAAAATTCTTCAACAATAAAACAATTGTTATAAGCCTATAATTGGAGCTTAATCTACATATTTCGCTTAAATAAGAGTGAATGCTCAAAAGACGTCAAAAAGTGTTGAAAGTGAGATTAAATTAATTTTCAGAACAACGGTTCACAATTACCAATTTGGCATTCAATAAAATTGCATAACAAAGCGTTACAAACGCGGATTCATATCATATGAATGAATGAATATTCTATAGATAACTAATTACAGGAACATTAAAAACTATCGTCACATATTATTCGCTTTCATTTGCAGCTAAATACTCGCAGAGTTATGAAAAATTGACTTCTCAGAAAAATAAAGTGGCAAAAATAACGAAAATTCAGGACGGCGATGGTCTACAATTATCAGTTCATAACCTAAAGGAAAGTATCAGAAAACATCCGCAACATACTAAATATTTACGGAATATAAAAAAACAACTTACCATAGAAGCACGAGAAAAATTGCCTTATTCAGATTAACAGGAGTCTGTCTCAATCCTAAGGCAGTCGAGGTTTCCTTTTTCAAAATTCAGAGGAAGTTGAAGTGAGATATCACAATACCAAAAGTCTTTGCAAATAATAATCTTCTTCACTATGCCACGTCACTACGTCTTCACTATGTCTACGTCACCATTCAATATTAACACGATAACAACTATTACGAATGCTTAGGGAGAAAATGACAAATAGAAAAAAAAAAAAAAAAGTATCTGAAATTTCTTCTTTTATAGTAGAAGAATAAAATTGCAACCGGGCTTATTTTCTGTACTTAATTTCTCCCGAGCGGCCCAAATCAATGGGCTAGAGCATAACTCCCTAAGCTATGGGTCCAGGTTCTAATCATGATTGTTTGAAAACTTTTTATGCTATTAAAATTTTGCAGGCCTTTGAAATATGGATTTTTTTATTTATTAAGTTACGATAAATAAATCCATTTAATTCTAAGAATTTCATTCCAGCCCTAGTAAAGAACTCCAGGATAGAATAAAATTCTATTATTATGTTAGTGACTTCTTAAAATTTGAGAAAGAATTTTAAAATCATCAACAACAAAGAAAAATGAGTTAAATACTAACTTGTAATAATAAATAAATACTAAATACTTAATAACAAATCGCAATCCAGAAGGCAATTTTAAACAGCAGAACTTGAGATTATACGCTATCTACCAAAAAGCATTTGGACATCCATGTAAATGAGATTATCTGCGGTCATGGTCGACGTCACATCTTCTGTACTTAAATATCGTGTAGGATCCAGCAATGGTATTAGCCACCTGTAAGATGGCGCGAAATTTAGTGCTGTTTGATTTCGAAGTAGGCATAATTGTTGGATATCATTGAAATGGTAGATCCTTGAAGGGCATATATAATAAGTTAAACACTCCAAAATCGTCAATAGCTTTTATGGTTAGGGGGTGGAAGGTGAGTGGTGGTTGTCTGAATGTACTTCAAGCCAGCAGACCACGCAAATAAGAGGTAGACTGTACAGACTCGGAGTTCCAATAAGTATCTGCGACTATTTATTTAATAAACAACAAACGCAGGAAAGCCCACTTGCTTGGTTTCCATGGTCTGTTGCCGCCCATAAGCTTTCGAATACAAAATCAAACCTGCGCTGGTGCAAGGCACGTGAGAATTGTATCCTAGGTCAGTGGAAATAAGTTCATTGGAATAAAGGATCAAGGTTCAGTCGGGTGATAGCCTGGGTTAGAATATGCATGAAGAACGCTTTCGCCAGAAAATATTGTGAATACAGTAAAGCTTGGATGAGGAATTGTATTCTCGGGTACTTCTCATGGTATGGACTAGGACTCTTGATCCCAATCCATGGCTAGCTCAGCGCCGACTGCACTATTCTGAACAACAATGTGCTTCCTTGCAATTTTAAGAGTGGGATCACTTTTATTTCTATGATGACAATGTCGCTTGTCACGTTGTGACTTATGGCACTCTAAAATATCTGTAAGCGATTTAACTCGAGTGAGCGTATCTTATTTATTCAGTGGGTCCAAGAGTACGACTTGTCTACTTCATGCGTCACATTCGCTTGCACAAACATTTTATTACAAGGAGGCACATTCACACAACTCGCCGATAGAACACAGAACAACCATGCCCGAACCGCGCCCTCCAGATCACGGGAAGGACGTCCTACTCCTATGCCAGAACGCCGGCCCTAATTTGAGGGGTTCACCATGGATTGGTATGACAATGAGGTGAACCGATTGGAGTGGCCCGCCCAGAGATCAGTTGAATACTATATAAATCCTCCGGGAAGAGTTGGATCACCGAATTAAGGAGTGCGGCAACCGTCAAAAATTGGTGAATGGGCTTGCATGTCTTCTCCGATCCAAGGGAAAGAAAATACCCCTGCCTACTATCCAACTATTTGTGGAAAGCATACCCGAAAGTATCGAGTCTATAATTGCTTCAGGTGGACGCTATACCAACAATTGAATATGAATAAATTGTTTTCATCACAAGTGTCCAATTTATTGGTAGAATGCATCTTAACGGATAATTGATCTCTAATATTCTTCTGCATCTCTCGTACTTTTCTCCAGGGAAACTGAGACCCCCTATCCCATTACCTTGCCATTTTGGTACCTAAACTAATTTTATGGAGGCCTGGTAATAGCGGCACCAATACTTTAAAAAAATTAGTTACGAACCCTAGGTTAGTGGTAGCATCTTAAGTTGGGAATTGGTGTGGATCATTGCCACGATATGTGGTACCTAAACATATTTTATGCATTCCTAATAAATGTGGTATCAATAAAAAATTATTTATGAACTCAAAACTTAACTCAATATCCTTGATTTGTTTTGAGCAGTGTAGTTTAAAGGAGGTAATGGCAATTTCTTTCCTGCTCCATCCCCGAAACAAAGTTCAAAGACTCGCCACCAAAGGTGAAATGGCGCTGTAGGCAATATTGTTAAGCAAAATGGACATGAAGACAGGTTTAAAATGTGTTTAATAGTTTCTGAAACGTGTTACAAAGCATGTTCAATGTGTTATCACAAAAGCATTATTAATGGTGATAATTTAAACAATTTCGAGCAACAGAAACGTGTGATATATCAACATGTGCGTAACAGTCCTCCTGATATGCTAAGAGCTACTGTTCAGAATGCAGTAATGCTATTTAACTTGCTTTCAGAAAATGGTGGATGTCACATTGAGCAAGCTTTTTACCGTTTCAGAAAGGATTACACATTTTGAAACGACGTCCTCATGTCCTATTTTACTTAGCAATATGGCATACAGCACCATTTCCCCCTAGTGGTGCGTATTTGAACTTTTTTTTTATGTGGAAAAGAAATTCCCATGATTTCTTTCAAACTGTTACAGAGTTTGGTAACATTTGGTGCAGTTGTTTTCCTTTTTTGACCATTTTAAAGTGAAACTTTAATTATAACCACCCTGCACTTTATTCTAATAATATTTTTTATGGTTTACTACAGGACGAGATACATACAAAAAGAATTGAAGTAACAAATTACACACATATGATAAATGTGGAAGTTTGAGACCTCATTGTGTCCAAAAAATATCAGTTTTATTGACTTCTCCCTTTCTCGCATACAGAATATTGAAATAGAAAATATTTGAATTGTCAAAAATATCTAACTGGGGCGTTTCACAAATCTCTGAGTCTGAAAGACTCATTTTTGAAATTATGTCTATTTGTCTGTGCACACGATAACACAAAAGTTCTTTCAACTAGACAGATAAAATTTTGTATAATCTCGCACCAAATTTGTGAACTTCTATCAAATTCTGAACAAACGTAATTCTGAGGAAGTCTGACTATTTGGGTTTCTGAGTAGCGATGCATAATCCACGATTTTTTGAATAACAAGTAATTTTGCTATTATTATTTCGAAATATTTGTTCGAAATATGTTATTTCAATCATTCTATTAATTAAAATTTATTAATTATATTAAATATAAAATTTATGATTTGTAATTAATACTGAATTTACTAATTTAATTAATGTGTGATTGAATTAATTCATCTATTTTAACTTGCTTCTTAAATTTGATTTTTTTTCAAAACTATTTAATTTTTTTTGGGAGAAAAACATTTTCTGAAAATTTTGAACTACATATATAGGTTATTTCGTTAAAATGTTTACTTTAGTTCTTTATTCCAGGATTAGATGGCGCCAGCAGTAAACAGAATATATGCAACCTTATGATCTTTTTGGAATAGTGCATCGTCAAATGCGAATAGCGGAAAGTCAAGGTGACTCCCATGAAGTAAAGCGGTGACTTCGCACTTTCCAGTGAAGTCATCGTTCCGATAAATTTCAATGATATGCAATTCAGTGATACGATAATTACAAACATAATCGGTCCGTTCACTTCAGTGGGTAAGGGACTTTCCCTATGCATGACTGAACTCTTGTTCGAGAGCTTCCATTGGACAGATCGTATTACTTTTGATCTGTCCAAAGTAGGGATGACGAATATTTTACGAGCGGTTATTACGTAACCAATATAATAAAGTCACAAATATCAGTGATCAATACTTTTCAAAGAGGGGTGTCATTCAAATCCTTTATAAGATCTTACTGGTGATATTTCGATTACAGGTTTTGGATCACGATAGAAAGTAACAATCGATACGATATAACTGAAATTTACCGGAGCGATGACTTCACTAGAAAGTAACAATCGATACGATCTGTCCAATGAAAGCTCTCGAACTAAACAGAAAAGGAGAAATCTGTGATTGGATTGAAAAGTGAATGGACCGGTTATTGGAATTATCGTATCATTGAATTGCATATCACTGAAATTTATCGGAGTGGTGACTTCACTGGAAAGTGTGAAGTCGCCGCTCCACTTCATAAGAGTAACCTTGACTATCCGATACTCGCACTTGATGATGCACTATTCCATACAAATCCTTTTTAATTGCTTGTGACTTAGCTTTGCATGTATTCCGTTTACTGCTGGCGCCATCTATTAGTAAAATATAGAACTAAAATAAACAATTTAAAGAAATGACATATATATTTAATTCAAATTTTTCAGAAAATGATTTACTCCAATAAAGAAATTAAATAAATAGTTTTGAAAAAAAAATCAAATTTAAGAAGTAAGCTGAAATAGATAAATTAATTCAATCACACGTTACTTAAATTAGTATTAATTACAATTCATAAATTTTATATTTAATATGAAGTAATAATTTTTAATTAATAATATGATTGAAATAACAGATATTTGGGACACATATTTAAAAATAACAATAGCAAAATTATTTGTTATTCAAAAAATCGTGGATTATGCATCTCTAGTCCAATGGAAGCTGTCGAATCAATATTTACTAGTATCGATTGTTACTTTCTATCGTGATCCAAAACTTAGTATAGCCAGTAAGATCGTATCACGGATTTGAATCACACCCCTCATTGAAAAATATTGATCACTGATATTTGTGACTTTTTGATATTGGTCACGTAATAATCGCTCGTAAAATATTCGCCATCCTTATTTCTGAGTACAAGTGAATAAAATAACGTTAAAATAAAAAGGAATAAAAAATGAGCCAGATAATAGAAATATTGATAATAAAAAGTTCTAGATGAATTACTGATAAATTAAACTGATGAATAAAAAGTGATATCTAGATTTAGCATCTAAATTGTTGATCTATATCAAATTTTGAACTAAAGTCGTCAAGAGTTTGATTGTCTGCTTATATATTTTTTGCATTCTGACAATACGATCATTCAAGAACCCATCCACTTTGATAAATGATATTTCGAATGCAGTTTTAGTATGCGACGCGTGTATTTTAATAGATGTTAAATCAAATCTGTCAAAGAGATGGTTGTCTGTCAGCCTGTAGGTTATTATGTATGCATACACGATATTTAACTAAAACACAATAACTTAGATAAATGAAATTTGGTATGTTATTTTCTAACTAAAATTGTAGTTCTATGGCGAATTTTGGTTTGAATCGGTGCAGAAAAGGCATTCAAAATACATGTTCCCTTTTTTTCACTGTACCACAGAGCACAAAATGCTCATGTACAAAATTATGAAAATAAAAATATCTGTACTCGTGGTATTCCTAGCCTTGTTCGAGATCCAGAGGTTTATGCGGGAGGAGGCAAGATAATATTTTTATTAGAGAATATACAAAAAAGTTTCGAGGGGAACTCTCCTTCTGATTATTTAATTTTTTTTTGTTTCATGTTCATAATGATAGATTTTTTTAAAAACGTTTGCTTTCTCAATTTCCTTTATACAATATTTTTAAAAGCATGTACACTTATGGATTTTTTGTACGGAGAGTATGTACGGAGTCATGATTTTTGCAATTTTATAATTTAATTAGCAGTTAGTAGATTAACTGAATTAAATTTTGATTCAACACGAGTGGCGCCATCTAGAAAGAATTTAAGGCAAAAAGATTTTAATGTTCTATAATGCAATTCCATGAATTCCATATTTTGTGATAAATTTTAAAAAAAACGGAACGAAAAAGCTTTTAATATACATACTCTCTTGTTATTTTAGTTATTCCATTCCCCAGCATAAAAATTATGGACTTGAACAAGGCTACGAACACCTTCGTGCTTTTGCTTTTGAACTTCGTAATGAAGAGTCAATTAGCAATGCATTTTAGAAATGCATTTTGAACTTTTTTCCCTTCCAATTGATGACTGAGGGCACCTCAGACATGAGGATGAGGAACTTCCGGTATGGTGGTTAATTCTCGCCGAACTGGTAGGTACAGAAATGGCATGCAGTCAGTTACCTCCAGCTGATGACGAGACCTGCCTTCTACAGGAGGTGTTGTATTGTGACCGGTGATGGTCCTTAGGACTCAAACTTAGTTCCCACTTATGCTGTCCAGTCATTCAGATTTTTTTTTCGTGTAGGTCGCAGTAGCTGCCTATGTTTTATGTTTTCTTTCCGTTTAAAACTAAATGGAAATTTCTATGTTTTCTTTCCGTTTAAAACTAAATGGAAATTTCTATGTTTTCTTTCCGTTTAAAACTAAATGGAAATTTCTATGTTTTCTTTCCGTTTAAAACTAAATGGAAATTTCTATGTTTTCTTTCCGTTTAAAACTAAATGGAAATTTCTATGTTTTCTTTCCGTTTAAAACTAAATGGAAATTTCTATGTTTTCTTTCCGTTTAAAACTAAATGGAAATTTCTATGTTTTCTTTCCGTTTAAAACTAAATGGAAATTTCTATGTTTTCTTTCCGTTTAAAACTAAATGGAAATTTCTATGTTTTCTTTCCGTTAAAAACTAAATGGAAATTTCTATGTTTTCTTTCCGTTTAAAACTAAATGGAAATTTCTATGTTTTCTTTCCGTTTAAAACTAAATGGAAATTTCTATGTTTTCTTTCCGTTTAAAACTAAATGGAAATTTCTATGTTTTCTTTCCGTTTAAAACTAAATGGAAATTTCTATGTTTTCTTTCCGTTTAAAACTAAATGGAAATTTCTATGTTTTCTTTCCGTTTAAAACTAAAATTTGACGTAGGCCTACAGTTTTAGAAACAAGATCTCATTCCAAATTTCATTTATCTAGGTCTTTGCAATTTTGAATAATCGAGAGTAGATGTGTATGATTAAATGCACTGCAATATGTTCTGCTAACACAGTAATAGACAGTTGATTTTTTTCCACATGTGTTTCAATGTTTGATATGGGTTTACAATATAACACTACTTAAAACTGAGCATTTCATTTTATTCTTCTATTTATTTACGTTTTATAGTTATCATATTCTTTCGCTCTTAGACCGAAAACATAACCTGAAAGAATTTTGTTCAAAATTTGATAGAAATTTACAAATTTCGTTTTAAATTCACACATGGAATTTCGTCACTCTAGTTCAGGGCGCTTTTCAGTTATCCCAATCACAAACAAACATAATTACAAAAGAAAAAAATAGTCTTTTTTTTTTTTTTTTCCGAAATCAAGATAGTGTGAAACGTGGAGATTTGTTAAAATTATGGCATCGAATTTCTTGATGATTGCAAAGTTTTTCTCTATATATACTTCGAACATGAGAAAGAATGTGGAGATTTTTTTTAAAATTAGGGATCAAATTTCTTGATGATTGCAAAGTTTTTCTCTATATATACTTCGAACATGAGAAAGAATGTGGAGATTTTTTTAAAATTAGGGATCGAATTTCTTGATGATTGCATAGTTTTTCTCTATATATACTTCGAACATGAGAAAGAATGTGGAGATTTTTTTAAAATTAGGGATCGAATTTCTTGATGATTGCAAAGTTTTTCTCTATATATACTTCGAACATGAGAAAGAATGTGGAGATTTTTTTAAAATTAGGGATCAAATTTCTTGATGATTGCAAAGTTTTCAATACATATACTTCGTACATGAGAAAGAATGTGGAGATTTGTTAAAATTGGGGATCAAATTTCTTGATGATTGCAAAGTTTTTTCTAAATATACTTCGTACATGAGAAAAAATGTGGAGATTTGTTAAAATGATGGATCAAATTTCTTGATGATTGCAAAATTTTTTTCTATATATACTTCGTACATATAGTACAAAGAATTAAGGAATGCATATATCTTTACGATTCAAACAAAATCTTAAACAAACAATCCAAAACCCTTTGGTTACAAATACAAAGATCAGGATATAACTGTATAAAATTAACTAGTAACAGTGGTGTTCCCAAAAGTTTCTAGCATACATTTATACCTCACAAAAAAAATTATTGATCTTTTAGACGTTTTACATTGCATTGGCGTACAATAGTTACAGTTATTAACACTTGGCATAAATTTAGAATTTTTTACTGAATCCATCGTTTCACCTTTGAAGTTTTTTAACGATTAATCCCTGGCAAGTGATTAATAGTATCCAAAAATCAAATTTGTATTGTAGACGCGTTTTTTTCCAACCCAACTGGAAACACAATGGTAGTCACAACGTCATTACGCTTTTCCGCTATCGCATTACATGCTTCTAAAAGTGCAGATGGATGGACTGCCAATCCTTAATTGCATTTAGTTCTAACTTTGTTAGATTTCTGCTCTGTGGATGTTAAATCTGTACGAAATTTTTATCGATCCAGCTCTGTTAGTTTATTGTTATCGAGTTCACTTAAATTCGAACAGTTGGGCAGACAGACTTCCTGAAATTTGATAGAAATCTGCAAATTTGTTATAAAGACCATCTACCAAATTTCAACCATCTAGCTCAAATCGTCTTTGTCACAGACAAACAGATAGATGGGCACGCAAATATTTTCCAAAAATATGTTTTTCGAATTCCAAGAGGTCTAAAACATTTTTTTAATACTGCGCCATTTTCTCTAAACCACGTATGGAAGAAAATAAGAAGGGGGATTTTGGGCATCCATTTATTTACCCGACTGTAATTTTCTGTACAATGCGAAAATAAATATATCAGAGAATCTCTTGATACAAACAAAGAAATGTTTAAACTGTAAATCATTTTGGATAGGAGAAATTGCTTGTGGTTTGCACCTCTAATCAAAACACATACGATGAATATGCGAGCAGAATTCCCCTGGCAGTTGTCGTGTGGCAGGAAATGGAAAAATACGGAACCCCAGTCACGCAATGGAAACAAATGATGATATTTTTTTCAAGAGAAAAAAAATCAATGTAATGTGTCGTTTTTCCATTCGAGTTTTTGTCTTGGGACATTTAAATCTTTCTCGTCCCTCCATGAAGGTTTATGATAAAGAAAGGAAGCGGAACGTTCTTGGTTCTTTGAAATGTTATTCTATTCTTGATTGAATGATTTATTTTTTCTGCTGTTAAACTTTCTGGGTATGCATCTAACTGCAATGACATGTTCTCAGATTTTTGAAAGCATTTGTAGATGCATTTAAATCTGTATTCACTAATGGAATCATTTTTTGATGTAGTGAGTAATAATTTTTTCCTACATTCCCATCATTCAGATGATGAAACGTCATCTGCATATTATTGCGAACCTATAATATTGCTTTTCTGTGTAATTAGATACATTTTAAAAAGATTACAAATATTTTAATGGGTGTCGAATGGATAGCAGATCGCGGAACTTCGGCCATTTGGTATCAAAAATAGATTCTAGAAAATAGAAGAATTATGAGGATATCTCTAATATAACTCAAGATTCGCCGATTCTTCTTGGTGGTTCTATGCTCTTACAAAGATGGCATATAAAAATTGAAGAGATTCTCGAGATGGGAACGAAGGGATCTCTGTCTCAGGAGTGTTGTTTGTAGAGCGAGCTCTTTAACAGTATTCTGGACGCTTTGTGTTGTACATTTCAACTGTGTTTTATTATCAGTATTTCACTCTTTGGGATAAAGTATTGTTATCCTTTCTCAGTGGACAATATTTTTTCCTAATAATATTCAAAATAATCAGCGGAACTGAAGAATCGGAAGAACCAGAATAATCTAGCTTCAGTCGCTTGTCCAGTTTTGTAATTTTTTGTTTCATATGAAAAATTATGATCCTCAGATATGGTATTAAGACCTCCATTTTTGTAAGAGATACCAAAAATTTAATGTTGCTATGCATTCTTTATGGGGAAAACACCTTGACGGAATTCTCCAACTCCACTCACTGAACAATTTTGCTAAAATATATTTTCGTTTCAAAGCTCATGACTAATAGATATGGCGTCAATGACCACCTGCTACTTAATTCAGTTCCACTAATTGTTTTCGAAAAATATTGAAAAATAAAATCTTGCCGCTCCCTCCACTTCAACAGAATCCCGGAAGCTTTAGATTTCACCAATTAGTTTCATTCCTTAATATTCATAACTATGTAATCGCAATTCTCTTCTATGCTTATTGTGCAAGCTACAATTTAGAATAGTACTTTTATTTGGTGTGATAGGGTGTATCTCATCAAAGTTGGACGATAGTACTAAATTAATGCTATTAATATCATGGGCAACAAATCGTAGAAACGCGGCTAATAATTACATTGATAATATCCCTTCCTTAAGAGTAATTTTTGGCCCAGTATCTATAATGAATCAAGGTTCAATCTCTAGCAGTCGGATGACAGAATCTGGGTTTGGCATATGCATAGAGAACGCTATGAAGAATGCATTGTGCTTACAGCAACGTTTGGCGGAGGTGGGATTGTAGTCTGGGAATGTTTCTCGTAGTATGGACTGAGATACTGGATTACAAATCATGATAAGCTCAACGCTGACAGGAGCCCAGAGATCAGAGTTGAATGCTATAGAAATCCCCTGGGACGAGTTGAATCCTCGAATTAAGGAGTGCAGCAACCATTCAAAATCGGTGAATGAATTTACATGTCTTCTCCAAGCTCAGTGGAAGAAAATACCACTGTCCATCAACCAAATACTGGTGGAAAGCATGCCTTGGAGAGTTAAGGCTGTAACTGCTTCAGGTGGAGGCTCTACTGACAAAATATGAATAAATTGCGTTTATCTCTTGTATCACAGGTGTCCAATTATTTTTTTTTGTGTATTACCAATGGAAATTCGCCCTTCATCCTTATTTTTGAAAGAAGTTTCAAAAACTCTCCCTCACTGCATGTTCTCTAGGTGAAAAAATATCGTCAGATCTCTTCAACAGCATCTATTGCACCGATTTCGAAAATTTTTATTTCTCATGAAATCTCATGACTTCTAGACATGTGATTAAAATTCATCCTTCCATTTCCAACTATCCAAAAAAATTGAGAGATATCGCTATATAAAACTTTATCAGAACCTCCAACTTTAATAATTGGACCGATTTCGCCAATTTGTATATATTGTTAACCAATCAGAACGCCCTATATTAACTATTCAAGTTAAATTTAAAATGGTACTTTCTTTTGTTTCGATAAAAGGTGGTTCATCAAAGTTAGTGGACATGAAAAAATTAATGGTGTAGTTAATATAGTTGGCGAGGAGGAGTAGTTAATATAGTTGGAAATTTTGGAGTCTCTGAAGATGATTTGTTTAATTTAATTAAATATAATTAATCGGTGATCACCAAACATTATTTCCTTCCACACCTCTTGGTGAGGTTTTTTATGTTTGTGTCCCTTCTCCTGTTCTTTTTTCCTAGGCAGCATGTAGAATTTGGCTTAGATTAATTATATTATTGTCCTTGTCCGGTTTTAAAGCAACGCTATGCTATTTCGGGATGGGCCACGTAATTCTGAGTCCCTATCAGATGACGTGGACCATACCTGAGTTAGATAGCTTTTAGAAATTATCTTTAATTTTCAAATCATGACGCAAGGCATTATTTCGTCATGATGCAGAGAATTTTATTCTATAGAATTTTTGCAGAAATTCCATAGATTTCGGCTAAGTATATGTGTTTTGTTCAGTTTTAATCACATAAGAAACACTGTAGTCGAATATGCTTTATAAATTATTTTATTAATCTTTTCATGATGTATACATATATTATATCTCCTTAAACAATAAACATAAGATAATACAATTTTATTATAAGACTCTGGGGCATAACATTAACTTATAATCTGGTAGTTTACAGGATTTAATATGTGCGTACAAAATAGAAGAGATTTAACAACAAATATAGATATTTAAATTGTCTACTAACAATAATTTATACATTTAGGAACAAAGTTGAGGAGAACAAAAATCTCAGTGAGTTTTTTTTTCTGTAATAAACTCGATGTTTAAACAAGAAATATATCGACATCATCCTCACATGTATAATTTGATCGGAATTATATGATTGCCATATGAAAAGAAACACAGCGTTTGAATTTCATAAAATTCCATTAAGTCTTCAAAAATAATGATTGTTAATATATGTGATAATTTCCCAAACACTTTGGATTTTTTCTATTGTTATATGACTTACTCATTTGAAATAGATAAATATTATAAAAATATTATTATGACTTTTTTTCTAATTATTTATTTGATATGTATCTAAATTTGACTTTATTACAGAAGTTTAGGCGAAACAATAAAAAGAAAAAAAGAAAACGAAAAGAAGAAAAAAAAAAACAACGAAATTTAAATAAAAAACGTTGGTGCCAATAGAATAGCGCCAAAATTTAAAATTGGCGGCAATCTGGGTCCCATTAATGGAATAGTAAGTATAATTAAAACTAAGACATTTATTTAATACATGAAAAAAGAAAAAATATTACCTTTAGTTGTTTTATCGCAACAATTTATTTCTGCATATGTTTCAAATAAAATAAAACAGAATAAAAACTAATCTTTTAAGAAATGTACGTTGTGAAAAAAAAACAATAAGGAAATAACTAAGCATTTATAAATGGAAATTTAGGTAAAATAACATAATAAAACATTATGCATCAAAATTAAACACAAGCTGTCCACCGAGGTGACAAGTATTAAATACAACTTAAAGTTGATGAATAAAATTAATAAAAATAATTAATAGAAAAACTTAGTTTTGAACAAATCGAATAAAATGTAATATTTCTTGTTTAAACATTTATATAGCTCTGTGAAAAAAATTTGGAACAGAAAAATCATAAATAATTTTAAAACAAATAGTAGTTGCCTTGGGAACTTATATTAGAGGGTGGAGTCTAGATCACATAAAATGGACGTTCGGAGAAGGATAAATAATAAATTCATCAGAAAAATAAGAATATTATGATGATAAATAAAAAATATATCACTAACAAAATTGTGTTTATGCCAAAAAATTACATCTACACGAATAATTTCTACTACACAAATCAAACACATCAATAAATTATTAATTCAAATCATTGTTTGAACATAAATAGATTCAAATAACTCAAACTGCAAAAGATTTTTGCATGCACTTTTTTTCTTCTTTTAGATTTCAATCATAAAAAAAAAAAATCACGCATTCGACTAAAGATAAATGCTTTCAATGAAAATTCATATATTATACATTCAAATATTTGTTTTAATTTTTATATTTTTTAAATTATTAAATTTTAATAATGGAATTAATTCATGTTCATGTGATACACGTTAAAAATATGTTGTGATTACTTAATTTTTTTATTCGATTTTGAATTTTGCAGGAAGCAAATAACACGAATTACTATTAGCGTTTTAGGTTCAGTTGTGTTACGAATATAAAATGGGGGAAAATTTTATAATTAAATTATTCAATAAATATTAATTAATTTCAAAGTTAAATGTTCGAGTCTGAATGGATAATTTAAAAGTGAAATAATTTATTTTGTCATTTAGAAAACAAACTACTGCAAATAAGTTGTATTGAATTTTTCATTTTTTTTTAAAGCAGCTTTTGAAAATGGTAGTTTTTTTTTAATAATTGTGAAAATTTCATTCTTTTAAATGGGTCTGTGCCTGTCGAATATAGTTGAGCTCTGGAATTCCAAAAAAACATATTGCCAGTTGAAAAACATTAAAAAAAATGCAACTTGTTATGACATTAAGTAATGTTAACGGATAACACAAGACATAGTTTTAGAATTCAAATTAATCTTTTCTATTTTTCAATTACAATTCAATTAAATACCAACTATGATTAAAAGTAAAATATTTTCTTCAGTAATAAATAACGCACATTTCTTCATCTTATTCTCTTTCTTATTTTTAAATCAGAAATAATAAAAAATTATCGCATAGAATTTGTTTCTTCCATTTTCTATTAAAAATGATTTTTCAGCTGCAAAGACGGGGAAATTGAAGTTTTCGAATTTTACAGCAGCATTCAATGAACAGATATCATAGTTAAGAAACATTTTATAAACTAAACTAAAATCATTACAACTTACTGTTAAAATTACGTAAATGTATATTCATATTATCAGTATAAAAACATAATACTGAAATTGCATTGCTTCTAATTATATTCTAATATTTTTGTCAAATTAGTAGTTTGGTACATGCTGCAATGCTTTAAAAGAACATCTTTTTCTGTTTCTAATCTTAAATTAGTCTTCTTGAAGAATTTAATACCAGAAAGATAAGAATATGAAAAATAATTTGGATTATTTGAAGAATTTCTCCCGAACTAAATAAATTTATTATTAAAGTTCTTTATTGGAGAATTAGAAATTTAATAAGTACATATAAATCTTAAAAATCGAGAATATTAATTATGTTTTATTTTGTTTCTTCAAATGTTTTATTGCACCTGATAAAGCTAGAGTTATTAATACCAAAATTTTCATTTAGTTATGAATAGTATCATATGATCTATGAATAATGTTGTAATTTTATTTTTATTTAATTTTCAAATTATTTTTCTTCTGTATGTCCGTCTACAGAAGAAAAATAATCTAAAAAGTTAAAAATTTTCCGCAAATTAACATCGAATTAGAAGTAAGTAACAAAAGATATAATCATTCGCTCAGTTTGTTTAATTCCGGTATTGAAGATTCATTATAGAATTGAAATTTTTTATAAATCTCTCTCCAGTAGAAGAAGAATCCAAGCAATTGTTGATATAATACAATATACAAAAATATTTTAATTATTCATTAAAAAAATGAATATATTTCTTAAAATTTACCTATTTTTACTATTTATGAATTTATTATTTCGTGCAGAAATTCGTCGGAAAATCATTCTCAGCTATCAATAACCTATGGATAATTAATTTTCTGTAATTCCGTCTACAGAAGAAAAAAAATCCAAACGATTATTAATATTCTAAGAACGCATTCCGATTAATATGAAGAACAAAATTTTCATTACTAGTAAGTTCATTTAATTGCGTATTGGAGAATTAAAAATTATCGAACCATTGTTTCAATTCTTTGAAACATTTTCACTTTTTTTAAACATTTTTTTTTTTAACTTTTCAACTTGAATAAGAATTCAAGCTGAAATTGTACCACTGACTTCTCACTTTTAGAACTTTACATGAAATCTAAGCTAATATTATGTACAAGCATTGAACAATGTTCAGGTAGCCAGCATCCGATAAAATTCCTTTGATATAAAAATACCTCGGTCATGCTGTTCACTGAGCAATCCTGTCTTATAAGCCGCATTTTCCTATTCTACAAAAATTCTAAAATCTACATAGTATACACACAGAGTAAATTACACAATTACATATTTGAGAAAAACGATGGAGGACGAAGTATTTCCGTTCTGCATGTATGTATTCATTTTTTTATATAAAGTTATGTGAAAAAAATGTAAAAATATCCATTGACATTTCTTAAATACTACTCTACATAAGAATTCGAAAGCTGAGAAGTCAAACGGATATTAGGTTAAAACCGGTTTGGCTCTTCAAAATGGCCTCCTTATTGTACTATCGATTTCCAATCTCAAGAGTGTTGTTCTGCTATACGTGCCATAATAGGAGAATACCAGTCCGAGAAAAGATTTCTAGTACATTTAGGCGCATTTTTCGGAGTTTATGAGCGTCAAAGTTTCATTTTCTTCATTACAATGAATTTATTTAACACTTTTAGAATACCATTCTTCAGTAAGTCCATCGACAGAAGAATGATAATCCAATGAGTTGTTAATGAATTGATTTAAACTTTTCAGAATGTTATTCGGCTGTAAATCCGTCTACAGAAGAATAACAATCAGAACAAATTTTTGTATTTCGTTTAGGTTCGTTCTCCAATACGAACGGATTCTACGAATTAAAGTTGTATTCTTTTCATTTTAATTAATTTATTTAACGCTTTTAGAATACCATTCTTCAGTAAGTCCATATACAGAAGAAGAATAATCTAATGTGTCGTTAATGAATCGATTTCCAGTCTTCAGAATGTTATTCTGAAGTAAGTCCATCTACCACAGAATAACAAACTGAGGAATCGTTATCTGTCATTTAGATTAGTTCTTCTAAGCGATTTCTGCAAGGAAAGATATTTAGTTCTTTTCATTATAATGTATTTAACACCTTCAGGTTAATATTCTCCAGTAAGTCCGTCTACAGAAGAATAATAATCTAAATGGTTGTTAATGTTTAATTCAAATTATTTCTTCAATTTTAGTAAGCGATTTATTTGCATAAAGAATTCCATTTTTTTTTATTTAATGACAATTTAAGTGTTTCAAAAATAGGTTATCTGTTCTTTTATCTTAAATTATTACTCTTTTGTAAGTCCGTCTAAAAAGAGTAATAATCTAGTAATTAATAAACCACATGGACTCTTTCTTCAAAAACGGAGAGGGATTTTAATATTTTCCTTTTTAACGATATTTTGTCTCAAAAGCATCATATTCTCAATCTTTAATTATTATTCTTCTTCAATAAGTCCGTCTACGGAAGAATAATAATTCAAATTTATTAATGATATTTATAAAGGATCTTCCTCTATATATTATTTCAAATTCTCCATGAGAAGAAGTGGATGAACTATTTCTGGAATGATTTTAGTCTTGTTTGATAACAAGCAAATTAGAATTTGAGTTCCATTTTTTGAAAAAAATATAATTTAATGTGAAAGCTACTTTACATTGTTAAAAAAAGTATTGTTTTTTTTCAGATAAGGATTCTTATATAAATGCTCATTAATTTGGTTGACAGATAAAATAGATCTATCTTTTAGAGGCTCTTGGCGTAAATGAAGTAGTAGAATTTATGTACGGAAAATACCAAAGGAATAAAATACACGAATAAAATGTGAGAGCATATTTTATTTCGAAAAAGAAGAAAAACTTCACGCAAACGATTTTATTTAAAATAATTCGTTGAATAAAAGAATTTTTTTTTCTTCTTTAACGCAAACGAGAAATTTTTGAAAATTACAGTAACAAAATTCCGAATTAATTAGAACAAATTGCTCGCATGTAAATTTCGTTAAAAATAAGAAAGAGAATATCGGAAATGATACCTCCCTTTTTTTAATTTACAAAGAGCGTTTTTGAAAAATATAATACAAATATTCGAATTTTATTTATATATGAACATTTAAACGAAAAAAAAAACCAAACAAAAATGCCCAAACTTTTAAATATTGCGACTCATTTTTTAGAAATCAAATCTAAAGGGATCCACTTCACGCTTTAGTGCATTTAATTTTTTTCGGAGACGAATAACACGTGTTCTTTATTAAAATGGCTTTTATAAACCCAAAAGAAATTTTTGTGATTCCCAATTTGGGGATCTTTGCAGTTAATGATATATTTATATTTGCAATAAAATAAAAAGAGTAACATAACTGAAAAAAATCGATAATTAAATAATTAAAGAAATCTAACAACAATATAAAAAAGAATCAGGAACTAAACTGTATATTAACTGACATCTATAAAATTGTTTTTAGAATAAAAATATCAGAGAATTCTAATTTTGTGAATGCATTATAGATTTTTTTACCGAAATTTCTTGAATAAAATTAGATGAACAGCTGTAGAAAGATAAGAAATAGTGTCACAATATTTGTAATTATTCTTGTGTTTGATAAAAATCAAATTGTAAAGTTCACATTTATAAGATTCAATTGTTTTTCAATAGATAAAAAAGCATTAGAAAAATTCTGTCTATAAACATTTTAAAGATATGTATTGTCAATGAAAAGTTCTAAGACGAATGCGTTATCTTTTATTTGAAAATAAAAAAATGGTGATCTTTGGCACATAAACTTTGTAAATTCAAAGTATAATTCTCATTGATTCTTTAAATAATCAAATAAATTCTTTAACTGAGTATTCTGTCAATAAATAAATACTTTTATTCTATTCGAAATTTTGTAGATATAGAATACATAATCTTTTCATCCATTTGAGGCCAACTTTTAAAATTTTTTGTCTTTATTAATATTTTCTTTTTAGCAAAATAGAATTTCAAAATTGATTTTTCAGTAAAGTCACCGACATATAGTGCAGTTAGATTAAAAGCATTCTTTAACAATATATATTGTTAGGAATTTTTGATCATTAAATAAAAAGTTTCTCTCTTAAATTTTGTAAATTGTCTATTAGTGAGTAATATTTTAATATTTTAATGAACTAAAATATTTATTAAAACGAGTTTTTAAGACTGTTTTTTTTTAATTGTAAGATTCTCTTTCAGTAAGATTAACACTTCAATATTTCCTAATAGTTTTACTTTTAAACAACACTAATCAGAATTAATCATGCACGTCGGATTTTAATTAGCAATTTTAGTATCTATCCTGCCCATTAAAATTATTTAAGTAATGAGCAGTCCATTTAATTTTTAAGAAACCCTCCCGCCCACCCACCGAGAAAATATCGATTGGACCTACATAAATCTTTTTTTTTTCTTTTCATTCTTGTTTAGAAATGGGAATATGTTTCAAAATTAATTCTTGGTGAACGCATTGAAAATTTTTCATTCAATATTCTAAAGTTTTCAACTGTTTTCTTTGTAAAACCGTTTGAATTTTGTTTTTATTTTTAATTCTGGGAATTTATATTCATTTTTATATGTGGAAAATTTACATTTTAAAGATATTTACAGCTTTAAATGCCACTTTCTGAAATTTTATATTTTGGTAAAACGTTCCAACAAAAACCTATGTATAAACTAAAATTTAATGTATAATTATTATTCAAATTTGATATAAGGATCTCTCAACATGTTTTGAGGCATCTCAGCAACAATATATGCGACCTTTTCTTTTCAAAAGATTTTATAATTGCTGAGGAATTGGGAATTTCATACTAATTATTAATAAAACCCTAGCATTTAGAGACCAGATTTATATAGAAATTAATTTTTAGTAAATATTTTTTGAGTTACACCAAAATTTTGAGCAAATTATTAAATACACTTCTAGGTTAGAAGGTTTTGCTTTAAACCTTTATTAAGGTCCTCCCCCTTGCCAAAACCCAACATTTTTTTTTTTTTTTCATTTTCGAAACACTTTTAGTTTTTAACTGATATATACTTATTCCATATATGTTTTTAACCCTGTTTATATGAGAAATTTTAAAAAATATAGATATTTTACATCATTTTAAAAAAATCTCGAACACATTCGCATACTTGTTCCATCTTTTAAATTGAGATATTTTGAATTTAACAATACCATTCATATAAATAATACTGTAAGTCCAACATTGTAGGATAAATTCATGTTCCAATGGAGCAATTCTTCATGAAAATAGCCACAAGCATGAGAAAAAAGTACGTATTCTATAGCTAACGGAAAATCAATGTTCAGTGCATGCAAAAATCAGAAATAATATTTGAATTAAAAAAAATCACGAATTCTTCACTCTGGAGCACTGGCCTCCTTGTCTATGTACGATGGAATGTAATCGAGCTTCGGGTCTTTTGACCAGTAGTATGTGGGTGGTCCGCTAGAATAGCAATACTTCTGCGCCAGTGGCTTGTCCCCATCCACGTAGTACATCATGTAGAAATTGCACATTTCATCCTCACCAGTAGGCCTGAAGAATTCAAAATAATAACAAGACATCAATAAATGATACAAACTGTTTGATTTTTTTTCTAAACAGAAAAGTATGTCTATCAATTTATTATAGGGGTTTACTTAATCTCTACCAATAATAAAGAGGAATTTGTGTGTATCTGTGTGCTTATATTCAACATAAATGCAAATTTCAACCTACAGCTACCAAATTTGGTACATATATACTTTTGAAGATGATTAATCTGCCCTTCTGAACAAAGTTTTGAAATTTTCTATAATTTAAAATTAAAAGAAATTTGATCCACCCAATTTGGCACATATACACTTTTGAAGATAGTAATGTGCACCTCTGAAAGAAATTTTTTTTTGAAATTTTATGCAATTTAAAATTAATCAAAATTTAAGCTACCAAACTTGCCGCATATAGACTATTGAGGATGGTAATGTGCACCTCTCAACGAATTTTTAAAATTTTTATGTAATTTAAAATTAAGCGAGATTTAAGTTACCAAACTTGGTACATATGTACTTTCAAGAATGGTAATCTGCTCCTTTGAACGACGTCTTGAAATTTTGTATAATTTAAACAAAATTTAAGCTACCAAATTAGGTATATACATACTTTGGAGGATTTTAATGTGATACTCTAGACGACGTTTTGAATTTTTATATAATTTTAAATTAAATGAAATTTATGCTATAAACCTGGCACATATATTTGATGATAGTAATCTTCTTTTATATATATATATTTAAGTAAAATTCTTGCATTTTCCCAAGATGACTTCTGAATATATTACAACACAAAAATTATTTTTATTTTAAATTATTAAAAAAATTATCTTTTTAATTATACCAACATTATTTTTTCTATTTTTACTTTAAAAAATATTTTAAGTGATTTTGCAGCAATATATTTCATAATTGCAGTGAAATTCAAATAATTTCCAATGTCTCTACTAATATTTCATCGGGCGTTTTCTCCCTTTGTTGATGATCAAGATATGACTCGGCTTATTTTTTCATACTGAATAGGTTCCAGTGTATGTCATACTTTATGATAATTGCTGGTGAGATGAATTTGGAAAAATCATTCACTGATTCAAGTTCGTTTTGATCGATGATTCACCCTCCAGATTATTGTTGGTGAGATGAATATGGAAAAATCCCTCACCGATTCAAATTCATGTGAATCACATTCTTTTTGATAGATGATTCACTGTCCAGATGATTGTTGGTGAGATGAATTTGGAAAAAACATTCATTGATTCTAGTTCACGTGCTTTTTGATCGTTGATTCACTATCTAGATTATTACTGATTAACTGAATTTGGGAAAGATAACTTATGCCCATGATTCTGATCTAGCCTTTGCGTTTGGTAAAGCTGCAAAGAAAAATCGTTTCGAAATTCTGTAAATTCAATCGTGATCATCCGTATATTTTTGTCCATAATTTCATCATTACATTTGACAACCATCTTTACTCACCAAATTTAGCCTTGTAATTTCTTTTGTTCTTCAAATGCAGAATTCTCATGTAAAACTGCCGGATATAGTGGGGAATCGATAAAATAATAAAGTATGATACATCCAAATCCAAATTTGGATGACTGCCTAAAATTTTTCGAACATTGTAAGGGGAGTTAAAAGAAGTTTAGTGCTCCAAGAAAGAAGCATTTGCAGTAAAAGATTAAAGCCTTTAAAATTTTGTGCCAAATTTTTAAGGCTTTCTTTCGCGTATTTCTTGAATAGCTTTCAAATGGAAATTCCAAATGCGATTGCAATGATTTTAAAATTCCAGATGCGATGTTAATATATGACTATAAAAATGTCAAATGATATAATACAGATTACAAAATTGATTAACTTACCCAATGTAAGTGTCGACGTCACGGAAGTTATACATAGTGCAACGAGCGGCCTGAAAAATGAGACAAATCGAATCAAATTGTTTACTACTATGAAACATACTGGATTTTATTTTATTTGATTATAAAAAATGCAACAAATATTTCACGTTCTAATTAAAAAGACGAAAAAAAAAAAAGGAATGAACACATGAATATATTTTACTTACAACTATATCTCCGTAATCAATGATGAGTTTACTATCTTTCACAGGGTAGAACATCTACAGAAAAAAAGTTTCAAAGATTGACTCATTAACAAAAATGATTAATTTCAATAAAATAAAAATTGCTTGCACACAATTAGAACCACACATTTTAAAAATTTAAAAAATATAAATTAGATAAAAATCTTAACCAGTTTCTTAACTATCCTCGTGCTTGTGGAATAATCTGCTTTTATACGTATTTCCGTTTTTATTTTAGGATGAAAAGAATTTGATGATTCATGATCTCAATTTTGATGATGATGATGATGATGATTCATGACCGAATGGCAACATGATTTGGATACAAATGATGAATAAATAAATGATTTTTAACACGAAACGTTTCAAAATATATTATTCAATTTTCATTTCAAAACATACATTAATTAATTTAAAAAAAATCAATTTGTATAATTTATAGTGGAAAGGATTGTTAATAAGTTTTTAAAAAATATGATGTTTAAATAAAGTTATTTCATCAGATAAAAGTAAAAGTGTTTTAAATTTTAGTAGGCTGAAACTTTATTATCAAAAAAATTCGTTAGCAAATCTTATTTTAATAAGAGTAGGAAAAAATAATGTTGCAAGAAAAATACCACAAGATGGCGCCAATAGTCATTTTAAACAAACCTGCGGTTCCTGGGGATTATGCTTGCCTATCAAGTGCCACTTTCCATCCTTATCAACCTTGTAGCCAGACACAACCTTACCTGAAAAAAGAAAATAAAAGCAGAACTTAATTTGTACTATGGCAATACGTTAAAATATTCATTTCATAATAATTAACAAAAACCATTAATTAATTAATTAAAATTGCATTAAACGATTAAATTCCTTAAGTATTTATGAATTATTAAATTATTATGTTAAATTGTTCCATTTACATGTAAAGCATTCTCATAGATACACTGGAAATTGACTAATTGAACCAAAAATTTGTAGCTATTCAGTTTAAGACAATTCTATTTAAATTTACAACTAAGAAAAAAGAATGTGTTCAAGAAATGAGTACAATTAGAGCAAACGATTTTTTTTTTAGCTAAATAATTCAGTAAAGATTGATTTTTATATTTGATATGCAATATTGCAATGCTTATAAATCTTCATTATATAATGATTAAAAGTTCAATTGTGTGAAAAACTATATATAAAGAAGAGTAAGATGTTCATATATTCGATAAAAGATAAGACATTTATTTTCAATTTACATGTATAGCGTGCTTTTAGATACAATGAAACTTGGCCATTTCGAATTCGAATTTAACGCTATTCAATTAAGATAATTCTATTTAAATTTACAACGAAGAAAATATTTTGTTCAAGATGTGAGCAAACGATTTTTTTTAGCTAAATAACTCAGTAAAGATTGATTTGTATACTTGATATATATTAGTGCAATATTTGTGAATTTTGGTTTCATACTGATTAAAATTTAGATCATATTGAAAACTGTATTAAAGTAAAGAGCAAAATGTTAATGCATTTTTAAAGAAAGCAAGAAATCAAAAAAATGAATACAGTAGCAAATAAACTTTTAAAGCTAAATGTGTCAATAAAGATTTCTTTTTTAATATTTAAAATTTTGAATAAATAATACTGAAGGAAAATAAACATTGAGTAGTTTTAATAAATTAAATAATAATAATTATAACTGAAATAATGATAATCCTACAAAATGTCGTAGCAACAATAAACAGTATGTAATAACAGTAATGCTAAATGCACAACTCATGCACTGAAAGGGTGAAAGTTTCAAGTTTTATCAGGAAAGAATGGCTCGTCACCAAATAATAGGTTTCAGTCTTGATAATAATGTAATGACAGATCTAATAAGAGAGCGGCGTAACAAACAATTCCTTTATTTATAGTCTTATATATGTACTCAAGAACAACTTGTTCTCATCTAGGTTATTATTATTTACAAAGTTCACAAACAATTGAAAGTTAACCATGAAATAGTTCCTCGTTCAATTAGAAGAATAAAAACCACAAAAAACGCTAACAGATTGTTAAATCAAACGTGTACTCCAGGGGTAGTTCCAAAAATTCACCGATCTTCATCGGGTGGATCTTAACACAGAAACTCGAATCACACGGAGCTTCTCACAAAATCAGGAACACCTTCGAACAATCACGTCTCTCCGACTTCTCCTTCCATGCCTCTCACTGCTCTTCTCCCTTCTCTTCAAAAATACCGCATTTTTATTTCTGCCTCTGATTTTTCTCACTGGTGAATTTGAGTTCATTATCACCCATTAGCTGCTCAGCAGTGCTTCCTCAATGGTCTCTAGTCGACCGTGGGAGTGTCTGTTAATGATTCATCTTTGAAGATGACCCTTCCCGAACACATGTTAATTATATTCAATTCACAGGTAAAGCAGGCTAAAGTCCACCCGACTTCAATACTTAATGACAACGGTTGCTGATGATCGATCGTTTCTTGAGGATGAAAGGAGCCCTTCATAATGGAAAAAGGCTTAACACCTAGATTTGACGTTCTTTTCCCTTGAAGCTATGATGGATCTCTTTGAAACGACGAAACGCACATCTACTCTCCTTTATCTGGATACAACTAATGACAGACATAGTGAGCCTACTAGGAAGGAGAATCCCCCATCTGGCAGTCCGAAGGCACGTAACAATGTATGGGTAATAGGTGACGTTACATCTGGCCGGAATGCCAATTATCAGGTGAGGGAAACTGGGGAAGTTACAAGTTTATCTGACTAGTGGGAGTAACGATGTCGGATTGAAAAGAGTCTGCTATATTATGAGTTACAAGTTAAAAGCTAAAAGATAATTAGAAATTTACGGGAAAAATAAAAAAATAATAAAACATATTTTTAGAACGCTAACAAGTATTAAATTAAAAAAGTGTCATTAAAATAATTTTTTAAAAATTTATAGTGCCTCTCACCTAAAGCGTGCGTGTGAGTTCTAAATGCAAACGGATGTATCACCACAGGCTCGTCGATTCTGCAGGCAGATTCGAAATGTTCTAAAGAAAAGGGAAAGGAAAAAAAAAGTTAGCAGTGATTATAGATTTAGAAATACAATGCAATAATTTTAATAAACTACTGTTTAATACACAAATAAATGTTTTGTTAGTGAATCCATTGAATTTCTTTATTACAGTTTGTGAATCATTTTTTAGAAAATAGTAGATGTAAGATAATTTAATGTAACGAAGGCGCATATAAGTTTGTTAAAATCCCAGAATTTCAAGTAAATTCTGTTCACTCAAGAAATGATGAATAATATTTCATAGGGGAAGCTGTGGAAAATCAATCAAAAGAGGATTAATATTTCATGGTACAAGCTGCGAAAATCATTCAAACAGTATCAGTAAGCTGATATGACTATACTGACTATATTCAAAGACACTGTATTAGTTATACAGCAATGAGAAGTGCAGCATCGATGAACGACATTAAACGAAATTTACCCATTTGGGGATGTAGGACATCTACTAACTAGATTCAAAATGGCAGCAGCTATATAGATATGATCGGCTAATATCATGCAACGAGTTATTGCTTACATTGAGATATAGAAGGAGATCTACTGATTAGATTCAAAGGTCAAAGTGGGTGTTTAGTTATGAAGGATTCATCATCGGTGACTGACGTTAAACGTGTCATTTTTCAGAAATGATTCAAATCTATTGAATCATTTCTGGTTGTTCTTTACCCTGTGTTCTATCTGTGAGGTGTGTGAAAATTTAAACGAAAAAAAAAAATCTGGTACTAGCTGCTCGAAGTGCCGCTACCGACGATAAACCTATACTTAAAAGACAATTTGAACTGAACTAAATTGGATCAGAAGTGAGAATACAGATTCTTAAGAATCGAACAAAATTTTTGAAGGCAAGAGCGGGGAAAAATGAAGGAGGGATGGCCAATCACAATAAGGTGGGCAGGAATAGAGATTTTGCTGTTTCCTTTAAGCGGATTTCACACGAGGCCAACTATTGAGCGCAATAAGAGGCCACGCCTTCTTCAAGAACATCACGTGACCTCAACGGGACAATGGCAAATGGTTGTCTGATGAGGACAACTATTTGCCATTGTCCGGTTGCGATCATGTGATCTTCATGAAGTAGGTGTGACCTTTAATTGTGCGCAATAGTTGGCCTCGTGTGAAATTTGTTTTAGTGTAAGAAAGGAGAGAGGAGGAGCAAGATTTAGAGTTTTAGTGGTCTGACCAATGAGGAGGTTGTTTTCTATGCATGGGCGTGTTGTAGAGACATGGGAGTTTCTTGTAGAAGTGCGATAAGACTTTTCTTGCCTGTTTTTGATTCAGATCTAACAAGAGAATGTCTCCTTTTATTAAGGAAGTTTTCACTCCAAGACCTTGCTACTGAGTTGGTGGGTGTGGTTATACCAATCCAACAAATCAGCGTCTTTCCATTTTTAAAACTGAGATGTCTGAGGGACAACAACGGATATTAAAAAGGAAGCGGAAAAAAAAGATATATCTTTTTATCTTGACAGCATCAAGATAAAATCAAGAAAATCTTGAGTAATTTTCCTGTCACGGCCCATGTTTACGAATAAATACTTCTTTCTTAGTTAATAGATTTCTAGAGATATCTAAAATTTATTGTTCCATTAAAAATATTCAGTGACTCTGCTCATATGTAAATATCATACAATAACAAGTAGTTTGATTATAAGCAGAATTTTAAAGTACTCATAATCAAACATAAGCGCTAGATAAAATTAATACCCATCTAGCTTTCATTAAATATTCATCTCAATATTATAAAAGTTCTGTTAAAGGATGCTATTTCTGCTTCTAAATGATTTTTTGTTTGAAATCATGCAATAACAGTACTGAAAATAAAAATAAATAAATAGATAAAAATAAATATAAAAAAAGCAATTACCTTCTTCTCCAGCCCTTATAACTCCATTCGTTCCAAGCAAATAAACTCCCGCCGTTTTCGTCACCCTGTAAAGAAGAAGATTACATAATCTGAAGGAGGGTGTTATGTAATTGTATAATCAATAGTACTGAAAACATGGGATATATATATATATATATATATATATATATATATATATATATATATATATATATATATATATATATATATATATATATTATTACTTATAATTATCAATATAAAAAGGACCTGATATCCTTTTAAAGAAATTTGAAAAGAACTTTTTAATGAGCTCATAAATAATTCAATATTTCTCAAGAAAATAATTCTAAAAAAATCGTTTGCTTTGCACTTAAAGTTATTTTTTCTTAATTTTTAAAAATCTTTTACTTTATTTCTAACCTTATTTTTAAAACTCTTCTGCAAAAAGTCGTTTGCATTTACTAGAATTTATTCTTTAATAAAAGGTTTTTAATCAATTATGTTATTTCAAACATAAAACCTTCAACCTTAAAGTGTCTCTTTAAAAATATTTATCCGAGAGAAAATTTGTAAAAATTTATCTTTTTTGCCAAATTTAATTTTTTTGTAATTTAATAAAAGGTTTTTGGTTTTTCCACGTAGCGTAATTTTAATCGATATTTAATTTAAATTTATTTATTTAAATTCACGAACAAATAAGAGATGAAAAGGTTTTATAAAAATACAAAGATTATTTAAAGTAAAAAAATATTAAAAATATAAAGCGTTACTGTATACTTGATATAAATAATAAAACGTATATAATTGTGCAGCTACAGTGAAAAATGTTCAGTTAATTGCAAGAGCAACATAGTAAAAATGAATCTTATAAAAAAGGAAAATTAGAAAATTAGCTGTTTTACTAAATTAGTGGAAATTTTAAATCAGAAACTTTAATTGATATATGAAAAATTTTTTAGAATTATTTTTAATTTAAAAATAAGTAAAGAACTTGAAAGTAAAAATTGCATAAATTTCTGTCATGCCATTCGTATCGCGGTATAAAATTTCAATTTTGAATGCACACAGATTTATTAATTTTTCACAAAACTGTGAAAACATTATTTAAATCATCTTTGTTTATTTTAAATTTCTTCTCTTTATTTTTAAATAAAGCTTACATATCAAAGTTGTTTAATACCTGTTGGTTTTACTTGGTAGCATTGTGAGGATGATTCCTGAATTGTCAGTTCCACCACCTAAATGTGAAACAATATTTAAATAAGAAGTAATAGATGATGAACCAAACGCACATATGTTACTTTTAGAAATAAATGAGCATAAAATTTTAGTTTCATAATTCTGTAAAATTTCTTACGGCTTAATGACGTACGAAGTTTCGACAACAGCAAGAAGATTTATATGTACATTTCGAATCATTCATTTACAATATTGCAATGAATCATTCATTCTGCAAAATGAATCAATTTTCAAAATGTTTAATTTTAAAAATTTCAAAAATGAAATTCTTCATATGCTGTTTAATTTTTATTTTTTGGTGATTTAGGAATTTTTCTGAAAATTAACAATTCTATTCATATGAAATTTATATCACTCATTTGAAAGACTAACGAATCATCAAGATGTTTTGATTCTTTTATAACAGTTGACTATTAATTAACGTGACAAGTTTAATAACGTAGGAAAAGTTTCTTCAACATCAAGAAGCTTTATATATATATTTCAAATCATTAATTTGTATGGCTATAATGAATCATTCATTCTGCAAAAAATTCAGAATGAATTATGAAGAAATTTTTCTATGACATTTAATTGTTACAGTTCGATGATATATAGATTTTCATTAAAAATTGAAGGAAAAGAATCAATGTCGAGCTTAAAATAATTTCGTCAATGTTTATGAGATTAAGTAGAAAAAAATTCCAGCTTACTTAAGAACTTCTCCACGTGGGCATAATGTACTTGCAACACCAGATAGTTTATCCCAGTACCTTTTCCAACTTTGAACGCAACTCCTATAAGAGAAAAAAAAACATTTAAAAAAAATGGAATTTTCTTGGATTTTAACACTTTTTGAATTATTAGAAATTGCTAATTAAAACTTTTCAAGGACATTTAAAAACAAAAAAAATCGTTATTGTATCCTTAAAGTAACTCTAAAAAATAAATTCCAACTTTCTCAGTATGATTTTTATAGTTTAATTGGGGTTCGGCGATCTGATAGAACTATCGTGGGGAAAGTGAGGTATAGGTACCCTGCGTACCGATCTCAAGGGGCACTATAGAGTTCAGATGTGACTATCTTTATATCACATATTGATGATGTTACATTTTTATCAGATGTTAGTATCTTTATGTCAAATATTGATGATGTCACATTTTTATCAGATGTTATTATCTTTATTTCAAATATTGATTAGATTTGAACATCTTTATGTCACATATTGATGATTTCACATTTTTATCAGATGTTAGTATCTTTATTTCACATATTAATCAGATTAGAACATCTTTATGTCACATATTGATCAGATTAGAACATCTTTATGTCACATATTGATCAGATTAGAACATCTTTATGTCACATATTGATCAGATGTTAGTATCTTTATTTCACATATTGATCAGATTAGAACATCTTTATGTCACATATTGATCAGATTAGAACATCTTTATGTCACATATTGATCAGATTAGAACATCTTTATGTCACATATTGATCAGATGTTAGTATCTATCACATATCGATGATTGTATTCCACATATTGATGATTGTATACCACATATTGATGACTGTATATCACATATTGGTGATTGTATGTCTCATATTGATTAGTATCATTATTTCACATATTGATCAGATGTGAGCATCTTTATGTCACATATTGATCAGAAGTTAATATCTTTATGTCATATATTGATCATATATTAGTATCTTTGTCACATATTGATGATTGCATTCCACATATTGACGATTCTATGTCACATATTCTGCCATGGTTCAAAAGCCATTCTAAACTGAGCTATGATTATGATTGAAATCAAATCCAGTAATAATAAATTTTAAAAATCAAACATTATTTACATAAATAGCTCGATAAAAATAATTGTTTAAAAGATTATAAATATTACAAGAAAAGAAGAACAAGTCTAAAAATATTAAATGCAAGTAAAAAAGATTTTAAAAAAAAGCATTTTTCTCAACCATCAAATTTTGCAAGATTAGAGACAATGAATGAAGATATTAATCAAGGTGAGATTTAAAAGAAAGGCAGTCTCATTCACAAAAAAAATCAGCAGGATATGTAGAACATATTGGTATTCTCTGGCTAAAAATGACAGGGCGATGAGTGTAGCGATGGTATCCTACACAGAAATGAGCCAATTTGACATTCAGTTCTTGTATAAGAAAAATAGGTCCCAAATTAGTGAAAAGTTTGATGAGTAAAATTAAAATGAGGATTCCATTTTTCTTGACAAGTAGGAAAAAATTCAACGAATAAAAAACTACTTGATGTCTCGGTACGGTTAATCATAGGAGATAATCGAAATCCGAATTATATGAAAATAACTACTACTGAGCAGGATCTGCGTGGTAGATGATGGCTTTATTAAAGTAGTTAGTTCCAGCATGGTAAACGATGGCATTACTAACTCAGAAGATTTCTGCGTGGCGAATGTTACACATGGAGTAAAAACACAACAATACAAGAAGAACAAGGGATGCAAAAAATGACATTCTGTCGTCTAGAAACGGTCAGGGCCAGTGTTAAATTATAAAAATATTTCCCACATTATGATACACTTACTACAGCCTGAGAAACTCATTGTGGATGTATGGGTGATGGTATTGTTGAAGCATTATGAGCCATGAACCCTCTGAGGTAAAAATACATTATAGGATGGATTTGAAATCAAGAATGTTCTATTATTCTTGTATGACACCTTATTTTCCAGAAAAAGCGAGAATCAGTGCCAGACTATCCAAATTAGGATATACCCAATAGAACCTTGGCAAAATTCACATGGTAATAATTCACAAGGTAAAACTCCCATCCATGGTTCCACGGACATTGCTATCCATGATACATACGAGACAAAAATACAGTATTACAGAATGAGCTAGATTGGAAAGAATGTTCAGTGTTTGTTGTCTTATCTACAAGAGATTGGGGGTGTGGAGGGTGGGAGACAGGGCCAGATTAGAAAAACATTTTATCTCTTAGCAACATTGGCATAAATAGCATGAGTTTTAATTTCATTCATCAATCTGTATGAAGGGTCAACAGTGAAAGTATTAATCTACCTTCTGGGAGATGAAGGGGAGGAGCATCCTTCGCCCATGCGTAGATGATCTGAGATCCCGAGGAACAGGTGGGACCTCGAGGGAATCCAGATTTCTGACCGCTCATTTCGCCGCAGTCCCAAACAATCCTGGGACTGTCCCTCTGCCACCTTCCAGGAAGTTCACACCCATACAGCAAGATGTGGTGGGCCGTGTGCATGGATGCATTGGGGGTGAACTCGACTGAAAAAGAAAATGAAGTATAAATATCTAATAAAGAATGAAATTATATATCATGAATCACACAGTTCTTTATTTAGAATCTTTTTTTTTTGTATTTTTATTTAAATTGACTTGTTTCATGTTTGCAAAGAGAAAATTAGTAATACGCTTTTTATTAAATTTCTAATATACTGGTGTGAAAACTCAGATATTCTCGAGGGCAGTACACTGTTTTAACCCATTAGTTGCTATGATCCCCATTTGGAGATTTCAGAATTTCACGTACACTACTCGAGGGCAAAAATATATTTGGTACGCCAAATAGTTTAGTTTTATTCTATATATATTAAACAATATTGTGTTTGTCAGAAGGTGTGTATTCTGTGCTTTGTTTCTTTACATGCGGACAAATTTGAAATTTATCTTTCTGTTGAATGGATTAAAATTGTCCTATTCGAAGTAATATATTTTCGGTTTGGTTTTATATTGTAATAAAACACCTTACACAAATATGCAATTTAGAGGTTGCTGTTTCTAATGGCATTTGTCATAGACAAGCCCACTGACGAAGTCAGTGATTTTAAGTTAAGGGTGCGTCTCTTGTTTTTCAATAGCGCCATCTAGGCCCAAGAGTACGTCTTAGCTACACAACCGTCACAACCCTTTTTACGGGGCGGACTTCATTCACACCTTTCATTCACACATTGTACTTTAGACCTGATTCAGAAAACGATCACCCCTGATCCAGTATCCCCCAGTGGTTTTACTCTCGACATGGATGACTTAGCGACCACGACAAATTTATACATGCGCCAGCCACCACACACACAGAGAGAGAGTATTCGGCCGACGGGGTTCGAACTCGTAACCCAAGGGACACAAAACCAACGCCCTACCAAGCAGGCTATCCCAGCCCAATTTAGAGGTTACAGTAACAATCTGTTATTTACTCAGTGTTTGAGTTTTATTTATTTTTTATTGAAATGATTTTATTGTTCAATTTATAACGATGCTCTATTTAAAAAATATCGAATATTTTCAAAACAAAATACAATTGAAATATAATTATACTGTTCCACATTTTTTTTTTTTTTTTGCATGTATATAATTTTTCCAACCAAAAATTACAAAAAATAATGGCAGTTAATGGGTTAAGATTTACACAATCTAATTATCAACTACTTTCTTAATTTAAATACATTTTTTTTTATTTTTCATCTACTATGCAACTTGGTTATGAATTAATGAATTTTGAAGATCCCGCTATATTTATTGTAATAAATTTCATATTAAATTTTAGAAAATAGTGTAATTAATAATTTTTTTTAAAAATCTACTTTTTAATACACTTAAAATGCTATTTTTATTCACTTAATTTGACTTTATACCGTTTTACTAGTATTAAACTGTAGTGATTATACTATTTTAATATAAATAAAAGTAATCTAGGTTATGCATGTATTATGCTCCGCATATCCTTCTAAACAAATGGACCGACTTTAACTTAACTTCGCAAATTTATTATTTCATACTAGTGAAAGAATACAATTAACTTTCCAATTTAACTAAATATTCAGTTACCTAGAAATTAATCGAAATTATGCTATTTTGCAGCAGTAATTTCGGAGCAAATTATTCCAATAGAAATATTTTTATGTCAATTTAAAATTAAAAATTTTTACTTTTCAATGATATCAATGTTATTTTTGTTCATTTTTTTCTCAACATGAATCAATTTTTCACAATTTAATAAATATTTAAATGGTTGCAGACGATTTCTAAACAAAGCAATCCATTGTTAAATAATTTTTAAAACATTCAGCTTTTTTAATATGTGTGCTTCATTTAAAAACATTTTTGTAACGCTTTCAATTGAAAAAACTCTAAATTTTATCTAATTTGATTAAAAAATTATTGTGCTAAAATCCATTATCATCTGTATCTGCTTCTTGAATGAAACACTAAATAAGTAATATAAATAAAAAGAAATAGAATTTTGATTAGTGTATAAATTTAGTTCTTATATAAAAAATACTAATAAATTGTAGCAAAAACTAGCAATCGGTAGTTTTTAAAAGTCGTTTGGTATTATCATGAAAAAAACATCTGCATAATTTCTTATGTAGGCTGGAATGTATGAATGCATAAATATGTATACATTTGTCGAGAAAGTTTAATACTTTAGTGCAATGCAAACCATTCATGCTTTATCAGCAATTTTATCAAACATTCTGCTCTGCAAGATCAGCGAACAGATTGAATCGATATTTCCACTTTCAGCTTTTTCATGCACTTATACATGCCAGGCAGTTTTTCAGTAAACATTTGGATGCTGCGTAGCGTATGCAGGTATTGAAGTGTGTTGATTTAATAATTATGGTAAATACTCGCACCTGCTGTCTGACGCACTTTGTTCTCACGCAAATATATGATAAAATTTTAGTTCTTTTCGGCAAATCACATCTGACTGTTTAAGCGAATAAATAAAGTCTGGTAATTCCTATACCTTCTAGAATATACAACAGGCTGTAAGAAATCATTTACATATTGATGACGTTCCTCTCAGATTTTGAACTTTGAATCTTACTTAAATAATAGGCTAATACATTCACTTTAAAAATGCTATATATTCAAAAGTATTATACAAATAAAAATGAATAATACATTAAAATAACCACAAACTCATCAAGTTTTCTGCACACTCTTAATGTTCTATGTGCACCTCTTAGGCCACACAACACACATCCATGTGATAACTGAATTTCGTTCCACTCATTCTGTCAATGGTCATCATTGATATTGATTAGTTCCCTAAGCGTTTCTAAGGTTTTTCGTTGTAGGAATACATAAAAGAAATCATTAATTCAGTGTTCAAATGGGGTGCTGCCCCGTCTTATTGAGAGACAAAATTTCTGGAATCATCACCCCAGTTGTAGAAATCGCAACGTAACCAAGTAAATTGCACTAGATGCAGACTTCTCACAGAAGAAAAATGGTCTTAAATTTTTATCTGTGAACTTGCACCTTATTAATCAGGCAATAGCAAAGCTCAATAAAATTCGTTTAATGATAATCCTATATCACATTTTCGTCAAATTTTGAAACTTAGACAATAACAAATGCCTGTATAAAATATTTTTAATTAAAAAAAACTGTATTATAATAATAAATTACATTGTTAAAATATGTACAAACACTTGTTTTCGGAACGAAACGCATTGCCCTATTTTAAATGGATTCCTATCGGAAAAAAAAAATGTTTCGCATTAAGAGTAATATCTCCCACCAGGTGGCACCTCAGAAATGAAGACAATAAGGTACATGGAGGACATGGTAGTTTGTTCTTGCCACCCGAACGGGTACAGAAAAGGCGGGGTTTGGCTACCTACCGTCAATGACGGGACATACTTCCCACAGGAAGAGTTGTGCCGTGGCCGGAGATGGCTCTTAGAACTCAATCACAATTCCCACCAGTATTGCTGCCACGGTAGTAGCCAGATTTGGGAAAGAATTACGTTTGTTAAGCTAGGTTCCATTGTAATTCTAAAAATATGTTTGTTTTTTAACCGATGGAGGTTTGAGGAGAGGAAATTCGCCAAAATTAAGAGTTTGATTTCTTTTGAAAATTATATATTTTTTTCCTATTAGAAGAAGATAAAAATGACATGTTCTTGCTGAAAATATATATTGCAAGAATATATTCAATTTTTCCTTAGTTGGAAAGTTACTTAAACTTTTTCAAATATGAAATAAATTTCATGCATGAGTGAAATAAAATATTTATGCGAAATATCACATTTTTGCAGCGTCGGAAATTTGAATTCATTTCATCTTGCAAGTTTCCATTCCACTACTTAAATCAATATTTGAAATCGTGTTCCAACATATTTTTAAATTTAGCGGAAGTGGTCACCCTAAAACTTTCTCATATAGTCTCTAATAAAAGTGATATCCTAGAGAACGCCTTGCATAACATTGGTAGTTTATTTCAAAATGTTTTTGAGTTTTCTTTGTCACAGATATACGGACTGACAATTTCTAAAAACGTGTTTTACGAACACAGGGAACACGTGAAGATTCTTCAAAACATCACATTCGAATATTTTGAAGATTACTATTCTTTCTCTATACTACATATACTAGAAAGTAAAAAAGTTAAAAATAAGAAATCATCAGAGAAATTACATTTCATTTGAAAAGAAAAATGAGAAAAATAAATTCTAGAGATTGCACACATCAGAGCAACACAAGAGCCGCATTTTATGTACGAAGCAATTCATCATAAATATTACAAAGCACGTATCAATCGCATTGGAGCTATGATATGAATAAAATAAATGAAAAACGTTCCCCATTTTTGCTTTTTTTATACGCTGACAATTCTTGTCTCCTCGAACCGAATTTTATGAGCGAGTTTTATTGCCATATAAAATGAAATATAAAAGCACATTCGTTTTTTTCTTATTGAACATCGTATATTTACAACCGTAATAGTATTTCATGCTTTGTGCACTTTCTGTGTTAGCGTTTTGTTCCTATTAAGTCTGAGTCTGTTCCTATAAGAGGTGAATTGATCTATTTTGGGGCAACTGCGCACAATAAGAGGTTCCATTTTTAATGAACTGCTCAATTTAACTTCACATTTCTATTAATTTTTACAGTCTCACGCACAAAGTATAGAGAAGCTATTGTAATCGTAAAAAGAAAGAAATCGAGATTTTGACAAATTTCTACGTTCCAGAAATTCCTGGGTAATAAAAACACATCTTTGGAATTAAATTCGTATATTTGTCAGTCAGGAAACACGATAATTCAAAAACGTTTTGAGTTAGACGGATAAAATTTAGTATAAAATCTTACGACCAAATGTGTTGATTTTTTATCAAATTTTGAACGAAATCCTTCCAGAGGAAGTCTCTTTGTCGGACTCTTCGATTACAAGGGAAATCGATAGCCACAAAGTGAAAAAAACTAAAATTTTGTACACAAGTTTATTATCTACATTATCGATTCTTATCGAATTTTGAACAAAATCCTTCATCGATTGACCTCTGCCGGCCTGTCCTTTCACATGCTATATAGATGCAATAACTCGTAAACGGAATGAGTTAAATATATGAAATTAGGTATGTTATATTTTAACGACAGCTGTCATTTCGCGCCAAATTTTGGTGCCAATCAGCCAACAAAAAGACGTTTGAAATACATATTCTCGTTACAGTAAAAATGTTAGATACATGCCAAAGATTTACGTTACGTAACGATTGTTCGCTAAGGCTATTGTTCGTAACTATTGTTCACTAAGGTTCTTTTTACTAACTATTGTTCGTAACTATGCAGCCTTAACGAAGGCCCATAATTTTATACAGGGGTTTGAGTAGGATAAGAACCTTAATTGATGAGTACGTGAGGACGTTTCGGGGCGACCATCTCCCCTGGTTAACATGATATGTTTAACCAGAGGTATAATAATTAATTTTTATAAGTTTGTGATTTTATTTTTTAAAGACCTGACTATGCGATATTCATGTTTGTATACAATATTATTTAAACAGACGCTCGGTATTTCTTTCCTAGATGTCTGCTTTTATTTACTTATTCTTACCTTTTCAAAGAGTGCGAATTTTAAGCTTTTTAATATATCTCCTGCCTAATTCGAACACAATTTCAGACCAACAGATGCCATAACCGCATTATGTTCGCCAATAAATTAGATTTTTTTAAAAGAAAAGCAATTTAAAGTTTTATATATATATATATATATATATATATATATATATATATATATATATATATATATATATATATATATATATATATATATATATATATATATATATATAAAACTTTTCTAATACTGTCGGCTAAATAATATGTAGCATATTTGGGTTTAAGTAGAATGCAGGTTGAACAAGCAGTGAAGAGACTTTGTATCTTTAATTTCGTTTTATTCTATTCTGAGTGACAGGCATGATTTTAACAAGAAGGCGCAGCTCGGCGCAAAAAGCAGAAGTAAGAAAGAAGGCAAAAACGGTGAAAAAGGGACGAACACATGATCACTAGCCTTATATAACATAGGATTTCTGACCACGTGTCAATGCAATGACCTTTGATACCTTTTCAAGGGTAACCGAAGATATCACTTTCTCTTGATACGTAGTACTACTGATGGCGCATTAGTTTTACAGAGGAATTAATTAAACCGAAAGTGGAATTGGATCACGAAATAAGAGAATATTTTAGAATGAAGGTACGATGGGCTAAATTAAGATAAAATCTTGAAAATTAATTTGGGATTAGATTAAGAGCTTAAAATATCATTACATTACATTATATATATATATATATATATATATATATATATATACGTTGGAGAGACAATTTATATATTTAAATTAATTTTAATATCCATTTCGTGAAAGCATAATTATTTACAAGCAGATACGTGGACAAGGCACGTCCAACACAGCGTGGCACAAAAGGGGAAGTAAGAAAAAGCGCGAAACAAATGATCACTAGTCTTATATAAGATGGGAGTTCCGGCCACGCGCCAATTGAATACACGTTACCTTGGCAAGGGCACCGAAAGGATCACTTTCTCTTGATACGTAGATTGATGGCGCAGTAATTTTTACAAAGGAATTAATTAAACCGAAAAGGGACTAAATGGGAAAGGGGACTTTTACTATGGACTAAATTAATCTAAAGTTTTGGAAATCAATTTGGATTAAAATAAGAGTTTAAAATATCATTACACACACACACACACACACACATATATTTATATAAAGAGAGAGAGAAAGAGAAAGAGCGATCTAAATACGAAACAAGCCCTATCGTGGAAGTACGCAAGAAAATCGAAAGGAAATTATTTTCATCGTTTAAATTGATTCTAAAATAAATTTTAAAATTTAAACGTTGAATGCAAAATTATTCATCTATTACCTCTATAACAAAATAATGTTCGACAATTTATGTGTATTTTGCACTGCGTAAATGCTTTGTGTTATACAATACAATTTTGGAATTTTTTATATTTAGCACGTGCGATAGGGCTCACTAAATGCGTTTGTATAATCTATTATATATATATATATATATATATATATATATATTTCTTGCGATCAATTTTCGTAAGAATTTCTTTAGTATCTTTATTCCATAAAATAATTTGCGAGAGGGGTCCCCCCGAAACTTTCCCGCATTCTCACTAATAAAGATGTTATTACCCTCTCCCATACCTACTTAATAATGTGGGTAAAGCCTTGAGAATGGCCATGAGCACCACGAGTGCTCAGATTTATATTTTCCAAATTCCGCACATGAGGGCTGCGTGTTTCGGATTGTAAACACGTGCAAAGAAAACAGAATATGCATTTTGGATGACATTTTTAGATCGATCAACCTTCAAATGGGTCACTGAACTGTAATTTAGTCACAAGGTCACATATAAATATATTTACCACTGCATTTATAAGTAATCTCGCTTACAGGCACGTGAAAGTTTAAAAAAAAAATGGTCAAGCTTTTGTGAGATTTGGTTTAAAATCTGATTAAATTCAATGCTTTAAATGCTAAAATTGTATACCAAATTTCTTTTACTTAAGTTGTTAAGTCTTTGATATATCGCTTTTTTGATGATGCTATCCATTTTGACAGTCAATTTGATGAATTTTTTTCTCCAAATTTAGCAATATAGATACTAAATCGGTATACCAAATTTTATCTGTCCAACTTTTTATTTTTTTTAAAATTATGATGTTCTTTTACACTCGGACAGCCATCCATCCGGCGAAAAGATAACGTACCAAATTACATTTGTCTAGCTCAAAACATTTTAAAGTTATTTTGATCACAGATAGACATAATTCCATATGTCTTAAACGTTAAAGATTCGTTAACAAATCGAGGCTGAATTGTTCGACGATTACAGTAATTTATCTTTATATACTTCATAGACAAAAAGTTAAAATATTCCTTGATGTGCTTTTATTGCAAATACCGATGAGGTAACTCTTTCTTAATTTACTCGATTAATTACATTTAGAATAGAAATATGAAATGAAGATTTAGGCAACAAAATAATAAATTCGAAATTTATTAGTAATTTATAAATTTTTTTGGAATGCCATTCGATCATGTTTAGGAAGTATAATCTAGTATTGTTCGATGATTACAGTAATTTATCTTTATATACTTCATAGACAAAAAGTTAAAATATTCCTTGATGTGCTTTTATTGCAAATACCGATGAGGTAATTCTTTCTTAATTTACTCGATTAATTAAATTTAGAATAGAAATATGAAATGAAGATTTAGGCAACAAAATAATAAATTCGAAATTTATTAGTAATTTATAAATTTTTTTGGAATGCCATTCGATCATGTTTAGGAAGTATAATCTAGTAACGCTTCAATAAAAAAGCTTTACTTGAATATTTTACTTAATTAGACTCATTTTATTGTTAAGATTTACATAAATTTCAGATTAAAGATAATAAAATAGAATGAATATACTCTTACCAATATATTCATAATCACTTTTCGGCATCCGGAATCCAGTACATAAATATGTTTCTTTCTGAAAGAAAAAGGAAAATTATCTTTAAATAAATTCTCTTTGCATACTCTTTGCATTCTCTTTGTATAAAAATTCACTAAATCACAAATTGTTTAAAATTTCGAACTTTAGTACATATTATAACGCTAATTAATTATAAAAATATATTTATCTAAATGTATAAATAATAAAAAAATAGTATTATTTTCTTATTCTTCTTCTTATTTTTTTTAGTTATTTTTTAGTTATTTTTAGTTATTATTTACTTATTTTTTAGTTATTATTAGTATTGCTTCTTATTTTTAAAAAATTAAATATGTTTAGTTAAACACGTTATTGGTTAATCAAAATTTCTTGGCTAAAATATTTCTTTCTTTAAAACAATTACGAAAATCCAAAGAACTCGTGCCTCGGTCTAAAATATTAATTTGATTAAACAATTGTTTCATTTGAAAAATGATGATATTTAATAATGGCTTATTAAATATCATCATTTTTCAAATGAAACAATTTTTTAATCAAATTAATATTGCAGCATTGGTCGCCTGTCTCCCATCGCACAATTTTTGAGAGAAATCTCAAAAATAATACTTAACTGAATATTATTTATAGGAGGAAAAATCAAGACAGAATTCTCCACTTCCTGTCACTGCAGCAATTTCGCCAATTTTTAATTCATTTGAAAATTCACGACCTCTTGAGTATAACATCATTTTTCGCTTCTCTCTCTCTCTCTATTTTTGGGATAAATCTCAATAACATTGTTCTAAAAGAAAATACTGTGACATACTGTTGATGATTTTCCAAATCTTGTTTCATCTCAAAACTTATTTTAGGTTAGACAATAACATGTTATTTAACATAATATGTTATTTAAAGTTATTTTAGGTTAGACAATAACATGTTATTTAACATAATATGTTATTTAAAGTTATTTTAGGTTTATCCTATCACATTTTTAGAGATATTGCGAAATAAAACAATAACACGATCAATGAACAATAAATGGACTGATTTCGCCACTTTGGAGCGTAGCTAATCAATCAAAATAATGTTAATAAACGAAATTTAAAATAATACTTTCATTTGCTAGGATAAGATATAGTTCACCAAAGTTGTTTGATATAAACTAAATTAACGCTATTAATATAGTAGGCGTACGCCTAATAGCGAATGCTTCTAGTTATACTTACTCGTATACGCGATGCAAAGAAAATGTAGTAATTATTAAGAATTTAGACTTCCATGACTTCGCAAAAACATTTTTCGATAATGTTAGTGTGTCCATCTGTTTGTGACAAAGATAACTCAAAAACTATATGAGCTAGACAGATGAGATTTGGTATATGATAGAATATAAGTTAACATAACAAAGAGAACTAGGTGAAAAAAATTACGTTATATAGATTTAGAATTTATATTGCAAATACATAACAATTTTTGAGCCAAATCCAACAAGGTTGTCTGTCTGTTAATCTGTACTTTCAGAGTAAGTAAATGCAATTCAAAAACGCAGTGATCCAATTTTTTTATATTTGATATGCGATTCTGTGACTATAATTATAGTTTTGTGTTAAATTTTGGCTTTAATCGGTTGGAGCGGTTATACTTTAATCGGTTGGATTATAGTTTTGTGGTTTGGAAAAAACGTGTCTAAAACAAAAATTCACCTTTAATAGAAAATATGCGAGAAATCCCCACTTTCATTTTTTGCGTAATATTGGAAGCATAATAAACAAATAAATTTTATTAATCACTTTTTAATTTATTCAAAAACGTTCTTTTAAGACAATAATAATAAAAGATTTCATCACATATCACAGCAAAAGTTATTTACACAAAGTAATTTTTAGTTGCACAAAGTGGTAAAGCACCTTAAATGTTTTATAATCATGTCAGCAATTAAATATATATTCTATGCAATTTCTGTCTGTGTTTTATGATTTACAAAAATACGCAGCTATAAAATTGTACGCATACATAAAACAGACCTTCAAATTTCAAAATATACTTTTCATCTCTGATCGTTTCCAAAGCAAAGTAAATAAACCATGTTTCTAACCTTGTTTATACAACTTGCTGGTTGGTTGTTTTCATTAGATCCTCTTTTAGATAAGGCCGTACGCAACAGAGTGTGAATTGAACCTTTTGATGACACGGTTCCAGTATACACGTGTGTATCGCGAGGCGCTGTTTCCCAAAATTATTTTTTACAAGAGGAATGCTTTTAAATGCAACTTATTTTAATCTCACAAGTTTTTATTTACATCTGCGAGAGTGGTCTCGTCGAAACTTTCGCGCATATTTTCTAATAATGATATTATCTCTTTCCCCGTATAAAATTATGGATTTCGGAAAAGACCGTAAACACCTTGAGTTTTCACATTTTTATTTTCATTAAAATAAAAATGAATGTCACACATAACAGCCATGTATATAATAAATAATATGTAATATAGTAAAGATTATACTAGATTAGATATAGGGTATGGTCAAAGCTGTTATTTTAGTAACAAAATATTACGCCAAATTTTGTTTATCTAAGTCGTGGAATTTTTAAGTTTTCACATATACATGCATATATTCAACAGTAATAATATAGTATAGTAATAATAATAATATATTATAGTTAGAGAAATAATATAGTAATAGTAATATAATAAAGCTTATACTCGATTAATGGTAGCACAAAGCTGCTATTTTAGTGACAACATCGTATAACAAATTTCATTTACCTAATTAGTTGAGTTTTTGAACTGCCATGTATACATGCATATAGTCAACAGTATGTAATATAGTAACAGTGATAATATAATATAATAATAGTAAAAATATAGTATAGTAATGGCAATAATATAGTATAGTTATAGTAATAGTATAGTATACTTACAGTAATAATATATAGTATTAATAATTTAGTAAAGATTATACTAGATAAAATTTATGGTAAGCACACAGTTGCTATTTTAGTGACAAAATCATATACCAAATTTCATTTATCTAGGTCGTTTAGTTTTTGAGTTAGCACGTATACATGCATATAGTCAACAGTATGCAATATAGTAACAGTTATAATATAGTATAGTAATAGTAATAATATAGCAGGAACAGTAATATAGTAAAGATTATACTAGATAAAATATATTGTATGCGCAGAGCTGCTATTTTAGGGACAAAATCGTGTACCAAATTTCATTTATATAGGCCGTTGAGTTTTTAGTTACTGCATATACATGCATGCGTATTACAGACATACTGATAGTCTTGCTCTACAGAATTTAGTTCGAAATTTAATTAGTTAATAGCTACAGAATTTAGTTCGAAATTTAATATAAGAATCTATACTTTAGATGCTAAAACTGTGTATCAAATATCATTAATGATTAACATTTTTACGTTATGCGAAAACACATAATCACAAACAGTCAACCCCCGATTTAGAATTTCATACAAATACAAGAAATAAATGCCAAAAACTGTGCCTAATTCTAACCATCTATCCCTATTTTATTTCGAAGTTACTGAGTTCACTTGCACTGGAGACATTCAGGCAGATTTCCTCTAAATAAATGCTTGCCAAATTTGGTAGAAATCTATAAATTTGGTGTAAAAATCAGATACCAAATTTCATCCTTCTAGCCGAGAGTCATTTTGAGTACCATGTTCACAGAAAGACATAATTTCAAAGAAAAAAAATGCGTCATTCAAATATTTAAAATGTAAAAATTCATCAAAATTTTGAATTCGAATTTTTTGCATTGCATTCTTTTTATATATTTCATATTCGGGAAAGTAACAAAATGTTTTTAAAAATATTAAAAAATTGTTGTATTATGAAATTAGATTTTTAAAAAAATTAACTGTATATCACTCATATCGATTTGCTTCCTTCTCAAAAAATATTAGCTTTTCTGACTGTCAAATTATTAACAATGAATTAAAATTTAATTTAAAATTTTACCTGACAGTTTAATACTGAAAAATATAAATTGATTTATATTGAATACATGCATTTGAAATTTCACCTAACAATTTAATAATTCTGGAAAATATAAATTTAAAATAAAAATTTAATAAATATAAATTTGCTTCAAATAAAGAATTGAGCATAAGAAATTAAAGTTTGAGTACAACGAAAGATAACACCCAATTCAAAAACAGTTATTCATACAATTATGCTTTTAAAAGAACACGGGGCTTATCTCCATTAAGAAAATCATGTACATGATAAAGGGAATAGGTGTAAGGCTATGAAAATAACCCAATCTCAAGTATATCAATTTTTGATTCTTAAAAATACTTTTAACAGGAGTCATGGACATTCAAATTATGAAAAAGAAATCATCTGAAATTGAATGTTACCAATATTCCTGAGGAACTAACTAGTCGTTTAAGGTGACTAATAAATATTCAAAACGTCGGACAGGAAAAGATCACAATTAGAATCGTTTAATTCGGTTTCTCGATAAAAGATATTTTATCACATACATTTATCTATTTTTTTATATTTTTCATATTTTATATTATATATATTATATATTTTATATTTTTTACATTACATAGTTTATATTGTATATTTAATTTATGTAAAAAATTATGTGTCCTTTTTTTTACCGTTCAATAATAGGCATTTTCAAATTTTATTTGTCCATTTACTTATTTTTGTGCCTCCTTTCTTTTTATATCATGCATCTCTAAGCAAAAGCAATCAACAAATGATACTATTACTGTCGTAGTCGTTAGTTAGGTTTGGTATTATGTGCAGAAATATTGTCACCAAAAAGTATGAAATCATATGGTGAAAATAAACCTTTCAGGGTGTCGACACAACACTAGATTACAATCTCGGCTGACGACCTTTAGCCAACCATCTGCGATTCCGGAGGGTCTAACAAACACATTTATCCAGCTTCGTTTGTTCGAAGTTTTTTTCATTGTCGTTAAAAAAGAGTTGTTCCGGTTGCTCTTCGTAGCGGAACGCGCAAAATAGATTAATAAGTTCGGGAAGTAAGAAAACCGTCTGAGTTCCAGGTAAATAATAAAAAATACGTGAGCATGTAGATGGACACCTGAATCGGGAATAAATAATTTACAGCTTATTGTAATGCAAAGGTATTTTGGAATTTTATGATTTGATGAAAATGAACCAAAATACTTTTTGAATACATGCTTAGTACAAAAATTTTAAAAATAACACAAGATTAATTAGCAGAAACCATCAGTAAATAATATATACCTATATCAGAAATCACAATTACAACTTCAAAATAGCAGCACCAGTTGAATTTTATAAACATGCTGCTAAAAATATTAATTGTTAACGGAGCCAAGACCTTTCACCAATTGTCTTTTAATCAAATTCGCATGTTCCTTATTCTTTTCAGAAAAACTGAGATCCTTTTTATCATTGAAGTCAATTCTCAGGGGAGTAATTCTCGTAATTGAGGAGGAGAAACTTCTAGCATGGTGGTTGGTTCTTGCCATCCTTGCGGGTGCACGAAAAGGTGGGGGTCTGGCTCCTCCCATCGATGACGGGACGTACTTCCTTAGGGAAGGGTTGTACCGTGGCCAGTGATGGCCCTTAGGACTCAATTACAATTCCTGCCAGTGTTGCTATGTTTTGATATATTTATGAAATATCCATTCATATGGATGTAACGTACGCATGTACGCAAATTTTTGCTACGTTCAAATTACTTGCGAATATAATCATATTATAATACGTATACAGCCATTCCACATGTGTATATGTGAAGCAAAATGTATGCATATATGCAACGCACTAAATACATGTGTGTTTGTATGTAATGTAATATGTACTATACAAATGTAAATAAATCTATGTTTATAATAAACATATACATAAATATAAATTTCAACTTGCGTAAGTTACATACTTATTTCTGTTATATATGTGTATTTAATACGGCTTATAATATACTTGCGTATGCAATATACTAAATACATGTAAACCGGCAATCGTATGTCCATAGGTATGCGTATACTTACACATGTAAAGTCTAAAACAAGCAACTAGTACTTATGTAATTTATCAAGTACACATTAAAGTGTCGTATATACGTAATTATATATTTATATAATACACTAGTTAAATACGTGCATATGTTTTTAGTGCACTATGTATTTAACGCACTCCGTAGTACATACATACATATGTATATTCGAAACTTACGTACTATCTAATACATTTAATTTTACATGTGTATATGTATTATTTAATGCACATATGTGCGTACGTACGGATACTATGATCTATGAACAATTGTATGTATGTTCACCATACGATTGTACAATCATATACAGTGCATGTGCTAATATAACGTTTGTGTATATATGAAGTAAATATATGTGTAATGTCCAAAATCAAATGAGAATGTACATGCGTGCTAATTGTACGTACTAAATGTATATGTATGCATATACTGCGAATACATATTATCCAATAGGTATTTATTCATACTTAAGTGTGAAATATTCGAAATGCATATGCACTTAAACATATTCATGTAAGTAATGCTGTAAATGCATACGTTCATGCACATACATGCTATTATTCAATGCACAAAATGCGCATGTTTACATGTGTATGTATGCAATGCACTAAATGCGTGCGTATGCATATATATGTATGCAATGTTCCCACGTATATTTATACGATAATGGTAAAGTACATACATGCATACCTAAGGACTTTAATATAAAATCAAAATTGCATGTATGTATATGCAAAAATAGGATGTATGTCATCTACACTGTATAATACACACATGAATATGTATAGGTTGCAAACAAACAAAAAAATATATTACAAATCCTAATGGCCATTGAATGTTAACATCAGCAGCGAGAAAGTAAAATCGAAATGCCAACACGAAAACATTAGTATTTAAAAAATAAAAGCATTAATAAATATAAATATATTAATGAAAATATACTTTGATATAAAATATAGTATAAAGATGTTCTTAATCTTTGAGATTGTATTTTTAAAGAAAATGAGGATATCAGTAGTGCCAAACGAATTTTAGAACTCATTACTTTTAGAAAAATTGCAAATTATACCAAACGATTTTTAAAAACAACCAAAGGCTAATTTTCCTCATTAAATATAAATATATTTTAAAGAATGATATAAAATTTTATCAAACTTAACAAGTGGAAATACTGAAGGAAAATGAATAAAAAAATTTAAAATATTTGAAATTTTTACTCAGAAGAAAGGATGATACGTGCACAAAAGTGACATGAACATATGGAAACATTTAATGCGCATTTAATAAAGATAACCATAGAAACACCCGACCTAAACCGCCAGTACGATTACTCAAGTTTTTTATTCCATATGAAATTTCACGGTTTCTAAATATATCACTTCAAATGCATTGCTTGACTTTACATTGTTTATGAGGAACTCCGGGACTGATTTCGTCAACCCCGTCGTAAATTCAAATTTTATATAAAAGTTCACCACCTCTAAACAGATCTTCAATAGCAGTCTTACCTTCCCCCCCCCTCCCCCAAAGTCTCCCCATTTTCCAGAGAAATCGAAAAATCACTGCGCATTCTGTATCAGGAAAAAAATCGACAGAATTTTCCCAACAAAACAGTTGCACCAACTAAAAAAAAAAAAAAAAGAGCTCTATATCAACACTCATGATTCCTAAGTCATCAATGATCTTTTATTCTTTTTTCTCGCCATTTTGAAAATTATTGCAAAATAAAATATCGAAAAAGGCTTCAGTCTCCACAACTGGACCAATTTCGCAGATTTTCGTCGCTAAATAATTTCACTAATCTGAAATATCGCTAACCCATCAGAAAATTATATCATTAATATGCAAATATAATTTAAAATAGAAATTTCTTTTTTGTGTGACAAGATGTAGATTCCCAAAGCTGAAAGACATGGTTAAATTAATCTGATTGATAACAATCACTATACTATTGTAATGCTATTGATCATACTATTGTAATTAGTTTTGTTGTTGACTAATTTTCATGCAATACGCAGTATAAAAAAGAATGTATGTACTAATATAAATTGAGAATGGGTAGTAATGATAGAGTTTTCTGATTAGTTAACCATGCCTGCTAATTGGCGAAATGAGTTGGCGACGATATTTGGCGATACCGAATCCAGTTGTTGAAAAGGAAGCCTCTTTTATTTTTTATTTTGCGATATCTTTTGAAAATGGAGGCGAAAACGGCAGACGACCGTTGATAACGTATCTAAGGGTATGCATTTTTCATGCGAAACACAAAGTGGAGAAATCGAAGTAACATTTTTGAAATTTCTCTCAAAACATGAGATTGGTATGAGACAGGTGACTATTGAAACGTATGTATTTGACAGTAACTATCATGTGAAACAAAAAGAAAAAAAAATGGCGAAGTCTGTCCAATGCTTGTGACTTGGTCTCTTGGTTTTGCCAAGTATTTTACATATATAGGATTGACGAACAACTCCTTCAAAGGTAGTTAATAGCTTTAATTAAAAAAATAACATTTGATTAATAGACACGAAATAGTTTTCTCGCGTGCATTAGTCACAAATCTGTGTTTGATGCAATTGATTTAAATCATCTGAAGGCGATAAAATTACAATTTGATAAATAAGGTAATATTTTATAAATGTAATAATATATATTAAATTTATGTATATATATTGTAATAAATTTAAATATTTAATGATATAATTTAAATCTGGCATATATAATTATAATAAATGTAATATGTTATATTTATATTTAATTTTTTAAATATTTAAGAATTTACAATAAGCGAAAATATAAGATGTGCATTCATTTACACAAATAAGAGATGCTTATTGATATTGAAGTTTTTCACTCCCCGATCAAAGCCGTACTTATTTAATAATGTGACATTAATCAATACGAATGGTCTTCCCGAAACTTTCTCGCCTACTCCGCAATAAAAGTGTCATTCCTCCTTCACTTTCATAAAAATTGTTAACCTTAGACTAAGCCATGAACACCATGAAAAAGCAGATATTTAATTTCCGCATTCCGCACATGAGCGTTTTGGGCTTCATAATATAAGGACGAATAAAAGGGATACCTTTCGAAAGACAATTTTTTTTTTAACAATCGATTAAAATCTAAATTTGACAAAAAAAAGTTACAAAGCTTTAGTGACAAGATCACATGCGAACATTCATTGATCCAAATCATTATATTTTTTTAAGTTATCTTTATTACATGCATACGAACGGACAGATGGACAAATGGTCAATCCTTAGACAGATCTAGATCTAAAGTTGTTACGAATGTATAAAGAAAATCAAATATAAAATCATTGACAACATTTTCCCCATCTAATTGTATACGTTTTGAACTCATCACATTCACATGCTCTCAGATACACAGACAGACAAATTTCCTGAGAAAGATTTCGTTCAACATTTGACAGGTGTATTCGAATTTGGTTTCAAGGCCACGTACCAAATATCATGCGTTTAGCTCAAATCATTTTTGATATATCGGGTTTGCAGACAGACAGGCATAATTAATCAGCTTGAGAGGTCTCTCCAAAATTTTCTCGCATACCTCTACTAAATCTATCATACCACTGAACGCCTTACATGGCATTGGCGTACAATAGTTAAGAAATATTAACTTTTGGCGCGGATTCAGCATTTTTACTGAATATATCGTGTTATCCTTGTAGAGTCATTTGGCGATTAATCCGTGGCATGCCTTTAATAGAATTCGAAAATCAAATTTGTGTTTATAGTGAAAATAAAATTTTCGAATTCGGAGAGACCTAAAACGTGGAGATTCATCAAATCTAAAGTTCGATTTTTGACCATTGCTATACTTTTTCTATATTACGTATGCAAAAAATGTGTTTTGCGGAAGCATAGAGTCTGATAAGTGGAGATTCATTAATATCTTATGGTCAAATTTTTTTAAGATCACAACAGTTTTCTTTTTGTCTACTAAATACAATAATTTCTTTTTTGTAGTCTTCTTTGTTTAATAAATTTAATAAAATAATGTTCCGTAATAAAATGTTAATGAGCTTGGTCGCAATGTTTTCAAACGCTGTTTCTGTATTTTCACTGAAAATGTATACAGCTAATTAGTTCTTGAATTTGAATGACGAAAATACTTAATTTCTACAACCAGCACTGAAAAAAAAGCACCCCAAATTATGTTAAACTGTTTCTAAAGAAGGATTTAGATCTTTTTTTTCTCGAGTGAGTTTATCGTTTAAATCAATTATGTCCTTAACTTTGAACGCAAATAAAAACAATTAGAAGTTTGAATCATTGAATTAGATCATTATTCCAGTAACAACGTTTTAAAATTTCATAAAAAAATTATACTCTTTATGTAGTTTAAAATTAATTTTTTATTCCTGAAAACGATAACTCTACTCTCGATTATGTATCAAAAACCTGAAATCAAAGAAAAGCATCTGTCATTGAAAGAGTGGATTTTATTTGTTTTCCATCATATATGGATATTTTTATGCTGATATTTTTACATATCAATTTTTTTTTAATTATGGCACTTCTATATCTATTATGGAAATACCTTAAAATCGAATTATTTTTATTCTTTTATTTTTTTCTGCTATTGAAAAAAAAATAACATCATGATAATTGCAGCTTTTTACTAAATCTCTTTCTTTTAAACTAAAACCATAATTATTTTTTATGAGTTAAAAATATTGGAATCATATTCACATTTTTTAAATAGATTCGAAATAACGCTTAAGTAAGTAAGTAAGTAAACGCTTACTAAAGAAGATGGTAAAAGCATTTAGATATATAATAGTGGAACTAAAATGCAGAGTGACATTTTTTTCCCTCAAAAAATTCAGTGTTCATAAAAAAACAATAAATTGCAGTAATAATACTGGAACATTATTCAGGAAAACATTATTGGAAAAGATAGAACATTTCACTGTAGAAAAAATTTTAATCCTAAACCATCTGAATATATCTTATTATAAATCATAATTTTATAAATCTATGAATGAATCGAAGAAATCTAGGAAAAATCAGCACTAATATCATGATGCTATTTTTGGAATAGGGTTTGGCCAGATATAGATATCATCACTCTAAGGTTACTTCCTTGTTTTGAAAATAATTAATGCAATTGGATCAAATTTAAAACTCTGAAGAGATTTATTAAATAAATAGTTAGAAAAGAGATCAAGAGTATTTATTGGCAAAATAGTATAAAAATAATGAACTCCGGAAAATTCCAGAAGCTGCTGAAGCTTTAATTTTTTTTTTTTTTTGTATTATTTTCTACTTTTAATCTGACATAATAATGCTGACAATCTTACTGGAGCAAGATTGATTTCAGCATTTCTTTTTGGTTTATTGGAGCAAGACTGTCAGCATTTCTTTTTGGTTTATTTTCGTTTTAAACTTTTAAAACGAATTAAATAATTTTCTTAGTGGTAATTCATAGACCGTATAAAGTTATCAAATGAAGAAGAGAAAAAACTAGAGAAATATTAAAATGAAATCTACGATCACAAATTTCAAATTATCATCTGCAAACAATATTATTTTTTTTCTAAGTCATTATTTGTCTTAATTAATTTAAGTCATTAACCAGTTTAAACCGGTTTGAAACAATCACGAGACTTCTCTATCGATCTCTATCCACGGTCTCTCTCTCTCTCTCTCTCTCTCTCTCTATATATATATATATATATATATATATATATATATAATTTTTTAAAAACTTTCATTTTCAATTTTTCTAGCTGGAAAACAAAGCTTTGGAACTCGACCGATTTTGAGATGAAATAACAGCTATGATGTCATAGTTCTACGTCAACCTTTTAAAAACGCATCTGCTGTCAAAGAAGCGTACGTAATAATAAGGCAATACTGGTAAAAGCAAGTCAACCTTTTAAAAACGCATCTGCTTTCAAAGAAGCATGCATAATAATAATGTAATACTGGTGAAAGCAGGTAAAAAATATATGCGATTAAAAGATGATATGAAAATTGCCATTTATGCTATATTCATTTCCTACGTGATTTCGAGCTTCAACTCCCCCTAACCAAAACAATATCATGTTCTCACATGATAAAAAAAAAACAAATCTAAAGTGAAATTTAGATTGTATCTACTCAAAAATAAGCATGAATTGGAATTACAACGGAAACGAAGAGAACGATAAATAAATTTATACGATTTCAAAACTGTAAAATTATTTATTGCAGAATACTAAATCTAATTTTTTGGAAATATTCCGAATAGTTAAATCCATCAGTGCATTTTATGTGATAAAATATTTAAATCCAACTCTAGATTTTTATTAAAATTAAAATTTATTTAAAAATTATATTACAAAATAAAAATATCTTCGTATAATATCTTAAAATTTTCAATTTTTAAAAATTTTAGATTTAAAAACAAATTAAATTTCATTAAATAATTTTTGACTCCAAGCAAAAAAAAAAAAAAAAAAAAACACCAAGATATTTATTTAAGTAAAAAGATTTGGAACTTTAAATGTGCAGATACAGATCATATAAATATAAATAATATACATAACTTCATATAAATATACATAACTTCGTAATATAATTAAATAACAACCGCATTTTAATGAATTAATTTAGAGGTATTAATTATAAGTTAAATAACATTTGAAATATATACAAAAAGATAATTCATTTTTAAAAAACAAAAACTTAACCAACTAAAAAAAATATTTGATATTCCCCATTGCAGTTTTGCCATGAACATTTTTAGAAAATTATATTAAAATTTTAAAAACATATTGAATAAAAGCATTGTCCTGATAAATAATAATTGATATTGATAATAAGGTTACCAATGAAGAACCATATGATAATTTACAATTTTTCAAAATAGTCAAGTATAAAATGCTGATATTATTTAAAACTTTATACATTTTTTTCTTTTGAGTTTCAAAATTAATTATTTGTTAATTTTCTTTCAAATATTATACAATGACACTATCTGGTAATATTTGTAGAGATACGATACCACATAATGTATAATGTAATACTTCAAAACAATATATTTTTATGTTTAATGATACTTTTTAAAAAAGCTCTATATTTATTTAGAAAATTACAGATAGATAGACATTACATAAACGGCAGTTTTTCATAGTAAACTTTAAGTCTTCAAATTTAAAATACTAATTTTAAAAAAAACTCAATATAATTTTCATGTTCGAAGCATTTATTAAAATTCTTCATTAAGCTTTATTTCTAAATAATTTAATTACAATAGATATTGTTTTACATTTTATAAAACTAACAAAATGACAAAGCTTTTTTAAAAAAATACAATTCTCTGGAGTTATTTAGCCGAAAGCGAAACTATATTTACTTCCGGCTATTTGTTATAATTAAAAACTATACTCCAAAATTGCCATTTCTTGGTAAACGAAACCACCATATGCTGCCACTGTTAACAAGAAAATTCGTTCCTAAACATTTGTCAGCAGATTTTTCTTTGAAGAAGATCCACATTTTGTACCTTTCACATGCAGACATGGAGCCGCAATGTCAGCAGCAAAATATATGACCCGAAACAGAATGAATTTTACGTGACATTTCGCTTTAGGCTTACAGGTAAAAAAAGTACTCACCATAAGCGGTTGAACATCTGGCATCAGCAGAGGATATAATTTCCCTTCATCTTTGGCATTGATTACTTTTCCCCGTGCAGTACGAGACACGACAATTAACAAAAGAATTACGAAACAAAAATGAAAAAGATTCGACTTCATTTCAGAACTACATTTCGAATGAGGAACCAACATGACTAGATGCAAGACGGTGTTGCATCGTAATGCGGGCGATAAAATCGATCAGTGACAGACGCAGTTGCCAAGCAACGGACACCTTCGCAACCAGGAAGTGACATCATGGAAAGCACTGCGGATTGCTGAACGTCATTTCCGGTTCTTGTATCCTAAACCTGTTTCTAAAAGCAACAGACGATAAAATGGAAGAAAGAACAAAAACAATTTAATGCAATAACAAGAATCTCTTTTATAGTTAATTTTATGAGACGGCGTTTGTAAATTATATTCTGCTTCCTTTTTTAATTAAAAATATCATATTTATTTATTTCGTATTCATAATTAATTAAATTTTCTTCAGAATGCATCAATTTACAAAATTCTAACAAAAGTAATTAGAAAGAAATTAAAAAAGAAAAAGTATTCTGAAGTAGAATAAGGAGTCACATTAATAGAAATATTTGATAAGTTCAGGATGTATAAGTCAATTATAAGTTGAATATTTTATTACTAAATATATAAGTTGATGATTTTTATTATTTTAAATATTTTGTTCGTATTTGATGCCGGAAAAAATTATTTTATTGTTCTTTCACAGAACAGCAAATAATATGTTTTTGGACATAATAAGAAGAATCGTAAAATTAAAAGAACAAATAAAATTTTGAGTAATTTTGTTGACTAAAAATTAAATTCAGTTGAATGCTTTTTTATGAAAAATACATTAATCAATATATTTCGGATAAAACATGTTCCAAAAATATATGGAAGTTTATATGCGCAATTTTTAGATAAATATTTCAAAATACTATTCTCATATAATAAATAGATAGTTAAAAAACACCTAACTTTATTATTATCAGAAGGATGACTATCTCATCTCAAATATTTGTGAAATGACACGTCCTTGTATTTTCGAATTTTTAAGTGAATAACAGTTATATACAAAAATACATGCATATACAATTGGTTGATTGAAAGTTCAGTAGCTAAGCAAAGGATATTGTTAAAAATTTGAATTTAATTAATAATCTACAAAGTATCTTTACTTTTTGGCCCTCAGCTTTATAAAATAATTACTTTTTAAAAAAAAATTATTTTATAATTGTATTATTATAACTGTAAAAATTAATTCTTCCCTTTCTTTATACTAAATGCATACACAGATAGAAGAGCTTACAGTGAGAGAGTTGCTCTTTCACTTTCTAGTATAAGATTTGTGCAAAGAGAAAGTTTTATAATCGTCAAAAAAATTTGCTAAAGTAAACGTAAATTTTACTTGCTTTTTTACTTCCTCCTTTATGAAGTGTATGAAGATACGCATAAAAAAAATGCTAAAAAAACGTTAAGATTACCTTGCTTTTAATTTTCATTATACATAAAATGCACAAAGATACATTGCTGTTTTATCAAAAAATTAGATCTCAACATTAATAAAAATTAACAAATTCCATTCAAACACGTTAATAAATGTTAATTAATTAATTATAATTAAATTAATTAACGAAATAAATGAAATCAATAAATTTTACATTTTTAGATTTTCCTGAATTCAAACAAACCATTTTTGGAATTACAACTGTCTGTAAGTTTGAGAATATAATAACTCAAAAACTTAAAGAGCTAGATAAAAGAAATATTACGCGGAGGCTTAATATTTAAATTTAAAAATATAGTTGATAGAAATCCATCAATGATAATTTAGAAACAAGCTGAGCTAGGTATATGAAATTCGGCTTATGATTTTTTCCACATAAATTTTAGAATTGCATCAGATTTTGTACCAGATCTGACAAAGCGATTGATTTGGTTTAGTTATATTAACGACCGTTGTAAAGCAACACTAGGGCTCTTTTGGGACGGGCCTCGTAATTTTGAATCGCGGTCAGATGACGAGGACGACACCTGAGCTGGCACCCCCCTCTCCACACCACACCAGCGGGAGAACGTTTGGCATGACGGATTTAACGTGCAGATCCCCTTACACGACGATTCTTCGGTGGAATCGGGTCCCGAACCTGAAATCCTACGGCTCACAAGCCGAGACCTTACCACCAGGCCACCGCGGCCTTATAGAGATTGATTATCTGGCGATCTATTTAATTTAAACTTACGCTTTATTACGCAGATAACAGAAACATGACATGCTATATTAATAAAGTTTAATATATGTTTAATAATTATTGTTTTGGATCAAATTTCGTAGAGAATAGTTACTAAATTTAAAAGGGCAGAACACTCCTATTTTATTGGAGAGAGTAGAGATTTAGCAATTTTGTATTTATTTATTTTTTTACGGACAAAATTTCTGAATAATCAACAAGGATTCTGACATCTTTCTTTGCTAACATAACTTGAGCTACCTGACAATATAGCTACCTGATATTAAAGCATTATTTCGAATTAATTATTCAAATGTTGTAGGTTAAGTCTGAGATTCAGAACTAGAGGATTTTATGTTCGGAACCTGGTTTCACAGCAGATTTATCTTGTTTGTGCACATTAAATCAAACATCGATGTTCAAATGCAAATTTGCTTAAGAGTAAAAAGGTTTAACTCACAAACAGCACATGGCGTCACTGAGGCAACAATACTGATTCTTTTCCAGAGTTTTAACAATCAAATAAATATTATATTTCAGAGTTCTTTTTGCAACAGCAAAATTTTTGAGCCAGATTTTTTGAAGAGACACTGAGTTAAAGAGTCAAACAATATAGAAACAAAATATAGAGTACTTAATAAAAAAATTGATAAAATATTTTGCTTTTTCCTATATGGATTCAATGCAAAAAAAAAGTCAATAAGTGATTATTTAAAAACTAAATAATTAAGAATAATTTTACTTGCGATTATAAAATCTATATTTATTTAAATAAATATATTTCATTCAATTTTATCATATTTAAACAAATATTTTTGAAAAAATTTCTCAAAATAATTTATAATTTTGAATAAATACGAAAAAAATAACTTTTTATGCCTTAACTAATGATTTCTACCGAACAATTTGTAATTGAATCATATAAACACATTTATTTTTCGATAAGTGTAGATAAGATTAGTTTTAATGATAACACTGATTAGTATTAATAATACTTGTGATTATTAATAATAAATGGTCAGTGTGATAAATCGATGAATAATTTCTATCTGTTATTATTAATAATAATCGACTAATCAAATTAACCATAACATATATATTGCATATTAAAATATTTATCATACATTAGCACACTTAATGTATATACAAGGAATATAATTACGTTTAATTTCCTACACTATAAAACCCACAATCCTTACGAAAGGGCCCTAAAAATAAAAATCTGAGCACTGGTGTTGAAAATCTTTAGTTTTTACTCAGGGGAAAGAGTTAATACCCTTTAATTGAGAGGTCGGTATTTTTGAGAGTATGGTTAAAACATGATAACTGCAACTTTCAAGATGTTACACTCTTTCGGGCAGACGGACGGACGTAGGGCAGTCCAAGACCAGTTGAGAGTATGGGAAAAAATTTCAAGACCATTTCCGTCGTTTTTTTTTCCAAATTTGAAATGTAATTGAATATAATGAAATTAAATGAATGAAAGTTGAGGAATTTAATGAAAGGTGAGGAATACAAGGAATACATTCTAACAATTCCTATCACTTCCTCACCTGTTGAATAGTCAAATATGGCTTAATGTTTGGGAAATCTACAAATGGAAACCCACGATAAGTAAACAGCTGCACTGAACCCACTGGCCGGACGAGCGATGACACGACACCTCGCCCTAAAGTGCTAACGCACGTGCTTTAAATTCATCGTCTGCACATGCAAAATGTTTGTCTAAACAACACCTGCACATCTCTGAAGAGAATGAAATCGTTTGGTGATGTGCATCTATCGATGTTTTCAACATAAGACTATCGAAATTATCTTTCCCCAGTTTAATAAAGATCATGATCTAGATTCTCTCATTTTTATTTTCCCATACATGAAGTTTAAAGAATGTATAGCAATAATCGAAAAATTCGAAATTTTGTTGTATTTCCACGTTTTCGACCTCCCTAAGTTCGAAAAACACATTCTTGGCTGTCTGTGTGTGACAAAGATAACTCAAAAACGCTTTCAGCTAGACGGATGAAATTGGGTATACGGTCTTTATACCAAATTCCGTCGGGAGGAAGTCTGTCTGTTCGCCTGTTTGAATATAAATTAACACGATAACTACAAAACAAAGTGAACACGTGCTCAGGTAACGATGACGACACCTGAGCTGGCACCTCCCTCTCCAATCTTCTCCACAATACCAGCACGATAACATTTTTTCAATATTATTCAATAAATAAAATTCTGTACATAGATTTCACATCTGCAGTGTAGACATCTATTAAAGTTTGAGGCATATCAAACAAGTTGTTGACAGTATGTCAGTCTGTACTTTCAAAAGCTTGTAAAAGCGATATCTGAAAAAGTCAATTACTTAAAACTATTAAATTTGGTATGTGATTTTTTGACTACAAATACCTCGCCAAAGATGATGTGATGGAATAGGTAAAAAATACTAAATGCACGCCAAAGGTTAATATTTCGTAACTATTATACGCCAGTGCCATACAAAGCGTTCTCTGAGATAATTTCTTTATTGAAAGAGTGCGTGAGAGAGTTTTGAGGGGACCACTAGAGCTCATTATTACCAACTATCTAATATGCCTGGCATTTCACAGTTTAAAATATTTTCATGTCTAGTAGTGAAGAATTCCGCCCACCTAAGAGAGTTTTGCAATACTGAATCTAATAATAATTTTTCATTGACCCATTTTCAATGTTCATTAACTGCAAATATTAAATATGAAATGGGACCCAATTCTTTTTACTTCAACCAGTTAACTTTTTTTCTTCAAAAAAATAATGTTTTTGAAAAGTTTTGTGGCATTGTTCACTTTGGCAGATATACTTCACATGTCACTTTGGATTGAAATATTGTGAGTTAAGGTGTAAAAGCGTTGTTTCCTAGAAATTCTATAAACGAAAAGCTGATCTGAAATTCGTTTATTTTATTAAAGAACAAATTAATAAACTGACGATCATTATTAAATGAATTTACGATAACAAAGTTAAACAAATACTATAACTTCAGCGGCAATTTTTTAGTCCCACTAGAAGGAAATAAATTCATTAAGGAATAAATAAGGAATAATTCATTAAGGAATTAAATTCATTACTATTTTTTCAGTTTTAAATTCTACAACCCTTAAAACATAAAACACTAAGGCGTCATTAACATTTTCCAGGATTATAAGGGCCAGAATTTTTCCGTTTCTTTTATCTCTAATATTTTTGCAAGCTTCTGAACCATTATTATTCGTTTTCATCAACAATATCGAAATGTTTTTTTTTATTCATTTGCACTTTTCAAAAATTTTATGTCAATTTTTTAAGTAGTTTTGACTTTCTTTTAGTTAAAATCACGGATTTGCTTGCCGATTTGGAATTTTTTTTAATGAAATAGACATGGTGCATTTAAAAAAATAGCGTCAACTAATCCAAACCGACTAATATTTGTTGATTTATTCAATTCAGTTTGAATGGATTAGGCTTAGAAAAATGGTCGGTTAACTTTCGAGTACCCACCAAATAGCCTGGCTAGTGCAGGACGTGTTCCGGGAATTCTTGTTTTAGGAAAATCGAAAACCGGCTTCCTTGTAAAGTGATTTTACGAAAGATTAAGTTGTAGAAATTTGTGTCGATAAAGTAGATCCAGGAATTTTCAAAGATATCCCTTCTTCCCTGATTTTTGGTTCCGCTGCAGACAATTTCAAGGATTGCTTTCAATTGATTCTGGCTCTTTTCAACAAGTTGCTTAAAGTTTACGCATTTTGTAAGCGTCAAACGTAACGTAAAAACTAATGTAAACAAACTTAACGTAAAAACTAACATAAACAAATTTAAAGTATTTTGTAAGTTGTAAAATTTACAAAATATATTATTAAGTAAAGCGTTTTTTGTATAAGGTAAAACCGTCAACAAGAAGCTGTAATGAGCCACACAAAATGTATTCTTCCAACAGGTTTCATTTTGATTAAATATGGATAAATTGACTAAAATAAAAGTTCTATTCTGATTAAAAGTGCAAGGCCTAATACTATTTACAGATGGAAATTTTTATTATTATTTTCGGAAGGAGGATTTTAAACCGGTGGTCCGAAATTCTATGAAATGTATCAATTGCTTTCAATGTCCGAGAATTTTTGAAGAATGATTAAAAAAGGAAAATGTGGCGGAAAGGGTCTAATCTGATACATGATTCTTCCACGATATTGAGAAATGATTCAAAGCCATGTGTCGTACCGAAAACATCTGCGCGTGGAATTTCCTCTGTGCGATATGACCCTTTCTTCTCATTTTTTAATGCAAAAGCCACTTTTGTATAAAATTTATAATAGTCAAAATCCTATACTGATCTGAAATTATTTTTTTTTACTTAAAATGAGAATATCAATTGAACCAGAAGATTATTTATTAAAATAGCCGATTTTCACCGTATTAATAAAACTAAAAAATATTTATTCCTTAAATAAATCAGAAATTATTTGCTTTTAAGCTTTTGTTTTCGAGCTCTTCCAGCATTCCAGTATGTTTCGGAAAGGGTTCTTCTTTTGTATATTTGATATTTAATAACAATAAAAAAACATTGTTGCCCATATTATACAAATTGTGTTATAAAAATAAATAAGATAACTTTAAAAAAATAGAAGTGAATGCCAAAAAATAAAAAATGGAACTAATTCAAATTCTTATTTTTTTCGAGCAATGAAGTATTTACAAATTTTTTTTATTTGAAAATCGTCTGTGTCTGTTCAATTAAATTCTGAAACTTTAATAAAAATGGAAGCAAATATTCTCAAAATGAAAATAATCATTGAAAAAGAAAATTTTTCAGTCTTGAGCTGATATAAAAATATTTAAATGACATAATTTCTTCTATATTACCGTTGAAAAACGACAATATTTCGGTAGATTTTTTAATTAATTAAATATTTAATAAAGTTTTCACTTTGGAAACTTGATAATTTTCTTTATATTACCTTAAATAATAAATGTATAAAGATCGATTTAATTTGTCTCGGCTGTTTTGCAGAACATGTGGAACATACAGTGGCTCAAACAATGGAGAGTACACCTTACTTTTACTTGATAAATTCGACTTTCAATATAAATAACACATTACCGGGAAGTGCAAACGTGGTTTTATTTTTACACATAACAAATGATTCAATTTAAAGTAAAAATAAAGAAAAATCAACGAAATATTTTTAAATTGAAAAGTTTCAGAAGCACTTTAAACATACGCAGCTTTTTGCCTCAAAAAATTGAGAATACAAAAATGAATTTTTTATAATATCTCGCATAGAAAGAAAGTGTCAATATTTCGTTGTATGTCTTTTGGTTTATAATGGTCTCTAAACATCGTGATACCGATTCGACCCCTTTTTGTTGGTATCTGAAGATATTTTACCCAATTTTTTTTGAAACATTTGTTTTAATTGGGTTTTGTTTCTAATTTTGCGTTTTTGGTACACTGTTACGAGTGTGACCCACAGACATTCAATGGCCTTGACTTTGGGGTACTGTGGTGGTGTGTGTAACTGCTGTTTTACAATGAAAAAAATATCACATTTCGATTTCACGTGCATTCTGTTTGGGGTTGTTGTCCCGCTGGAAAAGGAAAGATATTTTTATACACTTAATATATTAAAAAAAAAAAGCATTTTTTAAAATAGAACTCAAAAATTTTTCAATTATTACTTACTTTTTTAATTGCAAGCTAAATTTAAAACTTAACTGCAAGCATAACAAAATTTAAAAACTTTATTAAAAGCACACTTTAAATAGAAACCTACTAAACGTGGAAATATGAGCAAATCCAAAAATTCATTTTTTTTTGTTATAATATTTTAGGTAGTTTCTTTGGAAAAATTTATAAAATTCGCTTAATTTTTAATGAAATAAAATTTGAAAAACAAATTATTCTGATGTGCACATTTTCTCCAAAGTATATTTGAGCCAAATTTGGTAGTTCATGGCCTAAAGGTTTTTTTCCTGCATAGTACTAGCGCACGCAGGAAAAAAAACCGTTAAGCAAAATTCAAAATATACAGATATAACAATAGTAGTGCATACAAAATGTATATATGGGCAATGCATTTGCAGTTCTTTCATTTTAATTAAAGTGATTTCCTTTCGTTTTAATTCAGTTCATTTTTCATTAATTTTTACATTTTAATTCATGTTAAAAGATTTCTGACGTGATTATGACCGCACGACAGAAATGAACTCGGAATAGATGCAAGAGACATTCCATTTAGAAAATCATTAGGGAATTGAACATTTCGAGATCCACAGTATCAAAAGTGTGCTGAGAATACCTATTTCAAGATAATCTCCCACCATGGGCAACTGAAATAAATATATAATGCGTCTTTATTACTAACTAGCCGCCTTTGGCGACCAGCCGGTTCGCCAATCTTAATGTTCATTTAAATTTTAATAATTAAATAGGTTGAACCGGAGTTTAACCCCCTTCTTCGCCCAGTTGCGATAACGCGCCAAAGCTGACAATCTCTATTATGCACTATAATTGAATATATGCTCCTTTGCTTTTGAACATTTCGCAAGACCGTTGTTGGCGATTTTTAAAAATTGTGCCACGCAGGGGTTAAACTCCGGTCGTACCATTAAATATTTTACGCAATTCCAACTTTAATAGATTCTTCAGCAAAATATTTTAAAACTTCAAATTTTGATAGTCATATAATTTACTCATAATATTATAAAGGCCTTCAGTCATAGCGTGATAAGTATCTCTCTAATTTTCTGTTACCCCTAGTAGAAATTATGCTTTAAAATAAAGTGTAAATGATTAATCTGCAATTAATATAATAATATTTTTTACTGAAACAAAGCATTTTTTTTAATAATATGATTACTGATAATAGAGTCACTGAGCGTTTAAACTTTATGGGCACTAAAGAATATCTTTCCTAATTTATGTAATATCTCAAGAATTTGTCCACAAAAATTTCTCAGATTCATCAGGAACAGATAGATTCATTAATAATGTTTCATTTTAAATGCATCAAACACTAAGAAAATAAAATGAATCGTTTAAAATAATCGGTCGAAAACAGGTTTAAAAAAACTACTTAAAAAACGATGTACTTAAAACTATAAGCATATACAAAAAAATATATAATTAACATAAATACAATTTAATTACAAAAGCATGCAATTAGCCTAAAAATAATTTAAATCATTGAAAACAGGTTAAAAAGAACTACTTAAAAAACGATGTATTTAAAACTATAAGCATATACAAAAAATATATAACTGACATAAAAACAATTTACTTACAAAAGCATGCAACTAACCTAAAAATAATTTAAATCGTCCGTTGGTTGTCATGCCAACAATCAGAACACAGTGCGCATGCGTGAATTTTCTTCGCCAGTTACGTTAACGCAAATGCGTGAATTTTTCTACGCCAGTTGGGGTAACGCTATGCAGATTATACATTTTTAATTTCCTTTATTCTGTGTTATTTTAATTCAAAAGTACTTCAGAATGAATCTGAAACAGGGATTAATTAACAATGTTTAATTTTAAATGCATCAAACATTAAGAAAATAAACAGAATCGTTTGAAATAATCCGCCGAAAAATATTAACCCTAGCCTCATTACTGTTGGGAGAAAAAAAAACTAAAGCCTTACTCATTTGGCGATGGAGAAAATGGAAGATTTTTTTTGGCGGAAAAGTTGGCGGTGGGGAAAATGGAAGATTTTTTTGGCGGGAAAGTTAGTTTTTAATTAATAATTAAAATTCTAATTAAAAATTCAAAAAAAGGCACCCGAGGTGCACATTCCCGACCTCTAAGGTATACATGTACCAAATTTGATAGCTGTATGTCAAATGACCTGGCCTGTAGAGCGCCAACACACACACACACACACACACACATTGAGCTTTATTATAAGTATAGATAAAGATGGATATATATGTTTTAGCGCTGTACAGAATAGACCTATAGAACAAAATTTGGCATACATACATTTTACAAGCTTAAAATGACTTTTTAAATTTATTAGAATTTATAATTAATTAAAAATTAAGTGAAATTTCGACATCTTTTTTTCGAAATAAATCCAGAAAATATTATTATTTTTTCTTCTTCTGAAAATTTGACTATATTTTTATTTTATTTATCTATTTATTTACGTTATTTTTTACCATGAAGTTTCATTTTTGTCCTGAAATTCAAACCGCTTTTATTGTTCCGTCAAATATTTAAAAGCGGGATTTTCTTCCATTGTCGAAATTTAACGAGAAGAATTCTGTTTTATATCGGTGTAGTTTACATGAGGAATAAAAAAGTGATGTTAGCATAAAGTGAAAGTTATAAAAAGAAATTCCAGACATTTATGTTTTTAATCGGCTTTCGTCGGTAAGCGATTAAAAACATAAATGTCTGGAATTTAGCAGGAGTGTCCTGCATTCCTACAGTCATCAATAGATGATTCATGTTTCTTTATTATCATCTACGTCGACTGCATATAAAATAACAGATAGTAATTAGAAATTATATATGAACACCATACACACACAGATATATGCATATAAATATATACAAAAGTTATAAAAACCAAGTTAATAGGAAAAAATCAAAATTAAACCAAATAAAAAAAAGAATCCGACCCGAAGACTTTTTCAAGGGTCACCTTCAAGCAGGGATTAAAAAAAAGGAATTTTTTCTGTGAAGGAATGCAGATTAAACAGTCTAATAACGATTCCTCGTAACCCAAAAATCCCCTGAAATTAGGCCTAAGAGATATACCATTTTAACAGAAAGGAAAATACAAAACAATAAATTAGAAGAATAAATCCACTAATTTTAGCAAAAATACAACAACAAAAATAACACGAAATAGCCATATAATAACACTCAAACCAGTAATGTAAACAAAAAGGAAAGACCATACCAGCAGCAGGCAAAGACTATGGTGCTTTTCCTGTTCATTTTTGGTTTCAGTTTGAATAAGAAATAATTTTTTGTTGCGATTCCAAAACTATTTAGTTTCGTTTTCAAAATATTTCTAACTTTAGATTGGTTACTTATATATATATATATATATATATATATATATATATATATATATATATATATATATATATATATATATATATATTATATATATACTTATTTTTTAAATACTCTTTTAAATGCATTTAAATCGAAATTTTTAAAAATTTCTTTTTGCATTTTCTCTTGTACATGCACATGCTAATATTTACATTTTGTAATTTTGAGAAAATATATATGGTATTTATTTTTTAAATATGTGTGGCATGGAAAAAAGGATTAAACTGATAAAAGTATTAAATATGTATATATATATTTTAGTTAGAAAATCTTTAACTAAAAATTATATATATATATATATATATATATATATATATATATATATATATATATATATATATATATATATATATATATATATATATATATATATATATATATATATTATATATATACTTATTTTTTAAATACTCTTTTAAATGCATTTAAATCGAAATTTTTAAAAATTTCTTTTTGCATTTTCTCTTGTACATGCACATGCTAATATTTACATTTTGTAATTTTGAGAAAATATATATGGTATTTATTTTTTAAATATGTGTGGCATGGAAAAAAGGATTAAACTGATAAAAGTATTAAATATGTATATATATATTTTAGTTAGAAAATCTTTAACTAAAAATTATATATATATATATATATATATATATATATATATATATATATATATATATATATATTATATATATACTTATTTTTTAAATACTCTTTTAAATGCATTTAAATCGAAATTTTTAAAAATTTCTTTTTGCATTTTCTCTTGTACATGCACATGCTAATATTTACATTTTGTAATTTTGAGAAAATATATATGGTATTTATTTTTTAAATATGTGTGGCATGGAAAAAAGGATTAAACTGATAAAAGTATTAAATATGTATATATATATTTTAATTAGAAAATCTTTAACTAAAAATTATATATATATATATATATATATATATATATATATATATATATATATATATATATATATATATACATACATACATACATACATACATACATACATACATACATACATACATATATATACATCCATACATATGTATATATATACATATGTAATTTTTAGTTAAAGATTTTCTAACTAAAAAGTAAATACATTTGATTATAATAATAGGCTGAGGAGATCCATAAATTTCGAACAAGTATAACAGTAAAAATAAGGAACACCGAAATAAAACTTATTAAAAAAATTTTTTTTATATTAGTTAAGTATTTTGATAATTTATTATTCTAAAATTTTGCATAATAAATTTTAATATGGTAATTATTATAAAGTATAATTAAGTCTTAATTTCGCTTTGATTTATTTAATATTGATTTTAATAATTCAATTAAAGCTGCAATATGTAACCACATATTACAACTTTAATTTTTTAAACTTTATAGAATTTGAATTTTTTACAAATTTTTAGCAACTAACTACTAACATATTTTAATCGACTTTCAGACATCTTTTACTGTCTGGTCTCGCAGGCATGCTGTTCCAATCTACCTGTACTATAGACGGAATATCTGTTTACATGAAATTCGAAATCTCTGCACTAAGCAAAATTGCAGTGAAAAGGCGCCATCTATTAACATTTATGAGAGTGAAAAGCGTTCCAAATTTAATGTTTATGCAACTGAGTATACGAAAAATTTGTTTTACTAAGCAGTTAAATCACGGATGCTTACCGATATCCTAAAATACTCTAAAAAGTATATAGAGCATTTTACAAAGCTTCAACAGACTCTATAACTGAAGAAAAAAATATGGAAAGGGAGCATGAATCAGTGGAAAGTTGCATGAAATGAAACCTAAATTCATTAACAACCTCAAAATAAATATGATTTTTTTTTCAACAAATTTGAGTAAAAAATATTTTAAAATCAAAAAATAGAAACTGGTGGGAAAGTTTTTTCTGAATCCATAAGTCTTATAAAAGATTTTTTTAGAAGAAAAATTCTATCAATCTTTGAAAAAAAATTCTGAACATGACAAAAAAATATTAAATAAATAAATATTCTGTTATAAAGAAACCAATAGCAATAAATATTGGTTTAAAAAAATAATGATATGTAGGAAAAATAAAAAAAACCCATACTTTCTTTCCAAAAACCAATCTTTTCCAAAATTTCACAAATCAATTACTTTTGATTAAAATTATATATGATAACTCATGAAAATATGTAAAATTTTACAGAAGGTCAACAAAGATGAAAAGCCGATTTTTGATGAAAATATTGTTTTTTTCAATTTATTTTTATTCAATATTTTTAATTTGCACAGCTATATAAAGCCATTTAAATTAAATATTTTTCATTCATTTTTTGGAAAGTTATATTCATTTCCTTATTTCTGTTACATATGTTTTGATACTATTTTAAATATTTAAATACAATATTCTCATGTCCTTAAGTTTAGCAAAATCTTCTTATAAAATATATTGCGTAGTCAAATTTGAATTAAAAAAAATATTACTTACGTTTTTCATTCAACTTCGCTATTTTAATTTCTTAACATACACTACAATTCCTTAATAATAATAAAAAAATTATTTAAGAAAGATTTTGCAGTTGTGTTAAGGCTTCATAATATGAATTTTTTTTTAAAAAGTCAATACTATTTCTCAGGCGAACCTTCGTATTTAAATATTGGACAGAAACAAATTTATTCCTTTGTTCAGAAAACTATATAATATATTTCTTATATCGTATGTAAAATTTTAACAAGTCTTTTGATAAAATTCTAAATTAGAAGTATTTAATTTTATTTCCTTTTTTTAAAGCCAAAAATCCGAATTGTTGGAACATTTTTCGCTTTGAACTGATGATGTTATTTTGCTTTATGTTTTGATGTACTTTCGCTTTATACATTTTATTTTAAAATTAAATATAATTATACTATAAAAATTTTCAAAATTTTCATTCCGAAAAGTCTCATACCTCAATTTTGTTCATTTTCTAGAGAAACATTTAAGAAATTCATAAAGCTCCAGAATTTATTTTCTTACAAAAGAGAGAGAGAGAGAGAGAGTTTCTGATTACCCCAAAAATTATTTGTCCCATAATTCCCTTACAATAAATAATTCCATGCAAATGTTTAAAAAATATTTTCTTCTTCTTAAATTATGATGTAGATTAATTTTAAATCACATTTTTAAAAATATTATTTAAATTTAAGAACCGGTGGGAGTGGTCTGTCCGAAGCTTTTTCTTACATTCTTTAATAAAGATGTTGTCTCTTCTCTCTCTACATAAAATTGTGGACTTTGTTAAAGACTGTGAAAACCACAAGTACTCAGATTTTTATTTTCAGAGTTCCTCACATGAGGATATGGAAATAGATTGAACATCGAGAGAACATATGAAAGAATTTCCTGATAAAACATAGTTCAATGATTGTCGTAAAGCTTATTAATAAACAATCCAAGCAGTATTCAAGTTAATTGAAGCAATATCCAAGTTAAATCAAAATAGTTATCCAAACATAAATGTTTATTGTTTGTTTACAGTGATGGAATACAAAATTGAAGACAGAAGCGAAGTAAATTTAAAATTTTGTTCACTTTTGTGAAAGTTACTTTAAGGATATCCTTCGTTACAAGGATGATTTCTAAATAATAGCCAATTCCACTATTACGGTATGCATATGGAATGCATTACGGGATATATATCCTTGAAATTAAGACACAATAATTACTGTCAGAAGATTTTGTTGAACCGCAAGCATAACTTCACAATTTTAAATGATTAAATCCGATTTCTTGTAGACATTCTGTACATGCTTTCCATAGACTAATCGTGATAGAAAAATCGACCGAAATTCGCCACAGAAATTTGCCAATACATTGGTATCAATGGTTCCACCTCACTATGTCTCAGTATGCCTGAAATGTTAACTACATTAGCAATATTAACCACATAGGGCAATTATTACTTTTACAAGTAAAATGGAAGCAAAATAAATATTTGCTTCAATTTAGCAATTATTAAAGTTAGTTAGTGACGTTTGCAAACTAAAAAGAAATAAAATAAACATAAATCAGAATCTTCTCAAGATAAAAAAAAAGTGCTCAAATGAAAGCCGAATAAATAATTGGCAATGAAAAAAAATAATAAAGTGGTTTTTTTTTATTTAATATTTCCTCACGGATATACATTCCATTTTTAAAATACTGGCGAAAAGATTTTAGTCCTTTTTAAAAACATAATTAAACGGCGATTTAATAACTTTTTATTTACTTATTAACAAACTAGAAGCATTATTTCCTTATGAAAAGGATTGATTCTCCAGGTAGTAAATTAAATTATTTTGTAAGCCAAAACTATGTTAATCAACGAGCTAAGTTAGCAGCAGACGATATTTGAAATTTAATAAATGTCTTTAAGAACAATTCGATTGGGTTAATTCTAATAGGTTGAATTCATAAATTTTTTGGCTGCGAATACTTAAATGAATGTTATTAGTAAACAAATGTGACTGTAGCTGTAATAAAAAAGAATAATTATAAAATCTTTCGGATTAGGTTTTTAATAAAATTATTCACTTATTATATTATTGATTTAGTAAGTTTCATCTTGTAAGCGCATTATTTATATATTGGCGGTTTCTTTTCAAACATTCAATATCTTACTTGAGTATTGTTTCTAGAAAATTTAACCATTTTTCACATGTTTATGGAACAAAGAAGACAACAACATTATCTTTGAAAAGTTGGCATTGAAAATATCAAAGTAAACCAATAATTTACTAAATATCGAATACGATTTGACAGTTAAACTGAACACTTTTCGATATTGGAAACAATGCGTTCCAGGGTGGAAAAATTCGTAAGACTTTTTAGAAATAACTAAATAAATTGAATGAATTTACACTTAACACAGACTAAATTTGAAGTTCATTTATTTATTTTTTTTATTTCATCTAAAGTTTTCATTCACTAATTTTTATTTTCCAGAGAAACCTCAAAAACACTTTTTTACTGTTCATATCCTTTAGGGAAACGCTTTGACTGAGTCCTACAGTCACCATACAGAATTCGGCGATGGTCACTTGTCCCATTTCCTATCTTCCATTTTCGAGAAATATCGAAAAATAAGCCTTTGGTCCCCCAGAGCTCTTATCCTCAACAATTATAACGAACTTCTTTTAGCATTTTGCCGCGTTAATTTTGCCACTTTTCAAACATAACTAACAGAAAAGAAAGTGCAAATTATTTGTACAAAGTATGGATAATCCGATTAGTACAAAAAACGGATAATCAGACTCCAGTTAAAGAAGATTTATTACATTGCAGAAATTCATTCAGATGTCATATTACTGTCCTTCTAATTAAATCAAATTCCTTTTATAATAAATTGTAAAGATTTTAGTAAACATTGAATACATATTCAATTCGCTGCCATTTTACACAGAAAAAAAGCGGTTGTGCTGCCATCTAGTAGACAAATTAGATTAAAAAGGTTTTAAGAGATTCTTCGAGTTGCTGGGTGAAAATAATAATAATAATAATAATAAAGGTAAGAAATTTTTGCAGCGATTGTACTTACACAAAAAAAGAACATTAATAAAGATATCAATTTTAAATTATGCATGAAAAAACTGCTAAATAAATAAAAAAAATTAATAATCAACTATTAGTGATGTTTAGTAATTTCTAATTAAAAAGACTGTGGTTATTTATATGATGAAAAATAGTCTGTAATTTTCAAGAAATAATATCATTCGATGCAACTATTTCTGAAATTTATGTTTATAAAAACAAATAATTTAAAATTTTTACATTTGAAAAACTGATATAGTATTTTATTTTGAATTTTAAGATATTTCATGTTGAAAAATTGAAACTTATTCAATCAGATGTTATTTGATATTCATAATTTTAATTGCATATTTGGAAGCCAAACACTAAATACATTTTAAATGTTAGAGTTACTATGATATGTTTTTATATTAAAAAATAATTCCTATTACGATGCTTCATTATTTTAAATAAATAAAATTCAGTTTCGTATAATTTTAATTAATTGCTGTTTTAAATATTTCCATATAAATATTTTCTATTCTTAATGAGCAATATTGATTGTTTAAAGGGGATGGTGGATTTTGCAATAAGTAAAAGTGGAAAGGAAACGGAAATTTTCTTTTTACTGCACCAACATTAAAATATGTTGTTTATATTCAATTAAAATAGCATTATAAAATGTACTGTTCAATTATATGAATATCTGAAGGGCCTAGAGAAAAAAAAAGTAATTATTAATGACTTTTCTTAAAATGCTATTCTAATTGGATTTAAATATCTTTGAAATGTTCTAAGTGTCTTAAACGTTGAGGAAATGAAATAAAAATGATAATACAGATTTCAGTTAAGCATTGAAAGAAAGCTGGGTATGAATTTTACGTTTCGAATTTTTTTAGATAGTTAAAAGTCAAATTTTTTACAGAAAAACATAAAATTCTTATAAAAAATTCAATACGTGTGCATAAAAATATTTTTAAAAACTTAACATTTAATTGAAATTGCAAAATCATCCATAATTCTGCTGCAAAGGAATTTTTATAAGATAGCAAAGAAAAAAATAGAAACAAAATTAAGTCACTTAGATTAATAATTAATTTAAAAATATATATATATATCTTTTAATTTTTTTTAATAAATAACATATTTTGCTTCAAAGAATTTTTTCAAACTTTTGACCTATTTATATTTTAAAACATACGCATACAAAATTTTCATGACCTTGAATGGATGATTCTCAAAAATGCCTAATAATGCACTTTTGCGTTCTGTCTTTGTCCCTATACATTAATCATGACAGTGTATCAGTTTGTCTTCGTGTTGGATCTGTCTTTAAATCTGATATGCGAGCACAACAGTGATGTTAAATCTATGTACCGAATTTTATTCATTTTCCTCCCTTCGTTTGTAGTTACCATGATAATTTACAAGTGCAAGTTAATCAGGCCTACAGATGATCAGTCCGTTATTGGATTTTGCTCAAAATATGATAGGTGCTTACAATATAAACATTAAATATATGTACCGACTTGTTTGTTTTGTGGTTATGGTGTTAACTTATATTCGAACAGTCGGGCAAGTCAAGCAACTGACTCTCCGACTCTCCACGAAGACACACGGATTTAAACCATAAGGCTGTATGACCGGACCGCCGCAACAGCAACACTGGCGCGAACTGTGGTTGAGTCCTAAGGGCCATCACCGGCCACGGTACAACCCTTCCCTAAGGAAGTACGTCCTGTCATCGATGGGAGGAGTCGGATCCCCCGCCTATTTGTGTACACTCTAGGATGGCGAAATCCAACCACCATGCCGGAAGCATCTCATCCTCATTTCGAGGTCCCCCCCCCCCGAGGGACAAACAGTCGGACAGACAGACTTCTTCTGAACGGAGTTTGCCCAAAATTTGACCGACCTCACTAGCACATATATATTGTACAATATGTTATGATATTAAACAATATTCGCAATATTGTATAATATCGTTGAATTTTGAGTAATATAAGGTAATATTGTGCAACAGGATAGGTTACCAAAGGAAAGCTACAAATTTGTCGTAATACCCGTATATCAAATTCATCCATCTAGCCCAAAGCGTTTTAGTGCTATTTTTGTCACAGACAGACAGACATTTTGCAAAGCATGTGCCTTTCAAACACAGGGAAGTCTGAAACGTAGAGATTCGTCAAAATCTGGAGTTGGAATTTATTGATGGTTACAATTTTTTCTCTGTGCTTTGTATACAAGAAAATAGAAGAAAAAAATATAGTTTACTTTTCTACTCCTTCATTTCTAATATCACCCAAGGCACCCACGCTGGGTTTCCGCCTTTCTGCGCATTGCTAAACGAACGTGTGCAGTCAGTGGATTGTTTGTCCCTGATCATCGGGCTTGCATACAAACACAAAATTGGGTGTCACTGATTTATGTAACATGAATAAAATTCAGCTTCATATCTCCCACAGGTGGGCACACGTCAGTGGGAAGAAGTGGAAAAATCAATAAGATTTAACCTCCTCGGAATTCGTCTCAGTCCAAACACCACGCGTGGGTGTCGACCGATGATCTAAACGAAAGCAGCGTGCTGCATGTTGTAGTATGTGGGATTTTATCTTACGACGCATGGGTAGAGGATGATAGCTTTTTTATTCTGCGAAAAAAAGTGAGTCATCTTCATAGTTCTAAAGATAGATCATCGCGTTAAACTCCGACGCTTTGAATATGTGATAGTTAAAATATCCCCGGTGGTAGTGTTGCGAATATGTAATGATTTGGAGTTTAAAATAATGGATTCAAAATAAAATTGTATCGTCGTTTGATGAAAACGATTTACTTCTAATGAGTTATGTGGCCACGCAATAATCCTATAACTCCATCCACGCGTGTTGATACTTTATGTTTGAAGGGAATGAGGAGGTTAGTTCTTTAGTTTAGTTATATTAAAATACCATTTTTTAAACCGACCCTAGGGACATTTGGGGAAGAACTTCGCAAATTTTAACAGCGGTCAGAGACCGAGGACGAGACCTGACCTCATCTCCAATCTTTCGCAACCATTCCAGCGAGAGACATTTGACATCGGTGGGGTAAAGAAGTAATCAGCAGGAGTATTCTCATTTCGAGATTCTTACACATTCAGTGGCGGATTTGGTTTCCTAGTGGACCTAGTCATAACGAATTATGAGGTCCTGATTTTAACAAGAGGACAATTTAGTTCCACATTTCAGCACATCTGTAACATGTTAATAAATTATTTTAATATTTTTCTATATTTTACAAACTTCGTGAATATGTTTTTTTTATTTATCTATCACAATTCATCATGCTCGCCATCAACATTTGTAAATAAATTATTAAAGTAGATGTTCATTTTATAAATATTCTAAAAATATAGAGAAAATACTGAAGTATATAATAACCTGGTCAATTACACTTGGTAAATTTTAATATCATTATTAATCGAATTTGTAATTCTTATGGATTTTTTTATTCTTTAAGTAGGAGAATAAATTTTTTAATCGATTTGCTTGTCATCCTCTTTCAGCCCTGCAGTTCTAGGTAGCTGCCTAATCTGCATAATTGGAAATCTGCTACTGGATGCACTTATAAAAAATAATTGGATTCGAAACAGCTCTATTTCTTACAGAAGCTAACTAAAATCGATAAAGTTCTATTAAGCCTTTTAAATTCAAAACGACGTCTCGTATGGCAAGTGAAGAAACATGTACCTATTTTAAAGTGACTATAATGAATTTATTAAAGCAGGTTATATCGCTCCTATGTTAGGAAAGAGAATTAAATATAATGGAGATCGGTCAGAAAGTGCGGTTTGAAAAACGTACGCTATACCATAATAAAAATGCAGGAATTTCATGGATTCTGTCAGATTGGAGGAAATATTTGCGATTAAAATTATAAACTTTCTTTGACTTGAAAATAGATCCGTCTTAAAATATATATATATATATATATATATATTTGTCGTGTGACTATTTAAGCCAAATTTTCCTCACTAGCTTCTGAGGGTAAAAACCCCTGAGCCCCCCGAGGGCAGAAGTCTGACTTCGTAGCTCAAACGAAGATAGAACACACACACTCGCTTGCACAACCCCTTTTTACATGGGGGGGGGGGCTCATTCACGCACCTCACAGAAAGAACACAAGGAACAGAACAACCATACCCGAACCAGGTCTCGAAACCGGGACGCTTAGATCATGGGGAGGAGGCCACAAAGCCGGCTGCTTAATATTAATAATAAAAATAAAACCGAAAAACGCACTCGGAGGGTGGAAGAAATCTGAGAAAGCATTTTTCAATTTTAACTGTTTTTCAAGTCACAAAAATTAACTTTAATCGTAAATATGACTGCCACTTTTAAAAATAACTCCATTTTTCTGTATTTTTTTTATTATGATTTCATTGTTAATCGATCTCTTTTTGTATTTTGAGTTATTTTTTGTATCTAACTTATTTTCCCATTAGGGATGCTGCAATCTGTTTCAGTAAATTCATTATGGACACGCAATAGGGTATATATAGCGTTAATATAGGTACATATTACTTCCCTGCCTATACAAGATGCCCTTTCGAATTTAAAGGGTTAAAAAGGATGTATATATCGTTTTACCCTTTCTAGGGCCGTGGGAAGTATTCTTCCCACCAAATTTATAAATCTTTGTTTGAAATTTAGATGCTTCAGTTCTTTATCTCCATCAAAATGATGTGTCTTGATTTGTTACTTAATTATTAATTAACACAATTAATTAATTAATCAAATTAAATTTATCTAATAAGTAAAATGAATCCCTTTTCTTATTCTAATTTCAAGCCTCAAAATATTTTAACATAATATGACTAGAAAAAAATGGCCCTTTAAAGGGTTAAGATCGAATCCTTGATGTTAATCCCTAATATGTTTTAAGGCTTATTCTCTCTATATTTCCTATATTAAAGAGTGCAAGCATATTCAAATGTCCACGTGTTAAGGTCATTTTATTAATTCTTGCTATATCTGTCTACAAATTAAATGATTACATAATTTACGTGTTTACCACGCCATATATACATAAATAAGTAAAACTTTCCTCTGAAAACATTATTTATGGCCACTGTCAATAAAATGCTTTCCCTTTTGTAAACCACTCAATCATTGTAAAAATGAGTAGACACTATCATTAAAGGAACAAGAAATTGTTTCGCTACCAGTCATCAGAACTCGAACATTAAACGTTGTCCTGAATGAATAAGATGGAAATACGAAATCTTTTATGTTTATCCGTAACTGTGACTGGCATAATACGAGCCTCGGGTTAAAAGGTTGAGCACAATCAACCGTCCTACTTTAGAGGCAGGAAATATTATTTTTCTCTATATTTGTAGAAACAGACGTCCTTCCTCAAGGTAAGTTAGAACGATTACGCCGTTCCAATTTCTACATTGGTAATTAATCCTGGACATAAAGCTGCATTCATTAAGCGATAAAAGCCAGTACTGAAAAACTACTCATATTAGAAGAAACGTATTATTTTAATTGAAGTTTAAGAGAAAGAATGGTCTTCAGAAATAAGCAGGTAAACATTCATGTATTTGAAAGCGAGCATATTTTTATTTTTTTAACAAAGGACACATTATAATTGTCAAAAATGACGATCTCAAGGATTTGATGAATCTCCAAGTTACAAATGAATCCGTAACTGAAAAATGCATTTTTAATTCCTCGTATAAGAAGTAAAGTGAGAGTAATTTAATCATAAAAAATTCGAACTCGAGATTTTGACAAATATCCACATCTGAGACCCTGAGTTCGAAAAACATATTTTTGGCATTATGTCTACCTATTTTGTCTCTCTCCTACTTTATGTCCTACTTATGTATTTTTACATTGATTAAATAACCAAAGGTAATAGTTTCAGAGGAATGAAGTGGTCTGATGAAACTGTCTGTCTGCCTGTGATGAAGATAACCCTTTAAAGGGCCATTTTTTTCTAGTCATATTATGTTAAAATAATTTTAGGCTTGAAATTAAAATAAGAAAAGGGATTCCTTTAGCTTATTAGATAAATTTAATTTGATTAATTAATTAATTTGGTTCATTAATAATTAAGTAACAAATCAAGACACATCATTTTGTCCGAGATAAAGAACTGAAGCATCTAAGTTTCTGTCTTTCTAAAAAAATGTGTCAGAACTTATGCCAACCTACATAATTTCATACAAAGATTGATAAATTTGGTGGGAAGCATACTTCCCACGGCCCTAGAAAGGGTTAATGCAAAAACACTTCGGGCTAAACGGATGAAACTTGATACACGGTCTTTAAACCAAATTTATAGAACTCTGTCAACAGGTTTCGAAGAACAGGGTTTGAGCAGAATCTGTTCAAAGGAAGTCTGTCTGTCCAACTGTTTGAATATAAATGAACGCGATAATCATAAAATTAAACTAGCTAAATAGATGAAATATGGTACACAAATTAAACATTTATATTGTAGACATCTAACAAATTTTGAGCAAAATCTATCTAGGGGAGGACTGTTTGTCGGTCTGTACTGTCAGACACATGTAAATACGATATGTGAAAAATACAATGATTTAAAACTCAAATGATCAAATATCAAACTATCTGACTATACATTTAGTTCTGTGTTAAATTTTTGTTTCAATAGATAGAGAAAAACGCATGTGAAAAAGATAATCGATTTTCGGATACTATTAATAGGATCCAGGGATTCATCGCCAAAAATCTCACCAAGAATGGCATGATAACTTCACTAACTTCATTCTAAGATTAATATTTCGCACCTATTGTTCGTATGTGCCATGCAAGGCGTCCTCTGGGACATTCATTACAGAGTACGCGAGAAAGTTCCGAGGCGACCCATCCCGCTGGTTGGAATTATGTCTGTGTGTTTGTTGCTGTGTCTGTTAACAAGATCACTCAAAAATACTTTAAGCAAAAAGGATGAAATTAATCTGTGTCTTAAAATCGAATTCGTAAAATTTTTCTCCACTTTGAACGATATTCTTTGGTAGAAAGTTTGTCTATATGATTGTTCAAATGCAGGAGGAATATAATTACAAAAAATGTGAAGAGAAAGACGGACAAAATTCTCACACAATTTTACCGTCTAAACTGGAAATCAATGTCAAATTTTCAACCTAATTTATCAAAGGCTTGACGTCGTCCTTCAATAAGTTGAGTATTCATCGGTTCGTACTTTTGATGCAAGTCAATATGATGATCCAAAAACTCAATATTTAAGATAAATGAAATTTTGTATGTGATCCTGATACCAAAATTCTATCCTATATCAAATTTTTATTTCAATTATTTGAAAAATACGCTTTGAAAATATACTTTTTGAATGTTCCCTATTTCGCCGCTTGGGGCGATGTTACCTGTGTCTATAAATTCAGCATTATCACTTTACTATAGGCCCACGTTATTTCTTTGACTACATGAGATGCCGTTTTGAATTGAAAAGGTATAAAAGGACTTTATGAATACCTCTGTATACCTTGAAGCGTGCCAAATTTGGCATCTGTAAATCAAACGGTTTTCCTTTAGAGCACCCCACCCCCAAGCATCAACATTAAATGTTTTTAATAGTAGAAATGGAGAGGGAGAAAAACTTTGTCTAGGCGAAAAAACTTTTGCAAAATGAATCATATATTGATTACCATATAAATAAAAATACTTCGTGGTTATATGTTTTTACTTATTATCTTCGAGTTAAACTAATTTTTCTTTGACCTTGCATTGAATGCAATTCAAGAAATCTCAAAAGGAGTGATAAACATGTTTTCAATTATTTTAATTGAAATTGATACGCATCGAGCTATATTTAATAACAAACGTGACTGGAGTTAAAATTTATGACGTTTTTTGATCACACCATGTCAATTATGTAGCAAAAAGAAGCTATAGTGAACAAGAAATTTTCTTAAAAATGCATGATTTCTTAAGTCGTGAGAAAAAATTACTTAAAAAAATTCACGTTTTTAAGATCTTTAAATTTACTAAATGTATTTTCTATAATTCTGATCTAGTACTGTTTATTTTTATTGTCAGAAATTCTAAAATATTTTATTCTGTCTTTAAACTTGGCGAAAACTCCACCTATAATTTTTTGTTTATATATTCGTTTAGTTTTATACTTTGTGCCAAACAATGAGAAAAAAAATGTTTCTTTCTTTTTGTTACGAATGCGAATCATTTTACATCTGAAATTTAGAAAAAAAGCTGCTTGTTTTCTATCAGAAAGCAATCGATTGTTAAAAATGTAAATTATTTCTAGTAATTATTCAATTTTTTTTTCTTTTGTGAAAGTGAAGATGTTTGTAATGCAGACATTTTAAATTATCGGAATGCAAACGATATTAAAAATGTAAATGAAATCTGGTAAAATTGTAGATGAATTAAGAAATGTTGTGGACTAATTTTTCATAGTTATCAGTTTTTACTTATTACTTTATTTTTATTTTTTGATTAAATTTGTATTTAAAAGGCTTCTATCAATTTGTCTTTTGTTGCTATTATTTACAGTATCATTAAAAAGTTTAAATCAATTGTTTCAAAAAAAACTATCCAGTTATTTTATAAAATAGCGACTGAAGTTATTATACTTCATAATTAGTTAGGAATTTAGCACATTCTTAACTTATTCGATGGCATAACTAATAAATAGTTGGCTAATTATAAACAGAGAGATTGAGCATTTTTTTCATTGGATACAAAGTTAAATACATATTTTAAAAAAAATATTACTTTGAAAGTAATTACAAACCGACTCCCCAGACCCGCCGGAAGGTGCACGGAAAAATCTGAATGACCGGACCGCCGCAACAGCAACACTGGAGGGGAACTGTAAATGAGTCCTAAGGGCCATCACCGGTCACGGTACAACCCTTCCCTAGGGAAGTACGTCCCGTCATCGATGGGAGGAGCAAGACCCCTTACCTTTTTTGTGTAATCACCAATGTAGCAAAAACCAACCACCATGCCAGACGCTTCTCATCTTCAACTACAAAGTGCCCCTTCCTGTGGGACTACTTTTGGAAGTAAGTAAAGAAACTTAATACTGGCACGAAGAGAAGACTATTTCGGATGCATCGTCAGTACAAGATAAATCCTTTATGATTCGTGATTATAATTATTAAATACATGTCGCCGTCAAGTGAAGCTGTCCCTTCCCCATCATCTGTGTGTATAAAAAAGAATTTAAGAAAACTAAAGAACCGTCCCAATCCAATACTCGAACGATTTCGCCAGTTTTTATTTTACATGACATTATTGCCGCCAACGGTCACATGAAAGTCAAATAAATTTCTTATGAAATAAATGGCACTTTTCTCTAATTAACATTCATTTCCCAGAAATATTTTAAAACATTACTTCTCTGTACACACTTTGTGAAGAAAAACCTTAACAGATTTCGTTTTCTAAAACTGCTAAATAAAATATCTAAAGTACCTACTTAACCAAGTTTTACATATCTAGGAGACAAGAGTTTCCATCTAAAACCAATTTTATTGAAATTGTTTCACTGGTTTTGGCTGGTGAAATTTGAATCGTTTGGCATCAAAAACAGAGAAAATGGCGCTTTTTTAAATTATAAATACACATAATTTCACGTGAAAAATCATTTGTTTTTAAAATATCGTCTGCGCTTTAGTGGTTGCCAAGTTATTTATTTGTACAAATAAATAGCATCTGTCTGCTTTCTTTTCTGAATTTTTTCATTTATGAAACCAATCATTTTAGTTCATTGGTTTAAAAAAATAACTAGTCAGTTCAAAAGTCAATATCCTTATTGAAATGGCTAATGATTGAGGTTAGTTACTCAATTAGAATAATTAACGTCTGTTTAAAAATTCAGCATCAACATAAATATTCAAATTAATACCCACGCATTCCACTTGAGATGTAAGCAATTCAATATTAGCAAAGGTGAATCTTATAAAAATAAAAAGAATCACTTTTTTCAATTAAGAAATGTTTTTTGTTTCTTACTTGTTCCAAAGTTGTGATTAACACCGATACATCAATTAGGGAAAAAAAATAGTGTTCTGAATATTTTTAATGAATTAAATATCAATAAATAATTAATAAAGCATGCTTATTATATTTAAATTAATTTAAACGAAGTTGAAAAAGATATGTAACCCTTTTATTAGATGTAAAAATTATTGTTCACAACATTTTAATAGCAAAATAGCAAATTCCAAATAAGATAAACTATTTTTTTTTTTTGGATTTCTTTTTAGAGGCTAGGACATATAACCAAATGTTTTTTAGATTTCCACACTTTATTGAACACAGTTTATAATAATACTATAATCCAAAAATCACCTGGTTATGTATGATATTTGATTATTATTAATTATATTATTTGATTATTATTAAACGTGACAATTTTATTTATATAAATGTAAGCATATAATCAATAATAATTGGAAAAATTGGCAATGCTTAGCAATAGATCAGAACTAACGAACATACACAGGATAAAAATTTTCTATATTAAATTCACAGCTGTGATTGAATTTTAGCGGGAAAGTAGGCAGCGCCATCTGGTGTTTATCTATGAAATGTAAATATCTGCTCCTGCTCTATAACTGAGAAGCTTTACAATGAGTTCCAACTCCAGTTAAACCTTCATATATCATATTTCCATGTATAAAGATTTTCTAGTAAGATTTTCTGCGTTTTAACTGTCTACCGAAATCTTTAATTTTTAATAACAAAACTTTTTGTGTATACCAAATGAAAATTCTGCAAGTTGAATAATGATGTGTACCTATTGCAGTTTAAAAGCGTCTATTACTTTCGTGCATCATTAAGAATATAAATTAGGTAGAGGCAAAAAACTTACTGGAACCTGGATTCTTAAAACTGTAAGTTAATAAATGTGTGCCATTTATGAGGTTTCGTTCAAAAAATCCCTTTTCTAACTTGTTGAGGGACTTTAAAACTAAACTGAATTTATAATTTATAGCCAAGAAGTTAATGTAAAAATAGATATGAGAAATAATTTTTAAAGATCCGTGTTTGTTAAAGAACCAAGTAGTAAAAAATATTTTTTGATTACTTTCTACTTTTTAATCCAATAGTTTTTACAGTCTACTTCTACAAATATATAATTTATTGCTATAAATATTAAGGAATCTTAAAATTAGTTATTTATTATGTCGTAGGGAATCAAAATTTAATTAAATTAATGAATCGATTGATATTTAAGTTCCTAAAATATTCAAATATATTATATTCCCAACAAGAACACATAAGACTACGTTATTTAAAAGTTCAGGCTTCGGGAAATGAACAAAACTTTATTATAAAATTTCATGTTTACATATCTAGTTAAATAAAAATATATAGAAAAATAAATAGTTTTAAAGTATTTTCTTATAAATAATACAAATGAGAAATAATTATTTATGCGTATTAAATAAATATGATTAAAAAATTAAGAATTGTAGCAGATACATAATTTACTACAACTTCAATTAAATTGCAAGCGATATATTTCAAAACATCATGAAATAAATACTGAATAAATTTTAATTTTCAACTGTTTTATCGTTTATATTCTTAGCGACTGTAAACTGTCAGCCAATTTTCAAGAATGTTTTGAACACTCAAAAACTCACGAAAAATAAATAAACGTTTCCAAACTTTTATAAAATTGTATTTATTCATTTTTTACATAGAATCGGCTCTTTAAAAAAAGATCCCGCTGACAACAATGTTTTATCAGTAGATGTTTCTTCCACACTGACAGGCGGCCATTGTCGACAGCGTGGCAATTGTATAGTCTCACGTTTTTCAAAGTCAACGCATTGTTCTGCAGAATTTTATGAGAATAAAATTTACCGTTTGTTGACATCATGCCAAGAGATTGCAAAGGGGATTCCTGCGGTCACAGTGATGACTCTGAAATGAGAGACAGCAGATTTTTGGAATAACTGAATTCACAATTGACGGGATTACATGATGAAATAAAAAGATGCTGCTGTTTCCATGTAATTATATTTATGAAATATATGTTAAGCTTTAAAAATCTTTTTTCTGAGTTTATATATATCTAATGATATTTTAAACTGTTAATTTAATCCAAATTAATTTCCAAGATTTTATCTTAATTTAGCCCATCGTAACTTCATTCTAAAATATTCTCTTATTTCGTGATCCATTTCCACTTTCGGTATAATTAATCCCTTTGTAAAAATAATGCGCCATCAGTACTAAGTATCAAATGAAAGTGATATCTTCTGTTCCCTTGAAAAGGTGTCAAAGGTCACCACATTGACGCGTGGCCAGAAATCCTAGGTTATATAAGACTAGTGATCATTTGTTCGGGCCTTTTCGCTCTTCTTTCGTACTTCTGCTTGTGTGCCGCGCTGTTCCTTCTTGTGTAAAAAATCATGCCTACGACTCGAAACAGAATAAAACGAAATTAAAAATACCAAGTCTCTTCACTGCTTCGAACCTGCATTCTACTTAAACCAAAAATTCATTACATATTATTTAGTCTACAGGATTCGAAAATTCATTACATATATATACTTTTTTTGAATACGAAGTATGAAAGGAGAAAACATTGTAAACTTATATTCGACGTCGAGAGTTTGAAGAAATCTTCACTTTTCAAGCACTCAGATAGCGAATTAGATCACAATCATATTCGAAAATGTATACGTTTAACTATCAGTAAACATGGTAATTTCAAATAGTTTCGAGCTTGATGAATGGAATTTTGTATGTGGTGCTTTTTATTTTCCAAATTACACACATGAGTGCTTTGTGTTTCTTGATATAGAAAAAAAGAATGAATTTCGAAAGACTTTTTTTAACCGATTTAAAACCAAAATTTAGCAGAGAATAGAAATTTTAATTAAAAAAAATTACAAACCTTTTTTTTTCAAATTACAAATAAAACATCTTGCATAGAATTAGTAAACAGTTCATTAGAAGAAATCAAACAATATTTTTTTTCCAAAAATCCACATTTGATCAAAATATACCTGCTAAATATAAATGGCCTATAATATTTGTATCAGATTTTCTATATAAAAGGTCCTTTTGGAAGATCCTTCCGGAAACTTAGAAAGTGAATGAGTAGCCGGTTGAAATATCATCCATAGTTCGCAATCATGAGATCTTTAGCAAGTCCTTGCGTTGTTTCGAAAGCGGACGTAATCTATGCTAGTTATATAGCAGATCTATGTTTGTTGATATAGTGTAGATATAGTAAACACAAAATTTATAAGCTCGAGGTATAAGAAATTTCTAAGAAATAAAGGATAATATAAGGTAGGTAAGGTTCCTAGGGAAAATAAGGCATTTCCTAGTTAAGATTATATTTTATTTAAGGAATAAGGTAAACATACCTTACTGAAAGGAAGTATAAAGGTCAAGTTGCCAACTAATATTGTTTTATATAAAATAATTATTGTTATATTTAAAACTAAATAAAGCAAACCAAAGATTAATATAAAATTATTGTTTTATGTAAAATTAAATAAAATAGGGTAAAATCTAATAAATCATTATTGCTTTATATCAAAATAAATAAAGCGAATTGAGAACGAATATTCCTTTTAATTCTAAACATGGGTGAGATGACAGTAATGACTTCTCAGCTATCATTCCCCTTTGCAAACTTCTGCACCATACTAACGAAACGGCTTCAATAACAAAAGGATGTCTTTGGATTTTAATAAATCAATAGATATTTCAAATTCTGTACTTTTCAGGAATACTATTTAAAATTTTCCAGAATACCGAAATTCTAGATTTAAGAACCAACAATTAAAAAATAAATGTCTAAAGATTTTGGAAAATCAAAAACCAAAAGATAAATATTCAAGGATTTTGAAAAATCAGTAATAGAAGGATAATTGATAATTGGGAAATTAATAAACATTTAAAAAAAAGGCTAAGTTTTGCATGGCGCCTGCAAAAAAAATTTCTACAAATTTCATATAAAATATATTAACATATAGAAAAATCTTTTAATTATTAAAGTGTTAACGCAATCAGGATTTTTATGGCGTATGTTAACAAATTTTGTCTGAAATTTGTAGAATTTTTCTTTCAAGCAGTTTTTGTAATGACGATTAAATTACTATATTACATCTAATCGTTTGAAATAAGATATATTGAAATTTTATTACAGTTTATTTTTTCCACTATAACAATTTTTATTTTGTATGAAATCATCAGTTAATTTTACATAAATAATACAACTTTAAGCACAGGTACTTATAAGCAAATAGATAAATAAAACGAGACAACAAATCATAAAAAAACTATTTATTTTTTGCACATAAAATTTCAAACAAACCCTACTGTTACCAGGACAATACTTTACTTATAGTATCAAAAAATAACAACAATATGCAGCTTTGTTGCCATGACTACAGTCCATGGCCTCTAAATAATAAATTTTCTCTTCTAAATGATCAAGTTGTAGATGTATTAGAAATGGTTGTACTAGTAAAATATGTTGTCAACTATGTATACTTAGACAATTTACCATTTTCGTTTCGATATTCTTTAAATAAACAATTTGCATCCCCTAATGTATCAGGGGATAGAAGTGGCGAGGGAGGCAGACGAAGTCCAAGTCTTTATAGATGAACCTGCATTGGTCGAACCCCTTTATATAATTTTGGTCTGTGAGTTATTACTCAAAAATGCACGAATAAGAAAAAATAAGCGTGTCCTTTTCTCTTAACTCAAAATTTGAACATTTTTGTCAAAATCTAGATGAAAGACAATCCTTCAGTTTGTCCGCACGCATGTGAACTCGATAAGTCAAAAACGTAAAGAGCTATGGGAATGAAATTTGGTACACAGGTTTTTCATCAGAAATGTAAATATATATTGTACTTTGCATCAAATCTATGCAAGATATGTCCTTTTATTTATTTATTTATTTTACCGGCGTTTTGGCATAGGGGTAGCGCATCTTCCCCGTGATCTGGCAATCCCGGGCTCGAATCCCGGTTCGGGCATGGTTGTTCTTCATCTGTATTCTATCTGTGAGGTGCATGAATGCGCCCCCCTGTGAAAAGGGGTTGTGCAAGCAAATGTGTGTGAGTTCTTCATATGAGCTAGAAGTCAGACTTCCGCCCTCGGGTGCTCAGGGGTCTTTACCCTCAGAAGCTACTGCACCCCCTTTCCGTGGAAACGCGGACACGACATCGTCATCATCATATGTCCATTTTTGAGTCTGTATATTCGCATATCTACAATTTTCATGTAAAAACTATATACCAAATTTCATCCTTTTAACCATAAAACTATATACCATAATTTCATCCTTTCTGATTTATCTTTGTCACAGAAAGACAGACAGACTCACATTTTTCAAAAATGTGTTTTTCGAATTCAAGGTGGTCAGAAACGTGGCGATTCGTCAGAATCTCGAGTTCCAATCTTTCGAAGGTTACTATTCTTTCTCTATAATATGAATACTAGAACACAGAAAATAATTGAGCATCTGTCGATTCGTATTTTCGAATTCATGGATACGAAACCAATTCAAAAATACCACGACTTAAATCAATGAAATTTGCCAAGTGTTCTTGTTGCTAAAATTGAAGTTCTCTGCCAAATTTTGGTTTTAATAGGTCGGGAAAAAAAGTTCAAAATGCATATCCGATTTTTCTTTACTAAGAAGCACAAAGCTCTCATATGTATGACTCTGAAAGTGAAAATCTAATCAATCGTGGCATTCACACCTTTGATCAATGCGCACAATTTTATGCGAGACCTTGATGGAAGATATGCGAGCAAATTTTGACGAGACCATTCCCATTGGTTTCTTTAAACTTCCATGCAGTAAGTGACCACATAGACATCTTCAAGCGCTAATGCAACAGGTGTCTCATTAACAGAACTTTTAATGTTGTAATCGGCTTTTTAATATTGATTTTTATTTTGAATCATTGTCTTCTTCAATGTCATTTTGGAGACGCGTGCTGAAATAAATGGAAGTGGAAAAGTTTCAATTGAATATTCCTATCTTAGTCACGAAGATTTCCGGATCAATAAATAGCTGCTCAATATATATTCCCTTAAACTTAAAACATTTTATTGATAAGTTGAATGTCATTTTGCTGATAAAAATCGTTTGTAGGTCATTCTGATAGAATAACAAAATATTTCTTCTTTCTCGTATTCGAAGTATAGAAAAGGCATTGTAATCATCTCAATATTCGAACACCAGATTTTGACAAATCTCTACATTTTAAGGATGAGAGTTCGAAAACACGTTTTTAGAAATTGTTCGTCTGTCTTCCGTCTGTTTGCCTGTCCGTCGGTATGTCTATGGCAAAGATAACTGAAAAACGCTTTGAGCTAGACGGATGAAATTTGGTATACGGTCTTAACATCACAATTGTAGATTTCTGTCTAATTTTGATCAAAATTCATTCAAAGATGGTCTGTCTGTCCAGCTGTTCGAATATTAGTGAACGCTATAACTGCAAAACGAAGAGAGCTAGATGGATGAAAACCGGTACACAGATTTAATATCTATAGTATAGACACCTATTCAATTTTGAGCCAAATCCGGCAAGGGGTGGGCTGTCTGTTGGTCTCTACTTTCAAAAACTGGTAAAGGTGATAAATGAAATATTTAATAATTTAAAAATATCAAATTTGGTATGTGATTTTATAGCTAAAAGTGTAGTTCGGTTGAAATTTTTGTTTCAATTGGTTTGGGGAAATGTGTCTAAACCACAAATTCTATTTTCAGTTACTATTATCCGCATGCCAGTGGTTATTCGACAAAAAATCTCCCAAGAATAACATCATTGATTCAATAAAAATGCTAAATTCACACCAAATGTTAATATTTCGTCACTATTGCAAGGCCATGTAAGTCGCTCACTGGGATAATACCTTTCATAGAAGTATGCAAGTAAGTTTTAGGAAATCGCTGTCGATATTTTTTAAAAAGTGAACAGTGTTTTCGTTGATGTGCGCAAGATTATTGCAGTATTTTTATCTTCTTCGATGTGCGCAAGATTATTGCAGCATTTCTATGTTCATTGATGTGCGCGAGATTATTGCAGTATTTTTATCTTCTTCGATGTGCGCAAGATTATTGCAGCATTTCTATGTTCATTGATGTGCGCAAGATTATTGCAGTATTTTTATCTTCTTCGATGTGCGCAAGATTATTGCAGCATTTCTATGTTCATTGATGTGCGCGAGATTATTGCAGTATTTTTATCTTCTTCGATGTGCGCAAGATTATTGCATTATTTTTATCTTCTTCGATGTGCGCAAGATTATTGCAGTATTTTTATCTTCTTCGATGTGCGCAAGATTATTGCAGTATTTTTATCTTCTTCGATGTGCGCAAGATTATTGCAGTATTTTTATCTTCTTCGATGTGCGCAAGATTATTGCAGTATTTTTATCTTCTTCGATGTGCGCAAGATTATTGCAGTATTTTTATCTTCTTCGATGTGCGCAAGATTATTGCAGTATTTTTATCTTCTTCGATGTGCGCGAGATTATTGCAGTATTTTTATGCTCATTAATGTGCGCAAGATTAATGCAGTATTTTTATGTTCAAAAATTAGCTAAGTATTTTAATTCTTTTTTTATTAATTAGAAAGAAATTCTCGAAATTTATAAGATGGATAACCAAAAAAATAGGAGAACTTCAACATATTGCGTACTAGTTACTCTTGGTGACCAAGTGGCTAATGGGGAATTTTTTTTATGTGTTTTAATTATTAATTAAATCTTTCAAGCATAACATCGATTCATTCCCTCAGTAAAGTATTTTTAAACATCAAATTGTATCCTACGTTAAGGTCATATTTCTATAATAATTTTGCAATAGTTTGCATCATTTCTGTTCATTTCATACATAGGAATTGCTAATACCGTTAAATCACTTGCAACTCATTTATGCAATCATTCCATTTAAAGCCTAACCTGTCCGTTTCATTTATTTGGAATCAAAATTTGTTAAGGTAAGGTAATTTCATGTTCTGATTTTTCATATAAACTAAACAGAATCTTTTTTTTTTTAGTTTACAACAATTGGTTGAAAATTTTAAAAATCATGCAAACATATACTTACGAAACATTTTTTTAAAAAAAACCATTTGCTTAAAAAAACGTTCTAGCAGTATTTATTGCTTCCTTGTTGGAAAAGGGCAAACACATAAATAACACCTACATAATTTATGAACAGGTTGTAGGTGTGTCTGAACCGTGATTGAATTCCCCAATGCAAATGCCTAAATCTAGCTCTGCTTCGAATCCCCGATTTAAATTCATGATGACGTCTTGCCAAATATCATGAGTCATTTCAGATTTCAAATCTCCATCCTTAATTTAATAAATCACATATTACTATTATGTGAAGCTGAAACCTATGATAATGTACTTACAGTATAATATTTACTATATCTAGATACATAGATTTAACTTTCTTTACTTTCTAGTATACAAACCAAAACTGCCTTAATTTTCAATAAACTCCAACGCGACATTTTTATATATTGTAGCGATTGAGATGCGCGAGGATAGAACCTGGGACCTTGTGGTTCGCAGCTCAGTAACATGACCACGATACAAAAGCAAATGCTCGGGTACAGTAGTTATTAATTGGCTTATAAGCTATTCACCACAGACTCTCCCTCCAGTGAGTCGGAGGTGAGACGAACGATATGTCTGTTGAGTGGTGATGTATTAGCTGTTGATTCTAATGTGCCTGTACCCATTTGAGTCGCGCCAAGCGTTATGGCGAGCATGTGTGGGTGAGTGGTTGCTGATGTTGTTGCTGCGTCAAGTGAATCTGACGACTTTGGGTTGCTGCGGCCTTTTTGTGTTGCTGCATCAAGTGAATCTGACGATTTTGGTTGCGGGTAGATGGCGCCACAACAGCGGTTCGAAGGTTAAAGGTTCATCGTCCGAGGTCACCAAAGTGGCGAGTTGGAATGAGCGAAGATAGAACCTTACAGTCCAGTAACATGACCACAATACAAAAGCAATTGCTCGGGTAGCGTAGCTGTTAACTGGCTTATAAGCTATTCACCACATTATCTCCTCGTTTTCGACTTCCAGAGTCCGAAAAATGCCTCTTTGGAACTATGTTTATCTGCCCGTCCTTAACCATAATAACCCAAAAACGCGTTCAATTATGGCAATGAAATTTGATTTTTTGAAATCTTAACACCATATTTGTAAATTCTTATCAAACTGTGAAAGACATGTCTGTTTCTCTTCTTATATGTGTATATGTCAACACAATAACTTAAAGAGTTCTCTTCGGAGCTTTCTCTTAAACTCCCTAATGATGTTGTTAAAGAAATTGGTTTAAAATTTGATATATAGATCGACTATTTGGATACATAAACTATGCAACAAATTTTACTCACCTAGATCTTGGTGGTTTCTAGTCATCATATTTCGTTCATTTGGTTAGACAACTTCTTCTGGATGTATTCCGTTTAAAATTTGATAAAATCTAAAAGTTTGATGATAAGACTACATACTGAAATTCATTTGTCTAACTCGAAATGCTTTTAAGTTCTTGAGTTGATAAAGAAACAGAGCAACATAAAAAAAGACATAATTCCAAAAATGTGTTTTTCGGATTCAAGTCTGAATTTCAGGCCAAAATCTCGAGGGTAAAATGTTTTTGACGGTTACAATTCTCTTTGTGTACGGGGAAGCAAAACTCAACAAGTTATAGTGCTAACATTTGGATATAAATTTATCATTAGAATTTGGACCAAATTTGCAAAAGGAGTAATTATTTATGTCATAATATTATCTGGTATATGAAATCGATATTCAGAAAAAATAAGGGCTTAGACAAATAAAATTTGGTATCCTATCTGTCATGGATAATTGTAGATTATCAAATTTCGATCCAATAAAAGGCATTCAAAATGCATATTCAATTTTTTCATTACTTTATGAAGCACAAAGCGCGCAATATTACGTCTTTGCATCTAATGAAGAGCCATTGACGCGGACTTAGATGAACTTCGAGGATTCGCAGCTTCCCTCTTAAAAACCCTATAATGGAATGCAGAGGAAAATAGAAAAGAAGATGCAAGATTCTCTAAATATACAAGAAAATCTAAGACCAACATTTCTAATTGGACTGTTATTATATTAATTTAAGGGTCTATAGGACCTGTAACTGTTAAAATAAACATCAAAATGGGTCAAATGCGACCCTCCCTAGCGTAAGAAAAAATTCTTAATATTTTTTACCACAGTTTTATAAGATGTTTAATCTTATAATTATGAACTTTTAAGTCAGTCAAATAATTTCATTAATCAAAATATACTTGGAAAAAAAAGAAACTTATTTCGTATAAATTGTTGAAGACAGAATTTACTTGCGAGTAAAAGTTTTCAGAAAATAAGCAACTTACATTGACAGATATTGTACCAAATTACTCCCAAAGACATAATTTGACAATCAAGCAAAGTGATAGATATTTTAATAGATTTACTGGAGTTATGTTTTTAATACATGATAACGCTTCAAACACATTTTTAGCATATTAGTAGCACTAAAAAAGTATATGTAATAATGATTTGATTTTGCATAATTTTCTTTCATAATTTCATAAGGTTACCTAAAAAAATTTCATATGGATACTATGAACCATTTTTGCTAAATCCTGTGTACAAAATCTGAAAATATAATATTGAGAAAAATAATTTTAAATTAAAAACCCCTTTATTAAACTTCTCTGTTTACGAATGCCACAGTCAAATACCACTTACCGTCACGTTTCTAAGTGAAAAATCAACAATGACATCACACTTTCGATTATATCTTTTAAACTAATTAACGTACACACATTTGCAATACTTTAAAATATTCAGGTTTCAGCTAAAATGAAACTATAAAAAAAAATCGAAAATTTAAAGATTTAAAGGTCCTATAGATATGCTCTTTCTTATGTGATTTATAATGACTTCAGAATCAAGGTGATAATGCTTAAAAATCTTATTCAATTTTCATTCAAAATATGACACTATCTTTTGGCTATAATATACGTATCTCCTTTTTAATCTAAGAAATAAAAATACACTTTCATAGATTTTTTTCTAGATAAAAAAATAACTTCCTGATGTAGAGTTTTTATTATTAATAAATCTATTGCGAGTTTATATTGACTAATTTTGTGCAATCTAAGAAATGTTTGCGGAAAAAAATTCAGGGAAAACTTTCAATTTTGAAAGAATTCACAATTTTTGATCTAATTGGGATATTTTACTTATTAACTTGTCAAAAATTCAACTGCAAAACTATCAATCTTTTATTCGAAAAATCGTTTGTTTTTAAATAACAATTCAAAAATCAGAATTATCGGCTAACAATTCAATAATTTAAATGGAAAAATATTCTGTCTTAATAATAAAGAGTTCCTCGAGCAATGTTTCAATGTGCGGTGAATATTTCCTTTTATAAAAGATTATTTGTACGTGAATAAAATAAGGGTAATGTATCAAAATAAATTATTCTGTAGTATCAAAATATTTAAAATAAAATATCCTTGCTAAGTTCCAAAGCAAGCACATCTAAATTTTTTCTAAATATCTATCTTGAGATTCCGGAATCTGCAAAACAGTTATTATTCTATTTTAGTATATAAACCACAAATCATTCAATCAATTCATAAGATGCAAAAAAAAAAAAATGTTAGAAATTATATTTTTTTATACATTTAAGAACAGGCATTATAATATTTTAATATTCTGCTCCAATTTTATGCAAATAATGCAATAATTTTTATTCTATTTTTGTTTTATAATAAAATGTTTAAAAAAAACATTTATAATAAATTATTTTGTAGTTTCGAATATTCAAAACAAATTATTCTTGCTATGTTTTAAAGCAAGCAAATCTAAATTTCTAGAATTTCAAAAGAATTATTTTGGAATTTCTGTACCAATATTATTAAAATGATTCAATAATTTTTATTCTGTTTTTTTAATAACAAAATGTTTACAAATCTGATCAAAACAAAAAATGGTGTATTGCATTAGTAAGAGAAGTATATCTCAAAAAAGACTGTTTTATCATGCCAAAATATCCCAAAGATGCCATTATTTCCAAAATCCTTAATATAAATAAATGTCAAATTCCTCCACCACCTAATGACTGAAATAAATTACCCTTCAATTTCAAAAAAATTTACAGTTTATATTCAACAATGAACATTACTTGTATAATTAAACCTAATTTAATATGACAAAAATATTCAAAAAAGAAATACCTAAAATAAATTAATCTGCCATTTTAAAATATCCAAAAAAACATTTATTTTTCCTAAATTTTAAAATAAGTAATAGACAAATTGATTTTTAACATCGAAAACAAACTCTTCCATTTCAAAAACACATGCGAATTTCTTATTTAGACTTTGTATTTAATAATGACTTAGAAAATGTGGAAATTTCATTAATCTCCGAATCATTAATCTAATTAATTTCATTAATCTAATATTATTTCCTTTCTGCAATTTGAAAATATGCAAAAGAAATCATTATTTCTAAAACCTGAAGTACAAATAAAATTCAAATTCTACCTAAATATCCAAACCAACTATTCTTCAATTCCAAAAACAAATAATTTTGTAATTTTTATTTTAAAATGGACTTTCGCTTAATAATAGAACCCTATAATAACAAAAAAAAACACCCTGAAATATCTTAAATAAATTAATAAACATTTTGAAATGTTCAAAAAGAAATTATTCATCCTGTAATCCAAAGTAAGTAAAAGATGAATGAATTCAAAAAAAGAATGAATCCATCAGGAAATTCAAAAAAGTAAAAAAGTAAAAGATGAATTTTTTCTAAACATCAGAAAAAATATTTCATTTCAAAAACATACAAGTCAATTCTTTATTCAGTCATTGTATTTGACAAGAAGTTTGTTAATGACAGAACATTCATAAATCTATGATTAGCAAAATCTTAAATAAGGCTATATTTCTTTTTCTGCACTGCTTCTGAGGTCACGCAATTAGAGTTTTTCTTAACTTCACAAGAAATATTTTTTTCTTATAATTATTTTTCCGTGGATATTCTGGACATTAAATCTGTGAACGATAAGTTAATCCAGAGCACGTACGATTTGCGTGTTTGTAGACCTCCGTATCCATGGAGTCGAGAAATTTTCGAGACTCTTGGTTTTTGCTGAAAAGAAAATTAACCATCGGATTTTCCAGTAAGCTTTTGTCATTGCCAGAGTGGCAATGAAAAGGAACAGATTGAAATTTTGTTGGAGCTTTGTTTCGAAGCTCCAACTATCTTGGAAAATCGTCTGAAATTCTAATTTCGTAATGGTATATTTGAAGATTATTTTGCATTCTAAGAAGTAGGCTAAATTTCGCTCCATTCAAGCTTAAAAGGTAAGTTCTAGGATCGTAACATAATGTTAAATATAGCACCTATGCCTTTTGTCCTGATTTTATTGACAGATACGCGCACAAGTGTTACACTTATAATCTATTTATAGTTCTGACCGGAAGAACAGTTGTTTAATCTTTTTTTTTTCTCTCTGTAGAAGAGTTTATCAAATTGTCTGCAATTTCCTGTGACGTGTAAAAGAAAAAAATTAACAGAATGCTTTTAAAATTGATTGTAGAATATAGCTCAGAAACTGAAATGTTGATTTAAAGTAAAAGACTTTTATTTTGATTAGCAAAATAACTTAATTGGTTAAAATAACTTAGCTTGGTTTTCGATATTCACCAAAATTATATTCCACGAAAACAATATACATATTCTAAATACATGCTTTCTTTTCTGTTAAAAATGTAACAGTATTTCAAAAGTCTCTATCAAGTATTTTATTCTATACATTTTCAAAAATTATTCCTAGTTAAATATTCACTGATTCAATCATTATTATATAAATAATCGATTGCAGTTAGATAAAAATCCAAAAAATTATTTAGAAAATGCTGTTATTCTATTTTAGTTCCACCTTAAATTAATTATTAATATCCTATTTTTTTTCCTCCTTGATATATCATTCATTCATCAGAAATGGATAATTAATTTACAGTCTTTTTTTTTTTCAAATTCGAATTCTAGATGTTTGACAATTGCTTTTGTTTATTAATATTATTTCAAATCATTTCTAATTTTGCGCTTTCTTTATCTAATAGATTTAATATTCTCGAATGATCAAACTGATTAAAGTAGAAATTAAATCAAACATTGAATTCTTCTGAATGTCGAATTTTTTACCTTCATTCAAGATTTAATTTGATTGAAATTCAAACTCGTGTTATTTAGGAATTTTAAACAGATATCATGCAATTTAAAGTCTTGTGCAATCCAGAGATAAGTATTTTTTATTTTAAATGAAGTTCACTCTTTTTTACATTTCTAATTATGATTTCAAATTTTCATGGAAGTAATAACTTAACATAATGTCAGTATATTTTGCGAAAGTTAAATTAAAAAGTCTAACATTTGTATTTATGTTGCATTCCTTAGATAATTTAAAAAAACTTTTTTTATTGTTGCTGCGTTAGCAATATTCTACTATTTTTGCATAATTATTTCAAGGATGGATTCAATTTGTGATCATTTTCAAAAATATCGCCAGACGTAATTTTCTTTAAATAAAACCCTGAAGTTTAATATTTAATCATAAATTATTTTGAGATGTAGCACGTTTAGTTATTTGCTTTTAAAACTAATACTGTTCTAAGAATTGAATAATAGTAAAACTAGACCACCATTATCTGATTTGTTTCTTATTTTTCACTCTTTTGACCTTGAAATCAATTTGTGTTTCAGGAAATAATTTCTAGCAGGCACTCGGCGGTAAAAGAATTAATTCCAGCAATTATTCAAACTCTGCAAGAAATGTTGATTCTTTCTTATCTATTGAAGAAATACTTACTAAATCGGCCAAAATTAAAAGGAAGTTATTTACAAAGGATATTATATTAGTAAAAATAAAACCAAGTTTTTCATTTTTTTAAATTAATTTTAGTCATTCGTTCCACTCTTCCTTCATTTTTTACCTTCTAGAGCACGAAATAAACAAAACAGTAAAGAATTATACACTGTAACTGTCAAAAACTTTGAACTCGATATTTTGAAGGATTTTTGCATTTTAAACCTCTTTGAATCGGAAACATTCATTTTTGAGGTTGTTTTGTACATGATCTTTATTTAAAATTTGTAAATTTCTATCAATTTTTAAATGAAATACTTTCAGAGCAAGTGCGTTCGAAATGTCGACTGTTAGTATGAATTTAGCATTTTTATTGAATTTATCATGTTATCCTTGGTAAGCTTTGTGGTGATTAATCCCTGTTATGCGGTTAATATTTCCAAAAATCAGATTTGTATTTTAAATATGTTTCCCCCAACCACTTGAAACAAAATTTAACACAGAAATTACACTTGTAAACACAAAATCAAAACCAAATTTGAATATATTTTAGTCATTGCATTTTTGGGCTATCGCATCTGCATACTTCTGAAAGTACAGATTCTCATATGGTCATTTCAATGTTCGATTGCACTCAAAATTTGACAAGTTTCTATACTATAGATTTAAATCTGTGTTTCAAATTTTATCTGTTTGGCTCCCTTTGGTTTGGGGTTACCGTGTTGATTTATAATCCAACATTCGGACAGACAGACTTCCTTTGAACGAATTTTATTCAAATATGATGGATATCTGTAAGGTTGGTATAAAGACTAGATACCAAATTTCATCTGTATAACTGAAAGCGTTATTGACATAACGCCAAAAATGTCTTTCTTGTACTCAGAGTTACAACTGTCATTCAGTTAAAAATTCACATACCAAATTTGATATATTTAAGTCATTGTGGCTTTGAGTTATCGCTTTTACATGTTTCCGACCGACAGACTGTCAACCCCTTGTTGAATTTCACTCAAAATTTGATAGATATCTTAATTATGGATATTAAATGTTATCCACTTTGCACTCTTCAGTTTTTATTATCCTGTTAACTTATATTCGAACAGCCGGACAGACAGACTTCCTCTAATTAGAATTTGCTCAAAATTTGATAGAAATTTGCAACTTTCGTGTAAAGACCGTGTATCAAATTTCAAAAACCAGCTCAAAGCGGTTTTGAGTTATTCTTGATAAACAAACTTATTTTTAAATGAGTTTGGGTGATAGGTGTCTATAAAATAGGTTTTAAATCCGTGTACCGAATTTTATTCCTGTAGCTCCCTTTGTTTTGTTGTTATTTTGTAAATTTCTATTCGAACAGCTGGACAGACATACTTCTTCTGAACGGATTTTGCCCCCAGGAATCTACAAATTTGGCGTAAACCCAGTATTTTTATCCTTCTAGTTCAAAGCATATTTCTGTTATATTTATCAAAGAATCACAGACATAATGCCAAAAATATGTTTTTTTTTTGTACTCAGGGGGAGGGGTGGGGGCTTAAAATGTGGAGATTATTCCCCAACATCTCGAGTTGGAATTTTTTGACGACAACACTACTTTCTTCATATTTCGAATAAGAGAGAGAGAAAAAGAAAAAAAAAACTTCTTTTTTCAACCTGTTTGCGCAACTTTTTTCTACACCATTCAGAATTCTATATGAATTGCTTTTAAGCGGCTCCGTCGCTTCCTATTAATTCGACGCTTCCTCAATTTAAGCTTAATGGCTGTTTTCATACATATTGGGACGAATGCTTCGTGGAAACATTATTTCTGTCCGTCTGTCTTAACACAGTCAGGCCGGCTCAAGGACGTACGTTTCCATGGTGTAAGGTTAGTTTTCAAGGATGCGGTATGTTAATACGCGTTAATAAATTCGTATTCACACAGAAGGAGGTCACCACATTTGGGACGGACAATGGGTCGTGTCCAGCCAGAAAAAAGGAAATGCATATTAAAGCCGGTATTTCAAAGATAACAAGAATTAGTTAAATTTACGAAAAAGGAGGAGATTTTAATTTATTTTTTTGAAACATCATGTTCAGTTGATGAGTCATTAATTTCAAGTGTGTCAGGCTTAACATTGTCGACAAAATATTAACGTAACTGAACTATCTAAGCGATAGTAGAGATAAATATAAGAAAATGTGTAAAAATCTAGGTACTTATTTACTTCTAGCTTAATTTTAATTAAAAATTAAATGAGTGAAATTAAATGACATTATAATTAAACTTTAATTCATTTCTACTAATAATAAATGAGAATATATGCATGCTGATGCTCTACGGGAGATCATTTGACTTAAGACAACGAAATTTGATCCAGATTTATTTTAACCCTTTAAATGGACATTTTTTTCTAGTCATATTATGTTAAAATATTTTTAGGCTTGAAATTAGAATAAGAAAAGGGATTCATTTAGCTTGTTAGATAAATTTAATTTGATTAATTAACTAATTTGGTTCATTAATAATGAAGTAACAAATCAAGACACATCATTTTGTCTGAGATAAAGAACTGAAGCATCTAAGTTTCTGACTTACTACAAAAATGTGTCAGAACTTATGCCAACCTACATAATTTCATACAAAGATTGATAAATTTGGTGAGAAGCATACTTCCTATGGTTCGCAAAAAAAATTTTTGTTTGAAATTTTTATTTAGAAATTTTAATAATTAAAAAGCAATGATAAATCTAAGAAAATGAGTGAAAATCTAAGTATTTATTTATTTTAGAACTCTGTTAAAATTTAGATTAATCAATTGTCTTAAACGGCAATATGTAAACCATTTTAAAATTTCAAAAAACTGGAAATTTTTATGACATCAATTTAATTTCTAAACTTAATTCCAATTCATTTCTCAATCAATTTTTTTCCCTAAATTTTCGCAATCTTCTTTAATTATTTTTTACCTAATTTTCTACAGTAAATTTTATTGTTGTAAAGGCATTTAAAATGTTTTAAACAGGATATTTTCTTCCATTGTTGAAAGCGTAGGAAGAAATATTCTGCAGATTATCTATGCAATTAATATGATGAATTAGAAAATGAAATTACATTAACGCAAAAAATATCATGCAATTTGAAATAGATGACAAATTTTTTTAATGACACTCGATTCCATTAGAAGATAGAAGAGATTATTTAGTCATTTATAATGTATCATGATTACGCTACTTTCATGTTTATATTCAATATTATTTAAGCTGATGCTCGGTGTCAAGATATTATCGTTTATTTTGCATTAATTTGCTGTTTTGGTTGGCAACAGCTTTTTGTGGACGATCTTATTATTAATTTTAATTCGAGCCAGAAGTTATGCAGAATTCTTTTTGTAAATATAATTTACAAATTTTATAGTTTCGAGGTGGGTTTTTTTTCAAAGGCATTTTAATGGAATACCCTATTATTGTTAATGGTCTGGCAATGTTAGTTGTTATTGTTAATGGTTAAAGCAGCTAGTTTTTTATTGTTAATGCTAATTTAATTATTATTGTTAATAGTCTAGCATTGTTAATTATATTTGTTAATGGTTAAAGCAGCTAGTCTTGTAAGGATAATTACTTACAAACTGCTAGAAATAAATTTCTACAAAATTATAAACCGATTTGAATATAAATGTGATTTTTTAAGGATGATTACATAAGAACTTCTTTAAATAAATGTGTTTTAAAATTATCAACCTCTTCGAACACAAACGCATGCTTTTAAGGATAATTACTTATGAACTGCTTGAAATAAATTTGTATACAAATTATCAACCGATTCGAAGACAAAAGGTAATACTCAATGTTTGTAAGTACTTCAATTACTAAGTGAACGTATTTCACCAATTACACTTGACATAGTGTTAATATTTTCCAAACATTTTTGTAATTTTTACAACTTTGTTTATTTAGCAATTTGGCTAAAAATATTTTTTGGAAAAGTAAAGCAAAGTATGATCTTCCAGATAATTATGACATTATTAATTAAAACTGATAGGTATTTTAACACCAAAATAATGTTTAATTTCCAGTTACGTTTCATATAATTATTTAAATGCGAAAACACAAGCCAAACTGTAATCATTAAAGATAGCAGAATATGACTACATTATAATTTATTCTAACGAAATCGAGGAGCAGAATATGATGATGGCGACGGTTTCTTAACAAATGCCAAAAATTACGCCAGCCAGATAAAGAACGATATTTCTTTTCTGAAGACATCTGGGTTTCCTAACAGTAACCCTATTGCATATTCAGCGTATAACGACCTCAAATTCAAGAACACAATTCAGGCCTTGCAAAACTCGAGATAAAACTGAAAGAACAACAACAACAACAAAAAAATGCAATGAATTTTTTTAAAAAATAGCAATTTCAAACTTGATTAAGTTGACAGGATACGCAACAAACTATCCGAAATTTCCTCACATTATTTCTAATGAAGATATAATCCCCCTTTTCCTCGCCTAAAATTGGAGACCTTGCCACAAGATTGATAAGGCTATGGATGTTCAAATTTTTATTGTCAGAGCCCCGTACATAAGAGTTTTCTGTTCTTTAGTATAATAGAAAAAACAAAATATGCATTTTTGACGCCTTCCTACCGTATGAAATCAAGATAAGCAACAATTGTATTTACACGCACCAGATTTCATTTATCTAAATCATTGCATTCTACAATTTCAGTCAGCTCATTTAACATGCATGAGAAACTGCAGATTGACAGACATACAAACTCTTGATGGATGTGGCTCATATTTTGATTTATTGTTTTCACTTATACTCCTTTAAAAGAAAGGCTTCTAAGTGTATTTCGCACAAAATTTGATAGAAATATGGTTTTGAGATCGCATACATTTCATCTGTATAGCTCCAATATTAAGTTACCAGTTCAGCTATTACTTTCTTGTTAGCTAGTATAGAGAGAGAGCATATCTTCAAAAAATTTGAACTCGAGACTTTAGCGAATCTTCATGTTTTAGGCCTTCTGAGTTACAAAAATACATTTTTAGAAAATATCTGTCTGTCTGTCTGTGAAAAAAAAATAATTTAAAAACGCTTTGAGGTAGATGAGGTGAAATTTGATATGCGTTCTTTACACCAAATTTGCATATTTCTATCAAAATTTGAGTAAAATCTGTTCAGTGGAAGTCCGTCAGACCGATTGTTTGAATATAATTTAACACGACGCCTACACAACGAAGAGAGCTAGATAGATAAAGTTCAGTACACATATTTAACATCTATAGTGTCGTATCGAATTTTGAGGCAAATCCAACTATGTGTTGGCTGTCTGTATGTCTGTACTTTCAAAAACTAGTAAACAAGATAATTCAAAAACGCAGTGACTTGAATATATCATATTTGGTATTTTAAGGGATTCAGGTTATTTTAAATATTTAAATAAAATTAAATGTCTAACCTAGTTTAATGTATATTGGGATTGACGACAATGTTTTATTTTCAATTGACTAGTCAGAATAGTAGAAACGATTCTTCTGTTACACGTTACTATGATAAGAGAAACTTTCCATGCTATTTTAACATGTTTGACAAGTAAAAAAAAAATCCTTATTCTGTTAAATAAATATCTAATAGACATTGAGATTTATTATCACTTCAATTAAAAGACGAATCCATTATAGTAGACTGCCAATAAGGTACAAGCTATAATGTATGTTGACCTTAAAAGCTCTTAATTTTTTTTTCATTCTCATGTACGATACAAATAGAAAATACTTTTTTTTTCAGTTATTACGCTTACATACCTTCGAATAAACAAATCGATAGACGGTCTATTCATTCGCATGCTTCTTCATAAAGTAATTCCACTTCGATTGTTTCAGGAACCTCCATATTTCAGACCCTTCATGAGTCCAATAAATACGTTTTTTCCCTGTCCGTACATAAGATAATAAAAAAACATTGGGCTAAACGAATGAAATTTAGTACGTAACCTTCACACGAAATTTAAATTTGTATCAGAATTTGAATCCAATCACAAGAAGTTTATTACCAATCTATCTATACTAAGCAAGTGAATATTATAATTACAAAATGAAAATAACTTTATAGATAAAATTTCAGGTACACACAGATTTAATATCTAATGTGCATATCTGTATTAAATTTTGAACCAAATGCTTCATTAAGTTGACCGTCTGTCGGTTTGTGCATTGGCGTACAAGTAAGTGCTTAGCTCGGGAACTAGAAAACGCCCATGTGAGGGAATTAGAAAATAAAAATCCAAACACTTGTGGCGTTTACAGCCTTAATCAAGATGTACAATTTTGTACTATAGTGAGAGGGGAAAATAATATTTTTAATAAGGAATTGAGAGAAAGTTTTGGAAAGATCACTGCTGCCGGCTTTGTAATGTATTTTCCTTGTTCACTTATCAAACACAATAAATGCTACGATTTATTTAACTATAGCATTGCTTTAGCATATAAGTAAGTGTATTAAATAGCACCAAGGATATATCTAGACATAATTTAATTTCTGTCTTTCATACAACAAATCTTGTTGGTCAACCTTTTGATTGTTTTTATTTGATAAATGATTAGCATTTTCAAATCTTAAGGCAATCAGTATTTCAATATTCGTTTGTTAAGAAATCGATTTCCAGTATTTTCTCGTGTGTCCTGAAATTTTGTTTAATTAATTTTTTTATGCAAAATTTTCCACCTGCTTCAGTGCGCGTTGGGTTCATCTCTTACCACCTGCCTACCTTTCGTAACTCGTACAACCTACGCATCTCTGAATCACCACTCTTAATTTTTTTGTTTTTGTTTCGATTGTTTCTTTAGCAACTAACTCTTCTGAAAGACTTCCTGAGAGGCTGAAAATACTATCATAACCATATTAGGAAATTTCGATAAAATGGATTATTAACTTGTTTACTAGAGTCAAACTGGTTTGATTCCTTCTAGTAATTTCTATTTTGGAATAATTAATTTTATTTATTTATTATTTTCATGTACTATAGCATTAAATAAGCAAAAAAAAAAAAAAAAATCAAACTCAAAATTTTGATTGAGTTTTATGTTTTATTGCATATAAAATAATTGAAACTGTAATAATCATAAATAAAATATGGCAGCAACTTTTTTAAAAATGTGGAAATGAAATGAAAAGAAGCATTGCAGTTAAACTGATATAACTGATTTTTTTTTTATTTTAAGATGAAAATATTTCGCCTGTTAATATTTATGGATATAAAGATTTAAATTCTTAATTACAAATTATTGAAAAAGATATTTCGATCGTTCTGGTTTTAAAATTAGAGAGAAATGTTTGAATATTTTGATCGAATTTCATGTTTCATTACCAATAAAATAAATAAAATTGTAATAATGATAAATAAAATATGGAAGTAATTTGTTTTTAAAATGTTTAAACCAGGAAACGAGGCATCGCAATTAAACTGATATAACTGATTTTTGTTTTTAATTTTAAAGATGAAAATATTTCATCGGTTAATATTTATGGACAGAAAGATTTAAATTCTTAATTAATTACAAATGAATGAAAAAGATGTATCAATCATTCTGGTTTTTTAAAATTAGGGAGAAATGTTCGAACATTACGACGAAATTTCATATTTCATTGCCAATAAAAGAAATAAAATTGCAATAATGATAAATAAAATATGGAAGCAAATTGTTTTAAAATGAGAAAACCATTACGGTTAAAATGATGTAATTGATTTTTTTTGAATTTATGATGAAAATATTTCTTCGGTTAATATTTATAGTTAGAAAGTTTTAAATTTATGATTAATTATAAATGAGTGAAAAAGATATTTCGATCGGTTTTGTTTTAAAATTAGAGAAAAATGTTGTAATAATTGCCGCTAAAAATTTGAAAAAGATCATGGAGGAATATCGTTTTCAGGGAACTTCAATTTTAATTATTAAAACGTTTCTGGTTAGGAGATTGTTTTTTTTTTTTTAATTTCTCGATTTTCTATAAAATACTAAATGAGAAATATCAATTAAGTTAGAATTTTAATTGCTATATTCTCTTCAACGGTGCACTCATTTTTTTCTTCAATTATTGTCAGATAAATTATCGGAAAAATCACAACTTTCTTTATTAATTTTTAAAACTCGCCGCCAAAAATCGAATCACTATTAGGAATGCCTGTATGTTTCTTTTCTTGCATGACAAGAATGGCAATATTATAAGTTAGAAGGCAATATTATAAATAAAAAGGCAATATTATAAGTTAGAATTAACAAAGCATCACTCAAAAAAGACAGTTTAAAACTATGCCAACAAACACATTCTCTATTTCAGCATTTTGCGTATTTATTTTTCATCACAGAAAAGTATCTCATTTTTTTTCACTAAAGGCAGCTGAAATTCGGACACATCTGTCCGTACTACAGGAAAATATTTACAGACGAATTTCACCCTATCCCACACCCCCGTTCTTTCTCGTCACCATTCCCCGTCACAATGACAATAAATAAAACTCAGGGTCGAGCATTCAACAAAGTTGTCTTTGTTGGCGAAACGGAAATTATTTTCATTCACGGAATGGCATCATTATCTTGATGTCAATCAGAAGCACATTAACATCCATATTTAGATAAAAATGGAAACGAGTTTGTAGAATTTTAATTTAGTACAGCATTTGATTAAGCAACATCATTCATTTAAAGGAAATTAAAAAAAAAAAGAATTTCTGCTGTTTCGAAACAAATACCAGACTTCTGAATCGTATATCCATCCCTACTAACAATAAAGATAAATTTATGCGTGTTTTTCTTTCTTTTTTCTTTTTCTCTCTCTCTTTTTGTGTATTGGTGTTCTTCAGATAGTACCTTTTAACATAAAACTATCAAACCTGGCGCATATATACTTTGGAATGTACAACTCGGAGTGTTACTTAGAATATCTAATAGAATAGTAATTAAAAATTAAGCGGAATTTCGGTGTTTTTCTACGATAACTTCGAAGAATATTGTTGCACATAAATGGTTTTTACATCCTCTTAAAATTCAAAAAAGTTATATTTCCAATTATACTATTTTTTTTCTATATTTAAATGATTTTTAAAAATATCATTTGCATATTTTATAAAAGTATATTTCATAGTTGGAGTGAAACAAAAAATGTTTTTATTGTTGTCAGGAAACTAAATTTTTTTAATTATGTTTGTCTGTAAATACAACAGCTCAAAATTTTTTTGATCTAGATAGGATGAAATTTGGTATGCTATTTTAACACCACATTTCTGTCAAATTTTGAAAGAAATCTATTGAAAAGAAGTCTATCTGTCCAATTATCTGAATACAAGTTAACGTTAATAAATTGAAAACAAATTGAACAAATGAATAAAATTTGGTATAAGGTTTATTATCTAAAATGCAGATACGTATTAAATTTTAAACCAGATCCAACAAGGAGTTAGCCGTCTGTTTTTCACATACATGTGAAAGTGAGAATTCAAAAACACACCAACTAGGATAAATGAAATTTAGTACACCAAATGAAGCACATAAATTGTATATTTTTATTAAATTTTGAACAAATCTATGGAAAGGTTTACTGTGTATCTGTTTATTTTTCATATGCATGCAAACCAGATAACTCAAAAATACAATGTCTTAAAAAAGTGAAATTTGTTATGTGATCTAATGATTACAATTGTAATTCTATATCAGTTTTCGATTTCAATCAGTTAAAAAAAAGACGTACATTTCGATTTTCGATTTTCTGATTCATGTGTATTGACCACATCCCAAAGATTAATCCTTTCCTCCTAAAGACCGCCATTGATAACACTCTAATAGGTTCTTTTGTAACTATTATTCCACAATGGCGGTTAATACGATACATGTAACTGGATTTCTTTACTATTCTATGAAGCCCCCCATTCTCATGTTTTGTATTCTGAAAATGAAAACCTGAGCATTCCTGGCCTTGCCGAAAGTCCATAAATAATGTCATGCTTTTCACAATGAAAGTTCAGTGTAATAAGAAAAGGCCAAAAAAATGTAATACATATACGAAAAAAATTTAGCATGTAATATGGAAGAAAAAATGTTTCATTATAAAAGTTCGTGTGATGAGAATTTGGAAAAATAAATTCACAATGAAATTTAGTGTAATATAAAAATAAAAAAAGAATTAATATGAATTAGCCATTTTTTTTTAACAGTGAAAATTCATTATAACGCAAAAGCGAAAAAGAAAATGAAATAAAAATTTGAGTATTCGCAGGTTCACAGCCTTGTCCCTAGTTTTATGCCCGGAGGGGGGAGGAATAACTCCTTTATTAGCGAATAAGTGAGAGCGTTTTTTGAAATTGTTAGTTGCTTTTTTTTACACTCCCATCTTTTATCACGTCTAAATTTCATCCATGAGGCTAATATCATGTGGAAATGTATAATATGAATTCTAGTAGCTCGATTCAGATGTGGCCACTGAAAATTGGGATGTTTTCTTTCAATAAAGATATATTGTGACAAACAAAAATAATTTTCCACTTTTAAAATCATTAGAAAATAATATCTGAGTTCTCTATCGAGCTCTCATGGGGTTATTTATTCTTCATTTTTCTCAATAATAATGAAAAAAAGCATAATAAGTTGCAAAAGGAGTAATAGAAACAATTCAAGGTGGTTAGAAAAATTAGGAATGTCTGCAGGATAAAAAATGAAATACGAATGCTTTTTTGGTACGGAATGCCCCCCCCCAACTGGTAGAGAAGAAAGATAAGTTCAAGTTTATATTATTATTATTTTTTATTTTCTTGCATACGAAGTATAGAAAAAAAAAATACTTTAATCATCAAAAAATTTGAACCCGAAGTTTTAACATTCTTTTCATTTCAGATCTTCCTGAGACTACATTTATCGAATAAAGTGTGTCTATGAATACTATAACTCACAAGCGATATGAGCTAAATGGATGAAATTTGGTACGTAAACTTTACATCAAATTAGTAGAATTTTATCAAACGAAATCCATTAAGAAATTCTTTGCCTTGCTGCCTAAGTGGAAATGGCATCGATTATGTATAACTTAGAGAGCAAGATGAATAAAATTTGGTACACAGGTTTAGCGCTTAAGCTGTAAGTAGTTTCAAATTTTGAATCCAATCCTTAAACGGATTAAATGTCCATCACTCTGTATTTTTAATTCAAGAATGTAGTGACCTATATACATGATATTTATTGTAGATTTATTACGAAAATTGGAGTTCATTGTGAAATTTTACCTTTGATTCAATGAAAAATATAACTAAATTGCATATTTGATTTTTTTTATCTCATTCTATAATGAAGCACAAAACACGCATGCGCTTGACTCTGAAAATAAATTCTAAACGCGGGTTGTTCCCTGTATCGTCCGTCATTTTATTTCAAGGTCCATCATTTTTATGTGGGGTCTTTAAATTTATTGGAATGCGAAAAAATTTCAAGGGGAGTATTCCCGCTGATTTTATTTCCAGCGGTTAACTAAATATTATGAATTAAAAAAAACAAACATTTTTTTTCATTACTTTTTTTTCACCATTGATTCATTCAGCAACTTTTTTTTTGCTTCAATTATTAACCTATGCTTTTCTTGCCATGTGTTTGCGTTACATTTAGCCGTATGCTTTATTCATAAGTACACCTGGATAAATAATTCCAGTCAATTATTATACATTTAGCGTAGGAGACAATTAGATCCTAATTATACAAAATTATTTCCTGGTAAGCATTTCACATCATTATTTACCAAACATTTTTTATTTTTAAAGAAAGAATGAATAGGAATTGCTTCTTCCAGATAGAAAATCACCCGCTTGCTGTATTGTATAAAAACATAAGAGAACGATAAAAATATTAATATGCATAGACAGATAATAACTTTATTAATAAAAGTGGGGAATGGAAATGAATAGGGAAAAAAGAGAAAGAAAGAGAGAACAGAGGAAATGTTCTCTCCAATCGCTCTCGCACAAAAGTGACTCTCTAATAAAGATATTGTCTTTCCAGCAAAGCAATTGTGAACCTTAGACAAGATAATAGTAGAGAATATTTCATTTGAAAGCATAAATTACTGTGCTATACAATACAATTATTACTATACAATAAAAGGATGCTATACAATACAAAATTAATTTCAAAACTCGAAAATTGAATAAACTTAAGATTATTTTCAACTATGCAACTTTATTGTCATTGCCAACTTAAACTATAAAATTACTTTTAACTATAATAATCTCTCCAACTAATATTTCCTCCAAGCGTTTCGATGGTAGCGCATACATTCATTATTCAAATAGCATTTAATGCTGTGTGAAGGTTAATTTAGTTTAGATATGTTAACGCCCCGTTTTAAAGCAACACTAGGGCTATTTTGGAATGGGACCTCGTCATTTTGAACCAAGGTCAGACGACGAGGACGACACCTGAGCTGATATCCACCTTTCCAAACTTCAACGTCACCGCGATGGATAATGCTGTGTGAAAAACGGGATCTTCTTCAGACTTAGATATAACAATAAGCATCCTAAACATTGAATTTATTTATTTTATTTAGTTTGTTATTTTTTACTTTTGCGTATACATAATATAGAGAAAATATGGTAATCGTCACAAAATTAGAACTCGAGATTTTTGACGAATCTCCACGTTTTGGATCTCCTTGAGTTCCAAAAAACACAATTTTGGAAAATGTTCGTCAGTCTGTCTGTGGCAAAGATAACACAAAAACGTTTTCAGCCAGACGTGAAATTCGATATGTGGTTTTTATATCAGATTTTTAGATTTCTATCAAATTTTGAGCAAGATTTGTTCAAGGGAAGTCTTTCTGTCCAACTGTTTGAGTATAAGTTAACATAATAAATACAAAAGCTATATGAGAGTATACAGAGCTATATAGATAAAAGTCGGTGCATAGAATTTACGATGTCGATACTTACCAAATTTTGAGTCAAATGCAACTAGAGGCAGACCATCTGTCGATAATGTACTTTTAGAAGCAAGTGAAAAAAACACTCAAAAACGCAAGGACTTAAATATATTAAATTTGGTGTGGGATTTTGCGACTACAAGTCAAATTTTGAGTCAATTTTTTTTTCAGTCGATTGAAAAAAAAATGTCTGAAATATAAATTCGACTTTTAGATATTGTAAGTCCATGCCAGGGAATAATCGCCAAAACACTCGCCAAGGATGACGTGATAGATTCAGTAAAGAAGCTAAATTCATGGCAAAGGTTAATATTTCATAACTACTGTACGCCAACTTTGGATTATTTATTAGAGGGAATGTGAGGAAGTTTCGGTGTGCTCACTCCCACTGGTTTATATTTGAAATCAAGAAATCTGCATATGATATAGTTGCTCAAAAATTTTTCAAAAGGATAATAATTCAATCATTAAAGTGCTGAAAATTTTACACTACCCACTCATACTCTCGATAAAGTTCACTTAAAAACATATAAATTATCAATTGTATGTAGTTTTCTGAAAAATCAATAGAAGGTTTTAAATAAATGACATTTTAATAATGAAAAAATACAGTATATGAAAGAACAGGAAGAAAAATTGTCTTCGTAAAAAAATGTTTGTATGAAAGGAATCATTATTTACGTAATAATAATAAGGATAGAAGAGGATATAAATTAGAATATTGAATCAAAAACTACATTTTTTTTTTAATATTTAAAAGAAACAGGTGACTTATTATAAAATTTGAATATTATTTTCGAGAATCATAGTTAGATTTGGCTCAAATTTGACAGATGTCTACATTGTAGAATTTAAATCTGTGTATCAAATTTTGTCTATCTAGCTCTCTTCGTTTCGTAATTATCATATTAACTTATATTCGAATAGTCGAACTTCCTCTGAACAAGTTTTACACAAAATTTGATAAAAGTCTAAAACTTTCGTGTGAAGACCGTATACCAAATTTCAATCCATCACCTTTTCAGTTATCTGTGCCACAAACAGACAGACGCTCATTTTCCAAAAATGTGTTTTTTTTTTTAACTCGGGTAAGTTAGAAAGTGGAGTTTCTTCAAAATGCCGATTTCGAATTTTTTGACGATAACTATACTTTCTCTATACTACATATGAGAGAAATTAAAAACATGTAATGGATATTCTTTTCAGAAATTTCAGAGAAAAGATTGTTTAATCAACAAACATAAAAAAGGGAAAGAATTGGCATATCTGAAACTTGTCTCGAAATACGAATGCAAACTTTTTATTTTTATTTTGCTTCGGAACTTTTGGAAAGACTCTTTGAGTTCCTTGTTGTTTTATAAATCCAAAGTCTCAAATATAATTTTATGGTTTAAGCACTGATGGGCAGATGCAATTGATTACTTTTTAATACGTACTTTTGACTCATTAATGATGAAATGTCAGAAAATAGAAGAAATTGCTTTCATTTATGCCTTCAATTTTCAATGCTTCTTTTCCTTGTAAAACATCAAAAAACAGCAAAAGCCAAATCTTTAAAAAATGTCATTATATTTAAAATAAGATATAGAAAGAATGACGTTAGAAATGTTGGATAACTACGTAAAACTTTTACACTGAAGCAAAAGCCAAATCTTTAAAAAATGTCATTATGTTTAAAATAAGATAGAGAAAGAATGACGTTAGAAATGTTGGATAATCACGTAAAACTTTTACTCTGAATGTAATAGTCTCTGAAACAAAGAATATATTAAATTTTATCAACTGCAATTTATCTTCAAACGGTGGACATTCACTTTGTGTTGGCTTTTCTCTTCACACCAAAAAAAAAAAAAAACAGTAACCAAGTGTGCCTGGAGCATTCGAACCTGTTTTAAGCATTGCACAATGTTAAACAGTCTTAAAAAAATAATAACTTTTTCAGAATTTGGTATACCAAGAATTCGGAAAGTTGGAACTCTCCAGTCAACAAGTCGATGTCAAAGATTTAATAACGTCTTTTGCATATTTTTATGATCGGATATAGATAGGCTCTGAAGACAGAATACACCTCCATTTGTCGTCACTCGGAAGAGCGGTATTGATAACGAAACCGCAGACAAACTTCCCGGTCAAAAGACGTAACAGACGGGCCGTATATGGTCTTCCTGTATATAGGACAACTTAACGAAGTCTTTGGTAGACCGTTTGGAGCCAATATTTCGCCAAACGACTGCTAACATTTCCGGTTTAGAAGAGGTTTTCTTTCTCGTAATACTTACCAGGTTAAAATAAACGCAATAAAAATGACAAATTCATAAAACAGTAATTAAATAAGGATAAAAAATAAATATTTTTAGTTTTAATTAATTTTTTTAGTCTTTAAATGGTAATCAATTGTTTTTACTAATAATAAAGAGAACATGTATGTATGTATGTTACTGCTCGATGGAGTAATCTTGTGGCGCAGAGCTTCCAAATTTGGCGCAAATATGCATTGGAGAGTAGTAATGTACGATTTGGAGCAATTTCTAAAAAAATTAATTACAATTTTAATAAATTAAAAATTAACTGAGCTTTTTTGTGTGAATTTTTGCAATTATTTCTTCAAATATTGTCGCTTAAAACAATGTTTTGCATCATTTTTAAAAGTTAAAAAATTTTCTTTAATATCAGTTTAATTTTCGAGCAAAATATTCAGGAATTCTTGCAATATTTTAAAATATTTTCTTTTGCATAATATTCGTTAATAGACTTCATTATTAAGAGGAATTTCAAATCTTTTTATCTTTTCATCGAATATTTAATCGCGCAATTTTTTTTTTTTTCATTCTTGAAAATGGGAAAGAAGAATTCTGTTTAATATGGCTGTAGTTTATATGAGGGATAAGAAATTAAAGTTATAGTATGGCAATTGTTGGAAGATAAAAGAACCGGATAATTAAATTTTCAGACTTGATTCCATTTGGATGGCTCAAGAAATAGAATAGGTGTAAGGCTGTTAGAATGATACAGATTTATTGCCTATCACAATTTAATGCATAAAAATATTTTATTGGAATAAAATGTTATAAAACGCTATTAATTAATAACCAATTTAAACCCAATTCCGGTTAGTTAATACTATAAACCCGGTCTACATATATTGCTATTTTTTATGATATTATATATACCAATCCCTAAACGACATCATGGTCTCACATTATAAAGCATTTTGAACTGAAGGGATTGGAAACCAGGTGAATAAAATAACACAAAAACTAAGCATTTTTGAAAGATATTGGGTAAAACTCTTGTATTTAGATGCAATTATTATAAAAACTTGTAAAATTTTCATTCGAGAGCATAAACCTTGAAAGATATTCGGGATTAACCTTGAAGATTCGATCTTAAAAGGTAATTATTAAATATGACTTTTTTTTATTGCATGCGAAGTATAAAGAAAGTATCGCAATCTTCAAAAAATTCGAGTTCAAGATTTGACGAATCTCCATGTTTTAAACGTCCTTGAGCTCGAAAATTTCATTTTGGCATTATGTCAATTTGTTTATCCATCTATGACAAAAATAACTCAAAACCGCTTGGAGCTAGACGGATGAAATTTGGCATACGGTTTTTAGTTAGTAAATGTGTAGATTTTTATCACATTTTGAGCAAAATCCGTTCAGAGGAAGGCCGTGTGTCTGGCTATTAGAATATAAACACGATAATAACGAAACAAAGAAAGCTAGATGGGTAAAATTTGCTGCACAGATTTAACATCTATAGTGTAGACTCCTATGTAATTTTGGGCCAAATTTCCACCAAGGGATTGATCTCATGTCTATTTGAATTTTGAGAAACGCGATAAGTCAAAAACGCAATGACTTAAATATATCATATTTGGTATGTGATTTTATGATTGCAAGTGTAAACCTGTGTAAAATTTTTGTATTAATCGGTAAGAAAAAACTCTCCCGAAACAGAAATTCACTTTATAGATACTATTAACCGCATGTGAGTGATTAATCACCAAAAAAATCGCCAATGATTGCAGATTGATTCAGTTCACGCCAAAGGCTAATTTAATACTTTGTTACTATTGTTCGCCAATGTCATGTATGTGTTCTTTTGGACAGCACCTTATTAAACAATACGCTAGAAAGTTTTAAGGAGATTACTCACATTGGTTATGTGAAATTTTCTAGCTAGAAATGAACTATTTGCTTAAGGAATGCGCGCTCTCTTCTTAATCGAATTTGTCCAACTTTGATATAAATTTAATATTTTTGAGCCGATATCATTTACAGAGTTTCTTTCTTCTAATTTGTCGTGTTTGTTTTTCATCGAATTATGATTGACCCAGGCACAAGACTTTCTTGACCTTTCAGATTCTATAAAATCAAATTGTAGATATAATAGATATTCATCAAAATCACAAGGCAGAGTTTAGAATTTATAGTTGATTCCGAAACGATGTTGATTTCTATTTTAAAATATTAATTTTTGGCTAACATATCGAATATTATTTTATTCATTATTTTAAATCTTAGAATAATTTCTTTTTAAAACTTTCGAACTTCGTTTATCATTTCATTCTTTGAAAAATTACATTCATTTTCATGTTTACATAATTTGCATTTAATTGCCGTTTATATCTAAATGCCATTTCCACAAATTCTAAATTTTGGTAAAATTTCTTATGAAATACCTTATTAATAAAAATCTAATGATCGGTTTTGGTTCATATTTAATATAATGATTTTTTATTTTTTTATTTTGTTGATTCATAATTCAAAGGGAATATAAAATTTCATGTCACTTAACTGTCGAATCAAAATATTAAAAGATTGGATAGAATTTCAGTCAATATCTTAGCACAAGAATTAGGTAGTATATTTTTTAAGTGCTATCAGATTTTGAGCAAATCATATGATAAATTGTTGGTCTAAAAAGATTTTGCTTTATACCACTTTTCAGACAAAATAAAAAATTCACACTTTTTCCAATTCTCAATGCAAATCGATTTTTAACTGACATATTTTTATTTTATAGGTGATTTTTCAATCTTTTTTATGCAAAAATTTAAAATATTAATATTTTATAACATGTTTTAAAAAATCACACACAAGCGAGAAATGGAAAAAGGTGAAAACCAATTTAGTATTTTTTTCTACAAATTCCATTTTGATACATATGGCAAAAATTACGTTTGTTTTTCTGAAAAGCAAACGCCGACGGAAAATGAGAAATCATCCAAGAGAATCACTGTTTCACACCGAAACTGCAATATAAGAACAGTAGAACACGAGATTTTTAGAATAGCAGACGATCATTTTGCCGCCATAAACGCAACACACAATTCCACACCTTCCCCTCCTCCGAAATCAAAGGTTATACGTGAACGGTCTTCATGGTTTTTCTCACGAAGTGGTTTTCCATTTCGATCAAAATGTTTGGCCCAGTTTTTGCGAATGCTTGAGACTCGTTGCCTTGGTTACCGCTCTACAAACTTCCCGCCCTCAGTTTGCGAGAAGCAGATGAACGCCACGGCGCATGCGCCTCAAACTTGCCACTGTTGCGAAAGTGGGATAGTTTCAATTATTTTTACGTAAATGGGTGGATGAAAATGTTGTGTGTTAGATTCTGAAATGAGAAATTAATTTATTATTTCACTTCAGTTTGCGTTTCAGTATTCAAATACATCATAAATGTGAACTTGCATTCAATTCCGGTTTATATTTGAAGTTTTTTTTTCAGCGTGTGAAATTTATAAACAAGGAAATGAATTTCAACAATGGTTTGAAAATACTTAAATATAATTATCTGAAATGAAATTCAATTTAAACTCGGGAACGTTTTCATAAGAAAAACAGAGTATATCTTGAAAGTTAATTACTTCAAACGCCTGAATATCATCTAAACATTTTGGAAATTTTTAAAACTTTAAAGGAAGTAAAATTTATATATTTCTAAAATATAGTATGTTTATAAAAACATTTGTCTATAAAACATTTCAAAATCTAAAAATAACAATTTATTAATATGTTTGTCACCAGTTTTCAGTTAAATATATTTGTTAGCCAATTTTTAAGGAATTCAGAATTTTAAAAATGTTCAAAAATCACGACTGGATATATTTTTTTTAATTCTGTAATTATATTTTTATCCAAAAAATAAATATATAATTGAATGAGCATTGATTTCTCTAGGAAAAAATCATGCAAAAAATAATTTTCTAAGTAATTTTCTTTAAAAAAATTTTTTTGAGTAGAAAACATTCGAATTAAATTCTATTAAGTATAGCCATTTAAAAAAAGAATAATTCCAATATTTACATACTATATTATATTATCTTAAACCATTTTATAATCAACTTCATCTTCGTATTTTTTTAGCATTTCATCAGATTTTTATACACGTTGCCACCAAATGCATTTCAAATATAATAATAAAGGAAAATTTCAGATTGTGCATCAGAGATTATTACATCTGACTTCCGATTCGTTGATTGTATCATCAAATTTAATTCAAATAAAATTCTCAAAATAAACTGCAAACATATAACAGCTCAAATTTTGATCTTAAATTAGTGTATTTTTTAAAAAAAATTAATGGCATTCTTACTATGTAAGAAGTAATTAAGAATTTATTTTCTCACGTATTATTTTATACAACACGTCAGAAGTTTCATTCATACATCGACAAATGAATTTAAACTATTTTTTTTACCAGATTAAAAGTTTTAAAGCTAAGCAATGCGTTTTAAGTTTATTTAACTAAGCACAATTTTACAAATTTTTCAGCAGGCATACCTAAATGATTCCACGAATCATCAATTTATTTAAAACATGATGTCAAAACCGAACACTCTACACCTCATCCTGTATTCCATCCCATAAAGAATAAATCTGTCAAATCGACAGAATGAAAATATGCTTCTCCAGTTCGATTTCGAAACTGAAAACTTGCCCGATTCATCACCAGAAAGCGAAAACCAACGCATGCGCAACGCCTTTCGGAAAGCCATGCCTATTATTTTTCCTTTTCGGGACGAGTGTGGGACAACTACTACACAGGCACTATGTCACAATGCAAACCCAGGCAAAGTTATGAGTTAAAAAGGCTGGAGAGAGGGAGAGAGAGAAAACGAGTTTTGGAGGAGAACACGCAACGGAACATTTTTATGATACTTAATTTATTCGTAGGAGATTTCGCCCGGGGTAGAGTTGCAAAGTGATCCGAGGAGAAATCGCTCGGTGTTTAGAACAAACGGTTTTGTTTTGAGAGCGGACGGGTTTGTTTGGGAAGGAGAAAAATCGTCTGCTTTTAGAGTTCCCGCCGTATCACGCAACATAAGTAAGTGAATGGAATATTTTATTGAATTATGAAGATGGTTCTTTGAGGAGTTTCAGTGCAAGCGTTTTATTCTTTTTAAATATTCCACCACCTGTTTCCACTTAAATAAATACTGAATATCATTTTCGTTTGGAAGGATTTTGGTGAGAATTCTTTGTAACTGCTGAAATGCATTTAAATTTTTCGAACTTATGAATAATTTTTATTTAACACAATTCATTAACTTACTGTTTGCGATTATATTTTGTTTATTTATTTTTATTTTAATGTTTATTTTTTACTAGTCTCCTATTTCTAATTTAACGAATGCGGAAAAATATTCCGTTTCATTTTGATTCAGACTGATTTTTATCAGATATATACATTTTGTTCGAACTGATATTTATATATTTCATTTTCTGAATTATTTTAATTTTAAATTAATGAGAATATTTATTATTTGCTATTTGCTCTATTTTAACTAATATTTTATTCTTTTTTTCTCAATTATAAACTTCGAGTGAAAATCAATCAGTTTTTGTTTACTTAAATTAATTACTTATTACTTATTATATTAATTAATAATATAATAATATAATTAATTACTTATTACTTAAATTATTTGCTTATTTTACAAAATTTCACACAGTTTTGTTAAACTGACAGCGTATGAATCATGCTAAAGATTCCTTTTTGGTAAATGATTATTTATTAAATATCATGTTTTTAAAATTCTTCTCATTGGAACATTTTATTTAAAAAAATATATCATACTAATTTTGTTCATTAGTTAGAGAAATAATCAACCTAAAATCATCCAATATTTTTTATGATACGGTTTGAATGCTCTTTATTTAAAACTCATTTTGAAAGAATGTGACAGAAAAAATGTATTTGACGAATTATTATCCAAGTTTTTCGACTTGTTCAACGCAAAAAATGCTTTCTAATATTTACATTGTATTTTATAGAAAATGTTGTCAAAGTTCCTTATTATAAAAAAGTTGACAGTATTTTTGCACTTCTATTATATTCCTTAGAAAAACATTGATATAAATAGTTGCTTCATGTGGCCAAATTTAAAATCATTGAATGAAAGAAATATATCTATATACATATTAAGGTTTATTTTATTAATCCGGTAATATCAATAATAACAAGTCAATATGATAAATCGATTAATCAAATTATATACATATCAGTTATTATTGTTAATAATATTAATTAGTTTCATTAATTTTCTATTTTGTTATTTATAACCGATTAATCGCACTGACCGTAAAATGATGATGTTTATTTGTGAATTTTTTTTATATAAATCGATATTTTTGCCCAACTTGGTGAAATTTGTCACACGTGCTGTTCAAAGGGAAATTACTGTGAACAATATTTTCTGACAAAAATTATTTTTGCACTATCTTAAAATACAAAAATTGTTGTTTTAATTATCTTAATTTCGGTTCTGCACAATTTTTTTTCGAAATTTTTAATCACTATTTATATTTAATTTTGCATACAATAAATTAAAATGTTTTTATTGCTACGAGGAGATTCGAATTAATTTCATTTTCGATAAAACCATACAGTCGCATATTTTTGTCGACATTAAAATTAAGAATAAAAATGACTTTCTATGCATATTATATCCGAAGCCCGCTTTTTATTTCGTAGTCTATACACTTTTTAACCTGTACCCAGGAAAATTTGTAGTAGTCTAATTCCATGAAATTCTCATTTTTCAATCATAACAAATAAGATGAAATTTTAAATGTATGCATTTCATGTTAATAATTTCACAGCTAGAAGAGCCAACAAGTTGGTTACCACAGGCGATTACTTAAATATATATATATATATATATATATATATATATATATATATATATATATATATATATATATATATATATATATATATATATATATATATATATATATATATATATATATATATATATATATATATATATATCTGTTATATTTTTCTTTATAAATGTGCAGAAAATAAAAGCCATAAATTTAAAAAAAAAGTATTCTCTTTTACTGGCAATATATGAAAATGGAAGCATAATTTTATTAATAAACCAACGTGTTCATTCTATTTGTCGGAAACCAGACGCAAGAAATTAATACTAAAGTGTGAAATGAAAACTTTTATAGATTATCTTTATATAAAAACAACTAGAAAGCTTTGGAAAATTACTTTTAAATATAAACGATTAAAAAACATCGAAAAATTACTTTCGAATAAAAATGATTAGAAACTTTTTAAAAATTATTTTCGTCTAAAAACAATTAAAAAATTAGGAAACTACTTTTAAATAAAAACTATCTTTTCAAAAACATGCTTTTCTTTAGCATGCTTAAAACATTTTTATTTTATTTTATTTTAATAATTCTATACTTTTTATTATCAAATTCACTATTCGTTATTTTTAATATTAGGGAAATTTGTGTCCGTTTTTGTTTTCCCAAATCTTACCCAAATGGCATCATTCGAATAGAATAAAAAAATTAATAAAATTACTCTATCGACGGATAGTTCAGCTCTAAAAGTAATAAAATAGAGTAATAATAGAATGTTCATAGAATAATATCAACATCACAAACTTTGAAAATATTAGCGCATCCAAAACTAAATGCAAAATAGGCCATAAAATTCCATATTTACGAATGTGGGGCAAAAAATTGTTGAATAAAAACGATTAAAAATTGTCCCTTTTGTTGCCAAATATGAAGAAGTAATTTTAAAGTGCTATAGCAACGTTCAGAATATGAAGTGAAGCGTCATATTTATAAACAAACCAACGTGCTTTCTATGTGTTGATAAAAACATAAGCCAGATAGCGAATATTAAAATGTTAAATATAATTTTTTAGAAAGATTTGAATTTCAAAATAACTTTTGGAAAATTGAATATTTTTTTGTTTCCTTTTATAATGAATTTATATTATTCAGCGATTTTATGTAAAAATTAATAGAGATTATAATAAGCCAGCGGAAGTGGCCTCCTACAAACTTTCTCGCATAGTTCCTGATAATGATGTTATGTCCCATCTACCTCTTAATTTTTTTTTAGTTTGGATAAGTACATGAATACTAAGAGTGCTTATTTTTTGTTATTTAATTTATTTTTGCATTTTATGTTGTTTGCTTATTATTTATATTTTGTTACTTAAATTTATTTTTGTACTTTTGAGTGACTTCTCTTACATTCATGAGAACGAGTAAACTGACAGGAGGTCAAACCCTTAGCGAATTTGTTTCAAAATTTGGCACAGATATGCACTTTAGATGATACAAATTGCATACCAAGTTTCATCCCTTCCTGACTCTTTATATTTCTAAGTTAACATGTCAGCTTAAGATCTCATACTAAAATTCATACGTCTAGCTCAGAGTATTTTTGAATTATCATACTCACAGAAAAACATAATTCCAAAAATTTGTTTTTCGTACTCAAAAGAGGTCTGAAATATGGAGATTCATCAAAATATCGAGGTTGAATTCTTTGGCGATTACAATATTTTCTCACTGTATTCTTTTTATACCAGAAAATTAAAAAGAAGATATTATATATTTTCACAAAACCATTTTCTATACAAATTTAAAAAAATAAAACGAATATTAACTGTAATCGCTCCGCCGAAGAGAAATCAAACAGAAATATATGGTTTTTGGCAGGTGCTAATGAGAAAATAAAAAGAGGAAATATAAAAGAGTCCATTGTATCAATCCTTTTAGATCAGACATTTTTTTATGAAATGCTAAGTAATTTTACACTAAATTTCACTGTTCCAAATGAATAAACCTGCAGATAATATAATTCTATAAATGTATATATCAGCTTTTTGTGACCAGATGGTCCGCCGGGAATATTAACTTTGTTTATTTATTTCAATTATATGATTTGCACATAACTTTTTAAATTCCTTCAAGAAAATATTTTTAAGCATAAAATTGTGATAGATGTAGTCTGTTTTAAACTAGCCGCCTTTGGCGATCAGCTGGTTCGCTGGGAATATTGTTTGGGTTATCTTTTTATTAAATCTCTCATACATAACTTAATTTTCATGATTGCCTTAAGAAAATATTTTAGAGCAGCAAATTGTGGTAGACATCACAGCCGTGATATTTTAATATCCTTACACTTGTTCTATGCATTGTGTACATGAACCATCCTAATGCAGTTAAGTACCATGGCGTTATAGACCTATTAAAAATGTAACTGTCTAAATAATTTATTTTCTAATATTTCATATACCGTAACTTCACTTTCTTATGCATTATATGAATCACATAGATGTTAAACAAAATCCTTCTTTCTTTATTTTTAATAAAGAAAAAAATTAAGGAATTAAATGCTTAATAGAAACTTATTATTGCAAAAAATATAAATAATTTAATATAAAAAATGTAAAATTTACTATCGTAAATTATGCAAAAAATATTTTTTAATTGCTAAAATCCAGAAAAAATTTGTAAAACAAATTAATATATATAATTTAAGAGACAATTTTTTTAAAATTTTTAAAAAATATAATTTTTTGCAATAATATTATGAGGATTTATTGCGGAAATGAACCAAAATTTTCCTAACTTTTAATTATAATTTAAAAAAAAATTATAATTAAAAGCTAGTTTCATGACCATTTAATACCGTAATTTTTAATTATAAGTATAATTTTTTAAAAATCATACATTTTTGTCTTTATCCATTTAAGAGGTACATATTTCTGTCTCCCAAGGTATGCATGTCCCAATTTGGTAATTCTAGGGCGACATCCCACATAAGCACATATTCCTCTTTATTATCAATAGAGATAGAACTATAGAACTTGCAATATTGACAATTCTTTACTATTGATGCCATTTTCACAAATTTCTTTCAAAACAGTTTTCTGCCATATAAATAATATCAGTGTCAATAAGTGCTGTCTGGGACATGCAGCTCCCGCAACAAAAAAAGGATTGTAACTTAACAAAACCGCATCTGAAACGCTATTATGTCGAAGGGCTCTTTACCGGAATATATTCCATATACAGAAGTTGAAAGAAAAGTGGTTCTTTGTCATTTTTTGTCGTCATCAAAGCTCCGTCAAGAGCTTCTTCGTCATACTTTTTTTATGCTGTGTGGGTTGTTCTTGTTTTCCTTTTCTTTTTTTTATCACCGATAGAATCTTTTAACTAAATGATATTTATATATTCAGTTATTAAAGCCATGTTTGGTTGCATTGCTTGATTTACAAGAAATATATATATATATTATGAGGCATACATTTTTGTTAGTAACTTTTACCATTTTTTAGAGTGAATAATCAGCCATAGGAGTACAAAACAAACAAAAAAAACTGGTTATTTTAATTATGGTATAGTGATAAAAAGTCTTACGGGCGTCTTTTTAAAAAATATTCTATCTAAAATTTAATACAGATATTTTCATGTGGTTTCAAAACCAGATGTAGAATGCCTTTTATCTAAATTCTTACATTTTTGTTTTGCATTTATACAAAATCTATAAATAGAAAATATCGTAATGCTAAACAAATTGTCATCTCGATATTTTGACGTATCACTACATTTCAGTCCGGAAAACATATATTTGAAATGACGTCTGCTCTCACTCACAATGTCTTGATTAAAAAAATGAGCTAGATGAATGAAATTTGGTATATGGTATTAGCAGAAAATTTGCAGGCTTTTGTCAAATTTTAAATTAAATATATAAAATCTGTTTACTTATTTATTCTTAAATGCGAAAGCTATTCAACGTAGAAAGTTAAAGAAATATGATATATTAAAAATGTGATTCATAATTTTAGCACTTAAAACGACATCCGTATCCAATTTTGAACCAAGTCCGTATTCGGGTTGACTGTCTGTCAATCTGTGCATTGCATACATATTAATGCGATAATTCTTAAAATGCCCCAACTTAAATTATTGAAATTTGGTGTGCGGTCTTGTAATTAAAATTGTATTTCAATCAATCATTGAAAATAAATATTGAAACATTGAAAATAAAAATCGGAGTATTTTTGGCTTTTACGACCTTGCCTACGCTGGTTGAGTTGCCGCGTTCATATATACCCAAATATACATTCAACGCGTTTACGGATTTTATCTAAAGTCTGCCATCTATTTAGAACTCTGATAATAAGACGGTATGATAAGTCTCATGCATCCTCCTTTCAGCTATCATGTTTAACATGGCCGAGTAAATGGATAAACATCGCACCCGTGAATATCGATCATATTTTGATTTGGTATTAGCCCTATAATTCACGATTTTTATTTTTAATTTTTTTTTACAAAAGAAATTTGTGGGGTTTTAATAACTGCATATAATTTAGGAAAAAATGTTTTTTAATATAATTATTTTTTCGTGATTTTTTTTAAAAATTGAAATTGTGCTAAAGGGCCGTATTATGAATTAAATAATATCCCTGTGATAAAATCACACTGTAATTATTCTGCAATAAAAATAAAAAAAGACCTTTTTCAATATATAGTTTACAAAGCTGCTTTATATAAAAAAAATGATAGTATTTTTAATGGTCAAATTATTTATACAACAGCCATCTTGGTATTTTTCCAAGTTTCCAGTTTAAATCTAATTCCAGTACCGCTATTACCATATGTAGCTCTTTTTTTATAAATATTTATAACAATGAATTTAAAAAAGAATTTTGAAACACTCAATGTTGCCGTTTGGAACAGCCATGTGAAGCTTATAAATGGAAATAAAAAATGTTGTCAAGTGTCTACACGATGCACTTTTGGATTAAAACCACATACTGAACTTCAACTTGAGTAGTGCCTTTGTGTTTCTAGTATTTTTTGGTTTATTTCTAATTTAGAAAGCTTTAATAAGTGGATATAAAAACAAATCTAAAATTGGAAATATACAACATTATAATATTTATATAATTCCACTTATATATCCACTATTAATCGAAACCAATATATCTACTATTAATCACTATTTGTATATATCCACTTATTAATCGAAATCTTTAATAAGTAGATATAAAAACAAATCTAAAATTGGAAATATACAACATTATAATATTTGTATAGCTCTTGCATACGAGAAATTAAAAGGCTTATATTTCAAAACAAAATGTTATAGATATTCAGATCACTGCGTTAATCTACAGAAAATCGAAAGCAGAAGTAACCGATTAGGAAAAATAATGTTATTTTTAGTGTTTGTTTAAGTTTATCATAAAAACAACTTTTAAACATGGAATAATGAAATACCATTGCATATTTTTATTTTTGATAACACCCTTATTTTTGAATATGAGAAAATTTTGAGAAGACCAGCATGCTGCTTGGAATTATTCTTCAGTTTCTTCTTTATATGTGACCACAATAAATGTTTAATGAATTGAGCTAAAACGCTGACCTTTTGTATATGATTTTTACGTTACAACTTTAGATACATAAAATCTGTCAAAATGAAGGCTGAATGTTTATCTGTATCTTTTCTAAAATAAATCAAGCAAATGAATGTTACATGAAATAATAATAGTCTTTGAGAACCTTTCTATGAAAATGTAAAAATAATTATAATTATAATGTACTATTATTTATCTAAGATGACAACTTTAAAAGAAACTCAAGTTGTTTTATGGAAATTATATTGAAATGAATATTTAAGATTTATTCCCAATTGTAAATATTTAATTACAGACATTACTGAATGCTTTTATGTAAATATTTTATGTTATTTTAATTTGCAAAATTAAAGTGTGTTTTCAGTTTAAAATTTTTTTTTTTAATTTGGTACTGCAGTTTTAGTTCCCGAGGTTGTTGTGGCTTTCCAGAAATAACCTGGCGTTTGCTGGAAATACACTTTTACATTCGTCTGATCAAAAACCAGAATAAACTGAAAATTCTTCCCATTAATATATATATATATATATATATATATATATTAATTTAAATTTTTATTTGGAAAGCTATAGATTTTCTTCGTCAAAAATCAAGTGTTTTCTTGAGGTAATATTATAGAAAAAGAATAATATAATAGAACAGATTATTAAAATGTTATAGAAAAAATAATATTATTATGTATAATATATACATAGCAGCGACAGAAGATGGAAGGTTAAAATACTTGCGAAATCTTGAATAAAACTGGATATATTATTACTTTCTTATTTTCCTCAAAAAGAAAAAAATAGTGTTGTCTCAAAAATTTCGATTTCGTAATTTTAACAAATCTCCACGTTTTACATCTCATTGGATCCGATAAACACGTTTTTGGAATTATGTTTATCTGATGAAAGATAACATTAAAACGCATTGAGCTAGAAGGATGAAATTTGGTATTCTGTCTTTATACTACAATCGTGGATTTTTAACTAACTCGAGAAAATTTCTGTGTGAAATTCTCATTGGTTGGAAAGAATCACGTGTTTTTATTTTCCTGATTCTCTGTGAACAAGATAACAAAAAAAATCATTGAATTGGAGCGATGAAATTTGGTAAATAATTCTAATATCAAATTTATAGATTTCTCTCAAATTCAGGTCGAAATCCGTTGAAGATAAATGTTTCTCTTTCTTCGATTATGAACACGAGAGCTCTAAATGGGTGTAATTTGGTTCATAATTTTATCATTAGAAAAGTAAATATGTATTATATTTTGGAACAGTCGGTCAACAGAATTATCACCTATTTGTTTGTTTATTTGAACGTAATTACTCGAAAACCCAACGATTTAAATAATTTTTTTCTGCGATTTATCCTTAGTGATAGAAAGGGGGGTATTTAAAATTCATATCCCGTTTTCTCCACTATAATAAGGGACGCGAAAAGGATATTGAATCACTGCATGTGTAGGATGAAAGGAAGAACTCACTCTTGCGGAGTTACCATGACTTTGGAGGATTTGCCGCATTTCTTCCCACTCTACTCCTGCGATATAATCAGGATTTTACTACGGAGAACAGAAAGAAATCCTGTATTTTCCAAGTATAAGAGAAAGCTAAAGGGAAGAAAATCCTTTAAGTTTATTTCATTCTTGAAAAAAACCTTTTCTTTTATTATTTTAAATTTTATGAAGAATCCTTCTAGTCTCTCTTTTCCTAATTACATGCTATTAGTCAAGCAAGTCTATTTCCTCTTGTTCACTCGATCTTTAGTGTGCCAAATGTGATTGATTTGATGTTTTTGATCAAAATGGAGCCAAATGTAATCTATTTTAAGCTAGCCGTCTTTGGCGATCCATTGGTACCGTGGGAATATTCTTTTGGTTTATTTTGGTTTAAATCCTCATGCATAACTTAATTTTCATGATTTCCTAAGAAAATATTTTAAAGCAGCAAATGGTAGAAAACGTCATAGCTGCATTATTTTCATGTCCTTACACCTGTTCTGCTCATTGTGTGTATGAATCATCTGAATACAGTCAAATCCCATGACACAATAGTGCTATTAATAACGTAAATATCCAAATAATTTATTTTCTAATATTCCATATTATTATAAATTAAATTCCTTGTTTCTCATGCAAAATATACATACAAAACAGAATAGTTCTTCCTTAGTATTCAGCAACGGAAGAAAACCACGCCGTTAAATAATTGATGAAATAATGAAAGCGGTTTGAATTTTCAAATAGAAATGTAATCCTATGTTGAAAATAGGGCCAAAAATATTTTTTAAAAAATGCCAAAGTTTGAAAGACAATTTAAATTAAATAATATGTAGCGGTTATATAATTCTACTAACTTTTCTTTTGATACAACAGATGGCGCTACCTTTTTAACATCAAGATATATTTTCCATTATCCTTATTGGGGGGGGGTCATTGTTAGATTGTATCCTATTGAGTGTCGTGTATTTTCGTGTTCGTGTTTGTTTTGTCTTATGAAATGTGGAACTTTGAAAATAATTAAATAACTGTTTCTGAAACTTGTCTATTATTTTCATTTACCTCATAATGAAGTTATAAAGAGTCTCGTCCCCCTCTTTTTTCAAATTTTTTAAATGGCATACTAATTGGCTTTTTGCAATAATATTTGAAACAGTTACTGAGGAGCAACTCGAAAATTAGGCTTAATTTTAATCGATTAAAATTTCAAAACTATCGCTCCTATTTTCAACCAAAAGAGTATAATTATGGCAAATTTGGTGGTTTTGGATCAAATGATCTGTTTTGGTGAATATCAACACACACGCGTCCGTACTGCCCCCCTTCACTCACACTTTTATTATTAGCACAGATTAATGTGTCTTTAAAATTACATGATAGTTATTTTTAACGGCCCTCCTCTGCACAAATCATGTTCATCTCTCTACAAACTTGCACACCACACCATCGATTGGATATTCTCAAATATATTGTATGTGAACCAGATTAGAGGAACACAATAAATGCTGAAAAGAAACCAGGCCACTGCGACTAACAAAAATATAAAACTAAAACAAAAACCATTAAAAAACGGAGAATAACAGAATTGTATTTTCTCACTAAATTTCCATTTAATTTTCTTGATAATAACAAAGAAACTGTCTACTATTTTTTTTCCTTTGTTCAAAGAGGATTAGTCGAAAATGGTACTGTTTACAATGACTCGTTTTTCATTAATGTAAACAAAAAGTAGAACGAAATGGAGAATGGTAGGTGTCAACGAAACAGTGCTGCTGCTACATAATGCCTTCATTATGCTTTTAAGCGAAAGCTTTGCAATATCGATTGATATGTCAACGTTAGTGTATTCATTATCGGTCGTGATAATTTGCCTTTTAATATCGATTATTCTTTCAAGGAAATAATGTTTTCATTATTTCCGAAATATCATCTAAATAATATTATTTTTTCATAACTACTAACGTGGAATAAAGTAATAAAATGCAATAAATGACAATAGAATCAACTATGAGATGAATTTCAAGGCCATCCTTAAAAGAACTAGCTGCTAGTTAGCTCTTTAAATATTTGTTTTTCATCAGAAAAGAAAAGAAGTAATATTCTCATGAGATTTAAATCATTATTTTCTTCGCACTAAATTGGAACTTCGTAATTCTTATTCCTAATAAAATATTTTTGATGCAGAAATAAATAGCGAAGAATAAAAAAATTTCGGATTAAAGTAGTTTAAAAAAAAAGGCAAGCATTGCTTTGCTCTTTGTAGGTTAATACGCTATCTCTTGGGTTATTAATACCTACAAGCAATTTGTTTAAAAAAAGTAACCATAAAAATATTTTTTTCAAAATTACCAAATTTAAGGGGTTTCTTTTATATATTTTTACAAAAAAGAAATCTGTGACCCGGAATCATCCAGAGAACGAAGAATGCCAAAACGTGGAAAAATTAGCTTCTGGCCACGATTAGTATGGTCATCCTGTAAATAACAACTTTATTATTCAGTCAAGGATCTACGAGTGGTAATTATCCGAATACCAAGGAATGTGTAAACGCATCAAAATAATTATTTACAAATCTATGACCAGTAATCATTCAGAAACCGAGAAATGCAAAAACATGGGAAAGTGAACTAGCTACTGGTCGAATTTAGAATGAAAATCCTGTATATAACAACTTTATTACTCAGTGAAGGATCTATTACCGGGAATCATCCCAAGAACAAGGAATGTGTTCTCTTTATTAATAAGTGAAGGATCTATGACTGGTTATCACACAGAGAACGTGAAATGCAAATATGTGTAGAAATTGCCAGATTTAGTGTGGATACTATGTAATAATAACATTATTACTCAGTAAAAGATCTACGATCTGAAATCATCCAGAGAACAAGGCACGCGAAAACGTTGAAAAATTAACTATTTATTGATCTATGGCTGATAATCATCATGGACAGAGAGAAGAAATCATAGAAAGATAAACTCAAAAGCGTGGAAAAACTATTGACCAGATTTAGAATGAACATCCTGTATATAATATATTTATTACTCAGTGAAGGATCTACGACCGGGAATCATCCCGAGAACAAAGAAAGTGCAAATGAAAATTTCTAATTCCAACACTATTAGAAATAATAATTATATTACTCAGTGCAAGATCTATGACCGTTAATCATCTAGAAAACGAGAAATGCAAAAACGCGGGGAAATGAACTAGCTGCTTGTCAGGTTTAAAATAAATATTCTGTATATAATAACTTTATTACTCAGTGAAGGATCTGCGACCAATAATCATTCAGAGAATGAGGAATCCAAAAACGTTGAAAATTTTACTACATTTAATACAATTTTAATACAAGGTCCACAATTCGCACTGCTTCGCTTTAAATATGTGGTTAATTCATTAGGAAACTTAATGTATAGAAATACGATTGACACTATGATCTGAAGTATTTAGAATTACAAAACTAGTAATGCTATCCTTTTATGCTCTATGTATTAACTCATTAATTATATCTGCGGTTATTTAATGCGATCAATTCAAGTAATTATTTTCTCATAGCCCAGCCAATATTTAATTATATATTGTCTGCATGTTTTTGGTGACCAACTGATTTACCAGAAATGTTGATTATATCTTATTTAAAATTAAACTTTTTATGCATGATGTTCATGATATCCTAAATAAAATATTTAAAGATGATAGACATTAAAGCCATGTTATTTTAATAATCTTCCACTTATTCCTTTTATTGTATGAAAATGGATTCAAGTCCATCTATGACTGATACATCATGATATCAATATAAACGTTATAACTATATGTAAAATTCTTCATCCATTAAGCAATTATTAATGATTATTTGTTTCATTTTTTCTAGGAAACTCCATCAAGATTGATTATCAAAGCGTACGAGGCCTGAATCCAAAAGCTAGAGGAAAACAGATAACGTGCTTAAAATGTTGTTTGCTCCAATGATAAGCATTATATAGATCTTCCGTCCACTCAGTACTTTTCAGGAAACAACCGCCGCGATGCCGTCTGCCCGCAAGAAATGCATCTGTCAGATATGTACCTGTGGGTAAGTGAGAAACAAGACTTATTGAACCTAATAAGGACTTCCTCCTTCGAAATTGTGTTAAATACGTGACCGCGGAGAAAGTGAGGACTTAAAGATACATCGTAGTCAACAGTGTTCTATTTCTTAATGGTGCTAGGGTCTAAAATCATATTCTAATTAATTTAAATGCAAATAAAATTCTTTTTTTCACAACATCTATGATATAGTTTTACTTGCAGATTAAAATTCAAACAAAAAAAATCTGGCACAGAATTAATCGCAAATAAATTAACGAACTTGTTTTTGGAACGAAATTGTTTTTGTAAAACGAGGGTTTTGAGTTCCATACGTTGGAAAAAAAATCGCGGTAGATAATAATATGTATATTTATATTACTAGAATCGTGTTTCAATTAATTTCAATGCGAAAAAGAAGCTCTTTTTTCAAAAGAATTGTAACAACCTTATACTTTACAAATGAGATGCAAACGAAGAAAAATCTGATACAGAATTAAGCACCAATAAATTAACGAATCCTTTTATAGAACAAAACTGTATTTGCAAAGATCAGATATTATTTGAGCTCCAGACGCTGCAAACACATCGCGGTGGACAGTAATTTGTGTATTCACATAGTAAAATCATGCTTTAACTAATTGTAACAACCTTATACTGCAAATGGAATGTAAAGGAAGGAAAATTTGGGATAGAATTTATCTTGAATGAATCAATTAATCCGTTTATAGAACAAAATTGCATTTGCAATGGGAGGATTTTATTTTAGTTCCAGACTTTGGCAACACATCGCGGTAAATTGTGATTCGTGTATTTACATTACCAAAATCATATTTTAACCCAAAGAACTTTTTAAAAAGAATTGCTACATCTTTTTTCTTTGATAATGGAATATAAAACAAGGAAAATTTCAGATAGAATTAACTGAGAATAAATCAAAGAAGCCATTTTTGGAACAAAATTGTATTTACAAAGAGAGGATTTTTTTGAGCTCCAGACGCTGAAAACACATTAACCGAAGATAATAATTTTATGTGTTTACATTAGCAAAATCAGATTTTAACTAATTCAAATAAAAACTCTTTTTACAAATTATTTGCTACATCGTTTTCCCTTGCGAATGAGATGCCAAACGAAGGAAAATCTGACATATAATTAACCCCGAATAAATTAACAAACCCGTTCTTGGAACAAAACTGCATTTGCAAAAGGAGGGTTTTATTTGAGTTACAAACACTGAAGACACATCGCGATAAACAGTGATTCGTGCATTTACATTACTAAAATCACATTTTAACTAATTTAAATGCAAATAAAAAGTTTTTTTCCAAAAGAATTGCAACATCTTTTCCTTTGAAAATGGGATGCAAAGTGAATTAAATTATGATACAAATATATTAATGAACCTGTTTTTGGAACATAACTGTATTTGCAAAGAAAGAGTCTTATTTTAATTCCAGATGCTGGAAACACATTGCCGAAAACAGTGATATTTTCCTAACGTTGCTAAAATCATATTTTAAGCAATTTAAGTTTAATTAGTAACTTTATTTGTAAGTGGGTTGTAAAACGTAGAAAAAAATTCGCAGATAATGAAGTTTCTAGAACAAAATTATATTTGAAAAGTGGGGATTTTATTTAAATTCTAAACGCTGAAAACGCATCACGATAAATAGTGATTAATATATTTTAATTGCCAAAATGTTATTCTAACTGAAATGTAAACATAAATTTTCTTTAAAGAAATCTCAATATCGCTTTTCTTTGCAAATAGAAGAGCAAAGCAAAATAAAATCCAGTAGAATTAGCCACCAATACATTAAAGAAGACGCTTCTGAAATAAAATTGTTCGTCGAAAATGCTTTTTTTGGCGAAATTTCAATTACTGTCTGTTTTTTTCTGATTTCAATATTAATTTTATGAAAAGATAACAGTTTTTATGTCTTGTTTTGTAATTTTTTGATGAATTCTACGTTTGAAACTTTTTTGAGTACGAAATTTATGCAATTATATTTGTTTGACTATGTATACGAGATCTCAATAATTCATATATTTGTTTTGTATTGAAAAAAATAGATTAAAATAAATAATTAAATATGTTGATTAAGTTTAAAATGCTCTGCAATGTGAAATGAAGTTTGTAAAAGAGGATTACGTAATATGTACTTAGTAGAGCCACATAAAATGTCAAAATTCATTCAGTCAAAACTCATTTAACTAAAACTAATTTTCTTGTAAAAAAATTTCATCGAAAATTTGAAAGAAATCTAGAATTTTGATGTAACTAAATTTCATACACTCGATAAACAGATAATTTTCTAGAAAAGAGATTTCTTCGAAAAATAAAGACAAATTTACAATTTTGATTTAACTAACTCTTTTGCATTGGCATACAGGTCATCGTTTTTTTTTTTTTTTTTTTTTTTAAAGAAAGATTTTTTCCAAAATTTGGCAGAAATCTACGATTTTAGTGTTGAAAAATCATAGATTCATGCATTTGGCAGATAAATATTCTTGTACAATGGGTTTTTTTTTAAAAATTTGACAGAAATTTAAATTTTTATTGTAACTAAATTTTATGTATTTGGCACATAGGTAATTTTTTTGAAGAGAGATCTATCTCTTTGAAAATTTATCATAAATCTATAATTTTGGTAAAACCAGATTTCATGCATTTGACAAACAGATAATCTTCTTGAAGATAAATTTTTTAAAGATTGTAGCAATCTAAATTTTGATGTAAATAAAATTTCGTGCTTTTAGCAGGCAGTTAATCTTCTCGTAAAGAGATTCTGTCGAATATCTGATAACAATCTATAATTTTGGTGTAATCAAATTTCATGCATTTGATAGACAAATAATGTACTCGTAGAGGGAATTCTTCGACAATTTCACAGAAATCTACTGTTTTGGTGTGTGTAAATTTCAAGCATGTAGTTCGTTACATCTTTTAGATAGACTGTTCACCAACTGATATAATACCAATCAGCTATGGTGATCTTTCTGCAAAATTCTTGGATATTCCCTAGTAAAATTGTTATTCCTTTCTACTTTAAATATGGTGGACCTTAGACGATGCCATTACCTACAAGGGTGACCAGATTTTTATTTAGACAGTAACACGAACGTTTTGCGCTTCTTTGTATAATGAAAAAAAAAAAAAAAAAATCTGAGGATACATTTTGGATGTTTTTTAAGTCAGTCCACTAAAACTAGAATAAGAAGAACTTTATAATAGGATTTTCATATTATAGATTCAAAACTCTGACTTAAATAACAGGATATCATATTATAAAGACTCAAGATTCTGAGTTTAATGATATGATCTCATATTGTATAGATTCAAGACATTTACTTTAATAATAGGATCTCATATTCAATTTTACTTAGTTAAGTCTGGGCCGGGATAGCCTGGTTGGTAGGGCGTTCGCATCCCTCGGGTTGTGAGTTCGAACCCCGCCGTCCGAAGACTCTCCGTGTGTGTGGCGGCTGACGCACGCATAAATCTGTCGGGGTCACAAAGTCCTCCATGTCGAGAATAATACCACTGGGAATGCTGGTTCAGAGATGGTCGATCTCTGATTCAGGTCTAAATTACGATCTGTGAATGAAATGCATGAATGAACCCTGTAAAAAGGGTTGTGACGCGTGAGTAGCTAAGACGTATCTTTGACCCTAGATAGTGCTCTGAAAAACAAGAGACGATCTTTTGGCTTAAAATCGCTGACTTCTTCAGCGGGCTAGTCTATGACAAGTGCCATTAGAAACAACACTTATTTATGTCCTTGCCTTTTTGAGTTATCGTTTTCATGTATACATTCATATAAGAAACAGATAATCAACCCGTTGATAGATTTAATTCAAAATTTTATGGAAATCTATATTTTAGATTATTATCTACATTTTTATTTATTCTAATTCTTTGAGCTTTGTAATTCTCATGTTCAATTTCTCTCAAACATAACAGAAATATTTCTTGAAAATGGATTTCTTACAAAAATTTCAGAAATCAGCAGATTTAGTATGAAAAACCGCATATCTAATTTCATCCATTTATCTTAAAGTGTTTTTGATCAGTCTTGTTCACAGATAGAAGGACTGAATTTCGAAAGTGTGCATTTAGAAATCAAGAAAAAGTCTGAAATATAGCGATTTGTCAAATCTCAAATTTGGATATTATTGACGTTTACATATCTTTTTCTTTGTATATTTCGTATAGGAGAAAATAAAAAAAATTTCATAGTGGCATATGGATGGGTATATAAGAAATAAATATAGTTATGTAATAAAAAATGGTTATATAAAATATACAAAGCGTAAAAATGACTGCATAAAATATGAAAATTCCCCAAAATCTGGTGATTAAATATTTTATGATTAGAATAATTTCCCTATGTGTGTTTGCATTAGAAAATAAGAAGAAAAAAATTACTGTTCTAAACCAGATACAGTACCATCGTTGAATACAGCATAAAATCAATTTGACCTACATCCTCTGCAGAAACGTACTTTCCTAAAGAAGGGGTCAGTATGCCGTGTCGCGGGACCTACATTTCCGAGTCCCTTTTACACAAATATTGATTTTTTTTCAGAGCCATATTCGTTTCCGGAGATGAAATAATAATCAAGATAAAATTACATTTCGTCGCTTCTTATAAATGGAGGTTTCATCTACAAATGGATTCCATTCGTGTTTTAGCAGCCATGTGCAAACGATTCGTGTTTTAATTTTTTTTTTTTTTTTTTATGACCGAAACAGCATTTTTTTTTCTTTTCGACAGAAAGGGTTATTATTACAAGCAAATTCATATTTGATCGCTTTGAATTTAGATGTCTAATGTTTAATGCGATGTCAAAAAAAAAAAGAAAAAAAAGGGAGAGAGAGAGAAGAAAGGTAAAAAAAATTGTGTAAAGGGGAAAAAAAATCTGACTTATGTTAGAAGAGTTAGTTAATACGTTTTATCATGTTCGAGCGTACTATAGCTTTGAGAATGATGTCAATGGTATTTGAATAGGCAAAAAATATTCCTTGCAGTCATTAAAGTACGAAAAAGATTCTACTTTCAAAATTTGCTTTTATAGAGTTGTTTGAATGGTATAGTTTGTGTCTTACTGACTCATTTGGTTATAGTATTATTATGTTGTCACTTTTGTCAACAAGTTAGTTTGCTAGGAATATTGATTATATTTAATTTTAATTAAATTTCTTGTACATTATTTGATTTTTAAGACAACGTTAACAAAATATTTTAAGCATCAAATTATAACAGACATCAAGGACATGTTATTTTAGTAGTTTCACACCTGTTCTGTGTATAACATACGAAAGCCTTCCTAATAGAGTCGAGTCCCATGACATCATAGTGCCATTAAAAAGTTAAATGTCAGATCCTAATTGTACATTGTCTTTTGTCATTATGTTATATAATTCTCCGATTCCTCGTGTAAATTGCACGAAAAAAAAGGGGGGGGGGTATTTCTTATTTTCGACAATGGGAGAAAAATTAAGCAATTAAAAGTTACAACAAATTAACTATTAAAATTTGTCAAATTTTACTTAGTAATATTAACGTCCCATTTAAAAGCTATTAGAGTTATTTTGGGATGAACCTCGTAAATTGAGACGTAGATGACGAGGATGGCGTCTGGACTGCTATTCCTCCAGCAGCCCGAGAACATTATGCCCCGATGTATTTTATGAATACCAGAACGGCTTATGCAACGGTTCTTTAATGGAATCGACTCCCAAACTGAAATTGTCTGGCTCCTAAGCCGAAACCGTACCACCAAAACGCCAAGGACTCTTAAAAATGCTCAAAATTTAGAAACAAACTGCACGGGAATGGATAATAAGGCTTAAAATGCAGATTCGTGAGGTATTTTTTTATAACATTTATTTTGAGTCAAAATATTAGCGAAAGAATGTAAAAATCTGGCCTGATTTTTAATTGATTACATTTTTTTTAAATGTTCCAAGGTGCACATTTCCACCCTCTAAAGTATATCTATTGCAAATTTAATTATTTTAGGTTAAACTACCATATATGTGAAATATTTTAAACTCTTACACAAATCCTTGAAGTATGCTTAAAAAAATGGATAAATTTATCTTAGTAAAGCTAGACCTAACTCCTAACATCATGTGTTAGAATTCTACTAACTAAAATATTAATAACCCCTTCATGGAAACCAAATTTATCAGCATCGACGGACTTGCATTTAAAAAAATGACTCTTTAAAGTGGAGTGTTCCATAATAGAATAAATTTACTGCCTTTGATAAAATTTGAAAACAGTTTTTGAGGCTCACAAAGTGGGTGATTGCTGCATTCATGAAAAAAAAAAAAAAAAATGTCGCCCACACATTGTAACTGGTTATCCTCTGCATTTAGGTTCGCGAAGACTGATTTGAGGAAGGAAGGTAAAAAGAATATGCTAATTTATACTGGTGACGCAACCACCTTTGATTAACCACATAGTTAAGCGATTGCAAAAGGTGAAATCCAAACTCGCTTCAACCAAAAGTTCCGGTTTGAAAGGGCGGTTGAAGATCTTTTGTCCGATTCGTATTTCCAAAGCGAAAGACGCCATTTCAAAATAAAATGAGATTCTATCCAATATTGCTCTCGTGACAGAAAGTCTGCCTTCAAAGTATTCTAAGAATGTTAAACGAAATTTATCACATAATACATATCAAAATCACAATGCTAATTTAATTTTAGAATCCACTGTGTACCTAATGGAACGAACAAATATGTGATGCCAAGGCAATGTTGAATTTGGAGACAGATGATGCGTGCACTTACGTTTATCACGTGATTTAAATAATAATCGAACACTTTACTTAAATTTTTTCAACAAAAACTCTTCCAAAATTAATATTTTATATTAAATTATATTTTTATGATGAAGCTAAATGAATTTCATTTTCAATTTCGCAATATCTGTTGTTTAATTTTTTTTATTTTCAAAGTGGAGAAAAAGCTAAAATTTTGCCATGCCATGATAAATTAAATTTAGAATTTTTTTCAAAATTTAATACAGTGGAACTTCGATCATTCATAGTTAATAGAGCCGAAATGAAAATTCTAATTAAACAAAACTAGTTTCTCTTTAATAGAAAAGAAAACAGAAAAAAAGTAGGATTATCGAAGAATTCTAATTTTAAAAAAAATGAGTTCGAATAGGCAAAGTTTCTCTGTATTTTCTAAATTTCTATAATTAGCTTTTCTTATAAATGATTATTATTATTTATCTTGATAGCATTTTTTTAAAAAAAATTAGTCTCATTTCTTGTTAATTTTAAAATATCCTCTAATTTTATCGCATTTTATGTATATATAGATTGTTGAATATTTTGACTCTAATATATTTTGATACATTTTTCCTTTGTTAAACTTTGACATCGAACTACAGTAACTAATTCTGGTACAGTAACTGACTATCCATTCTCTATAGTTATCAAAACTAATTTATAAATAATAAATTATTATAAGATGATGCTTTGACAAGCTTCCAGTTTGTCAAGTTCGTCATACGTTTCAACAAGCTTCATGTCAAGTTTATCACATAAAAAAATAATAAATTTGAAAAATTATCTAGTTAAAATAGGTAGGCTAAAATATGTAGGAACATATGAGCAGATTAAACAGGTAGGAGACAGTGGGTAGATTGAAATAAGTAGGAGCGCATGGGTTGATGAGGCATGATAAAAAGATAATGATGAGGTGATTGAACATTTTTACATGCGTGATCATTAATTGCATTTATTTATTAAATTGTTTGATTAATATATACGTAGGTAATAGATGCTATTCGCTGAGTTTTTGATACTTTGAAAATAATTATGAGTTTTGTATAATAGAAAATTATTCAACAAATGGATTTATTCTTTAATTGCTGTTGAAGCGCTAAGTTGAAGCGCTTCGTGGGTGCGGTAGAAGCGATTGCTCGGGACTAAACGAATGTCATGCGCTAGACGCATAGGCCGTAACCAATGGTTCTGCTCGACGCATATATCAGTCCTTCGCAGTTAAAGGGTTAAAGTTGTTAGAATATATATTGTGCGATACCTCGACCTAGCCAGAGGCCATGCAGGAAACTTGATGGGGCTGCTTAAGAGCAACCCCACTTAGCACGTAGGAACAAACGACACTTGATGACATTGGATCCTTGCAAACAATAAAGAACCCTGTAGAGAAAACGCATATTGGTACAGAAAAAAAACATTACAAGTTGTTAGAATAAAATAACTTTATTATAGAGTAACGAAAATAGATATAGTTTACGACACCCTTCCCCACTACAAGTTACGTTGTTCTTATAGCATTGGAATTGTTCGTTTGTTTTTTAATCTTTATTTGCGTATCTTCCAAATATTTGCTAACCATCTATGTGGAATAACATTACAATGATCGGTTTTCTTAAGTGTTTTCAATTTTTTATTCTTTCACATATTTCCTAACTAGCTGTCTGATCCACCAAGGATATTTACTGTGATTACTTTCAATTATATCACAAATGCATAGCTTTTATGATTCAAGAATTTATCCTAAAATCAGACATTTCAATTTTGATTTTAAGATCATATTCTAAAATTTATTTATGTTATAGCGTTTTTATTTTCTCGTATACAAAATATTTCGAACTCGCGGTTTTGAAGAATCAGGCCAATTTCCTTCCTTCAGCCAACCTTCCAGTTAAAAAAAAATGCATTGTGTTCGTCTGTCTGTCTGTCCATCCGTGTATCGGTTTGACCGTCTATCTGTCTATGGCAAAGATAACTCAAAAACACTTTGACCTGAACGGGTAAAATTTGGTGCATGGTCATTACACAAAATTTGTAGATTTTTATCAAATTTGGAGCAAAAGCAATTGGGAGCAGTCTATCAGTTCGGATATTCGAATATAAGTTCAAGCGTTAATTGAAAAACGAAGAGAGCTAGATGAATAAAATTTGGTATATTGATTTAACATTTTTAATATAGACACCTACCAAATTTTAAGCCAAATCTAATAAAAGGCTTAAATTTAAACGCGATAATTCTAAAACGCAATGACTAAAAATATCAAATTTGATATGTAATTTTGTAACTACAAGTGTAATTTTATATAATTTTTTTGTTTCAATCGATTGGGGAAAACGCGTCTAAATCACAAATTTGACTTTCGGATGCTATTAACAGCATGCCAGGGATTAATTGCCAAATATTCAATAAAATACTACTCGGCAATATTCAGATAAAATACTAAATTCAGGCCAAAAGTTAATATTTCATACCTATTGCACACCAATGCCATGAAAACGCTTAACAATTTTATAAGAGAGCTTGCGAGAAAATTTTGTGGAGACCACTTCTTCCAAGTTTAATTATTATTTCGGACATGATATGAAAGATTGACCGACGCACAACCATATTTTGAAGGATTTAATAAAAAATATATGTGTATATTGTTTTGATAATAAAAATCTTATATCGAATTTCACCGATCAAGCTTGTTATATTGCCTAATTATCATCTTAAATAAAATGAAAGACACTGAACGAGCGAGTGGCGAGTCCTTAGTATTTCTGAAGAATTCATTTCTTAAGAAAGAGTGTTGGAATTTTCGGCCATTTACCTGAAAAACCTACCTTCCCAAAGGCCTGCTCACCCCAACCTCTGCAGTAATGTGTTTTGAGGCACGATCTGCTTAATATGCATTCGACGTAATAACTCGTCTGCACGTAGGCGTGGACATTTCACCTTGACTTCCTCGTAGCTTTGCTTTTCCTTTTCTTTCTTTTCGCATTCTGGGCTGCTTTAAATGTGTCTGATCTTTTTGACTCTTTTGCGGAGGCGCCGGCTTCGTACCTTCGCGGATGTTCGGGGCAAAACAGAAGAAAAAAAAATCAACTGTTTAGTTTTCTGCTTAATCTGTGGCTTACGTCACAGACTATACGTATGCCCTTGCTGTGCAGCAAAAGAAAACAGTCATAACCAGTGTCGGATTTAGGCCTTTTGTAGTTCCTGCTGTTTAGTTTTTAGTCCCTCATTTCAAAATCCATACGTTTCAGAGACCATACGTGTGAATTTACTGTAGATTACCAAAGATGAAGCAATAAAGAACTTGATAAACATTGGTGGATTTAGGCATTTTGAGATCCTAAGAAGTGTACATTATAAGGCCTTCTATTAATTGCTGGTCAATTTAGTAGTTTCATATTTCAACAAATTCGTAATATAATCAACATATTAATGATTGGTGTTGAGTTGATATTTTATGAGAATTACTTCTTGTAAATGTTAGTGTAATTGGGAAAAAATTTTGCAGATGTCGTAGATGTCAGAAAAAAAAAACCTGCTGTTATTTTTCAGGATATACATATGCCTTTGCTGTGCAACGAAAGAAGACAGTTATAATCAGTGTCAGGTTTAGGCCTCTTGTGGCCCTGCTTATTATACCCCTCCGCTCAGAGACCTTACGTGCGCATTTACTGCAGATTACCAAAGATGAAGCAATAAGGTACTTGGTAATCAGTGGCGGATTTAACTATTTTGAGACCCTAGGAAGTATACATTGTATCATCTTCTTTTAATTTCTTGTCAATTTAGTTACATATTTTAATATATTTTTAACATTATCAACATGCTAATGATTAATGTGAAATGATTGGTTTTTTTTTTGTCATAATTATTTCATGAAAATGTTGATGTAATTGGGAAAGAATTTTGCAGATGTTGTCTGATTTTTCAATTTAAAACAATAGTATTAAATATAAAACTGGTTTTATAATTTTTATGAGTGAATAATAATGTTCTGTAAGGTCATTAAACAATATCCTTTTCCCTAATTTAATTTATGAATTATTCCCCCTCGATTTGCAGGTACTTTCATAATTACTCGGGTGTGTTCCCAATGACCACAAAGATTATGGGATAGTTTGGAATCCATGTTTTAGCTTCTGATCACAATACTGAGATGACCTTAAGAGGATGCATTTGAAATGATAAGAAACCAACTGTATATTGTCCCAGAAAATAATTTGCTCTCCGCTCCCAATTACCCTAAAATATTGTTTTTCACTGCATTTCTTTAAAAATTAGTTATATTTAATGAAATGTCATATAGTTATCATAATTATTTAATAACTTCAATTTTGGAGTAATTTATAATCTTTGTATATCCAATTTTGCTGGGAAATGAAAATTCATAAAAACAGAAATAATTGAATATTATTATACATTAGAAGGAAACGATTAGGATTTAGACATACACGCTAAAATTATTAGGAACTTGTAGTCCAATTTAGTAGTAGAAAGAAGAGCTTTCATTTGAAGTAAAACGTTCAATCCATTTTTCTTAGACATTTTCGATATCTGTAAAAACGCATACTTCTATACTAACATCTAATTTGCATTAGGATTTGTCAATATTGTGCGGCTCTAAAAAGTTTCAAGTGGTTCTTCATCTCAAAAAAATTTTGATTTAGCCAAACTGGTGCTCCTATAATTTTTTACAGCCATTTCACTTCTGCAATTCCATCAATCATAGAGATATACGAATAATGGGTCTTCATTTTCTACCTTTAACATAAATTACTGAAATATATATATTTATTGAAATTTCAAGCTTGGATGATAAGGGATAAATTACCTCCATCTCTACAGTCTCTGTTTGTTTGTTTTTTGCTGATGTTAAAAAGAATCAAAATTATTATCTTCCGAGTCCTTCATCAACATCACATTTTCTTCTCTCTCGATTTTAGTTTCATGATTTCAGTTTGATATCAGTTTTCTTCCAAAACTGATATCAAACGGCTTCAAATCATTACAAATAACCAAACTGTACACGTAAAAAGTAACATATGTGTAGATAATAAGGTATATTCTTTAATATTGTCAGTTGCTAATAAACTTTATTGACTGTACAGAGGGCAAACAAGTTCCTGGATTTGATATTCCTTTTTAACATACAGTAATTACTCTGAATACATTTAATAATATCGTTTGTATTACATTTAATTATTATTTTATTTCATTTTTATTACATTTTTTACATCTCATTTCCCAGTTATCCAGGGTAATTGGGAAATGAGAATTGTGGTAATTGAGAACATTGATCCGTTTCATTGGAGATAATCCAAAAATGAATATTGAATTTAACTGGTAACTATTACATCCTACATATTAAGAAATTTACAATTGCATAACACTGTTATTCTAACTAACCTGTATGTTGAATTTTATTAAAGGAGTTTCCTTTAGTTTTTATAAATCCCTTTTTTTCGTTCGAACTTTTTTCCAAGAACAATATTCCACTCACCTGCGGAGTTTAAACCCTCGCCCACCCGCCCATGAACGACATGGCCCTCACCCTGAAAAAGAACAGAAAATCTAAACGCCTCCGCTGAGTTATTACTCGATAGCGTGGGCGCTGACTGTAAGACTAATCTCGAACTCAGGTGGAGGTTATTATTTTGTAATGTTCTGGGAAACGACTAGAAAAATCAGTAGCCCTGTGCGTTTTTGCACATAATCGAATCAGTTTTGATTTTATCGAAATAGGGAAAAGATACCGGATGGAGACTTCTACATTGAGCAAATGTATAAACTAGATAACTCATTGAAATTTTTAGTAGCCATTAATTTCAACGAATCTGTTGATTCGCCGGATTAATGATTGCTAAAATTACTCTATTAGCATATATTATCATTGCCAGTTTAGTTCTCAATGATTTAATTAATACTAGTCACCTTTGTCAACCAACTGGTTCGCCACGGTCAACGGTTCTAAAAATTTCATGAAATATTTTGCACAACTGATTTTAATGGTTTCCTCTGCAAAATATTTTTTCTTCCAAATTTTGATAGATATATTATAAAAGAGCAGAAATAGGGAAAAGAAAAGAATAGAAGAATATTCATTGAGCAAATGGACATCCGGGATATCTCAATGAAATTTTTAGTAGCCATTAACCTTGGAGAGTCATTTGATTCCCCTTATTACTGGTTGCTAAAATTACGCTATTAGCATTTATTATGATGACCTGTTTAATTTTCAATGATTTAATTAATGCTGGCCACCGTTGGCAGCCAACTGGCTCACCAGGTTTTGCATAAATGGTTTTTATGGTTCCCTCACCAAAATATTTTTCAAAACTTTTAACGGATATTTGATAAAAGAGCAGAAATAGGGAAAATATAACAAATGGAGGAGTCTTCATTGAACAAATAAACATTCTGTATATCTCATTGAAATTTTTAGTGGCCTTTTACCTCAGAGAATCAATTGATTCTCCGTATTCTGGTTGCTAAAATTACTCTATTAGCATTTATTATGATAATCTGTTTAGTTATTAATAATCAAATTAATACTAGCCACCTTTGGCAACTAACTGGTTCGCCAGGTTTTGCATAAATAGTTTTAATGATTTTTTTCTAAAAAATATATATTTTTCAAAATTTAACAAATATATGATAAAAGAGCAGAAATAGGGAATAGGTAACAAATGGAGATATCTTCATTGAGCAAATGGACATCCTGGACATCTCATTGAAATTTTTACTAGACATTAATCTCGGCAAATCTACTGATTCGACGGATGAATGATTGCTAAAATTACTCTATTAGCTTTTATTATGCCTACCAGTTTAGTTCTCAATGATTTAATTAATACTGGCCACACTGGCAACCAACTGGTTCGCCAGGGTCAACAGTTCTAAAAATTTCATGGAATATTTTACATAACTTTTTTTAATGGTTTCTTCGGCAAAATATATTTTATTTCAAATTTTAACAAATATATAATAAAAGAGCAGAAATAGTGAATAAGTAACAAATGGAGATATCTTCATTGAACAAATGGACATCTCATAGAAATTTTTAATAGCCATTAATCTTGGAGAATCATTTGATCCGTCGGATTAATGATTGCTAAAATTACTCTATTAGCATTTATTATGATTACTAGTTTAGTTCTAAATGATTTAAAAAATACTAGTCACCTTTGTCAAACAACTGGTTCACCTGGGTAAACGGCTCTAAAAATTTAATGAAATATTTTGCATAACTGGTTTAATGGTTTCTCTGCAAAATATTTTTTATTTCAAATCTTAATGGATATACTCTTTTAGAAATCTTAGACCATTCTGTTGATTTTGCTATGATTTTTCCAACCTATATCTAATTCCAATTATATATCCATAAATAGCTGCAATGCTTAAAAAATGATACATTTAAAAAAATATCGCTATTGCTTGATTCTGAAGTTAAAAATTATTAATACAACAAAATTTCAAAGCATTTGTTATCTTATACTGGAAATGACTCATCATGGAAAAATAAACCGAATCTGCATGCCTTATTTATGAACAATAGACAAGAAACCAGGTTTAAATATAAGCAGTGACAATGAAAATGGTTTGAGTTTTTATTCAAAAATAAAATATATTTCTGCAAAATATGTTTAAAATATTTTTAACTTAATTAATAATAGGAAAAGAACTATACAGCTCAAAACTTGGTATAATCGAAGAGATAGTTTTTTTGAGTTTCCAGAAGATGTAAAAATCTTTTTGTGCTGTAATATTTGCAGAACTTATTGCAGAAAAACGCCAATAATTCGCTTGATTTTTAATTACTGAAAACGATAGTTAAATTTTTAAGAATCGCTCAGAGGTTATTAGAGGTCATTATTCAGAAGTTATATTATACTAAAAAAATGAAAGTGGAACTTTCTTTATAATCTTGCTTATTAAGATTAAAATTTAAATGAAAACTGTATGTATGAAAAACATTTTTTTTTAGTTTTTGAAATTTTTTTCTGCATTTTATTGTTTAATACACAATGTTGTCTAGACTTTCAGTGTCTTCTGTAAAGTTTGTTGTGTGCCAGTTCCTTAGTAACGTCTGTTGAACAATAACACATTTTTATTTATGTTAACAATAACTTATTTTATATAGAACTGACTATTCATATTTATTCTATTATAAGGAAGATAAAAGGATAGCATATCCCAAAATGTGTGCATCTATGTAATATAACTATAGTTTGTTGTTTTTAAAAATGTATAGTTTTCAAAATGCGTCGGAATGTTTGCGTTAAGGGCTTTGCTATCTGATTGCCATTTCGAAATTTCGTAACAAATTTGCTAATTTTTGCGGTTTGTAGGATCTTCAAAGAAAGTGAATAGATGACCTATATTAACCAGTTAAATATTGCCCTAAACTATATAAACGTTTCAAATTGATCCTAATTTTAAATTAAATATTCTATATTACTCCATTTTTTTCTTTTCTCAAATCAGAATTTTTTTTTTTTTAAAAATATGATTTTATTTTTATAAAATAATCTGCATAAAAATTATTTTTAGAAACACCTTTTTATTAGTTTCTAAAGTTTATTTATTTATTTATATTTTAAAATAATCGGCAGAATCTAAGAACCGGCCTGGCAACTCCAAATGTTGGTCTGATTTCGTTAAATTTTATTTCATATAAAAACTCATAACTTCTAGATTTGCCACCCTTTTGTCCTTCACGAGAGTTAATATTTTTGAGGAAAATCTCAAAAACACAATCTCACCATTTCTATGGGTAAAAACAACATGATAGTGTCCTTCAGAACCCATCATTGCACCGATTTCACTCAATTTTATTTCATATGAAAACTTTTAACCCTTCGGATATATCACCAATATCCTTTTTTCTCTCAACAAATAAAATTAATATTTTGTAGGAAAATTTCAAAAACACAATATCACAGTGGGTAAAAACATCATAACAGTGCCCTCCAAAACCAATCACTGCATTAATTTCGCCCATTTTTATTTCACATGAAACTCATACCCCCACCCCAGATATATCACCGTTTTGTCCCTCAACAGAGTTAATATTTTTGAGGAAAATCTCAAAGACACAATTTCATCCAATATTCTCTAAAGGTAAAAACACCATGATAGTTTTCTCCAGAAACAGTCACTACACAGATTTCATCAATATTTATTTCATATGAAAACTCATAATCCGTCCCCAGATATATCATCAATACTCTTTTGTCTCTCAATAAAGTTATATTTTTGAGAAATATCTTAATTTCACTGTACATTTTCTATGGATAAAAACACTATGACTGTGTTCTCCAGATTCAACCATTGTACCGATTTCACCAATTTTTGTTTCACATGAAATCAATATTCTTCGCTATCCTACTTTTAAGAGAAATTAGATAACCGTTAGTTCACATCTTTATTAAAGAGTATGCGAAAAAGTTTTAGAGAGACCACGTTCGCTGGTTTCTGCTTGTTATTTTGAATCGCTTTATTTCATTTTTAATTAATAACTTGCTCATTTATGGGTTATTTGCAGTTACTATCCCATCTCATTCCGCTGATGAATGGGATTTAGTGTTTCGCTATATAAAATGCAAGTATCTCCTCCTGTATCTTTCGTCTCAGCCTTATTTTTATGCCACCCGGCCTATTCTCAAATGGTAGGTTGGTTTATGCAATTGAGAATGAGCAGTACTGTTCATTTTTGAATTCGGAAAGCTTCCGTGCTTTTGCGCATACGTCAGGGGGAATTGATTTCATAACAATAAAGGTGAGATAAAAGAAGACAGAAGATTTAAATCTAATAATAGGTTGAATTCTGATTATTTGCGGAATTAAGAAAAATATCTGCTCTTCTTTTTAAGTTGTTGTTGTTTCTGATGGCACTTGTCATAGACAAGTTCACTGACTTCAAGAAGTCATTTGTGGTTTTAAGCCAAGTGTTCGTCTCTTGTTTTTTCAGTAGCGCCATCTAGGGCCAAGAGTACGACTTAGCTACACACACGTCACATCCCTTTTTACGGGGCGGACTTCATTCATGCATTTCCTTCATTCATCCACAGATCGTAATTTAGACCTGAATCAGAGAACAATCACCCTTGATCCAATACCCCCAGTGGTTTTACTCTCTAGATGGAGGACTTTGTGACCACGACAGATTTGTACGTGCTTCAACCACCACACACGCAGAGAATCTTCGGCCGGCGGGGTTTGAACTCGCCACCCATGGGACGCGAAATCAACCAACCAGGTTACCTCTACCTTTCTTTTTGCGTACTACCACTTAGTGAAGTGGAATCGTAGAAAAGTGTTAATCTCAGAATAATGAAACGAACAGTACACTTCGTTATTTACTACAAAGCTCAGAATAAATATACGGCCCACTCCCTGCTCTTAGCTGTTTCCTTCGTCGTCGAACGTTGGGGAGCTTCTGTGATCAATCACTTAGACCCTTTTCGGTTGCTGACCACTTCCTTCCAATCCTTCGAAGGAGAGGAGGATAAGAAGTACGTCCATTCTGTCTCCTGTGGAAGGACATCACGACTAGAACCGGATTAAGCTTTATAGGGTCCCTTATACAATACAATATTTGAGGCCCTCGATTTCTCCATCCAAGTATCAAGCTTTTGTCTTTTTTTTATTTTCAATTATTCTTTATGTAAGAATTTTTGTTGTTGTTTTTGTTTCTTATGGCCCTTGCCATGGACAAGCCCACTGTTACGAAGACAGCGATTTAAGCCGGTGGGGGATCGTCTCTTGTCTTTTTGGTAGCGCCAACTTGGGCCAAGAGTACGACTTTACTACTCACGCATCACTCATTCGCTTGCACAACAAAAATTCAAGGGCACATTCACACATCTCACAGATAGAACAACAACCATGCCCGAACCTTGACTCGAACCCAGGACGCCCAGATCACGGGGAAGACGCGCTACCCCTATGCCAGGACGTCTGAAGAATGTTTAATTATTGCGTATTACGAGAAAATGAAATATTAAGCAATTTAATTGAAGGTGATTTCCAGAGTGTCTATTTCATTGTCTCTTGTGTGAAAGCATTATTAAATAAAACATTTTAATTTAGTTTAGGCAAAATTGCTAAAATAATAAAACTTTTGTTAAAGTCATCTAGATGCTTTAATATACATTTCATTAGAACTTTAGGCCAATCGGCCAAATGCACAAAAAAAAAAAAAAAAAAAAAACGGAATAGTCTCCCAAAATATCTCTCGCAGACTCTCTAATTAAGGTATTATCAGTTGCGAAATATTAACCGTTGACTCAGTTTAGCATTTTTACTGATCCTTGGCGAGTTATTTGGCGATTAATTCCTACATGCAGTTAATGGTATCCGAAAATCCACATGCAGTCCAAATATCCAAAATTTGTGTTTTAGACGCGTTTTACCCAACCGATTGAAACAAAATTTTTATATAAAACTAGGCTTCTACAATATAGATGCTATCGAGTTAGGTGGTATAGAATTATCGTAGTCATTAACCCTCAGACAGCTATTTTTTAAAATATTGTATTTCAAGCTCAGGAAGGAGTTAAAACTTTGAGAGGCATTAAAATTTCGAATTCGAAATTTTCGATCATTACAATTCTTTCTCTTTATTTCGTGTACAAGAAAATAAAAGCAACAACTGATCTACTAGCGACTTTGAAAACATGAGAAAAAAATACCTCCTGAGGATGTTTTTTTTTAAATATTTGATTATATTTCATTGAAAAAATAAAGTACTTGGTATTCCTAAAATAATGGACGGTATTTGAAACGATACTTCGTTTTAATTTGAATATTTCCCATTTTTTGTGATTATAATAAATCAACTGAAAGCACAAAATTGGGTAACCCTGAAAACATTTAAATATATATATATATCAAGGTCTCAGGACTTCCAAAGTGCAGCCAGTAGACAGTTTCCTACTTTGGCTATATTATAATTCAACTGCAGCCGGCAACCTGGCATAGGGGAAGTACGTCTTCCCCATGACTTGGGCGTCCTGGGTTCGAGTCCCGGGTTCGGGCATGATTGTTGTTCTATCTGTGAGATGCTTGAATGTGCCCCCTCCCCCCTGTAAAAAAGGGTGTGCGTGAATTGTGAAAATGTGATGCGTGAATAACTAAGACGTATTCTTGGCCCTAGTTGGCGCTACTAAAACAAGAGACACTCCCTTGGCTTAAACGCCGACTTCGTCAGCGAGCTTTCTCATGGCAAGTGCCATTATAAACAGCAACAACATAATTCGACTGTGATAACCATGGTAAAGTGACTAAACATCCGACTTATAAATCTCCTCAAAGAATAAGTCTTATGTCACTACTTATCATCATCCCTTGAATGTTATTTCAAGCGTCTCGAAATAAAATTCAGAAAACCTGGCCTCTTCCTATACAAACTAATAACTAATTCCGACTATGCTTTTGCAGACTTGAATAACCTAGTTAGGTTATTTTAGCTCGTCGCGGTAAAGAAAAAGAGAAGGAAAAAGACGCAAACAAGGTGTGTGTCGGGGTGTGTCCTTTTATCTTAAGAGAAAATCTGTCTACCCAATTTTTAGGATAGATTCACAACCTCGTACCATTTCTGATGACCTTAATGGCGATAATTGTCATATCAGCATATAATGATAGAAACAAATGATGTAAATATTCCCAAATCTTTCTCATAGACTCTCTAATAAACTTATCATGCCAGAGAATGCCTTAAATTGCATTGTTGTACCGCAGCTACGAATAGTTATGTTTACACACACACACACACACACACACACACACACACACACACACACACACACACACACACACACACACACACACACACACACACACACACACACACACACATATATATATATATATAAAGAGAGAGATCTAAATACGAAACAAGCCCTATCGTGGAAGTACGTAAGAAATTCGAAAGGAAATTATTTTCATCGCTTAAATTGATTTCAAAATAAATTTTAAAATTTAAACTTTGAACGCAACAATATTCATCTATTGCCTCTATAACAAAATAATGTTCGACAATTTATGTGTATTTTGCGCTGTGTAAATGCTTTGTGTTATACAATTTTGGAATTCTTTATATTCAGCAGGTGCGTTCTTAATGCGTTTGCATAATCTATTTCTAATTGCACGCTCTCTTTCGCGGTAAAGCTACTTCCTTTTCTAAGTTCTCTTATGAATGATATCATAATTAGTAGAATTATTTATTTTAAGCTTTTGGCAATGAAAGAAAATCACGCGATTAGATATTCGATGACGCTATGTAAAGGAGGCGAATTTCGGTGTAAAAATAATATCTATAGCGGAAAATTATGTAATTTCCTTTTTAAAAAATTTCCGTGGCAACAAAATTATAATCATTTAAAAAACCTTTTTTAAAATATTAAAATTATGTAAAAACCAGTTTTATACGATTCTGTTTTTGAGAATTATTGTAGAAAAATGTCAAAATTTCATTTAATTTTTAATTGATAAACATTTCTAAATGAAAAAAATTCTAATAGATCGTTTTCGAGGTGCGCATTATTTTTAAAGTATATCTGCAGCGAACTTAATAGATCTTGGTCAAACGGTATGTCCTACTGTCCACACATTCTCTCTTGTTTTTTTAGTAGAGACAGAGATGTGAATTAGTATATAATTTAAATTCAGATTAATAATATACTTTGTGGCAAGACTTGAAGTTGTTGGAACTATACTAAAGTTCGGTTCATAGAAACATTCGAAATAAGAAATATGGTTTTAAAAGGAGTATAGCAAAAAGAAACGACAATTTTTGGACTATTAATAATAGTAAGCGATCAATTTTTAACAAATTTGAGAAATACTACATTAATTAATTAAGGTTCCCACACATAGACACATACACATTACCCTTTATTATTAGGAAAGATTTAAAAATAATTCCTGACTTTTACCCAAAAAAACTGATACCACTTTGATGATTTAAAAATCAAATTTATTCGTTGCTATTTTTTTTATTTTTTTTTATGTTTAGTAGTCAGTCAGCGGATATTTTTGTAAAAAATATTACTGACATAATTTTATAAGAATTGCTTGAAACATTCCCACAATTCCACATTGTGGCAGATTCCAACAATTACATTTCGTGATCTTTCGATTCATGAGAATTAGTACAGACTTTCTGACAAGTCCACTTCGAGTGAATTGGAAGGTGACTTTAAAACTAACGTTTCGTTTTCGTCGACAACGCCCCACTCTTTAGACATGGATAAAAAGAATTTCATCTAAATGATAGTTTAATGTGCTATTTAACGTAGCATTCTGCAGATCATTATCTACGCTTACGAATTACCTCGGTAATCTCGTTGTTGTGTACAGCACCTTGACCAGTAGAAAAACAAATTGGTTGCCCTTTTTTTTCTCTAAGAAAATAAACCTACTTGATAATACAATATTGCACCACATAAACTTCACGCCGATTGGTCTAACCTGGGATTGGTTAATATTTAATCAACCTGATATTTGCACTTAAATTCATAAAATGTATGAAAAGTGTAGTATAGCTCATGATCGTTCTTTGAGGCATAGTCTTAAGTTTTCAATACAGCATCATCAGTTCTTTTATATCAGCTGAAATTTATGAAAAAGTACAAATTAGAGAAGAATGTGCTGTGGCCAAGAGTGTAGGAGCCCAGGGCGCGATGATATTTAATAAATTCAATTTTGGAGGTAAATTGTTTTTCTCTGCATATATTATCAGAATGGTCTTGTCTTATTTACAATTTAATCGAAAGCATTCCATTGTATCACTAATAATATCAACTATTAGTATTAGTTGGGCCACCTTTTGCTGCAATGATAGCTATAAGAAAAATTATCCACTAGTATTTGGAATATTTCTGGAGGAACTGCACGTCTTTCATGAAACTAAAAACTGGCAAGCTCTGTCACTGATAATAACCATTTAGTTAAATGTTTAATTAAAAAAGGAACGCATTAACTTCTTTTTAACAGTCAGAAAGAATCCGGACACTTTTGATCGCTTAATTTACCTTCATAAGTAGATGACTAAAATAGAATGAAGAAAGTTCAAGGCACTTCCGAATACACTCATTCCAAATTACTTCTCATTTCAGATCTTCTTAACTGATAACCTGCAATTACCTAATTAAGCCGAAAAAAATAATAGCAAACAGGAACCAAAAAGAAACTGTTCTAAATTTTTTTAACGGATAAACACAACATTTCGTGTCCTTGGCGATACTTGGCCAATCAATAGGGTGTCTGGGTATTGAGAAACAGGAAGCGACGTAGTAAGTACCACAGCAGTCACGCTATAAAACATGGCCTTCAACAACTTTTCCAAGCTAACTTTGCATCATAACAAATAAAAAGCTCCGTCCACCGTTTTGTCTTTTGATACCTCTTTTTTTGTGAGTTTAGAATTGCCCGGTTCTGAAATGCTTTCGGGCATATACTTCATTACCTTTCTGTCGCTCTTGTTTTCTCTCCTAGTGTCCTCTTTTTGACCTTGGACTTAAGTTCTATTTACTGGGTGTCAAGGTGAAAAGAGGTTCAGGGCAAGTGGGATCATAAATGGATGCCTCAGATTATGTGGTATCTAGTTTGACAGGGTTCTTTGAATGGGGGGTATGCATGAATGCTGGTTTGAGCACAGACAACGAGCGATGGAACGCCCACCTATTAATCTAGATGACTTTAAACACACCTTAGTTTTTTGCAGATCTGTGAGGATCATCTTGCTGGACATTAAGTCTTAAAATACTCGCCAGCAGACATTGCATGGAAATAAGAAGAAGAAATAATGTGCATGAAAAATAAAAAACCACCGCTACAGGTTTTGTTCCAAACACGATTGCTTTTTGTTTTGACCAAGCCTTAATGTGGAGCATTTTCGATTTGCCAGAGAATGGCCAGATGCAAAACGGGGAGAAAAACTGGTATCTGTACACAGGGGTAAACACAATGGTTGTCCCCCCTCCGAAACCTTAGACAATATCTGGAAGAATTGAGCAATCGATCAGGTTATATATGATTGTTAGATAAAAAATTAATATCATCAGTCTTGTTTCCCATAATAAATGATTAAATTGGTATGGAGTTAATTCCAGGTGAAAGATTATATGTCGCCATGCTTGTATGAAAGAGTTATTATGGTGCTACAGATTCCAACGCTTTAACATTTTCTAACGCATCTTGGTTACTTGTATGTAAATATCTATTTTTCTCTACGCATAAACATACATTCCTTTACTTCATAGCACGAATCTGAAGCTTTCACGAGCAAGATTATATATATATATATAAACATGAGTAGTCTCTCCGAAACTTTCTCGTGTATTTCCTTGCATGATAAATGTGTTTTCCCCTGCATAAAAATGTAGGTATAGGAATTTCATAAGCATTACAAGTTTTCAAATTTTTATTTTCAAAACCCCGCACATGAGAGTTTTGAGATTCGTATTGTAGTAAAGCAATTGAATATGCATTTTGAATATCTTTTTTTTTTTCCAACCGCCTGAAAGCAAAATTTTGCACAAACTAAAAATTTTAGTAAATAATAACATACCAAATTTCATTTATTAAAAGCTTTTTAGTTTTATATCTTTCATTTATATCTGTGATAAAGTATATACCAACAGATGACCAACAGTTCAAAAATGGATTTAATGCATTCAGTTCAAAATTTTATGCGGATCTATACTTTAGATGATAAATCTGTTTATTAAATTTTATCTATTTATTTCTATACGTTATTCAGTTTATCTGTATTCGGACAGACAAGCAGACAAACACACTTTCAAATTTTGTTTAAAATTTGAAAAAAATTCTCAAAATCTGTGTTTGGAATATATGCCAAATTGCACTTTTGTAACTCAAAGCGATTTTAATTTATTATGTTTATAAATAGATAGATATACTTTTTTAAAAAAATTATGTGTGTGTGATTATAATTTTGGCCGAAAAGAAGAAACTTTGAAATTTAACTTCGATTTATTTCACTATGGGAGACATATTATGTACAGGGTAAAACCGATAAGAAATGCGTCAGTCTACATCGCGACACAAGAGCAAAAGAGACAGAAGTTTGTCCCTTCAGGGATTTTATGATGAGATTCTGATAGGGATTTCCTTTTAACTTATGAAAGGTAATCTTAGGTATCTTTAAAAGAATTTTGAAAGCATTCGGGGGGTTTATTCTTTCGCTTTAAGCATGAGAAAAAGAATAGTCATCAGTTTTCTAGAACGCAATTAAAAATAACATAAATAAGAGAACATTTTAGAATGAAGTTAACATCAGCGAATTTAAGAAAAAAATTAGGAAATCAATTAAGATTGATTCAAATTAGATTTTAAAATATCATTACACACACACACATATACAGTACAGGAGGGTTTGAAATGTGGAGATTCGTCAAAATCTCATTTTCGAATTTTTTCACGATGACAATATTTTCTCTGTATATACTACAAAGTAATAACAACGGTGATATTTCGTTGTGAAATATTTGCGCAATTCTTGCAGAAACAATTGCAAGGTGTTGCCAAAGATCTTATTTATTGAATGTATTCAAATTTTTCTTTATTTTTTTTAACTAATAAATATATCGAACTAGAGGCTTTGTCTTAACTCTTTTTAATTTTCTTTTCATGTTTCCCCCAAGTGTTAAAACATGTGAATATATGGTAGCAGTAATTCAAAGGGACACAATGGACAGTGGCATTTTATTGCAACGTCTTTTGAGTTGTAGGCACGCATCTGAAAATAACGGGTTACAGGAAATCCAAATTGTTTTTTTGAAAAAATGAAGAATTGACTTATTCTTATTTGTGAAATGCTAAAGAACGCATGCGAAACTTTTGTAGACCTTGGTTTGTTCTCTGTAGAATTATAATAACTTTTTGAAACCGTGTTTTAATGTAAGTGTTAGAGAAATGCGCTATGGGATTTTTTGCAGAAGTGCTTAAAAGTTGAATCTAGAAGCTAAATATGCCTTCTTCAGTATCAAAGAACAATTCTTAAATTTCTTTTTAAATATACTTTTGAAATGCACTATGGCTTCTTATACAGAAATTCTTAAAAATTAATTCATAAAAAAAATTTAAATGCCTTATACAATTTTTTTTTCAATTGTCGTTCTATGGAACATTAAATCTTAAAATAAGTATGCTTTTGAAAAATATTTAACAAACGTAATTTCAAATGCATTGCTACCTCTCTTGAAGAAAAATCTTAATATTTAAAAGAAATCGAATTTTTTAAAATTTAATTTTAAATTTACCGCGATTTATACAAAAATTCATGAGTTAAATCTTAAAACAAGTGTTTTTTTTTCAAGTGTCTTTCTTTGAAGCATTAAATCTTAAAATAAGCGTGTTTTTCAAAATCATATAACTAACATCAAATGTGCTAAGGCTTCTCATACAGAAGCGTTTAAAAGTTGAATCTCGGTCACATATGCTTTCTCCAATAGCACAGAATAAAGCAATTCGTCAATTTATTTTTAAATGTAGTTTCAAACTGCAGCCTGTATTATGCTGTAAATGCTTAAATGTTTGCCTCAAAACTGGCTTTTTTTTTTTTTCAAATGTTTCAAAACGTTTCTTTTCAAGTGTTTTAAAGCAAGTTCCTTTTCAAATGTCTTTCTTTCAAACATTAAATCTCAAAACCAAGTATTTTTTTCAAAAGTATTTAACTAAAATAACGTCAAATGCCCTGCAGTTTCTCATGCAGGAGTGCTTAAAGGTGGAATCTCAAAGCCATAAGTGCTTTTTTCAGTAACACAGAATAAATCAATTCTTCAGTTCCTTTTTAAAATTTAGTTTCAAATGCACAGCGGTTTCTTATCAAGAAATTTATAAGAATTAAATCTTAAAATGAGTTTCTTTTTTCAAGTGACTTAAAACAAGTTTTCTTTTTCAAGCATCTGTCTTTCAAGCATTATATCTTAAAACAAGTGTGTTTTAAAAAGACATTTAACTAACGTAACTTCAAATGTGCTGCAGCAATTTTTGAAGAAGTGCTTAAAAGTTGAATTATAAAACCACAGCTAACGCTAAAACCATAGCTAGTTTCAATAACATTTTGGTAAAATAGCATCCACAAATTTGAGTTCAATCATAGCAACTAGATGCACCAGATGGGCTGGGGCTTTTACTTTTAGAATTTTCCAAACTTCTGAATGTTTCAGAATGTTCTGGAAGAATGTATTTTCCATATGTGCACCAAGCTCTTTGAACCCGTCGGATCTTTAAGAATTACTCGAAACCGAGACCACGCCGTTAGTCCGTTGAGACATTCTTAATACCTACCAGATATTGCATGGTTATTAAAATAAAATTGATGAATCATGTTTTGTCCAGGAATGGAATATTTTTACTTTTTATGACATCTCCTTTTGGTTTTAGGGTTTAGTCTGTCTACTCTGTCGATGTACCTACAATCGAATCTCAATTGTTGCAGTTTATTAGCTTAAGAAAAAAAAGAATATTTTAAATGAATATTTTAATTCGATAAATATTTAAAAAATAGACCAATAAAGATCATTTGGAGATAGTATTTTTTTTTTACTCAAAAGCATCGATTGCAACAATTTCTATTAATAATAATAGATGTGTGTGTATCGGCGGTCTACAGGTTAGATAGTTTTTGAAAAAAATTTGAATAGCTAGTCCTTTGATAGCTATTTAAATTCTTTTTTAAAATTTTATTTAAGAGCTTTTATTCGTGTAACGCCACTTTTGGCATACACCTAATCATCATCAGAATACTTTTGAAAAGTGAAAATATGTACTTTGAAATGACTTATTTGAAATGTTAAATAAAATTTTATTTTATAAAAAATTAACCTTATTTTAGCGGTTTTCCTTGATAACTTCCAAAAATATTACTGCACCAAAAAGTTTTTATAATGTTTTAAAATTCAAAAAATTATCTTTTATATGTTACCGACTTAATTGCTGCCCATTTAATTAAATTTTGAAGATGTTTTTAAATATATCTTATTACAAAATTTCATTTTTGAATACAAAAACCAAATCGTTTTCAGTCTTGCTACTACTATTTCATTCTTTTTTTTCCTATCGTTTGGTGACCTAGATATTCAGACTCTGCTTATTTTTTTATATTGAATAAGTTTCGGTTTAAAGCACACGTTTAATACAATTTTTGAATAGTGTAGCGATTACAGTTAACTTTTAATTCGTAAGTAAGCAATGATAAATTTTAAAAAATTGTGGTTTTTAAAGGTTTTTTAATTTTATGGTTCTATTAGTTTGATGCTTTGTCTTCTTATTGTAGAATATTGGATTTTTGAAATGGAATCAGAGAGATTTCAGAGTAATGCCCACTAACAGCACGGATATAGCAATAAGCATAACTGTAAACGGCTCCTAAATTGAAACGAATGACATGGCTATAAAAATTGTTTAAATATTTTTTTGAGGAAGCTATCAAGAGTAAGATATATAAAAAAAGGATTCAATTAAAATTTAATGTAATCAATAATGGCGGCAAAGAAGCTGGTCACAAACAGTGGCTAGCATTGAAATAAATTTGAAGAAGAATTTTTACTTTATCACTGTTTTCTGGATATATATGTTATAAGGCCGCAGCACACCTCAGTTTTTCTTTTTATATATTTAAAATGTTGATCACGTTTTCAATCTTTTGATTACAGAAAACTGAATGGCATCGGCTAGTAATGGAAATACTCCTTGTTGAATTCGGTTTATACCGGTTCAATCTAGAAAATAATTACTTTTTTGTTCTATAATAAACATGACGTAAATACGTTCTCAACAACTTTCAGCGGAACTTGGCTACTAGCTGGAGGCGATATAAATCGAGGTTACTGAAGTTAAAGATCACAATGTTCCATTAAGTTTCAAATGCAGAAATGGCGCACTTTCTTTTGCAATTATATTTTGCATTTTTCTCGAGTACGATGTAAACAGATAGAAAGTATTTTGATTGTCCATTCATTCGAGCTCTAGATTTTGATGAATCTTCGTAATTCAGACCTTTTTGGTTCTGAAAAATACATTTGGATTAGTATGTTTGTCTGTCTGTCTCAGAACACGACAAACTCAAAAACAATGAGAGTTAAACAAAGGATATTTAGAGTTTTATGTTTACACTGAATTTGTACATTCCTATAAAATTTTGAACAAAATCTCCTAGCAAAAAGTTTTTTGATATGACTTTTCGAATTCATGCAAAGACGACAATTGCAAAATATAAAGATTTAACTTTCAATATTAGCATCGAATCAGTATCGGAATTTTAACCAAATCTGTCAATGGGCTGACCATCTGTTGGTCTGGACTTCCGTTTTCATATAAATGCAATAACTTAAAATTGCAAAGATTTAGATAAATGAAATTTAGAGCATAATGTTAGCATTTAAAATGAAAATCAATATCAAATATCGAATGAAACCCGCCAAAGAATTAACCATCTGTTCGTCTGTACTTTCAAATTCATGTAAATGGAATAATTCCAAATTTCAGCGATTTAAATAAAGAAAATTTGGTTTGAGATACTATATAATGCACCATACAACGAAGCACAAAACGCTCATGTGATGGATGCAGAAAATAATTTGAGCGTCCATGGATTTCACAGTTTTGCTCAAAGTTCACAGTAGGAAAGAGGGAGCAATAACACCTTCACACCTTTAGGGAGTGGGTGCGAGACGGTTTCGGGAGACCTCTCAGGCTGGTTCGTATATATTTTTTTAATTACTAGAAGAACAAAAGCGACGACAGGTTTCCACAAAACAGCTGTAATAGACAACCCACTCTTCACGCTTCTGGAGGGGAATGACACGTTGTCATAGCATGGGTGTAGGCCAGCCTCCGCTTACTTTAACCTGACCGCAGCGAAGGCGTACGATCAGTCTGTCGGTCTGTCAGTTCTGAATTATGCTAATTAACGTCACATCAAGGGTAGAGCCCACGACTTCCTGCATCGAACTGAATGGAGGCGACCTTGCCGTGCCTTAGGATACCATGTCACAACATGGGGTTACTTGCGTGCTATCTTGCTCCCCCTTTTGTAAATAGTGTATTTATCCTCATTGTTGTACGCTGTCGTGATGTTTAATCCGACAGATATTTTATGCCTAATCCGGCTTATTCAGCTTGAAAAGGAATTGGCGTTATCGCCAAGCAGCGTTTTTGAACATTCATTGACAGAGTCCCGTATATAGAATTGTGAACCTTGGACAAAGCTGTGAACACTTTGGCATAGAAATACAATTCTAATTACTAAATCGCATACTAAATTCCATTTATTTACAATAGGGCCGTTTTTTGAGATATCATGTTTGCATGCATGAGAAATTGCAAACCAAGACTTCTCTTCCGGTCAACCTCTCGACGAATTTGATTCAAAATTTGATACTTCTTTATACTTTAAATCTTAAAATTGTGTCCCAAATTGTGTTAAATATTCAAATGTTTATTTTATTGAATTATCAAATTTATATGTACGTGAAAGTGCAGGGCAACATAATATCCACCTCCGCACGGATTTGAAACAAAATTGGAGGCAAATCTCCACTTTTGATACTAAATCTCTCACGGATTTGAAACAAAATTGGATGCAAATCTCCACTTTTGATACTAAATCTCTCACGGATTTGAAACAAAATTGGATGCAAATCTCCACTTTTGATACTAAATCTCTCACGGATTTGAAACAAAATTGGATGCAAATCTCCACTTTTGATACTAAATCTCTCACGGATTTGAAACAAAATTGGATGCAAATCTCCACTTTTGATACTAAATCTCTCACGGATTTGAAACAAAATTGGATGCAAATCTCCACTTTTGATACTAAATCTCTCACGGATTTGAAACAAAATTGGATGCAAATCTCCACTTTTGATACTAAATCTCTCACGGATTTGAAACAAAATTGGATGCAAATCTCCACTTTTGATACTAAATCTCTCACGGATTTGAAACAAAATTGGATGCAAATCTCCGCTTTTAATACTAAATCTCTCACGGATTTGAAACAAAATTGGATGCAAATCTCCGCTTTTAATACTAAATCTCTCACGGATTTGAAACAAAATTGGATGCAAATCTCCACTTTTGATACTAAATCTCTCACGGATTTGAAACAAAATTGGATATAAATCTCCACTTTTGATACTAAATCTCTCACGGATTTGAAACAAAATTGGATGTAAATCTCCACTTTTGATACTAAATCTCTCACGGATTTGAAACAAAATTGGATGTAAATCTCCACTTTTGATACTAAATCTCTCACGGATTTGAAACAAAATTGGATGTAAATCTCCACTTTTGATACTAAATCTCTCACGGATTTGAAACAAAATTGGATGCAAATCTCCACTTTTGATACTAAATCTCTCATGGATTTGAAACAAAATTGGATGCAAATCTCCACTTTTGATACTAAATCCCTGTGACAAATTTAATCCATGTAGCAGTTATCGTTTTCACTTGTACGTGGACAGAGATAATTTCTGTTAATGGATTGTGTTCAAATTTTGGTAGAAATTTACAAATTTGGCGTAAAGATCACATACCAAATTTCCCTCTAGCTTAAAACGTTTTGAATTATCTTCTTCATAGACGGATAGACATAATTCCAAAAATGTTTTTTTTTCGGACTTAGGGAGGGACGAAGCATGGAGATTCGTTGAAATTTCTAGTTCGAATTTTTTTATATTTGCAATACTTTCTCTTTGTATACTTCGGATACAAGAAAGAAAAAAATATTTGACTATTCTTTAATATTTATTTTTAGATATGCCATATGCTGCAACTGCGTACTTAAAATAAACTTCTAATCGCACGAAAAGGGCGACATTTAGGGTAACAAAAAATTTTCTGTAGTTCAATTCCCTCGGATATGCAAACGAAAAATAACTTTCTGATTTGTTTATGTTTTAGCACCCGGACGTCTAATAGTTACAGTAATTCCATTAGTTCTATTTATTCTGAATATCTGTGGAAAAATTCTGCGTCGCGTGTTCATTAAATGAATTCTGACGGAAAAGGATTATTTTTCAGCAAAAAACAAAGGTTGTTATTAACCTTAATCATGAAAAGTACGCTTTCTATAAAGCTTGGCTTTTGTTGTGGTTGCTATGACAACTAGGAAGCATTTTGAGTATTTTTTTTTTTTCACTTTCGTATACAAAATATCCAAAAAGAAAAAATGTTATTATTGTCAAAAAATTCGACTTTGGGATTTCCACGTTTTTTTCACATTTGGTCTGTTTGTTCTGGTGTATCTGAATTGTTCTAAAATGCACTTTGGAGTAACTGAATACTTAATGACAATTACTAAATGATTTCATCTTTCTGCTTCTTTAAAATTTTGCGTAATTCTACTCATATGTACGGGACGGACAGACAGACAAATTTTATCCATAATTTATCAGAATTCTACAATTTTGATACTGGACACACCAAATTTTACCCATCTAACTTGTTCTTTTTGAATTATTTTGTTCATGCAAGTATAAGTGCAAAAATGATTCTCGGGAAATTCTGAAACATAGAGATTTGAAAAATCTCGGGATAGAACTTTTGGCTAATTACAGTACTTTCTTTTTATTTAGGATAAAATAAAAGCTGAAAACTCTTTGCTCAATGTAATGACATTTCATTCATCCTTATTGTATATCTATATCATTGCAATTTTGAGCAATCATGCTCGTATGGATACACATTGCACATGGATGGATAAACAGACAAATTTTTTCCAAAATTGATCAGAATTCTACATTTTTGGTATCGAAACACACCAAATTTCATCCGCCTAACTTGTTTTTTTTAATTATCTTATGTTTACAAGCAAGTACCAGTAGAAAAAGGATATCATGAAGGTGTGAAACACATAGATTCATAAAAATATCCAGGTAAAACTCTTGGATAATTACAATACTTTATTTTCTGTTTGAGAAAAAGCAAAAAGATCATAGCTCTTTCTTAAGTGTAATATCACTTTATTCAACATCGTTTAAGCAGCGGCAGTATTATACAATGAATGAATAAACCCCGCATGAGTGCGCCCAGTTTCTCAGCATGCCTACCTACGCACAGGAAACATTCAATCGTCCTTGTAGTTCCTTACATAATGTTCCACAGTTTCATATCACTCTGTCTCCCAGACAGCAAAATAAAGAGACAGAATTCTTTGTAAACTCCCACAACGCCCTTGAATGCGGGGTTCCAAAGTGCGTGCGTTTTCTGCAAATGTTGAAATGGGCCCAGCTGTTTAATTATTCTATGGAAAGATCTTATCATAAGGCGCTGCAATATTGAAAAATAATAACCACTTTGTTATGGTTTAGGTGTGCCTTAAATCAATACCCTCTTTGTGGGCTTCAAAGTTTTAACTACTTGTTCGGCCTTTTTATTGATTCGTAGAATCATCACGGATATCTGATTTGCGTGAATTTAAGGCTCTCGACCACGCCCATCTAAAATTTTGTAGTTTGTTTCGTTTCTACCCTAACATGAAGCATTAGGCGAAAAGGCAATGCACTTTACTCATTTATCTTATACTAACCAAGTATGCAGAACTCGCGTTCCACGAACAGCATATGATTTGTAATGTAAGCATTTCTGGTTCAGTCTTAACAATATCGAACAAATTTGCGTTTGAACTTTGTACCGTATACTTAAGGCTTTGGATCTTGATTTATATTTTTAAGCAATTCTCTAAAACACCGTTTATGAGAAACACGTTTTAATTTTCTTAGCTCCTTTTTTTCAGACAAGATATTCTGCAATATTGTTACAAAACGTTCTACAATATTGTTACGATATATATTCACGATGTTGCGTGGCACTTAGTATATCGAATAGCATTATGGGGATATTGTACAATATCTTGTTTTAATTGGGTCCAACACCTCCGTTTCGATTTGCAGCAGCTTCTGCTGAAGCTGAAATAGGTCAAGCTGTTTAGTCACTTTTTGAGAAGCTCTTATTGTGTGGCATTCCAATAGTGAAAAATGATAGCCAATTTTATTGTAGTTTGGGCGTGTCTAAAACCAATCCTTTCTATGCATCAAAGTTTTAATGACTTGTTCAGCCTTTTTGTCTATTCACAGAATCACCATGCATATCTTATTTGAGGGAACTTGTGCCTCGCGGCCACGTCTATCTGAAATTTTGTAGTTACTTCATTTTTACCTCAGCATGAAACATTACATATATAAAAAGCCAATGTACCTTTCTCTTTTATTTATTCAAAAAACAAATGCAGAACTTGCTGATCGCTGGCGACATACTGGTCTGGCTTAAAATCCAGATTCCATTTGATAAAATAACGACGGACCAGTGTTGCCTTTTTCTAAATTATTTATTGACATCACACAAGACAACACAAAACATTAATATAGATGACAGTAAATTTTGTTATTGTGGGTTTCGATTCATACTTTAGCACAGTGATTACCCACGTCCGTTATTGCCGAAATCCTGACGGCGTCTCCCCGGGTTTCCCCTTGTTTACACTCATGATCACATGACCGGTTGGGAGCACGCATGCGCCAACACATACTACTCGCAATACAATCATCTATGGCGCAACCCATTTGACAGTGTGAAGCTAATTTGAATTTGAATTTGAATTTCCTATGTTAAACTTAACTTTTTGGATGCTGGCTTATTTTAACGAGCGGAAGGTTTAAGTTCTTGTTTATTCCGTTATCTTGTTTTTGTCCCAGCGGGAAGCATTGCACGAAAAGGTAATATACATTTTTTACAGAAAGATGCAGAACTCGAGATCCACAGGGCATGTCTGATACAAGATATTTATGGGCTAGTCAGTTTAATACATCGCTGCACATGCCTCTGGTATCGTAAAGACTTTCTTTCGCCACAGAATATCCCCGAACTTGGAATCTCTAGGATTCCCTGTCAGTTGAAAGGATATACGTGGGTGTATTTATTAAAATAAAAGAAATACACATAAAAAGATATAAAATATCAATATTCACATAAAAAGCCATAAAATATCATCAACACACATAAAAAGTTATTATATACACTATTATAATGATGAAGGAGGTGTTCGGTTGGGAGTATGAGTAGATGAAATCTATTGTAGTTAATATATTCTGGAGAAGAGCTTGGTTGAGAAATGAAACGAAAATTTATACTGGGCTTGGGTCTGGAGAAATCAATTCCTCTATCGTAAAGACTGATTTCCAGTTTAGAGATGGGAAAGTGGGGATTGAAAAGTGGCTGTTGCCTTTTTTTAAGAAGTTTAATATAATTATATTATCGTCCCCACTTGAAAGAAATATCAAGGTTATGTCAGGGCGGATCTTGTACCTTTGAATCCCTGAAGGCACCTATGTTGCCATCTGTCTTTCCATGCTTCCATACCATGCCAGCGGGAGACCATTTACTCTCCGAAGTTAGATTGTGCGCTCGTATATATGGCGGATCGTTAACTGAATCGGATTTCGAATATGGTGCCCTTTGTCCTCCTGGCAGAGATCTTATCACTAAGCCGCCGTGGCTCTTTAATTTTATCGAGAAATGCTAGCAAAGATCTACACATGAAGACCAGTTCAAACAAACAAACAAAAAATACGGCTGCATTGGTCCTTTGCAGATATATAAATAAAAATGTCCTGGGCCCTAAATGTAAATCTTGATTAGAGAATAAGCTCAGATATAAAAATTGAATAAAATAATTATAAAAACGAAGAATAAAAAAATCGAGAAAAAAACTGTAACAAAACAATAATCAGAGACAGAGTACCGGTATGAACGAGAAATAATGTTTAAAAAACATTTCCAAAAGTTGGAGCCAGAGGAATTGGAGGAAATTCATATGGAGGTACAATATGTCCGAGACAAGACACAGAAAATTTATCGAAACATGGAATACATGGTTTTGTTATACGTAAAGAGTCCTCTGTAAAAGATAAAATCTATGAAAGTGTCACTGAGCCTTTAATGAAATGAACAGGTGATCCTTTTTAGGATTCACTTTTAGCGAAAGTGATCGGTCAGTTGAGGAAATAGAACTGGACGTTAACAACCTTTCCAAGGACGACTTTTAACCAATTGGACTTATTTGTCCCAATTGGGACCCGCTTCAAAGCGTCTCGCACCTCAATGTACCAAATACTTAACTTTTAATTAAATAATGTACTTTCTAAAGAATGAGAATGTGTTCAACATTTGTCAAAATTATCATCTTGCTCCAAAATCAAAGACATCTTGCCTTAGTGTTGCGACAAGATGATACTTTTTGCATTCTCTTTTTGAGAAATAATAATGATTATATTAAAATAACAATTTATTTTGTTAGATACTGTTCGGCATTTGTATAAAGTGACGTCACATTCAGATGGTGCTACTAATTTATCGTTTGGTCTCTTACTTTTAATTAATTAATCTAGCATCAGAAAGAATCACGAGAATATCGTTTGCTGTTTTTGAATTATATTATATTTTAACTACCGTAATTTTGTACTCTTTAATGACTCTTTGTATACTTTATAACCTCATTTGTACGATTTTAATCGCATTCTCAAGAATTGTAAGTATTTTTTGAAGAATCTGTAAATAGTTACAATATAAGAAAAAATAATTATAATAATGTAAGCAAATAAAAGATTTATTCCAAAAATTGTATTTATCAAAAATTGATTGTTAACATTATAAAATTGTCCCGATTTCCATTATATGGAGAAGTTAGAAAAGAATACTACTGATACTAATGCTGGTTTCTTTTAACAATAATTTTCTCTCAATATTTTTTGACAGATGTAGATATCAAAACAAACGCATCGAAATAAATTATTTGTTGCCACCATACTGCCAAATTACTTGTCAAGCCTTAGCAATTTTCATAAAGCGGGTTAGTTTCGACCACACCTATGCACTATTTTGAAGCTTATTTATCTTTTTATGCCCAGTATAAAGCAATTCCCGAAAAGGCAATGCACCTTCTTCGCATTTATCATAGAAAATGTTATAATTTCCTCTTCAAAGCCTTCCTGGTAATGCCACCAAACTCAACAGTGGTATAATGGGGGGATACCCTTCTAAAAATTAATTCGTTAAGAGGGCAATCAACGCAACACATGACTTTGTGGAATATTAAGTGGATATTTAATACTTCTTTGTAAAAAGAACTATCAAAATGCCAAGAATGGATCAATATGGAGTGAAAGAGTCAACGTCCGCTGGCTTCAAACATTGTTTCTACGGTAACACAGACATTATAATGTGTGTGTGACCAGTGGATTTGGAGGCCAAGTTCGAGAATGTGGTTTGTCCTTATTTCTGGAAATCAGTTAGTGTTGGAATGACGGGAAATTGATGATTGGATTGAAAAATGTGCTTTTTGGATAATCCGGACGTGTGTTCCGGAGAATGTGGGGAAGAGGAGTAAGTTCTTTTTTTGCATGTTTCGAATGTTTTGATACCTCCGATAACTTTGAAATAAAAAGGTTATTGTTGCATACCATTACAATAAATATTATGATGTTATTAAATGATTTGAATATATAAATTATGCTGTTACAAATCATTACATATATGATGATATAAAAATGATCCTGAGATAGAAATGAGTATAGTAAAATGTTTACAACCATTATCATTTATGATTAATGGAAGCTTAGTCTCTCGTGATATAGGTAAAAGATTTTGTTACCTCAGGTAATTTTAAGATAAAAAGGTTAGCGTCACAAATCATTGTAACAAATGTTTTGACGTCATTAAAAGTATGCTATTAAATTGTCTCTTGGAATTATTGTGAGTTTAAACTGGTATGATGTATATAAAATACGATGATGCTACAAATGATTTGAATATATAAATAATGTTGTCACAAATCATTACAAAAATATGCATAATGCCATTAAAGCACAGAGAGAAATAATGTTTGTAAATTGTTTACAACTGTCATCTATGCTTATTGGAGACTTCATCTCTTTTGATGTAGATAGAAAACATTGATACCACAAGTAATTTTAAAATCAAAATATTATTGTCACAAATCATTATAACAAATATTATGATGTCATTAAAAGTATGTAATTAAATTGTCTTTAGGAATTATTGTGAGTTAAGTTTAGTTGGATGTATATAGAATACGATGATTCTAAAGATAATTTCAATATATAAATTATGTTGTTGCAAAACGATGTACGGTGATATAAACGTGACGCAAAGATAGAAATGATTGTTATAAATGCTTACAATCATCATCCTCTATGATTATTGGAAGCTTAGTCTCTTGTGATAAAAAACGCTGATGCCACAAATACTTTTAAAATAAAACGATTAATGTCACAAATCATTTCAATAAGTATTATGATGTTATTAAATGATTTCAATATATAAATGATATTGTTACAAATTATTGTAAAAAATATCTGAAATGACATAAAAGTGAAACAGATATGATTATTTTAAAATGTTTACAATCAACTTCGTCTATACTTTTTGTAAGCTTAGTCTCTTCTGATGAAAATAGATAACGTTGATGCCACAAATAGTTTTTAATTAAAAAGATTATGGTCAAAAATCATATATAATATTATAAATATATATAGAATACGATGCTATTACAAATGATTTCAATATATATAAATATTGTTGTTACAAAACATAGTAAAAAATACGTATGATCCTATTAAAAGTAGCACAGAGAGATAAATAACGATTGTAAAGTGTTTACAATTATTATATATGTTTCATATATGCTTATTGGAAACTTAGTCTCTTATGATGTAGATAGAAAATGTTGATACTACAAATAATTTAAAAATAAAAAGATTGTCACAAATTATTACAACAAATTCTTTACTATTATTAAAGGATTATTGTAAAGTATTTACGAGATATATGTATTAATTTATGTATGAGGTGAACATCATATCTGCATATTCTAGAAATTTTAACATAATCCTTTATAATAGAATCTTTGTTTCTAGCATATTCATATATGGAATAAGATTTCTGTTTCGAACATTATCGTCTAAAATTATTAATAGCTTATTAATATGATGCAAAATACGATGCTGCTACAAGTGATATTAATGTAAAAATGGAGTTTCCAATCATTGTATCGTATATTTGATGATTTTACAAATGGTTTAGAGATATATGAAATGATTAGAACCTGTTTATAAACTTAATAATATTTTATTTGTGAAAAGAACATCTTAGTAGAATCTTTATTCCTAATTTATTCATGTGTGAAATAAAATTTTTGTTTTGAATTATCTTTTACTTGCTGAAATTATCGATGAGCTTAGTCTAGAACGAGACATAATTCTGTGATGCTACAAATGATTTCAAAATATAAACTAGTTCATACAAGTCATTATATTCGATGCTTAATGATTTTACGAACGTTTCCAAGATTGATATAATGATAGTGCAAGTGTTTAGTGTTCTATAAAATTATGAATGAGTTTAGACAAGTATTATGTAAAATGCAATGATGCTACGAATGATTTCAAAATATAATTTATATTTTAACAAAATATTACAATTTCTACGCATAATTATTTACAATAGATAATCAAACATTTACCAGATGTAAATAGTAAATAATTTTTAAGCTAAATATAATAGTAAATTCATTATCATTTTTTATCCATTAATATCGGATAAAATGTCAAAAAAATTCAATAACATATAAAGAAAAGAAGCATTTTAACATTAAAATAAACTATTATTATTATTTTGTAAAAAAGGTAATTAGCAAATTTTAAGAACAAAAATCTTCCATTTATTCATCATAATTTAACGTTTATTCCCCTTACAGTAAATAAAAATTGCTCTGAGATATTTTATTGGGAATTAGTGTCTTTTTCTGACAGTATTACGAGTTAGTTGCAATTTTTATGTCTCAAAGGTTCACGAGTTATACGAGTTTGTTAAATGTAAACATCTCATCTTTTCATTTTCCCTCTCACCCTTACTTTGACGAATTAAACCCACCTAACGCATGCGCAAAAACGCAGACGGTTTAAAATCCTTTAGCAAACAATCATTAGCATTGGATTTAAGAATTTGTGTTTTTTCGTATTTGTTACTTCTGCTTAATCCCTTTTTTTTTGTTTGTTTGTTTGTTTATATACATATTTTAATATTATAAATTTCGTCAAAAAAATACATAAATTTTTGACACCCTTGAATGGCGATGGCGTACAATAAATACGAAATAGTAACTTTTGGCGTTAATTTCGCATTTTTACTGAATCTATTATGGCACCCTTGGCGAGTTATTTGGCGATTAATCCCCGGCATGTGTTAATAGCATTTAAATTAAATTTGTATTTTAGACCCTCAACGTTTTTTCTCAACGTTGTTGAAACAATAATTTGACACAAAACTGCAATTGTAGTCACAAAATCCCACACCAAACTTGATATACTTGAGCCTTTGCGTTTTTGAATGATCGCGTTTAAATGTTTCTGAAAGCGCAGACCGTCAGACAGTTAACTCGTAGTTGATTTTGGCTCGAAATTTGACAGGTGTCTTCACTATAGATGTTAAATCTGTGTACCGAATTTTATCTATCTAGCTCTCTTCGTTTTGTAATTATCGTGTTAATTTATATACTTTAAAACAGATTTCACTGAAATTATGATAGAAATCTGCAAATTTGATTTATACCAATTTTCAACCGTCTAGTTCAAAACGTTTTTGAGTCATCTTTGTCACAGAAAAACAGATAGACATTTTCTAAAAAAATGTGTTTTTCGAACTGAGGGATATCTAAAACGAGAAGATTCGTCACAATCTGGATTTCGAATTTTTTGATGATCACTATTCTTTCTCTATACTACGCATATGAAAAAGTGAGAAAGGGGAAAAAAATCATCAACAATCCCGATTTAGTTAACGGATCAGTTTTTTTATTATGTTTATGACAATGATTCATTATAAACACCTTCTTATTTTGTTCATAATGGGATTTTTTTTTTTAATTCTTCTTCTCTCTAATATATAAGTATAGTAAATGAAATGAATCAATCATATTCGTCAGTTCTCTCTCTAAATATAAATGAGAAGAGCTTGAAAGTTTCAGTAGATAGTTTATTTTAGTTATATTAACGTCCCATTGTAAAGCAACACTAAGGCAATTTTGGGATTATTAGGGCTATTTATCTCGTAATTTTGAACGGCGGTAAGATGACGAGGACGACACCTGAACTGGCACCCCCCCTCTCCACACCGCACCACACCACACCAGCGGGAGGACGTTTGGTCTGACAGATTTAACGTGCAACGACCCCCTTACACGACGGTTCTTCGGTGGAATTGTGTCACGAACCTGAAACCCTTCGGCTCACAAGCCGAGACCTTACCACCAGGCCACCGCGGCCAAAGTTTCAGTAGAAGAAAACTGTTTGATTAATATGAATAGCTGATTTAAGACTGTTGTAAGATCAAATTATGACTGGTGCAGCATTTTTTAATCTTTAAACTTAAAACAAAAAGGTTATGATTTAACCACTTGCAGTCGGAAGACGTGATACGTACATCGAAATGCGTTTGTCACAGAATCGTCAACGACGTGCTATACACGTCAATAGAAGTAAAAATGGTGTTCACGACCCTCTCTTAGATTGCTAGAGGAAGCTGCCTTTGCTTGATGGTAAAGTCTCGGCTTCGAAGCTGGAGGGTTTCAAGTTCGAGACCCGAATCTACCAAAGAACCGTCGTGTAAGCAGGTCTGCTGCTCGCTTAATCCTTCAGATCAACAGAGACTTGGGGTGTGCTAACTCAGGTGTCGTCCTCGTCTCTGACCGCGGTTGAAAATTACGAGATCCGTCCCCCAAAAGCCCTAGTGTTACTTTAAAACAGGACGTTAATATAACTAAGATTGTTTGCTGGAACGTAGTTTACACTAGCACAGGCTTAGTCGAAAATTAATTCATTTAACAAATATAAATCTTTTTCCCATTTCTTTAATGTATCGGATTGTCGTTTGGAATTACAGTGCACCTGTTTTGGCACGCCCACTTGTTAATTTCTTGCCATCGCAAGTGGTTACCTAACTAAATATTATTTAATGGAATGACACTGATTTGTTGAGAGAAAAAACAAGTGTCCTTTAATTATTTCACAACTTCAAAAAGGGAAAAAGTGTTTATTCGTTTCCTCTTTAAAAAATCATTTCAAAATTTGCTCATTTTATCAATCACTTTATATTTTCAGAAACATAAACAATATTATTTCGTAGAATTAATCGAATTTCACATAAAATTAATTCATGACCTAAATTCAGAAAAATTCCGGAGTTGTAAACTAATCTATCAATGTTTATCATTTCCATTAAATCTTGCGAAAGTAATTCTTTGCATATTTTGTGTTTTTGAAATCCTTGATTAGTGGTTAGTTGTTTTGAAACAAGCACTCAATGTTAGAACAAATAAAAAATAATAAACTTGGTTTGCAAGGGTCCCAAAAAGGCAATTTTTATAAAAAGTTAGATTTATTTAATAAAATAATTTATAAAAAAAAATATAAAGAAAACATTCATTCTATTATTTTTTTTTTTTTCATAATCGCTTTCAAAACTATCATAAGGTAAACACCATCATAAATTGTGCATCTTATTGTGCAATGAATGTAATGTCAGAGCAACTTTTTTGAAATTTTAATTAGAATTTTTAATTAATTAGAATTTAATCGACATTTTGTCGCTTTCCCGCGAGAACATTCCGAAAAAGTAAAGCTCAAAATTCATTTTTAAATCATCTTAAAATTATCTTTTCAATTAACTTGCTTCCCGTATAATTTTTTTCTATTTTCATAAATTTTTTTAAAAAATATTCTAAATGTATTTTACAGCAATATATTTCATTGTTAAAGCGAAATTGAAATCGGTTTAGTTTTGTTTCAAATATTTAATCGTGGTATTTTTATTATTGTTTATATGAAAATTCGCTCATGATATGCTTATTTTCTACATTTAGAGTAGATTTCAGAATGAGGTATGTTTTTAATAGAATTCTTGAAACTTTATTGTAATTGTAACTAAAGTTTAAAATGAAACAGCGGCGAACATTTTTAACGTATACCCATTTTTAAATACTGCTGTTCTTTTCAATAAATATATAAATAATGGAATGTTTAAAAACATTGACAGAAAATTAAGAAAATGAATTGCATAAAAAAAGAACAATGTAAGGTTTCTAAAATGTTATATATCTATCAAAATGTGAAGTTTTAAAATATTTGTCAAGGGAGAGCTATTCAGACATAATAACACAAAATATTTAATTTTTAACAATCGTTAATCTTAGTTAATCAGCTAGTCACAGAAGTCAGATAGTAATTTAATAAATACAATTCCTTGGTGCTATTTTTAATAGCATTTCCCTTGCATATCCTTATCTGTTTGAGTCTCCGAATGATGTCACTGCGATGTCTTGCGGATGAAGCTTCATGATTAAAATAAATTTAGCGAGACTTGATTTAGATCATTCCTTAGGATTCCTTATTTCTATTGACTGCTGAAAAAAATCTTTGATATGTTGAATGAAATGTTTAATTGAAAGCTTGAAATACAGTTTAAAGTTTTTTTTTTTTGTCTTAAGCTTCAGATAACAGAGTTGATGATTATAATTCTGAGGTTTGATGTAATTTGATTCAAAGACGCTCTAAATAATTTCTTATTAATCTGTCAACTTAATGGTTCTTTGGATCGATGTTTATACTTTTATATTTCTTCTATTATTGAAAATAGCGACATTTCTGACTTCCATAATGTGAGTATTGTACTTTTATTGAAAATATTTTTTTTTAAATTATCTCATTAAACAGAAAAGAGATTAGACTTAGGAAAATTTTCGATTTTTCGACAATTCAAAATCCGGAAGTGTGTCCGTTATCATCCTTGTCTGCTAACTGTTGCCATTCAGTAAAATCAAAAATATTGGAACAAGATTTCAATTTTTAATGAAATATATATATATTCTAAATCCTCATTTCTTTTTTTTATCATTTTAATTTTTTTTTATTTTGGTTAGAAAACAATTTTCAATATTTAGCCATTAAAAAATTTACAGATTTTTTAAAATTTTTAAGTTAAAATGGTAGTTAAATTGACCGAAGTAAACATTTAAATCCAGATACTGATTTGTTGGGAATTTGGCTGGTTATGATTATGATCCAGAACTTTAAAACGATATTAGGATTGTTAAATGGCATTGGGAATGTTAAGAAAAATTATGTTTGGATCTAGATATTAATTTGTTGGGATTTCAGACTTTCCAAGATTTTGCCATGATATTACGCTCCAAAATGCTGAACTTACATTAGCCTTGTTGGAAGACGTATGTGGCAATGTTGAACTTCAAAGTGCTGACACCTAACCAGCAACACTTTTTCAGTTTTTCACAAAAATGGAAAGATGTTTAACCAATAATAGGACTATTATGCATGAGGTCGGAATACTTGACGTTTATTCTGTAGAACTCGGTTTTTAATTTGAAATCCTATCTCCAGGCCATTGTGTTCCAAATAGATGTACTACGAATTTAGTTGTATTGAATATTTGGATCTAGGTATTGAATTGTTGGGAGTTCGGCCATTTGGATTTTAGCTTGACTGGATTTCGAATTCCAGATCAATAAATTTATAAAAATGTTAAAAGGCGAGCGTGAAATTTCACCTGTCACAACATCTAATCTGGTATCCCTTCTTCAAACTTTAATGTAAACGGGAAGATGTTAATCTATGGCAGGATCAATATGCATTAGGTCTGGAAACTTGACGCTTATTTTGTAGAATCCGGTCTCGAATTTGAAATCTTATCATCAGGCAATTTTTAACCAAAAAGGGGCATTGCAAATTTAATTGTATATTTAATCTAGTGTATTTCTTGCATCGTCCCAGGCGTTATGAATATTAAATCTAAGTTTTTAAAAACATTCCTAGATTTAAAATACTCTGGCATCTATTACTGAATGATAGTGCTTCCATGAAGAATATATTTTGTAGATGTCTGTATAGTGATGCTGGAAAAATATTGCATAAATTTTTCATATTTTGATCATGAAACTTCGAATTTAGCAGTATTTGATATGTAATTCAATTAAAATTCTACTCATACGTTTTATTTGATCATTCATGAGAAAGAGAATTGGTAATTCTGATAACGAGAATTAATAATTTCCGTTATCAGAATTCAGTGTACAAAAATTAATTATTTATTCAAGGGCTGCGGTGGCCAAGTGGTAAGCTCTCTACTTCTGAACGAGAGGTTTTAGGTTCGAGACCCAATTCCACAGAAGAACCGCCGTATAAGAGGGCCTGGCACACGTCGGGTCCAATCGTCCTAACGCTGGTGTGATGCGGAAGTTTGGAGAAGGGGGTATCAGTTCAGATGCCGTCATCTTTATCTGATCGTTGTTCAAAATTACACTCGTCTGAAATTAGCGCCAGTAGTGCTTTAAATAGGAATGTTAATATAAGTGAACTAATTATTTATTCATAAAATGTTAACCTTTATTTAATGGACAAAAGGTTATTAAACGTGGTTTTAGAAAAAATAATTTTAGCAATCAAATTTTATTAAGTAAACTATGTTTTGGAAAACTTCTTTTGTGTTTTATCATTAATCTTATATAAAGAAAGCTTATATATTTTTACCTTGACTTTTTAAATATTTGTAAGGTTATTTTGTAATAGATTCTTAGGCAAAGTTTTTGATGTTCTAGAATTCTGAAATTCTCTACAATTGCGTGCTCCAGGTGATAATATATCATCTAAATATTTTCAGAACTTAATCATCAGTTAATCAATTGATTTTTTTTAAAAAAAATCATTATATATGTGGTGCCGTCTGGTAGTGAAAATGTGATTTTTTTTGTAATAATAAATAAAACTGTATTAATGATTAAAAAGTAGAAAATTATTCAAATGATAAAATTCCTTTTATTATACTAAGAAAAAGTGTTTTTTAAATACTATTTTTATTAAATTTAATTTCTATCGTTTCTTTTCAGGAAACACATATGCCCACATAGGAAGAAGACTCAGATAGTTATAGGCAGCGATGAGCAGTCAGCATCATCAGTGAAAACAACCGTCCGCCGTAAGTTCATATTTGATTTCATAAGTGTCTGAAAAGCTATTTTAAATTCTTAAAATGAAAAAATGTATTCATTACCAAAAGTTTTGTACAAAAATCGTTACTTTTCTACATAATTACATTGACGATTCAAGCATTTGTCTTACCGGTGGACCATATTTCCTATTTTACTTTCTGACATAATTTCTGAATATTCAGGCATTTGTCATATCAATGGACCAAGTTTATTGTTTTACTTTTCAACATAATCACAGTGAAAATTCGGACATTTGCCACATCGATGGATGAGATTGCCTATCTTATTTTTCGACATAATCATCTTGGAGATTAAGGCATTTCTCACATCGAGGGACCAAGTTTCCTACTTTACAACATAATCACCGTGAAGATCCAGGCATTTGCCACACCGGTGGACCAGACTGCCTCTCATACTTTTCAACACAATCATCTTGGAGACTCAGGCATTTGTCACATCGGTGGACCAGATTTCCTATCTTACTTTTCTACATAATCATCGTGAATATTCAGACATTTGTCACATCGTTGTACCAGATTTCCTATCTTACTTTTCGACACAATCACCGTGAAAATTCAGGCATTTGGCACATCGGTGGACCAGGTTTCTTATCTTACTTTTTGACATAATCACCGTGAAAAGTCAGGCATTTGTTACATTGTTTGATCAGGTTTCTTACTTTTCGATATAATCACTGTGTAGATTCAGTCATTTGTTACATCGGTAGATCAGATTCCCTATTTTATTTTTAATCACCGTGGAGATTCAGGCATTTGTCATGTCGATGGACCAGGTTTCCTATCTTACTTTTTGGCATAATCACCGTGGAATCGCGTATTTGTCACATCAGTGGATGGGGTTTTCTGTCTTACTTTTTTATATAATTACCGTGAAGATTCAGGTATTTGTCACATCAGTGGGCCAGTTTTCCTGTTGTACTTTTCAACATTATCACCGAGAACATTCAGGGATTTGTCACATCGGTGGACTAATTTTTCCTAGTGAAAACAAATGCCTTAGTGAAGACTAAGGCATTTGTCACATCAGCAGACCAGGTTTTCTATTTTACTTTTCAAATTAATTGCGATGTAGATTCAGGCATTTGTCACATAATTGGAGCAGGTTTCCTATCTTATTTTTCGACATAATCACCATAAAGATGCAGGCATTTGTCACATTGGTGGACAAGATTGCCTCTTATACTTTTCAACATAATTACAGTGAAGATCCAGGCATTTGTCACATAATTGGAGCAGGTTTCCTATCTTATTTTTCGACATAATCACCATAAAGATTCAGGCATTTGTCACATTGGTGGACAAGATTGCCTCTTATACTTTTCAACATAATTACAGTGAAGATCCAGGCATTTGTCACATAATTGGAGCAGGTTTCCTATCTTATTTTTCGACATAATCACCATAAAGATTCAGGCATTTCTCACATTGGTGGACGATTCCAAGGAATTTTATGTTAAAAAAACACATACTTACATCGAGAACTTTTACTTCTTCTCTGATTTGGCAATAAGCCAAATTGGCTACTTCGAATTATCTTCATTTTCAGTTATTGTTTTGATTTTTATCGTTTGTAGTTCACGAGGAGCAAACGATACATTTTATTTAATATCACAATTCTTTAACTCAATAATATAATTATGCAACATTCATTATTATTTATTTTGCTTCATTTCCATATCTTCAGTTAAGGTTGTAGTGGTTTTGATTCCGTCCATATAAGTCATGTAATTCTCGAAACTGCGCCGGTTCTGCTTTTGCTTTTACTTTATAAAACATTGCATTATTTTCTTTTTTTGTTAGTGAATTAGTATTAGTATTCACAGATATAGATATTTGTGTCCGATCTTCATGAAAATTGCCACACATGCTTTAAAAGGCAACAGCAATGCCAATGTCAGTTTATCGACATTCAACAATAAATTAAATTATTTGTTTATAAAAAAAAATAAGTATTTGGTGTTTTTTCAAATTAAATCTTCCGAACATATTATTCCACAAAAAGGAAATTTTATACTATCTTAAAAATACTTTTTAATCAAACTTATTTATTTTCTGAATATTTTATTTCTGGTTTTAAATTTTTTAAAGTATTTAATTTAATGCACAATTAGTAACAATGGTTTTACTGTTATGATGAAATTCAAAATAATTTCCTTGTTCTATCAACTAATTCATTCGCGCGCTTTTGCCAATGATACATTTAAAATAAAAATTCTCTTTGGACATTTAACTCCGAAGTAGAGTTTTCACTTCTACTTTTATTTCGTAGTTACATAAACTTTTTAATCTTTACGCTCTTGAATTTGTATTAATTCTATTATTCTATTTCCTATCAATAATTTTATAGTCATGAAAACCGGTGACCAAAAGTTACTTGTAATCTTATATAAATATTTTAATAATTTACAAAATTGATTTCGCAGCTATATACACTTTTTAATCTGAGTGTTCGGTAATTTGAGACCTAATAATACCATTATTTCGTATTATTCATTTTCATCATATAACAAGGTGAAATTTTAAATAAATACATTCCATATGAATAATTTTAAAATCACGAAAACTTCAGCGAACACGCTACTTGTCAGAAGTAGTATTATATTTACTTAAATGATATATTGTGAAATATTCTTTTTTAAATTATGCTATTTGAAATCTCAGCTTGAAGCAACATAATAACTAGTTTGGTACAAACCTCACAATTTTGAAACTTGGTCAAATAACTAATTCACAATGGATTTTAATGGAACTGGATTTCAAACCTGTCTATATCGCACCGTAGCCGAGAACTTTACATCTGATTACCGCTTTATTATTTTCCCATGAACCATATATATACAAAAAAAAAAAGAATTCTAATCGTAAAAAGAATTTGACTTAGAAATCTTGGCAAATCTCAATCTCAACGTTTCAGACACTCCTGAATTCAAACCCGACCTTCAACTTTTTTTTTGCAATTATGTCTGTTTGTAAACTCAATAGCTCAATGCAGTTTTGAGCAAAACGGATCAAATGTGGTCTTTACAAAAAATGTGTAGATTTTTATTTAAAAATTCTTAGACAAATCTGATCAATATCCAATAAGATTTTCCCCCACAAAGACTGTATAATAAAGTTTTGTTTAATATCTTTTGTAAATGGAATATAGTAGCGAGAAAAACTCCATTGATTTGATATTATTATTGATTATCTTAATTACTTGATGATCTTATGAGTTAAAAATTAGCGTAATAGGTACAATGTTTGTGAAAGAACGGTTCATGTATTTGCCATATGTTACTAATATATAAATGGAACGGCTGGTCGCGAAAGTCAGCTAATATACCATTTTAATTAGAAATTTATGTATTTTTTTTTATATGGCTAGTTTAATTCTGCGGATTATCCGTAGTTATTATATCACCTAATTCTTCTGGAAATTGGGGTTTACTAATTGTAACTGTAATTTTTCACCATCTTTCATCTCACCCCTTTTTTTCGCGAAATCACCTCCTGGCACGTGCGCAAAAACGCTGTGAGTTCCTAAATCAGAGAATAAATAATGACATATGATCCTCATGCAAGTGTTTGTTGTTATTTCTGGTCTTTCGAGAATTTCTGAAAGAGAAAGAAATTGCGAAATATTTATTTTCTTATTTAATTTATATTCTTACTTATGAACAAAAACAATAGTAGTTTTTTTATTGCAATAAATAATACATAATTTTCATATATGATTCTTATTCGATATGACGAGTTTTCATTCCATGTATAAGAAAATTGTTTTTTATTGAAAATCGAGAATTTCTGATAGAAGCTTGATTTATAAGAGATTTCCGATGTAGAGAAGTATGATATATGAAAGACTCACTGTCCTTTGAAACTCACTGTAAAGCATCACAGTTGTAAAACAACACACACACATATATATTAAATAGTCCCCTAGATGGCGCTGCCTATTTTCCCGCTAAAATCAATTATTTGGAGAAAAGTTTTGCCATGTGTGTGTATTCGCTAGTTTTGATCTATTGGAAAGCATTGGCCATTTTGTTGCAATAAATATTCATTAATTATAAATATAGAAATAACCTACCATAATAATTAATAACAATATAATTTCACACACACACAAAAAAAAGATTTTTTTTTTGTTATATATCCCAGTCTTTAGTTTAAGATCGCTAGAGAAAAAAAAAATGTCTCCTTTAGAATCTGTATTCTCATAAATAAGCATTCTTATTAAAAACTATATTGAAAAGGTTACACAATATACGCTAGGGTTATTGGGATCATATAATATTCCAACAATACTTAGTACCATTATACTACTGTGAGTTATGTTTTAATAAAAAATGATAACGCCAATAATCATAATTAGCTGGACTTGTACAGCTAGCTAGACTTAATAGCCAGTTTTCAACGGCTAAATGGTTTTAATAGGGTACTATCTGAAAAATAAATGATTGAACTGTTAATAAATCATAATCGTTTTTATAAATATTACTATTTATTTTTGTTTTTATCATTTCAGAAGAGACCATAAAGCACAGGAGGCAATGGGGTAAGCAAGAAATCTCATCAACAACTGACCAGCTAAACGCTCAAGCACTCCTAGCTGAGTCAGGTGACCTCGCAACATCGGTATGTGTAACAGATAAGGGTAACAGGAATGGAATTAGTGGGAGCAATGGAGCTGCCACTTGGACAGCAAAACAGATTTCCAAAACTCAACCAATCAAACGACCCGACAATCTCAAACAAGAAGGAGCTGCCGAGTTCATAACGACACACCAAGTGGACTACAACGAAAAAAGTGTAGAATCTCATGTCAGCAACTCAGTTAATGCATCTTCAGAGACGGTGCAGGCTGAATCATGGAATAGACGGCAAATTCCGAAGACCCAAAAGATCAAAAGGGCCGACAATCTGAAACTGTCTGGGTCGCAGGAGTTAGAAACAACTCAAAAGGCAACTTTTAATGAAAGTGTATTTAAAAGCAAGATGCAGGAGCAAAGCGAGCAGTCTGAAACCTTTAAAAGACCCCGAACATCCCTTAAGCTGAGTGGAGAATTTCAGACGGATAGTTCTTACCACGAGGCTTTTACGCCTAAGCAAGGGGATGTTCCTTATAAAGTCAAAAAAGGAACCTCAGTAAGTCATTTAAAGTCTGAAGGGGAAATGATTTTTGAAACCACTTCCAAGGATTATAATGCCGTCAGCACACATCTAACCAGAACATCAGAAAATGCTGAAGGTGCTGCAGCTCTTAAAGCCAAGAAAGCCAGACCAGAAAGCGAAATAAAAATCCCAGCAGTTCCACTTTCGGATGAAACAACATTAGTTAGTGATTATAAAATGTGGAAGGTTGAAAGACCCATCATTCACAAACCGAAAGATACCCTCGATTTAACTGACCCTGAAGTTGTAGATTTGAATAGAACATTCATTAAAGAAAGTTCCAGAACAGAATCTTCCCAAATGGAAACATCCATAAGTGATTATAAGAACTGGGAAGTGACTAGGCCTGTTATACATAAGCCTCAAGATAATTTAAAATCAGAAGGCACCGCTGAGTTTGCGACAACCACTGATACCGACTATTCCTCTCGCCGGGACATGACAAGCAAAAAAACTTCCAATTTGGAAGTTGTAACAGAGCGCACAGAAACGGAATCGATTGCAACATCCACTCATGAAGAACAAACTACGGTATTGCTTGCAAAGTCAGAAGTAGAAATGGCTCCAGCAGAGCACGCACATACATCTGAAGTAACTGTGGCAGAAAATTTGTCAGACAATAATAAGGTTAATACCAGAACCCAGACATCTGCACAAGCAGTGGAACAAACTACAAGAAGCGATATGCGCGTAGAACAAACAAAGCACACAGAAAACATCGCTGAAACATCAACAACACAAACTGAGCAGCGAACTCATGAAGAAACCAGTGAAATAGCATCGCAAAGTGAAGATCAAACACAATATTTGACATGGGATCAGATACGACCGAAGCCAATAAGACCACATAGCAATCTGCGACAAGAAGGAGGAATGGAATTCGATACAACAAACAGGAGTGAATTTGTTTCAAGATCTGTTGAGAGGGTAAAAGGTGTGAGACCGAAAACGAACACAAAACTTTTCGAAGGTGATTTCGATTCGACGACTATGAATCAAGTAATGTTTCCAACAACTCACGCAGAAAAAGTTACGCCTTTCCGTCCCAAAAGTAATCTCCATCTCGAAGATGGAACTTTTGTAGACGAAACAACATCAAAAAAAGAATTTCAACAGTGGGAAATTCAAAAACCTTCGCCAATAATACCAAAATCGAATCTTACCCAAGAAGGAACGATGGATTTCACGACGACAAATACTTCCGAGTTTAGTGAAAAAAGATCAGAACGAGTGCAGCCTATCCATCCTCCTGCAACTAAAGGCATCGAGGGAGAAATCGATTTAACAACAACCAATCGTGCCATGCATGGTGAATATCAAATAGAGCGAGTGCAAAAGATAGTGCCACAATCGACTTTAAGATTAAATTCTGGAGTTTTTGAAGCTGAAACTACTAATAAGTCACAATTTCAAGAATGGGGTATTGAAAGACCCAAACCAATTAAGCCTGTATCTAATCTCACACAGGAAGGTTCCATGGATTTCACAACAATGAACAAGCTTCAATTCGAAGAAAAACCATTAGAAAGAGTTCAACAATTCAGACCTCAGACAACAGCAAAAATAACAGGAGAGTTCGATGGAACAACAACTAATCAAGTTATGTTTACAGCTCAGACTTTAGAAAGGCCACATGCGGTGAAGCCGAAAGGAAATTTAGAACTCGAGAAAGGTACATTTGCGTCAGAAACTACAAATACTTCAGAATTCAAACAATGGCAACTATCTAAACCAGAACCAGTAACACCAAGAGATAACTTGCACCAAGAAGGATCTGTCGATTTTATTACTACGAATCGAACAGAATTTGCAGCCAAAAATATAGATTCAATCTCTGATATAAGAGCAAACATAGTGAAACCAAAAAGCAGTTTACACCAGGAAGGATCTGTGGATTACACAACCGTTAATCGATCAGAGTATGCAGCGAAAAACATCGATTCAATCTCTGATATAAGAGCAAACGTTGTCAAACCGAAAAGCAGTTTGCATCAAGAAGGATCAGTTGATTATACAACAGTTAACCAATCAGAATACGCAGCGAAAAATATACATTCAATTTCTGATATACGGGCAAATATCGTTAAGCCTAAGAGCAGTTTGCACCAGGAAGGATCTGTTGATTATACAACAGTTAACAAAACAGAATATGGAAATAAAAACGTCGATTCTTTCACTGAATTACGTGCTCATGCAGTCAAACCGAAAGACAATTTGGAACTTGAAAAGGGTAAATTCGGTTCAGAAACAACAAATCATACAGAATTCAAACAATGGGAACTTTCTAAACCAGAAGTGGTCACACCAAGAGATAATTTACACCAAGAAGGATCTGTTGATTATACGACTGTAAATCGAACAGAATACGCAGCTAAAAACGTCGATTCAGTATCAGATTTAAGAGCAAATATAGTTCGGCCTAAAGGAAATTTGAGACAGGAAGGTTCAGTTGATTATACAACTATGAATCAAACTGAATTTTCACCTAAAAATGTCAATTCAGTCTCTGACTTACGAGCAAATATCGTCAAACCTAAAAGCAGTTTGCATCAAGAAGGTTCTGTTGACTACACAACTATGAATCAGGCAGAATTCGTACCAAAAAATATCGATTCCGTTTCTGATATAAGAGCAAATATAGTTAGACCAAAAGGAAATTTGAGACAGGAAGGTTCAGTTGATTATACAACTATGAATCAAACTGAATTTTCACCTAAAAATGTCAATTCAGTCTCTGACTTACGAGCAAATATCGTCAAACCTAAAAGCAATTTGCATCAAGAAGGTTCTGTTGACTACACAACTATGAATCAGGCAGAATTCGTACCAAAAAATATCGATTCCGTTTCTGATATAAGAGCAAATATAGTTAGACCAAAAGGAAATTTGAGACAGGAAGGTTCAGTTGATTATACAACTATGAATCAAACTGAATTTTCACCTAAAAATGTCAATTCAGTCTCTGACTTACGAGCAAATATCGTCAAACCTAAAAGCAGTTTGCATCAAGAAGGTTCTGTTGACTACACAACTATGAATCAGGCAGAATTCGTACCAAAAAATATCGATTCCGTTTCTGATATAAGAGCAAATATAGTTAGACCAAAAGGAAATTTGAGACAGGAAGGTTCAGTTGATTATACAACTATGAATCAAACTGAATTTTCACCTAAAAATGTCAATTCAGTCTCTGACTTACGGGCAAATATCGTCAAACCTAAAAGCAGTTTGCATCAAGAAGGATCAGTTGATTACACAACTGTCAACCAATCAGAGTACGCAGCTAAAAATATCGATTCTATGTCAGATTTACGGGCAAATATCGTTAAACCAAAAAGCAGTTTGCACCAAGAAGGGTCCGTCGATTACACGACAGTGAACCGAACAGAATATGGGAATAAAAATATCGATTCCTTCACAGAATTACGTGCTCATGCAGTCAAACCAAAAGGCAATATAGAACTTGAAAAAGGTACATTTGCTTCAGAAACAACAAATCATACAGAATTCAAACAATGGCAGCTCTCTAAACCTGAAGTAGTGACACCAAGAGATAATTTACACCAAGAGGGATCGGTTGATTATACAACTGTTAATCGAACAGAATATGCAGCCAAAAACATCGATTCAGTATCAGATTTACGAGCAAATATAGTACGGCCTAAAGGCAATTTGCGCCAAGAAGGTTCCGTTGATTATACAACAGTTAACAAAACAGAATTCTCTCCTAAAAACATCGATTCAGTCTCAGATTTACGAGCAAATATAGTAAGGCCAAAAGGAAATTTGAGACAAGAAGGCTCTGTTGATTATACTACTATGAATCAAGCCGAATTCGTACAAAAAAATATCGATTCAGTTTCTGATATAAGAGCAAATATAGTTAGGCCAAAAGGAAATTTGCGCCAAGAAGGTTCTGTTGATTATACAACTGTAAATCAAACCGAATTTGCTGCTAAAAATATCGATTCAGTTTCAGATTTAAGAGCAAATATAATAAGGCCAAAAGGAAATCTGCGTCAAGAAGGCTCTGTTGATTATACAACTGTGAATCAAACTGAATTCGCAGCTAAAAACATAGATTCAGTTTCAGATTTACGAGCAAATATAGTCAGGCCAAAAGGAAACCTCCGTCAAGAAGGCTCTGTTGATTATACAACTGTGAATCAAACTGAATTCGCAGCTAAAAACATAGATTCAGTTTCAGATTTACGAGCAAATATAGTCAGGCCAAAAGGAAATCTCCGTCAAGAAGGCTCTGTTGATTATACAACTGTGAATCAAACTGAATTCGCAGCTAAAAGCATAGATTCAGTTTCAGATTTACGAGCAAATATAGTCAGGCCAAAAGGAAATTTGCGTCAAGAAGGCTCTGTTGATTATACAACTATGAATCAAACTGAATTTGCAGCTAAAAGCATAGATTCAGTTTCAGATTTACGAGCAAATATAGTCAGGCCAAAAGGAAATTTGCGTCAAGAAGGCTCTGTTGATTATACAACTATGAATCAAACTGAATTCGCTGCTAAAAGCATAGATTCAGTTTCAGATTTACGAGCAAATATAATTAGACCAAAAGGAAATTTACGTCAAGAAGGAACTGTTGATTACAGAACTGTTAATCAAACAGAATATGCAGCCAAGAACATTGATTCAGTTTCAGACATACGAGCAAACGTCGTCAAACCGAAAAGCAGTTTGCATCAAGAAGGATCAGTTGATTATACGACTGTGAATCGAACAGAATATAGAAATAAAAGCATCGATTCATTTACAGATTTACGTGCACATGCAGTGAAACCGAAAGGTAATATAGAGCTAGAGAAAGGTACGTTTGCTTCAGAAACAACAAACCATACAGAATTCAAACAATGGCAGCTTTCTAAACCTGAAGTAGTGACACCAAGAGATAATTTACACCAAGAGGGATCTGTTGATTATACGACTGTTAATCGAACAGAATATGCAGCTAAAAACATCGATTCAGTTTCAGATTTACGGGCAAATATAGTAAGGCCTAAAGGTAATTTGCGCCAAGAAGGCTCCGTTGATTATACAACAGTTAACAAAACAGAATTCTCTCCTAAAAATATCGATTCAGTGTCAGATTTACGAGCAAATATAGTAAGACCTAAAGGTAATTTGCGCCAAGAAGGATCAGTTGATTATACAACAGTTAACCAATCAGAGTACGCAGCTAAAAACATCGATTCTATTTCTGATATACGGGCAAATATCGTTAAACCGAAGAGCAGTTTGCATCAAGAAGGCTCCGTTGATTATACAACAGTTAACAAAACAGAATATGGAAATAAAAACATCGATTCATTTACAGAATTACGTGCACATGCAGTGAAGCCGAAAGGTAATCTAGAGCTAGAGAAAGGTAAATTCGCTTCGGAAACAACAAATCATTCAGAATTTAAGCAATGGCAACTTTCTAAACCAGAAGTAGTCACACCAAGAGATAATCTACACCAAGAAGGATCTGTTGAATATACAACTGTAAATCGAACAGAATATGCAGCTAAAAACGTAGATTCAATTTCTGATATACGTGCAAATATCGTTAGACCGAAAGGAAATTTGAGACAGGAAGGTTCAGTTGATTATACAACTATGAATCAAACTGAATTTTCACCTAAAAATGTCAATTCAGTCTCTGACTTACGGGCAAATATCGTCAAACCTAAAAGCAGTTTGCATCAAGAAGGATCTGTTGATTATACGACTGTCAACCAAGCAGAGTACGCAGCTAAAAACATCGAATCAATATCTGATATACGAGCGAACATTGTTAAACCGAAAAGCAGTTTGCATCAAGAAGGAACCGTTGATTATACGACTGTCAACCGAACAGAATATGGAAATAAAAAAGTCGATTCCTTCACTGAATTACGTGCACATGCAGTTAAACCGAAAGACAATTTGGAACTTGAAAAGGGTAAATTCGGTTCAGAAACAACAAATCATTCTGAATTTCAAACGTGGCGACAATCTAAGCCGGAACCAGTTACACCAAAAGACAATTTGCATCAAGAAGGATCTGTTGATTTTACAACAACAAATCAAACAGAATTTGGAGTGAAAAATATTGAACGTGTGACTCAAATACGACCCAAAACCAATTCTAAAATCACTGGTAAATTTGACGGAACAACAACCAATCAAATGATGTTCCAAGATTCTCCAAGAGAAAAGGTACAACCTTTTAAACCTCAAAATAATTTGAAATTAGAAGATGGCAGTTTCACAACTGAAACTACTAACAAACATGAATATCAGCAATGGCAATATTCCAAACCTTCTTTAATAAAGCCTCAAAGTAATATGAAGCAAGAGGGAGATATGGAGTTTTCGACAACGAGCAACAGAGAATTCCCAGGGAAGACAGCTGAAAAAATTTCTCCAATAAGACCGGTGACTTCTACAAAATTAGCTGAAGGGGAATTTGAGGGAACTACAACAAATCAAGCCATGTTCCAAAATAAGCCAGCTGAGAGAGTGAAAGGTAAAAGACCACCAACTAATCTTCAACTTGAGAAAGGAAAATTTGCTGATGAAACCACCACTCGTCGAGAATTCCAGCCAAGGGAAACTCAGAGATCTCAACCTATCAAGCCAACTGGCAACCTCATTCAAGAAGGCAAAATGGATTTTACAACCTCAAATAAAGCTGACTTTGAGGCAAAGCCAATTACAATGACCGAATCCTTCAAGCCACGTTACACCTCTTCGCCTGTAAAAGCAGAATTTGATGGTACAACTACTAATAAGGCTATGTTTAAAGCTCAAACTACTGAGAGAGTCCATGATATAAGACCAAAGGATAACTTACGATTAGAAGGTGGTGAATTTGCAGGTGAAACCACAAACTCGAAAGAATATAGTTATAGAGCAGCTGAAAAAGTTGAGGTTGTAAAACCCAAATCAAGTCTCAAACAAGAAGGGGATATAGATTTTACTACATCTAATCAAATGCAGTTTGATAAAAAAGAAATAAATAAAGTTACCCCAGTTAGGCCTAAGACTCTGACAAAAGCATCAGATGGAAAATTCTATTCAACAACAACAAACCAAGCTTCGTTCCAAACTCCTACTAAGGAAACTTCTCGGGAAATAAGACCAGCTGATAATTATCAACTAAATTCGTCTCTGAAACAAGAAGGAGACATGCAGTTTGAAACAACCAGTAAAACAGAATTTAAAGAAAAAAATTTCGAAAGGGTGCAACAGGTTAGACCTAAAACGACAAATAAGATAGAAGGTGAATTCGAGGGAACAACAACAAATCAGGTCATGTTCCACCAACATGGAACTGTTGAAAGAGTCAAACCTATTCGCCACGAGAATAATTTACAGTTGGAAGGCGGGAAATTTGCAAATGAAACGACAAACAATAGAGAATTCCGCCAGTGGGTGAAAATGGAGACTAAAACACCCCAAAACAAAATTAAAAAACCAGCCGCTGGCGTTCCTTCCCAGGTGGAGAAGTCTGAAGTGAAAAAAGATTCAGGTACCCAAAATATTACTGCAAGCAAAGAAAAAAGCGAGTACGAAGCTTGGAAATTGAGTAAAGAATCGGTTGCAGCTAATATTAAGGAAAGTCACGTGGTAAAAAATCATTCACAAAGCTTAAAAGCAGAAAATGAAACAGAAACTCAAACTCAGAAGGAACGAATGAGTAGAAGTGAAGATTCAACTCAAATTGTAAAGACCAGAATTAATGGTGATGCATCAGATAAAACGTTGCAAAAACATGAAACGGATTCTCGTTCCACACAAATAGTTATGAAAAGTAGTGAAGTAAAGCAGGCAACAAGAGATGTTTCTGCTGTAACGGCAGATTATGGAACAAAACAGACACAGCAAAAAGTTAAAGCCATTATACCGGCTGGAAACCTATCTAGTGAGGGAGAAATGAGTTTCACTACGACATCTAAAACAGATTTCTCGCAACAAGCAGTCTCCAGGCATAGAAGCGAGACCAGACAAACCACCGTCAATGTTAATGGAGCCGCTGGAAGTAAAACCACCCGAAGATCAGGAGAAAATGCCAAAATGGCTATAACAGGTGGAAATTTGTTCAATGGAGATATGAGTTTCGAGACTACATCCAAAACAGATTTCTCGCCAGTAAAATCCGTCCAAACCAAAGTGGAAGCGAAGCAAACGAGCAGCAGCGTTAAAGAAACGTCAGTCGTTAACCAATCTCAGAAATCAATGGAAAGAGAAATGATCAAGAATTCCCAACTATTCAGAAAAGAATCTCCGTCAAAGAGTTCGAGTTCCCGAGAGGCTTCTCTGTCTCCGCAAAAGACTCCCACAAAAACGAAGCGATATAAACCCGAAGACAATCTGAAGTTGGAACCAGTTCCTTTCGATGCGACGACGACAACGAGAACCGAATACAAAAAGTGGGAGGCAAAGCGGTCTTCTTCAAAGCGACGCACAGAGTCTCTGAAGCAGGAAGGAAGCATGGCGTTCGATACCACATCCAATGATTATTCATTGGCTGCATACCAGACAGCCAGGGCAGCTGTAAAAGCGAAGTAAGTAATTTCTACTGTCTATAGAAATATATAAAATGCATGCATATATAAAATTCACATATGTAAAATACATACATATAGAAAGTAAACTAATATATATATATATATATATATGCATTATTATATATATAAAGTATACAAATATTAAATACATACATATATTGTATAAAGTATATGTATATAAAGGGAACATGGAGACACATAGAGCAAGAATTGTAAAGGTCTAAAGGTTTGACTTTCATTGAAGATTTTTGACGAATCTTCACGTTTTATACCTCCTGGAGTTCGAAAAACACATTCTTGGAAAATATCCGCCAGTCACAAAAATAACTCAAAAACGCTTTAATCAAGATGGGTGAAATTTGGTATATGGTTTTTACGCTAAATTTGCAGATTTCTGTCAAATTTTGAGTAAAATCTGTTCAGAGGAAGTCTGTCTGTTGGAATATAAATTAACATAATTACAAGCATGCTACATAGATAAAATTCAGCACACAAATTCAACGTCTGTAGTGCAGACACCTCTCAAATTTTAAGGAATGAATGGATTTCCTGTGTATATTAAAGCAGATATACCTTAAATAAAACTGAATGATTGAATTAATATTATAGCTATTTCAAAACGTCACAGAATTTTTCTCGCATTCGTTTAAAAAAAGAAAATATTATATTTTATATGTATTCCATTTTATACAAACACATGCTGAACGTTATATTTTCTTAGATTTAGTTTGCAGAAAAGAGTTAACTTAATCTTTCAGTTTGAGTCTTCGTCACCATTCCGATAAAAGTTAATTTTTCTCACGTGATCGTGCAGTTTAAATCTTATTTTCACTTTATGTGAAATAAATTACTAAAAAATATGATAAAAATATTTTTTTTAAAAATTTATTAAAAATAGAAACTTAAATCTCTAGTATTAAGGGATGACAGCCTTTGCTGTTAAAAATCTCAAATTTTCCATTTCAATAATAATAATAGAAACTTAATTTATAGGTTAAAATATTGATATCATTGAAAAGATTATTTTTTAAACTTTAAGATGATGTTATAAATCAAATTTTTGCCGTGATATTTTAGGAAATTATAGCGGAAAAACGCCAAAGTTTCACTTAATTTTTAATTAATTAAAATTACAAAAAAAAAAAAAAAATCGCTCCGAAGTACACATTCCCACCCATCAAAGTATATATGCGCCAAATTTGGTAACTGTAGGTCAAAGGGTCTGGCCTGTTGAGCACCAACGCAAACACGCATGTTGATCTTTATTATGAGCAAATATGATAATATAATAAATAAAAACGTTTCAAAAATCGTATTTTTTAAAAATTTAGTACCTAGTTAAGTTTTTATGCCTATTTATAGTTAATTATATAGGTCTTTTCAATACCTGCAATTTTTCTGTTTAATGCTTTTAACAAAATTAATATCTTTTCATTTAAGTTCAGAAAACCAGTATCACAATTCCCTCTACTTTTCTTTAGCCGATAATAATCCAAACACAACATAGAGGCCTGTTCCCGATCGGCAATTCATCAACTTAAACCAATACAATTGTTATAGATTTTTCTATATTTTGATTCTTTTCATGACAAATCGACTGGGTAAAATTAAGAAGCGAACGAAGCTCAATTCAGCACTTGGCCTACTGGCATAGTGTGAGAGATAATGTGGGAGTGAATATACTGAGAAACCTAAAACGCCTCTCTTTGTCTCACCAGATTCAAATACAATACCCTCTCGTGTTGGCACCAAGGGTAATGAGATAGGGGACACCCTGGCTAAAGTGGGAGCTAGTGATGCCTCTGCGCCTACTGAAACTTACCAACATGGATATTTTCTCGAGAGCTAAAAGTTAAAATAAAACCACTTGGCTTGTCCCACCAGTGTATCACTGGTATAAGAGTAGTCATCCAGGGGTCTCTCTGACTTTAAATTATAGTAAGCAGGGTCTGACTACTTTTACTCGCTTTCTCAGTGAACTATACTATGTACTATTCAGTACTATGAAATATTCTTAGAGTTCTAAGGGCTTTGAAGTCTGCCTCGTGCTCGGAAGAGGCCTCACCTGATTGCATTCTTATTTGTCTGGACCTCTCCAAGCAGATCTTATTGACAATCCATTGTTAGTATTGAACTTCTTCAGGGTGCTTCATAGACTTGATACAGCTATGCTGTTCTTGGGGTTGTGCAGCAACAAGATGCGAATGCGAGATATTTGGATTTCTATTACACAAGAATAGGCTTTCTCATTGACCTACGACTATTAAAGATAAATTTCAACATATCATTTAATTCTAGCAACTATTTTTGTTTGCAACAGAACTACAGATATGATGTCATTTCCATTAAAGTAATCGTGAGAAAATTAAAGTTAAGGGTGATTCGTATTGAATAGGGGAAAAAAATAGCATAATGCGATTTCTGTAAATGATTTATTTAGCCGGGGAAAAAATTATTCTGAAACTACAATTACACCTGGCAACAAAAAAAAATTCTTCCAGTAAAAATCGCCGCAAAAGATCGGCACCGCTATTATCAACTATTATCAGCGTTATCCGTAGGCCAGGATAGCCTGGTTAGTTGGGCTTTGTATTCGTGTCCCTTGGGTTGCGAGTTCGAACCCCGCCGGCCGAAGACGCCGCGTGTATGGTGGCTGACGCGCGTATAAATCTGCCGTGGTCACAAAATCCTCCATGTCGAGAGTAATACTACTGGGGGTACTGGTTCAGAGGCGATCGTTCTCTGATCCAGGTCTAAATTACGATCTGTGTTGAGTGAATGAAATGCATGAATGAAGTCCGCCCCGTAAAAAGGGTAGTGACGTATGTGCAGCTAAGTCGTACTCTTGGCCCTAGATGGCGCAACTGTGAAAACAAGAGACGCACTCTTGGCTTGATTCACAAATTACTTCTTAAAGTCAGTGGGCTTGTCTAGGACGAGTGCCATTAGAAACAACTGCGTTATCCCTGCAGGAGAAAACATTCTATGTTTTAGAATATCCGAAACATCTTCACTTATTTTCATTCAAAGAAATTTTCGCCCTTTGTTAAAAGAACCACCGCATCGTCACAACATCGAATGGTGGATGAAGCAGTTTCGGAACACCGGGTATTGACCAATCACCATCAAATCCGGAGAGTTGAAAAAAATTTTTGGACTCTTTTCACAAAGCCTCCCCCCCCCCAAAAAAAAAGCATCGTGCGAGTACAAAACTTGCCTCAAACAACTAAATGGCTTGTGTTACGGAGATGTGGTCTGTATTAACTGACATGTTGAACTTATTAACAAGTGTTAATCTATTACGCGTGTGGCAGGAACTGGAATATAGCATAGATATTTGCTATGTCATTGGAGGGAGACACATAGAACAGATATAAAAAAAACTTGGATAATTGTAGTTTTACGATAAGTTTGATTTATCAAAATTAATTAATCGCAGCATTCATTGGTATGCTTTATTTTTGCTCGAATCAACATGAATCACCCTGTAATTTTGGCATTTTTGATGCGAGACTTTGGAAGTCATGTAACGGTTTTCTATACTGACTGATTCGTTTTCATTTTAATTTTTTAAAGAATGTTTCATGTTATCAAACTGCTCTTTCAAGAAACAACACTAATTTCTGAAATAATTCTATTTATTGTTTTCTTTACAGAGGCAAAGCTGACCAAAAAGGAAGTCTGGTTCAAGATGGTACAATGGAATTCCAAACCACAGCAAACTCTTCTTTCACAGGCAACTACGGTTCTGTTAAAGCAAAAAGCTTAAGACCGCGATCCTCGTTCAAATTGGGTTCTGATGACCAAGCCAACGACTCTATGTCAAGCAGCAGGTCCAATCCGGAGATATCCACTGGTAAAAATCAAGAGATGTTATCCACCTCCCGCGCTTCCTATGTCAGCCATACCACCTCCAGGAGATCAGTGGCTAACCGACCACCAACCAATCAAAAGATCGGAGAAGGGTCATTTGAAGGTCAGAGCACAACAAGAAGCACATTTAAGTCGTATCAAGGCAACGTTGAGAAACCTCGACCAATAAAACATGAAAGTCACAACATTTTCAATACTGAAAACGGATTTTTGGGATCAACTACTTACAGGACCACTTTCGAGACAGAGAAGATACACCAGCACCACTGTCCAGTTCTTGACCTACAAGCTTCGAAAGGACAGTTCTCATTTAATGAAGAGAAAAATGGGCACATGTTTTATGTCCCAAAGCCTCAGGCTTAGCAGATTCTGCTTTGTGGGAGGTAACACTTTGCTACTAATGAACACAATAATATGATTAAAATGAACATAATCTGTGATTAACAGGAACATAACATTTGAAAATGTATAATGTGGTTTGATCGATGTAAAAGTATTTTTCGGTGACTATAGCTTCAGAAAAATACTTTCTGAAAGAAAAAAAAATCATCTTAACTCATTAACGTATATATCATCTCCATCAAGGCAATAATTTTTCCGATTGAAATCAACTATAATGTGTTCCATCATATTGCAAAGGATGCCAAGTCAAAAATTAAGATTGTTCACAAAGTAAACAATACTATGAAAGGATTGTAAGAACAATTTCTTTTGTTTTGGGGGGGGGGCAACCAAATTGGCGACAAATCCAAGGGACACATTAAAGCAGATTTCGATCAATTTTTTTTGTTTGCTTTTAACAAAAGCTATGCACATGTTTTTTATACCCAATTTAACACAAAAAAAGATGATGTAATATAACTGCTTTTAGAGAATTTTGCAATTGCTTTTTTTTTATTTTCTAATATGAATTGTTCAGAATATAATGCTTAAACATGCTAGTTATGAATGCTTTGTTTTGCCAATTGTTTTTTAAAAATTTGGAACATATTGAAAAAAATTTTTTTTCAATATTCATCTTATTATTTAATAAATAACTTTTATACTAATTTTTTTATTTAATTGCCTTTAAATAATCTGAAAGATTTTTAAATAAATTTATTTGCACAGAAAGAGGCAGCATGATTTTTTAAAAACATACAGCACTGTTATTTCTTTTAAATTTATTATTATTAATTTGCTCACCTTCCTCCACTTATTTTATTATTGGTTTATGATTTTAAAATTTGAAGTAAATGTAATTATTTAACTTTAAACATGCACCACTTTTCTATTTATTTCTTTAAAATGCACCAATCGATTCAACTAGAACACGAAATTAATAATTTTACTGTTTCTATCAAATATATTTCAAAACAAAATTATCATGTAAATAACAGAGAAAAAGAAGAAAGCTATTTGTTGTAAATTAATTTACAACAAGTTATGCTTTCAGAACAGTTAAAAGGTATAAAAAGATCATTGGGTAAATGAAAAAGAAGAATTGTAAGAACAAAGAAACTGGCAACACGAACTTAATGCTGTCTCTTAATCTTTGCACTCATGTGAAGAGAAAATTGAGACAAATATATAAATGAAGCAGAAAAAAAAAAAAAAAGTGTTCATCAAAAAATATTTACTTTTTAAATTTTTTATTTAATCTAGGTGTAATTTTATTTTGCTTTCGATGTGAAAAACTATCAGCATATTTTATTCATGTACTCAGGAATTGAAAAAATTTCAGTGAAGAATAAGTAGAAAAATTGAACTCAGAATCGAGAATTATACAATTAGTCTCGCATCAATTTTTAATATCTATACTTATTGTATTCTACAATTTTTTATGATTTATGGAAGCAATTGTATGAAAACTATTTTATAACGATTCAATAAAATCGCTTTTGTAGAAAGAGTTGGGATCTTTTTGAAGTTGCAAATTAAAAGGCAATTTAATTTTAAACAAAAACAAAAGTTGAAATTAACAAAAGTTGAAATTGATACTATAAAAGAGGACTGATATTTTTAAAACTTTCATGGATTATAAAAAAAGAGATAAGAGTAGGAAAAAAAATGAATTTATTGGCAAAAGTTATATACAAACATGATTACTTTCCGTCGTGAAGAATCAGGCATTTGTTATATAAGTGGGCCAATTTTCGGTTCTCGGATCTATGAAGATTGTTGCCACCAGTTGGCATATATATACATATATAACAAATAATTTTTATGCAATTCGCAGCCGAAGAGAAAGGACACTTTGAATTTTTAAACTTCGTTTTATTTCATCCCGGGAGGCTTCATTTATATACAAGAAGCGTGGACAAATTGATGTCCGTTCACAAGCGATACAAAATCAAAAGTGAATGAGAAAAGTGCGAAATATTTATCCCCGGTGTGTTTATATATTATGAGATTCCGATAGGGATTTCTTTACACATGTCGATTTAGGTAAGAGAATTATAGGAATCTTTTAAAAGAATTTGGTTGGATTGACAAATTTTTATCTCTTCATTCGTAGCGTGAGAACCGCTGATTTAAGCCTTTTTACAGAACTTCTGCTGCATTAATTAAACAAAAAAGGTGGAATTGGATCAGGAAATAAGACAGCATTTTAGAATGCAATTAATATGATAAATTAAGATAAAAATTAGAAAATTATTTAGGATTCAATTAAGAGATATCATTTAATTTAGAGATACACACACACATTAAAGAATATTTCTAATTTTGAAGAATTTCGGGTTTTCTATAGGCTTCTTAATGCATTTTAAGTCTTTTTAAAATCGGATTTTTTATAATGTTTAAATATTAAAAACATATTTCCACAGACCATTACCATCATGTCTTCCCGCTCAAAAAATAAAACTTCTTAAAAAAAAAAAAAAACTCTAAGGACACATTAGATCAATGCACAAATTTCCCAACTCATGCTATTTTTAAATTTTGCTACGCCCTGTACAAAAAGAGCAATAGAATAACAATTAAAGAATGTTTGGGATTTGAACATTAATTTTAGTAATAAGTATAATCTTTAAATTTCATTTTATTTGCATATAACGAATGATTAATTCTCACCAGCGTTGGTCTGCAATGAGATTTAAGGTGGGTTTGCACTCGGCCAGCTACAAACCATCTAGCAAGACCACGCATGCGCAGACACTACACAGTAACAAGTATTTGTCAAGTCGAGACAAGAACTTGCTATTGTCCACTTTCTCAGCGTATGCGCAATCTTCCTTCTGCGCATGCGTGACTTACTGAATCTTGTAACTGGCCGAGTGCAATATAACCAGCTTTATATAATGATGAAAAGGATATTTGTACTATCTAAAAATGCTTAAACCGCAATGATGCCATTTTGCATTTAAAATATTTGTATATTGCATTGCCATGACCAAATGGCATTTGTAATTTTTCATTAACACAAAATTACAATTTATTGAACAATATTTATCATTATGGCTTCAAAAAACATTTTTTCCAATTGCAACATTTTCATGTCTTTTCGAATCCAATTCTAGAAAGAGTTAGCAGATTGAGTTAGTCATCTTAATGAAATCATTTCAGTATTTACAACATATTTAATTTTACATTAATAAAGTACTCAGAATTGTGACTACAAAAAACACGAGTTTTGAACAAGACGATAAGTAAAAGTTGTGTAATAACCATATGAGATACAATGGAACTCACTTAACAAACATAATCTTATGCGAAATTTACTCGTAATGCAACAATTACGAAATTCGATTAATTTATACAATTTTCTCCTTAGAAGTACATGCAAAATAGGAAAATGCATTGCATTTTATGAGGGAGGGGGAATACTCAAACAAATTTATAATCCATAATGTCTGCTTATTTTACAGAATTGTCGTTAAATGAATCTGTATAAGCAGAGCTACTACTTTATCAGAATGATGCTTCTCCATGCAACAATTTCCCACGCTTTCAGAAGAAAATTTCATTAGAAAGTGTCACCCCAATATGTCTATTTCTCTTTCTGACCAAATCTGCTCTGCAGCTTTTTGCTGTGACATATAATGCAGCCCCATAAGCTCTAATAAGACAGTTCTGAATATGTTCTTCCAACAGTTCAACTATGCTATTGCTATACACCTACAATCCTGGCTAGAAACAAAATTTCGTCGATTAAGGCTCTACAGGTACTTGCTCAAATCCCTCGGAGTCGTGTTCAACAACGCTATCCAGTTAAAACTTGTTCGTATAAATATAACTTTTCTTCAAATGAGCGCTCAATACAGAATGATACAAGCCAATCCAATACGTGACCACACTCGTTCAACGGAGCATCGCTCACTGACTAAGGGAATCACTTTTTACACTTTATTTTGTTCGCTATACGAGGTTCGATTGTGTGTGTGTGTGTGTGTGTGTATATATATATATATATATATATATATATATATATATATATATATATATATATATATATACGGAAATTGAAGAAACGATAGGCTTGATATGACCACACTATATTAAGATATATATCATTATTTCAAAAATGTTTTCTTATTCCAAAGTTTATATGTTACTCATTTTCTTATTCTGGAAATTTATATAAAAAATCATCTATGTGAAATCATTTCAGAATTTAACCTAAGGATCAAAAGTCTGATCAAAAAGTGAATTTTGAATATGATGATAAAGAAAAGGTGCATACAGGGTATTTGGAAACAAGAAAAGAGACGATATGATCTCACCATATTGAGTCTGTGCCATTCATTCACTATCAGTAATGGCATATTTAGAAAAAAAAGTTCATTAATGAGGTAAATTCTGCAGTATTCAAATAAGTTCCTACGAACATAAAATCCTCGAATAACATTTTTTTCTCTCAAAATGTCTGATCCGCTTGCACACATTTTAAGTACAAATCCACAATAAACAAAAAAGTTAATAGTACCTTGATTTTGTGAGTGCCTGCTCAATAAGACGATTATATCTTAACCATCCGTCAACTGCAATCGTTTTCATCTTTTAAAATAGTTACGATGTAGTTGCACATATAAAATAAATTCAATGTCAAGTTAATTCAGTTTTGACATTTTTTTTATGATAATTATTTCTCATGAGAATTAAATGAATATTCTGTAATAAAAATACATTTTGCAATGGAAATAAAAAAAAATAACAATACTGCATATCCATTACATATTGCAAGCAACATAAGGTTAATTAATCATTAAGCTGCTTTAAATCAGCCAAATCATATTTCATGATAAGCAATAAATGCATTATAAGATTACAATTCTGCAATTTATTCTGGAAAACCCCACGAACTCAAATAGCATTTGAAAATTTCTTGAAAGGGTAAAGAGATTTGTTCAACAAGATTTTTCCTTAATATGATTACAAGATAAAAAAGAAAAATTTTCTATCATGACTGCTTGATTGCGGAGATGAAAATGGGATTATATCTTACCTGCAAAATATACTACATCTTTAATCATATTTGCCACTGTTGGAAATCACTAAAACAAAACTTATTTGCATATTACAATAAATACAGGAGACAATAACAAACTTGTATATGTTTCCTTAAGTAGATGAATATTGAAACTATAACTTACTTGATTGAACTTGCTCAGTGATTATTCATAAATTAAATTACAAAGTATCTGGTCTCTTAAATGGGTTGATCTACCACTCATCAGATGAGATATAGGTCTACCAGATTCCACCCAGGAAATTTATTAGTTATCATTTTTAGTAAAAAAATTGCAGAATAAAATGAATGTATCAAATACTAATAGAACATGTCTCCAATTGTAGATGAATGTTGTAACAACTTCTAACCTGATTAAATTTGCTCAATCATATTCATAAACAAAATTACAAAATCTCTGATCTCTATAGTTGATTCATCTGTTATTCATCGAGTGAGATATATCTCATCCAATACAAAATTTATTACATTTGCCTCCTTTAATCCAAATGTATCCAAAGGTGCTAAAGCGAAATCCATATGCCCATTAAAATGTATACAACATACAATAGCATATGCTTCCAACTCTACATGAATCCCGAAACATCAACTTACTTGATTGAACATGCTCATTAATATTCATAAACTAAATTATTAAGCACATAATCTCTTGACCTGTTGCTCCTCAGGTGAGATGTAATCTCTCTAGATATTATTTGCAACATTTAGCAAAATTTATAATTTTCATTAAAATGAATTTATCAAGCAAGATCAGACATGCTTCCAGCTATCAATGAATGTTGTGACAACTTCAGACAAAAAAAATTCATGGACATATTAGAGAAAGTATTTGAAATTGTTAGAAATTCAAAATTCAACAATGCCTCTGAACAAGAGTGATATTTTTTTAAAAGATGTCTGTATTTGATGACTTCTACAGGGTATTTCAAAACACTGTTTACAAATGTTAGAGTCTAGCATGCAAACGTAGAATTTTATAGAGGCTTCTTTTTCAAGGAAATAAAAGAATACATTAGATAAAATAGTATGCAATAATAACAGCATGTGAAAAGTGTATTGCTTCAGACAGCAAGTATATCTGTCCTATTCCATATGCTTTGAACTGTTATTTAAGAAAATGGATTGCAGCGAGTGCTATTGTATATTAGCATTTAGTTACAGCTGTGTCATATATTTTATCAGGTGTATCCTTTTCTATCACTTAATTCAACATTCTTTTGAGACACCCAGTAAAACTGAAAACAGTACAAATAATAAATTGTTCAAGTTAAAAGTTATAAGTTGCCAATGTTGCACAAACATTATGTTCTCTAGAACTAGTGCATTTCTATATAACATTAGAAATTTTATAATATATATGTTCACAGAGCTGTTTTATCTTATAGTTAAATTTAACAGTAATCAAGCTTTAAATGATAATTTTTACACTAGGAGTGAAATCATTCACACACATAGTGGTGAATTTTTACAAGAGGCTGGAGATGAAAAATTGTTTTGAACTCTTGCCCCCTCTCCAGTTATATATTTACATTTGATTTGTAACTGTGTTGCATGACAAATAGATTTTGAATTCTTTTCTCTAGTTTCAAAATATGAGGCAAACATTTCTAATGCTTGTCTTACAAATCACACACACCCATATGTACTTCTTAAAATTAAAAATAGCTTTAAATGTCAATAAATATATCATACTTTAAAAATTGTCATTTTCAGAAAATATTGGAACATACCAGATAAACTGTTGCACATAACATCTAGAATATGTCAAATAAGATTAATTTTTCTTACCAATCCTTTGATGACATTTTCACCAAATCAACACTGCAACTTCTTCAGGCGAATTAACAAATTTACATAGCAAAAATTATTTAAGGTGGGTTCAAATATAAAGTAGACCACAGTTTTGTTTAAAGAAATTTAAATATTATAATTATGGCTGGAACAGTACAATTATAAATAATCGCCACTGACATTAAAGCACCGATCTCACCATTTAGGAAGAGAATGGATGGCTTTAATCTTGAATATTTGGGGTTGCTAATGAATCCAAATGCTTAAACATACATTATGCACAAATTTTGCCATAAATAAGCTTTTTGTGGATTATCTGATACACAGTTCCATTGCTGATTGACGGTTCAACAGCAATTTTACTTGTAGTAATCCAACATTTCCGCCGTATGAGTTCTTCCACAAATACGTGGTATGATGGTCACAAAACGTGCTTGCCAAATATGTGATAAGTCATTGATGTTTACTCATAACACTGACACACTGGAATATAGTGCAACATGTGAGATACTGTTTGCTGTACACCACTGTTCTTCTCCAACAAGTTGTAAAGAATGCTTCCCTTCTGTGCTAAGAAATTGGATAATTGGTTTTAGTGCTGACCCAAAGATTCCATACTTAGATCTATCATCCATTTGTGGAAACGACTTAGCAGAAATGAGGATAGTCATGCAAACTGTTATTGATGCATTTGTAACTAGAAATTTCACCATGACATCTATCACCTAACACATTAACTAACTGGGAATTTATACAATGTCATTACAATTAATATCTCCTTTGCATTTGGGTGCACCTTATATTTTTGCATCTCCATAAGAGCAGACATAAAAATTGTTTGATGCACAGTGCTGTGCTGTCTTAAATGGATAAAAGGATGTGTTATTAATCCAAGATGGTATCAAAAGACAATACATTTTTAGGAAATTAACTTTATAAACATTCTTGTACTACTCATGAAAGTTTATATGTTCTTGAAAGTTATTTGTAAACAAGCAATTTTCCTTGCTAAGTATGACTGAAACAAATTAATTCTTGAACAACAAATAAGTACAAAATTTATTTTCCATAGCAGCAGTTCTCAACTTTTTTGTTTGTGCAGACCATCTGTTCCACAAGAAATATTTTAAACCCCATTAATCAAATGTAAAAGTAAAAAAAAATACTAACATATAAAATACATAGTACACATAAACAGATATATAATATTATATGCATCTCATGCTAGTAATTAGTAAAGCTTACAATAAGATTAAAAATATATTGCCTATTAAATAAAAAAAACACCATTGTTAATATTTAATTATTATAATGAAAAAAAAAGACCTAGATCTAAACAATAAAAAAAAAATGAATGAGATTTTTCACTGTTTGTATTGCACGATAGAACAATAACTCAAATGCAATTTGACAGTTTCAACTGTCAAGTCACTTTCTACATTCTGTTTACTTCTGTATTTAATGCTAAAAACAAAGAAAATTAAAATTGAGAAAGCACATTCTTACAGATAGGTGGTCAAGGACTGCATCAAATTCTCAGGTTCAAAGTTGGAAATAGCTAAATACTGTTACCAAACATCATTCCAGAATGAGACAGGTAATGATGTTCTAAAATATGTTCAATTAATGGCTTTCTTTATTCGACAGCATTTTCTTTGCCTTTATGCAATTTTCTATGAACTATTGCTTAAAAAAAAAAAGAAAAAAAAAAGGAAACATTTAAAAAACACACACACACAAACCTGTTCCATAGCCTACTATGATGCTATCCAAAACTCAAAATATTCTAACTTGTTTATATGAAAGATAATTATTTTTCAAAATAGATTCAATTTCCTTTTATACACATTTTTTTAAAGATCTTGGATGCTTATTAAGACGAAATTTGCATCGCTCTTGTGTTCTGAAATTTCAATACACTATCTTAATCAATTAACATATTTAAATTTTTTATTTGGTGCAAGTGGTTTCCCCAACAGCAAATCTGGAAAACTATTCCAAAATTCCTTAATACATAAAGAAATAAATTGTAAATTAAGAGACCAAAAAGTAAACAATTCAAATACCCCCCCCCCACACACACACTATTTAATAATGTTTTTAAAAACTGTGTCATTAAAAATATTTCAGCCTGTTCTCCCACTGGGGAGGGGGGGACCTCAGATAGGACGAGAATCTTCTAGTTTGGTGGTTGATTCATGCTACCAAACTGGGTAGGTACAGAAATGAAGGCGGATCAACATGTTACTCCCTATCGATGACAGGATGTACCACTCATGGAAGGGATAGTCGTAGTCCTGGAAATGGTTTTTGGGAGTCAATCTCAATCCCATCAATCAGATTTTACAGTGTACCCCAGGGTGGGTTGGAATAGTATTATTTCAGTTATTTTCAATTATTACAGTCTGTTATTGCAACTTAATATTTTTTTAGTAACTGTATAACACTGCTCCGTGTAATTTCTTCATATTTTAAAATTTTATCTACAGTGACATAGTGCTGCAACTTTATAGAATTTATAAAAATAAAATCCAACATATCATCATAGAAAAACTCTTTTCTGACCTATCACAATGATGTTGAAATACTAACAGTTAATATGTTCATAAAAAAAAAAAAAAAATTCTGAATGTAATCTAAAATCCACAGGATTTATCATAAAATTTACAGCCAGACTATTTATCATAAAATGTTTCAAAACAATAAGTTCCTCTGTTGTTCATGAAATTACACAAGTTTTAATTTAGCCTTTCAAAGACAATAAAAAGTGTACTTACCATTAAATTCACCTGTTCCATAGATAAACTATTTTAACACCACTAATTAAAACAGTTATTTATTAATTTTTTATATTATTAAACATTTTGGCAACATTATTTGGCTTGAATATTTTTTATTGTTGTTTTGACAACATGCCAATATCTAACAGTGAACAGAATATCACTGTTAAATAATTGTCATACATTTGATGTGACAAAAAGCTAAATGTTTCAATTTCTAATCCCAAAGTGTTTTGATTTTTTAATTAATCACCAAATCATATTAATTTTATCCAATCAGCTGAAATTTATTTTTAATTTGTTATTACAAGAAAAAAAAATGGACCTTTAAGGAGATAAATTATAAATAATTTCCAAAATAAAGTGCTAACCTGAAAAACAGTTGAGCCCTCACGGCAACAATAATAAAAAGTAAAAGGAATAAGAAGTAGGCACTTACTGTTTCTTTATTTTATCTGCAACTCCATTTCAAAATATAAAGAGTCCTATTTTACACAAAATGGAACAAATAAGAGTGAAAGAGGATTTTCAATAATTAACAAGGACAAGAAAGCTTCGGATCTGTATCAATAAATAATCTGTAAAAGTTTATTTAAAAACAATAGATCACATTTTTGGCCTCATGCAATCGATATACAAATATTTACAGTAACAATATATCGTCTCTGATGAATATGTAATGATGTGGATCCTTGTTGTGACAACAAAACATGATCATGCTACAGCTTGTTTCTATACACTTTTCTTGCTTTCATAAATAGCTCTCGGGACAATGCACTTGCATTTGTTAAGGATCAAAAAGTTTTTAAAATTCAATAATACACACAAAGTTTTCTTTTTTAATCACTATCAAAACCTAACAAAGTTCTTTTTTTCTTCCTAGGTTTTGGTTTTATTGCTTCATCGTCCTGAAAGAGAAATCATATTTCAGTTTAATTTATTAAAAATGTAATAATATAAAAATAGCTCAGTATAGAAATGAATTATACAGTGGATGATTGATTAACAAACACAATTTGATCAAAGACGACACTTTTTAAACATTCCCTCCTTTAGAAAATTCAATTTATTCATTCTAGAAACAACAAAAATTAATAAAAAAAAGTTCTAATTTTATCAGTCTGATATGTAAGTTTTCCCACTAAATTATAAAAGAACAAGGTTATTTGCTTAAATTCGGCTTAGAACAATCTTTTCAAAATTTTATGAGCAACTGCCACATTTTCTTGTAGAAAATGGAAAATCAGAATACCATATTTGATTTTATTGATGGATTAGGTATCCATATTTGACTTGGCCATTTCTTGAAATTTTTTTATGAATACAAAAAAGTTTTTAAAATGAGATATGACAGTAGTGCAGTAAAAAAATGAAGCTATGTAAGTTGACTGAAAGGATCACAATGATTAGAATCAACAGAGCTCAATGTCAAATTTCTTTTCATGGCAGCAGAGTTGCTGTATATGTAGCAACATTAAAGATTTCAACATTAAATATTTTTTTCTTCTTTTGCAGCAGTAAGGGTCATTTCTAAATTTTCTATAAAAATTACTTTTTAAAAAAAATATTATTAATAGCATGTTTATTTTAGGTTTCTTGTATACTATATAAGATATTAAAAGACTGGAATTTTTTTTAAAAATTTGTTTGAATTATCACATTTTTGATCCATTATTATTATTAAAATTACTTTTTAAAAAAATATTATTAATAGCATGTTTATTTTTGGTTTCTTGTATACTATATAAGATATTAAAAGACTGGAATTTTTTAAAAAATTTGTTTGAATTATCACATTTCTGATCTCCATTATTATTATTAATAATAATAATAAAATGCATTTTTGGAAGTAGGTCAAAGAACATAACTCAAAACACATTGAACTAAAAGGAAGAAATTTGCTATGTGATCTTTAAAATCAAATTAGTAGATTTCTATCAAATTTTGAATCATATTGAAACACTGGAAATTATATTCATATTAAGCTTTGAACCAAATCTGTTGAGGTGTGGATCATCAGTTGCTTTATACATTTGATCACATGTGAATATGGTAGACCAAAAATGCAGAAATTTAATAGATGAAATTTATTATGTGATCTTGTTACAGCAATTATAGTTTCATGTCAAATTTTAGTTTCATCTGTTGACAAAGAAGCATCTAACTGCATATCAGTTCTCACTAAACAATGAAAGAAAAAAAAAAAAGCTTTATGAGCAAGATTCTGAAAATAAAATTCTGAAGACTGGTTACATTCATGGTCTTGATCAAGGTTCCTAATTTTTACACAGAACAGAAAGGTGATAAAATTTTTACCAAGGAATATGTGAAAAAGTTTTTAGGATACCATTGTTTTTTTTTTAACAATAATTGTTCATACAAGTGCTTTTTTTTTTTTTTTTTTTTTTTTTTGTGCAGTCTAATAACAGTTAACCAATTATCCACTATATGTGCAATAAATAAAAGGAAAACTCATCATTAAAATTTCTATTTAATAATTCTTTACTACTATTTCAAAAAGATGCTTAATTAATTTAAAAATCATTTTATGTCATATACACATATTATAATTCATCACTGCCATTTCAAAATAATTAAAAGTTTTTGAAAATAAGAAAATGTGCGATGCAATTCGTGCAATTATAAAGACTAAGAAGTAAAAATAAAAATAACCTCACGCATATCGGAAGCCGTTACAAAAATCTTGTATTTTCTCTTTTTATGATATACAGTCTAAATGAAAAACAAAAATAATTAAATTAAAACGAAATAAATTTGTTTAAATTTGAAATTTAAAAAATATAAAACAAAAAATTATAATTTATACCTTTGAACATTTAAATTATTCAATTAGGAATTGCCTGAAGTAATGAAAGAAATAATAAATTTCATATGAAATTTTAATCTGTAATCTACATAACAATGACATAAATTTAACGCTGGTTTTTAGAGAAGTTAATGCAGCCAAATCAAATAAATACATTATGAAAAATGCTGATTTAAGAAATGCAGACTAATATTTACACAGCATTTATTTAAAATAAGATTTATAGATTTTTAAAAAATACCTCTGTACTATCTGTTTCTGTATCTGAATCTAATATTGCAGGTTTATTTTTCATATTCTTTGGTCCTGATACTTTCCCTCTACCCATTCTACCTGATTTTGATGTTTTTATATCATCCAGTTCTTCTACTAAGGCAAATAAATCACTAAACCTGTAAAAAAAATAATAATAAAAAAAATCATCTAACTAATTAAATTGACAAGAAATTGTAAAGTAATCATGAAAATGTTAACAGTTAGTAATAGAACTAAACATTACATTCCAATTATACAATCGTTAGAGTTTCTACTCTGAAAAACACTGAAGAATTTTTTAAAAATGGTTTTAAGAAAATTCAGAGATTATTTAATAACCTATTTTTAAACATAATAATAGAAATTAGCTCAATTTTTCCTAAATTTCTAATTTATCTTTGCTATTTTGTTGACAATCTTTGAATAAATAAAAAATAGTACAGCACAACCATTGTAATGATATTTTACCATGTTTAAATGAAGTGTCACACAACATGCAAACTACAATTATTCAAATTTATTAACAATGGTGAAAATTTTTTTAGCATTTTATCATTTAATAAGTTAAAAAAAAAATACCTTCTAATTTATTGAAGGATCATTCTTAAAAATACATAAAGCTTTTCTAAAATTTAATTCTTGTATAGAATTACAAAAGGCACATAAAATATATTTCTGCAGTACAATCTCTCGTTTTTTTTTTTTTTTTTTTTTTAAATTTTTAAAGCAAATGTTTAAATTATTTTATTTTATTTACAAAGATTTATTAAACATTTAAATAACACACTTTTAATGTATGGAGCCACGCTAAATGATATTACATAAAAGTATTTTGTTGACCGACAAAAGAAAGTTTAGGCAATTATGCTGTTTGAGTCATTTTTCAGAATTCTCTAATTGAAATGTTCTTGTAAAAATTATCTGAATAATAATTCCTCACACTTTTCAAAAACCATTCCAATTCTGCGTCTATCCACAATCTGAAGAAATCATGAATATTGCAATAGTATTATATCTATTAGAAAAGCCTACAGTTGAAAATATTCCTATGTCAAATTCTATTTCTATTAATAGAATTATTATGGCAAAACTAAGCACTAAGTCGATTTCTTCTTCTCTTCTAAGAAATAATAGATGGACATTTTGCTAAGAGAGTAACTAAAATAAAAGCATATTCCTGATAAATAATTCTAAATTTATAGAGAAAAATAGCTAATTTTTTTTAAAAGAAATTTTATTATTATTATTATTTTACAACTGATAAGATAAGCATTAACATTATCCTATTAAGCTAAATCTTTGACCATATCATTTTTATATAATTGACAATTATTAGGGCTTCCTACAGCTGCTTGCTGTGTATAAATTGCTTAAATGTAAACTTGAGTTTAGTGCAAATTATTACTAAAATAATATGCCCTAAAAAATGTTTGCTTAAAATTTCCTATATTTACTAAACAATTTCAAATTTATGCAAGTATTGTTTGCTTTAAACCACAAAATATTTTGTATAATTTGAACAGATGTAATTCTACAATAAATTTCATTATCCTTTTAAAAATGCAAGTTGAAAATATTTTATTAATATTGAAGTCACAGAGATAATACAAAACAAGATAAATTTATTGGTGTCAACTTACTTTGTTTTCTGAGTATCGGAACAAGATGCTTGTACTTGCAAAAGAGCAGACTGAATGACATCTGAATTAAAAACTAATAAGAAAAAAGAAAATTAGACCTTTGTTGAAATAAAGATAATATTTCTACAGGAAAAATTATACAGGAATTCTACAGGAAAAATTATATCAAATTCTTTTTCTTTTTCCCCCACCAAAAACTTTTACAAATCTTTCATTAATTTTTATAAACATTAGTGGAATTTTTATATGTTATATCTATTTATCCACATATTCGTATCGAATAGTCAAAAACAATATTAAAAATTAAAATGGAAATAAAGAAAATGTGGTGGGGGTGGAGCTGCCTCAGCAATGGTTATGGAATGTGTTACAGGAATGTTCAAATAGGTTAGTGAACTAAATATTTTGCATTGTAATAACTGAACTCTATTTCATTACTTAATTTGAGAATATTAAATTAACTTGGATTGCTAATTCATATAACTTTTTTAAATCATAATTTGTATAGCAATATTTAAAATTCATATAAAATTTACTGAAAACTATAAAAACAGTATTGCACTATAAATATGTGACAAATTAAAATATGCTAACAGAGGCCCAGCATAATGAAACAAATAATTTTAAAAATAAGTCGAAATCTGCAATATAACAGAATTGTCAATATATAATTCCTTCTATTCTCAGATAATGCGATTTTGAAGAAAATAATAAAAGCGTTAGAAAGAAAGGACGGAACCTAATACTTACAGGCATTTTGTTTACATGTAATTCGAAGCTGATCCAAATGTGCAAGTGTTTGATCAACAGTTGGTGCTAGAGCTTTGCTATTAGGTTGTCTAAATAAGCAGAAAAAAATCATTACTAAACTTTTATATATAACAATGCACAATTAAAAAAAATTATCAATAAACTGATTACCTTCTAAAAGCAGTATAGTGAAATCACATGATTTTATTATACTGCTAATATTTTGATACTAATATCCATAAATATTTTAAAACAATCATAATAAAAAAAGGAAAATTTTAAAATTTTAGCAATAAAAATTTAATCAATAGAAAAGCAGTGTAATAAAGTGTTAAATTTAATTTTGATTTACAAATTAAATTAAAGCAGCTGACGTTCTATTTTTTAATTTTTTTTTAACAAATTCAAAACAATGAATTAAACAGAATTATTAAAAAAAAGAAGCAGATTGATGATATTTATTTTTAATTGACGATATTATTTTTTAACTTTTATTTTATGAATGAATACAAACACATACAATATATCACAAGATAAAGAAAAAATTCAAAACTTTATGCAATCGACATCAGCACTTTTTGCCATGTGATAATCGCATCAGAAATCCATAGTAAATGGTTCTAGATTGTTAAACTCATTATTATAATAGTCTGATCTCATAGATTTTTTGAATAGCAGGCATAAATTATATACAAACATGATTTTTTAAATATCTCAACAAATATGGCTACATTTCTTCCGATTATAGTTGAAAGCAATTAAGATATGCTCAATATTTTCATTTGATTTGTGAGGACGACAAGTAAATTTAACCTTCATATATGCAACCATCTTCTAAATATTTCCTACAGTAACTTATACATCTATTTATGATAATAAACTTTTTACAACAAAATACACATTTGGTTGGAAGAATGGATTCAGTCTTTGTATTTTGCAACATACAAAACAACTTTTTGAAGTGTTGCCGTTTTTTTAAAATAAACAATACTTCTTTGGTTGGGATTGTCCAAGTGAATAAAATAAAATTTTGATCATTTATCTAGCTATTGGTATATAGTATGTGTTTATCTACTATTATTCCTTATAAATAAATATTTTAAATTTACTTCTTTGCTGAAAATTACTTTGAGAAGTCAAAAATAAATAAAAAGATAATTAATACTTACCTTTTTCGCTTCAGAGCAGACCCTGATTTTAAAATATGAGATGAAACTAATTCTGCTAAGACTTCTTCATGTTCTTTTGCCCAGTATGTTAAAACAGTGACTGCAAACTGGTCATTTGGTTTCACTTCTCTGCTCATTATGTGCTTTAAAAGATCAGCAGTAGGCCTAAGTGCAATAAATACCATTTTAAACTAAATCTAATTTATTAAATGAATACAGTCATTTAAATAAAACCAATTTAATCAAGTTTTTAAAAAACTTTTTTTTAAAATTCACATCTTAATATACTTACATTAAAATTTTAGTAAGTTAGAAAAGATTTACAAACTGAATTATTCCTATTACCCCAATAAAAATCAATTTCAATTACAGATTTCTCTGAATTTTTTAAAACTTAAGTTAAAGCACCAAGATAATCACATTTTATTTTTCATAGAAAAATAATTATAATAATTCGATTATTTTTCATAGAAAAATAATCAAAGAATTGAATGCAAACTATTTCAGTTTTACAAATAAACACTGGATGATTTCCAATATCTAATAAAATATATATATTTTTTTTAAAGTTATACATGACTTTCACATTACATTGAAAATAAATTAAAGGATTTTTTTTTCACAAAAATAATTATACTTTGAATTCACAATCTGGCTAATTGATGGTATACATCTGTTGGAATCATTTTAACAATTTAGGATATATATTAGGATTTACATAAAGAAGGGGAAAAAAATGCAAAACACAGTTGTTCTAATCACATTTTCAAAGGAAAACATTGTGTATTAATGGGTTAAAATATTTACAGGTTTCAAACATATGAATTACTTCAAATGTTTTATTGTAATTTTCTTAAAAAATATACAGTTTCAGTTTCTTTAGTTTTAGTTATGCATTGAAAGAGCTATATATCATTATGATATACATTACAACGAGGACAGATATGAAATAGAAATAAACAAAAGCTTACTTTTCTTGCTTTAATAGCAATGCTATGCTGATTAATGCTTCAGAGTGAGCTGCAAAAAATAAAGGTTTCTTTTTTTTTAATAAAACCAATAATTTACAAAAAATTGCATGAGATTAAAAGTACATATAACAATTTATTTGAACACAGTCCCCTTATACATATAAATTACTGCTGATATTACAATAATTTAAATTGTCATTACATCAATTGTCTATAAATGAGCTAAAAATGCAACACAACTAGAAACAAATTTTATAAATGTTTTATAATAACTCAAATTTATTGTATTATGCAAAAATTGATTTTTAAGCATATACACATGTAAACAGATTAAAAATCATTGATTCCTTCCATTTAAAGGATTTGAATTCTAATACTTAGATGAGAAATGAAATCCAAAGAAAAAGAGCAAAGTCAATTCTTAAAAAGTTATATAATAAAGGATAATGAAATAATTAACAGAGAGAGGAACACTACTTCTATTATTTGGATGTACATTTTAAAATATAGTTACTAAAAAAATATTACAAAAAAAAAAAAAAAAAGGAAATCAAACCTTACACAGACCTTATAATTTTAAATCATGGTTAAATAATACAAAATTCTATTTCTCCAAACTACACACCTGAAATTTGGAGAAATAGAAGGCATTAAATATCTAGTGTACGGCCTGAAGAAGGTCATGCAACAGATATTTGATGGAACCCTATCTCGAGTTTTTATGACAGCGAGGTAGTAAAGATGATTCATAACAGAGATAACAAGCAGAAAACGATTAAAAACAAATCATAACATCTTACCAGAAAACTCTAATTTAGGAAGCACTGGAAGAATATGTTCAATGGGAATACTTTGGGCAGATATTAACTGCCACAGACAGAATTGCTCAAAAGATTCCCACTCTAAACTAGCGTCTAAAATGAAAAGAAAATAGTTAAAGTAAAAATTCTGAATGTAAACAAATAAAGTTTCCTTGTATACAAGAAAAAAAAAATTGCAAAAGCCTCATTTAATAATGTATATACATTATTCTTTCTTAAATAAAAATCATTGTACCTATGTATGTTCTAAAAAAAACTGGGCCTAATTCAAATTTTACACATTTAATATTTAAGACAAGAGAAAAGAATACTACCAATTTTTCAAAATTGAAAAATTAATAAGATATTCAATTAATTAGAAATTAACCAAAACTTTGCTATTTCCCAAATTCTCATTAAATTGTTTTCCATGTTAAAATTTTTAAAAAAAAATCTATTTCAATTATGTCAATTTCATTTCCATGTAACTAACTCTCCCTTTCAATTTCATTAATTTTTCAAGATTTAATAAATGATAATTGAATAAATGCAGACAATTTTGAAATAGGGTAATTTACAGATAATTGCAAGGTAACGATGAAATTTTCAACTACTTTACTTTTGGGTGAGAATTATCTATTGACTGTTTTTAAATATCACTAGTTTTAACGAATATTTTTAATTTAATTAAAAAAGATTTCAGACAATAAGAGCACTTTGTATATCATAGCATTTCATACAAAATTAACTTTTGAATTCGAATTATTAAGCATGAAAGTATTTTAATCCTGAACAACATTAGATATATCAACTAAATACCGGACAAACCAATACAAATACATTAGACTTATAAATATAACATGCAAAAAAAAATTAGTAGTTTAATTTACAATGTTGAAAATAAGTGAATAAATAAATATTACATAAAGAATATATAACCATATTACTATCAGCACATACATAACTTCATACTAACATCAAGTTCAAATTTTATATACTGTTTCATATATAAATCACAATAAAGCATTCACTGCATCAACTTGTGATGGAAAGGATACGTTGACCAAAGGACAGGGCAATTAATTTTTCAAAACCGGATACCCATAAATTTTTCATAAGAAAAAATTAAATTGAATCACAATTGTATGGGGAAGCAATTTATATCAATGCAATCTTTAATTCAAAGACTTTTTCAAAACATTCTTTAGAAAATTCTTCCAAGGACCATAGAATTACATATTTTAGATATAGAAATGCAAATAATAAGTTTACATAAAATATTTTCACAATTAATTAGCATGCAAAGCAGCAGCAAAGGTATTGTGACCTCAAAATCCATTTTGAGATGTTTGCTTTAGCTTATTAACTGAAGATGAATGCAACAGATCTTCTTAGTGCTCTTTTAAGCATTAAGCAAGAAAATAATCATGAATGCCTTTGCTGCTGGCCATCACATGGAATTACTAACTGTTATTTTTGCACAAACTATTAAAGGACAACCACAAGTACATTCACAGTTTAGTTGAAACAAAATTCATTAAAAAAGTATTAATTCCAAAACAATCTTTTGACCAGTGCTTGTTACGATTTTAAGATAAATCTATATATGACAGTTTTCATTGTTTAACTAAAAAAAAATAATAATAAATTATAAAGTGACTTTTATTATAATATACAAGGGACATTACTCCCTTCTCCTGCAAATTCTAACAGATTATTAAAAGAGAGAGAGAGAGCAAAATGAATTTATTACCAAAAGTTATGTACAATCATTGCCCTTTAAGATATAATTGTTGTAAAGATTCAGGTATCTGTCAGTGGATCAAGATTGTTAGTTCAATCAAGTTTACTGTTATCTCTTTCAGAAATATTGCCTGCTCCGTGATGGACGATGAGCATTATTCTTTTAAATTTCTTAAATGGTTCAGAAACTTTTGGCTTCCTAACCAGTTTTTCAATTTAGGGAAGAGAACAACAATCGCAGATTCTAAATAATGCTCTTGATGAAGAAAGATAAGGGTGCAAGTTGGTTGCAACAGAAGATCTTCAATTAATTGATCAAGAAGGTTTTACAAAGAAACAGAAGTTCAAGAAATTCCAGGAAACAACCTGCCTGATCAGAATGTCAAAATTTCAATTTTGGAAAGTGAATGTTTAGGCAATTCAGTCGCATATTATTTCCTTAAAAGAAAATTCAAAGAACTTCTAGACTATTCAAACAACTTCTAGGCACTGTTCTTAAGAGAAGGGAATATGAAACCTGGTCCAACACTATGACAAATGCCTGTATCTTAATGGTGAATATTATAAAATGTAATCCTGTTTGAACATAAAATTTTAGTAGTAAATTCATTTTGTTCTTTACATTTGAATGTTTCGAGGGAAAAAAACATGCCAAAATTAATATTGATTTTTCCTTTAGTTGAAATTTAAAATGTTCAACAATACAATAGCTATCCATTAAATCATTTTTCCATTCCATTAAATGTAATAGTTCACTAGAACTTTCTAAACCACTTCAAATCTTAAACAATGTTTTTTGATTATAAGGTAAAAAAAAAAAAAAAAAGAAAAGAAAAGAAAAGAAACTCAAAATTTTCATTGATTACTTAGCAGTCAATGAATTTTTAATAACTTCTTAAATTATGAAATATAAGCAGTATCTGAAGCAGTGTAAGCAGTTAACTTGATTCAAATATCAAACAAACTTAGAAATTTTGATTTCTGGTCATAAAAAAAAAGAAGGTAATCTCAATCTTTGTCTTTTAAGCAGAGTTTCCTTTATTTATAAAAATAAATATATAAAATAAAAGGTATAATCTTTATTAAAATAGATACAATTCTTTAAATTCTGAAGATCAGTAAAGATATGATACTCTAAATTAAAATACAAAATTTAAAACCCCTAAAATAGCAATTTTGTTATTTTTAACAACTGACTCCCGAAAAATTTTACTAATTGCTAACTTAAGCTAGACAGATTTTTTAAATTTTGATTTTATAAAACCTTTTATAATCATTTTTTATTAGAATGATTTTAAATGAATTAACTTTTCATTTCAATGTAAACTTTTTCACTTAAATTATTTTTAATAAATTATTAAATAATTTATTAATAACTAAAACAAATTATAATTTTTCGAGAACTGTACTCTTTTTACTAACAAAGAACTTTTTCCTACAAGGAAGTCCTATGAATTTCTAATCTTAGCTAAAAATATTTCATTATTTTTATAACAATTCATGATTGACCAGTTCTCTTAAATATAAGTCATGATATCAATAAAATTAATCTATCAATAAAAAAAAAGTCTCAATATCAGAACAAAAATTCTTGTAAAGAAGAACAGAAAATATTTAGATAGTATTATTGTCCCAAGAAATTTTAAAAATAAAGGTATCTAATCTGGAAATGCATTTTCCATTTTATGAATGTATAAGAACTAAGAATATATTACAAAAATGAAGCCATTAGAGCAGGGAACAAACAATGTAAAATGTTTCATTAATGACAATTAAAGATTATGAAAAATTGCAGTGTAAATCTTGCAAATTGAGCATATTGCATAGCATATAAAATTAAAATTAATTATTATTTTAAAATAAATTATTGCCCAGGTATCTTTATTGGGCCATGACCAAGTAGTATCAGAATTTTGTTTATAATATTGGCCTTGGTAATTAAATTAACTCTTAACTCTCAAAATGGCCAATCATTACAAAAAAAAATTTTTTTTTTTAAGTTTATTTAAAGGGAATGAATCAAACTTCTTAAAATTTTGAAGTCTTGTGAATATTTTATTACAAGAATTTTAAGAAAATTGGACTTGCCTACTTTCAAAAAGAATATGAATAATAATAATAAAAAAAGTAAAGACCAGAGTGGCAATTTAAAAAAGTTAAAAAAAAAAAAAAAAAAGATTTTGATACAAGTACAACTGCCACAAAATTTATTCATTATTCTTTTATTTCTGGCGAAATAATTCATCATTTAAAAAAATTCTTATGCAAATGTATGCATAACTTTGTATAGAAAGATTTTCATTCAAAATTGGGAGAGTGAAAATTTTTTGGATTCAAATAGGGCCACCATTTTAAAGAATTTATAAACCTTTGAATTAATATAGAACTGAACTATAAAAGAAACATTTTTCATGCAAATAATTACACAAATTTAAATATTAGTACTTTACAAAAAATACAATCAATTACATAAGAATTATTATTTTCTTAAATGTGTTTAACTTCCATTTTTCATCATAGAAAAGAATTATATATACATATATGGATGAGTCACTTTAACTAATACAAATATTTTAAAAATAAAGATGACTTTGGAAATAATCATTTAATCATTTGGAAATAATCATCTTTTAACTATTATTTAAAAAATGCACTGACTACAACTTTACTTCAAAGAGTAAGAAATATCAGAAATGTAACAATAACTTTTATAAATGCCAAAATTCATACAGAGGGCAAGTAATTCTAATTCTTAAAAACTACTTGCCTGAGAAGTAGAATACTGGCTCTAGACAAGTGTGGGCAAATGTAACATTTGCACCCTGAAAATACAATATCTTACATAAGATAGAAGACCATTTCTTTATGTATAGACACAAGTCAAACACATAAATTAGGAAAACGTTTTCCAAATCTATGGCTGCTGAAAAGCAAAATTGCAAGTCTGGTATCAGAAAAGTGAGTATATAATGAATAATGCTGGATACCAAATATCATTTGGCAGCCAGCATCATGGGGATTTTGAAGAAACTGACACCAGCCTTCAATGTTTTGCTACAAGTGAAACAATATACGGACAAATTTAAGTTTCTGTATTAAGGAAAGCATCTCTTAATAAAAATCAATTTCATAGGTACCCAAAGGGGATAGTCGGAGCCTTCCCTAGAGGCAGTAACAGTTTGATTACTTTTTTTCCTTCATTGTATTTGGCTCAACAGGAGTACAATTTAGTAGTTTATTTATTGAGTAACAGACTGAACATGGAAATTTTCAGTTGGTGCTAAAGAAATTGGAATCCAGTAGTAAAAAGGATAAAATTCCATCTATCTCAACCATCTTATTTTTTTCATTTCTTATTGATATTGTGTATATTTTTAAAATTTTATAAACATTTTTTTACTACATTTAATGGTAGCTTATAATTCTAATTTTTAAATCTTGATGAAGAAAGATATAGATATGGAACAATATTTTAATATTTGGTAAAATTAACTATTATGGAAGAAAAATATTTATTATTATTTTTCCTTGTAAAAGGGGCAATCGTCCCAAAAAGGTTGGGAACCTCTGCTCTAAACCATAATATAGTAGTTATCTGAAATAGCATTTTAGTTCATGTTTCATAATTATATGCCAAAAAATTACAAAAGAAGAAGAAGAAATGTCAAATAAAACAAATAGTAGAATAATATTAAATCATATTTTAATCGGCCAGATATACTGAATTGTATTTTTTAAGTGTAGTATATTCTTTTACACTGAAAAGGTTTCAGAAAAATTTAGAGAAATTCATTTCAAAGAGAAACAAACGCAAGAATTGGAAGAGAAATATTCGATAATATTCACAACAGAAAGAAAGAAAGAGAAAAGTTTTATTAAGAATTGAAATATAGGCTAACAAAGCCTTTGACTTATTTTAAATGAAAAAGAAAGAATGCTTTTTAAAATAAACAAAAAAGAAGGAATGCATAGAAGAAAGAAAATTTTCAGACTCCAAATACATTTAAGGTTAAAAGAAAATGGTACAGCATGAACTCAAAAGACTAAATCCAATTCAAATGAAAAAACATTCGACTTATTTCATACTGAAAACAAGCTATTAAAAATAAAACTTTAAAAAAATGAAACAAATTAATAATAAACCTTCCAGAAAAAATTAATAAATTAGAGTTTTTTGTGTGAACACCCAAAGGAAATTTTGATTATGTGCCAGGAAGACAAAATTTCCATCTTATCGTTATAATATTCTAAAAACAATAATATATATAATTTTTATATCATGAATAATTTCACTTCAATATTCTCTTTATTAGTACTTATTATATTACCCTAATTTCACATTAAGTTTTATTCAACTAAATATCAAAACATATTAGATTGAAATTGTATCTAGACTATCGTTATGTCTTACAGGATCTTACAGCAGATCATGGTTGGAATATTTTTAAGTGGGTGTGAGTAAACAGTATTTTATGTCCCCAAAAAGCTCAATATAAAAGGATCACACCTTCACAAACATTCACTGCAATAAAAATATTTTGATATTTTAATTTATATTAAATATAAAGCTTAATTCCAAAATTGATATAATTATAAATTATCAATAAATATTTCAAGAGGGAATATTACTCACTTAACACAGACAGAAAAGATTCTTTCTTAAACATAATAATATTTTTTTGTATAAGAAGGCATATAAGGTCTTGAAGCTGTAACAGAAAAAAAATTATTTTGCACTTTGAATAAAACACATACTAAATTTAACATATTCGAATTTTTAGAAATATGCTACAGACTGAAATTGAATTATTACTAAAAGGCAGGAACATTTTCAGCCAAATTTGAAGATAGATGGAGGAGAAAAAATGTTGGGGGGGGGGGGGGAATAAATCTCTGAGTTAATTAACATTTTAAATTTATCACTATGTTTGCTGATATTATTTTACAGAATTTCCAATAACATTGTAAAAAATTTCTAATACAGTATTGCTTCTTAATTCAAAGTAAAAAGACAGCATAAGCTATACCAGATGTACTTATCAAAAGCAACTTTTGAAAAAGAAAATAATACAATAAAAAAAAATTATGAGGGCATTTTTTTTTTGATAACATGATTTTTTTGATAAAAAAAAAATTAAAACCTGTAAAACTTGTACTAACAGGAAAACATTAAAAAACTGCACAAATATAACCTAAGTTAAAATAAGCAATATGAAATTAAATATTACCTGTGTTGGATCTATACAGGACACAATTAAATTTAATAGTTTTGCATTTCCAACTGCAATGCTTTGAAACTAAAAAAAAAAATAAAATAATATTAGACACACATTACAAAGATTTCCATGTTTGATTTACTGATTGCATTATATATTTTTAATTAAATAATTTTATTTGTTGACTAAACACTTTTTTGAATGATATTAGTATACACTGCAATTAAAAGCTCTGAAATATATAAAAAAAACTTTCTGTAATAAAGTTTTCTTTAGTTTATTTTATGCAATGTAAACAGATTTTAAACTTAACAGTTTGATCTATACTGCATATCAGCACAAAGAATGTGTATGGTTTATTATTACTACCTTTAATATAATATTTTTTTTTTTTCAAAAATAATTTTACTATGCCATTAAGAAACGAAGCTGAGAACCAGATTATATAGCATCAAAGTTCGAAAAAATTACATTCATTGCAATTTTTTCTTCTTCTTATTTTAATTGTATGATGCATTTAAATTCTTAGTTATTTCCTAACCATAAGCAAGGAATTGTATGGAAATCTATTAGAAAAAGATTACATTTTTTTAGACTATGTAAGGCAATGCAAAATGTCGACAGCTATCTTAAATCGATTCAGCCATGAAGAGGACTCTTTACAAAAAGTGTGCTTTTTGTTATGTCCATCACAGACACAAAAAAAATCAGATCATTAATAATAAGAGGAAGAAGAAGAAAAAATGTATATAAATTTAAAATTTCAAATAAACTATTGGATCTCAAAATTTAATTCTGCACCTTTCACTATAAAATTTGTTTTTCTATAAACCATATATATCAGATCTAAGTATTCGCTTTCAGTAAAAATGCATTAAAAAAATAATTGATAAAAAAATGCTCTAATTATTTTAACTTTATAGTTGAAAACATTTTAGATATTGAAAATGTCAAGAAATTAAACCAGACAAATAATTGTAATGAAAAAAAAAAAATTAAGTGTTGATATTGTTTTTCCTTTAATTTTAAGATAAAATTTTTCTATTCTTTTTCTTTCTAGAAAGCTTCGATACACTTTTAAAATCTTATAACATGATATTGTTCAAGAACCATCATTAAGCTGATTTAATAGTCTATATTATTTGTAATACAATCAATATAGAATACAAAACTAAAATAAAAGTTTGTTCTACTTAAGTCAAAGACCATATATAACAATTGTGAAATAATAATTACTTCAATACAATAATAATTCAAACTATTAAATTAAAAAACATATTAGTTACAGTTAATATTATTTAATTAATCACATTTCGTGTGTGCTTGTAGTTTAGTGTTGTAATCAATACATTAATTACATTAGTTATATTATAACTACAACAATTTTAACTAAACATTAATTTTTAAAATTAAGAAATATACGGAATGAAAATCATTACCTGTACATATATATCAGGTATTATATAACAAAACATACGAACATCATCTTCTTGACACATCTAAAATTAAAAATATTATTTATTAAAATTTTAAAAAGCAATCATGAATATTATATATGTATACACATAAGCAGCAATCAATGTTAAATCATAACAAAATATTTTAGGATGATTATAAGCATCCAATATTAAAGATAAAAATAAAACGTTGAAATAAAAACATATTAAATACCTTGAAGCACTATTTTATTATTCATCAAAAACTAATTTTCAAAAAAAAAAAAGGAAGAAGATAAATTTACAAATTTTAATAATGTATTTGCTACAAAGGATTTTTGAAATCAAATTTTCTCATTCCTTTAGATGAATTAATTTTTTTCAGAAATAATTCTACAATATTTTTAATAACTCAAGCATATGAAGTGTGTAAACTTACTCATTTTATTGTTTATTTAATCTCACTTATTTTACTTTTCAGTGTCTTTCTTTGACAGGAATCATTATTTTATGAAGTTGAGGTTATTTTGTTTTGTCTCAAGTCTGTGTCATTTCTAATTCTTTTCTGTTAGCAGCTCACTTTGTTTCGAACCAATTTTAATAATTGCTTTACATTTTTGTGAATATTGCAGGTAAAATAAATAAAAAAATACATAAATAAACTCTTGTAGCAAGAAAGCTAAACTTTAATCCTACTATATATATTTAAATCTAAAATATACTGCAAATAATATTTTTTTAAAAATCCTTAAGTACTTTGCCAACATACATGAGATTTTTTACCACACCTTTCTTTAATTAACATGTGACAAGCCAATGTGTATGAGATTTTCAATTACAACCTTCATTAGTTGATTTATGACAATCATATCTGAGATACATTTAACTGGATAACCATCTGTTCAGATGAATGTATCTTCTAGTGTGTAACACAAAGACAACTATTAAAAACATATATTACTTTCAATTTGATAAGCATTGAGAAAGAAGGCACATATGTAATAAGATTTTATATTGCCACTGTGTATTTGAAAACTGAAAACAATACATAGCAAAGCATCAGAAGACCAATCTCAACATTAATACTCAAAAAAATTTATGGTCTAGTATTAGATGCAAATGGTCAACTAACTGGTGAAATATACTGACAAGAAAAGATGAGAATAAGAGAACTGACTTTGTACAAATAGCAAATACTTTGACTACTCCTTCTTCCATTCTGTACAATGCAATAGCACAAATTATTTTTTCAAAAACAATATGATTGTACAAATAATCAAATAATAAATAATCAAAATTTTAATCGATACAAATAAATATTTTAGCTCCATATTCATTATATTTTCTTTTCAATTTTTTTCTTTAATTTCATTTTAAATACAAAAAAAAAAATCTCATTAAAAATGTCAAAGGATAATTAGAATTGTACTTCAGATGTGTGAAGAAATTTTTAATAAACTTCTCTACGCATCTTGTATAAAAGATATTAATTATTTGTAACTCTAATAATAGAATGGAATTTTACAAATTTTTATGCTTTAAATCAATTTGGATATTAAAAGATTAAAACACATATGAAAATTTGATCCTTTATTTAAGTGCTCAAAATTATAACCCTACAAAAAAATGTCTACAATTAAAAAGACAGAACGTTTTTACAAAATAGTATGAAAATTTTTTTTAAATTATTGTAAAATTCCACAATATTTCAGAATAAAATAAAAATCACGTACTTTTAAATCATTAAGTAAACTAGTTGTTAAATCTTTCGATTCACTATTTCTTGTAACAGGTGCCCAAGAGCCTTGAGTATTTACATAGTCTTTGTAGGTTGTCATTCTATTTTCTTGGGCTTTACTTGCCTTCAAATAATATAAAAGAAGATAACCCAGCCTAGGTTGATGCATAGACATTTCAGCAAGAATATTCAATAAAGGTTGCCGGTTGGGGTCATCTTCTGGTGTTTGACATAAATTTCTAGAAGAATAATTATTCAAATGTGATATTATATAAAATAAACATAAATTATATAAGCTTTGGAAACAAAATTTTAAACAGTAAAAGAAAAACAAAAAAAAAAAAGAAAAGAAAAAAAGAGTCTTAACAATTTATAAATTAAGGTTAAGAATCTGAAAAAACATTTTAAAGACAATAATACACAGTATGGAAATTAACTTATTCATTCTTCTATTACAAGACCTTAAATCTGCAATAACAAGTAATTAATTTTAATAATCATGAAACATAAACCTATTTCTTTAAAAGTGGAAGCAATACAATTATTAAAAAAAACATAAGCAATAAAATGCACATAATAAATAACAATAAGCTGATGAAGTCATACCTTTGTTCATAAATTTCTCAAAACTCAGACAATTAAAAGTATGGACTTTTGTAAAAAAAGTATATTGTGTATCACAACTGTACAGGGTATTGTGTAAAGCTTTCTATTTAGTAATTTGAAAGTATCAATCCCTTAATTGTCAAAAATTTACATAATTTCTGTATTCAAAAAAATGTTGAAATGCCAAACGTCATTAACGTCATGACAGTTAGAAGTTATTTAACTTAAGAATTGACAGAAAAGGCAAATCTTTTGAGATATATAAGGATCACAAAATTATTATAGCAACGTGAATGACAGATGGTAAGATGATAGTTTCAACGCACAGTTGCAAATGAAATATAAACTTCTATGATGAGAATTGGCTGCAAAAACACACAATCATTTCCAGAATTCAGATCAGTCAAAATTATTGTGGGGAAATCAACATTATGGCCCTTCTTTTGACAGAGTGATGATTTTTATCCATTAAAAAAATCTTTTAACTTTAACAAATAAAACCTATAATACTGATGTTATCAAGTCTAACTTCACAAGAATGGTAAAAAATTGCTGGATCTAATGAATCAGAATTTGTCCTATCTAGAGCTGGAGAATCACTAGGAAAGTGAAATATGAAACAGAATATCTTGACTCATTCCTTACTCTCTATTATAATTCTCAGACCATTCTAAGACATTATATCTAGACTCAATTTTATGGAAATCAGCCATATTTTCAAATAACGATGCTTGTTGTATACATAATATTACACCATAATAAAAAATAACAATGAAGTCTTTCACTCCTCTTGCCTTCCCAATTTAAAAAGAACATTTGTCGGACTGTATAAGGTAAAAATTTATCTCGATTCACACTTCCAAATTATAGGATACTTTCCAGTAAAATTGGATTTAATATTATTCATATACTCTACATCTATTTCAATTTGTACATAATACATTGCTGAAAGATGGTTCTATGAATTAAAAATTATTATTATTGGATTTCACAGAATCTTATGAATGTAACTTACCTAAACATTACAAAAAGAGGTGTTCCAATTGAGTCTTCAATTGATCTGAAATGAAAATTAAACAATTCAAATTAGTTTTAGATAAAATATTTTAGCTTGCCCCCCCCCCTCAATCAAAGTACTATTATAACATTTATATCAAAGCAATAACAATGCATTTCTTAATAATATAATACATTATATTCCTTAAATAAGCGTTAGTATTGTATTCCATCATAAAAATAATACACATTAAATTGAAAATATTTTTGAAAGCAAAAAATAATGTTTAAATTATTTGGAAATTTTAAAAAAATGGTAAATTGAATTTTGTTTAAAAAAGCTTATATTTTAAAAATTATACACAGTTATTTGATAAATGATATTTTTTAGACAATGCACATGATTAAATGCATAAATATAAATTAATTCTTTTTCTGTAAGAGAAAGTTGTTAGAAATCATTTAAAGAATAATTTCTATAGATGGCAAAGATTACTTCAGACATAAAAAGAAAATAACTCCAACTACCTGATTTATTTACTAGTGAAAATTTATAAATGAATATTCTATTTTGTACCAACTTTCATATGTTTTACAAGTATTATAAACTTAGTAGTTTAATAATACAGTCCCTGGGTCCTGTGTTTCAATTAATACATATTAAAATATCTTAACATCTCAAAAAATTCTTTATAATTTTATATTTCAAGCTTTCATAAAAATTTAATTCTGAAAGTATATATTGATTAAATCAATTTTCTGTAATTTATAGCTCAATAATTTAAAAGTGAATAATAAATGAGTGTTTTGCAAAAATTAAAACATTTATGATTTCAAATGTCATATACATCATTTTTAACAACTTTTTTTTTTTTTTTTTTTTTTTTTTGCAACCAACAAAACAGAATTCAGATGTATTCTAGGTTTAATACAAATTATTATATATTGATTAAATTTTTGGGTATAAAAAATAAAGAACGTGGAAAAGATTTGGTAAATATTGAAGTTTTTCTTTTAATAATCAGCTATATATATCAAATGAAAACATGTTTTGAAATAGTAATATGTTTTCATTCAATAGTTTTTTTTTAATTACCAGTAGATATTAATAAAAAATAATGAAAGTATTTTAAAATGTCAAAAACTTACTCATCATCTACTTCATCAGGAAAAATTTTTCTGCTAAATTCTTCACTTAATATTTGTGCTAGGCACACACCTAAAATTGAGGTTACATCTTGATCAAATTCCTATAAATAAAGTGATAAAATTAATTAGTTTAAACTGTAAGCATTATTTACATCACAATCAAACAACAGATCATCAAAACTATTATGTTATAAGTGTTGCCAACAATTTTAAAATTTTCTCTAAAAATCCATTTTTTAAAGATTCATCTCATTCTAAATTCCTTGTTTACAATTTCTTGCATTCTCTGACTTACTGTGCACCTAAGATATCTTTAGTTCTATTTTTGAAAAGCAACAGAACAAAAATAAATCAGTCATAAGAAATCATCCAAAATAAGCAATCCATACAAATCTTTTCATGCAAGAATTATTTAACTTATTCTTTAGGAAAAGAAAGGAAATTATGGACTACTTTACCAATTTTAATTTCAGTTTTAAAAACAAGGGGCATAGTAAAAATTATGCATTTAGGAATGAGAATATTTTGAAACCAAAAGGGGTTTCCCCCCTTTCGCAAACATGTTAAAAGTGTATGCTTTAAATAAAGAAGATAAAAATTAAAATATATTAATAACATTTAATTCTTTGAAAATGAGGTACAGTTAACTTTAAAATCTCATTAATGTCAAATTTTCCAAAATCATTGTACCTGAAATGAACTTACTCATATTGATCTTTAATTATACAGATGATTGTGACCCTATTTGAAAATTCCAAACTGAAAAATTATTCCGGATATAGATTATCGTTCATATATAAAAATGCATTTTTAAAGTAATATAATGAAATGAAATGAAATGTAAATTTAAAATTCTTGTTAAAAGTTCATTTATTTCCTTGCATTATTCCACAATGATGGTATTTTATTTTAGGTTTCTCCAAATTAAAAACTTTTGGGGAAGGATTGAATGTTTATGTTCTGGGAATTACTATATATATTTCCCTTTCACAAGATTAATGTTCAAGATCAAGCATTTGCATAGTTAACTTTTCGAAACCCAAAGTTTAATTTACAAAATAACTACATTTTACTTCTGTGGTTCAACTTTTAAAATTACATACACATGAATATTGCTTGGTTTAGACATCAATATAGATTCGCAAACTCCTTAATAATTTTCAAACCAGCATATATCATCTGGCTGAAAATGGCCACATTTTGATATCAAAATTTTATCATTTTAATTTATTTTTTGCTGTGATTAATTTCAATGCAATGTAAGGAATTCTAAAGTAACCTTTATTTTTTGATATCTTATTATATTTTAAAAATCTTTAATATCAATAAAACCATTTTAAGATAATTTATACCAAAATTTCAATAATTTTTTTAACTGAAAACAATTTTTTTTCTTTAATTCCATTAACATTTCTCTAACATTGGTGTTTTGGACATGATTTAAAAGAAATTTACTGAAATCAACATTTTAAAATAAGTTGGGTAATAATAGGTTAATTGGAAATCATCTGCACAACACATGTGTAATTAACCGGAAAGAGTTAATTCATACCTCTTGTAAGACAGCTTCAAGCAGCCTTTCTATAACTTCACATTTTGTTTCACAATCTCTGAAGAAAGAGAAGAAGAAATATCTTACTATAACAAGGAATTATTTATTTTACTATCAAATGCAAATCACTATTAAATCATTTTAGCATTAAATACTATTATATTATAACAAGGAATAACAGATGATTTTAATATATTATTAACAAAAAGATCAGAATAAAAGTAAATTATTTTCATAATAAATAAATTATTACTATAAAAATACAAGTGAAACAGTAATCCATAAATGAATAATTGGTTTGTAATTAGAATTCTTCGATCAAATCATGGAGACAGCAAGTCTTCATGATTTGATCAAACTGAATATTAGTTTCATATAAATTTACTATATCAAAATTAATCAGTATTGTAGAGTTGAAAAAGATGTTACAATAAAAGTGAAACAATACTCCAAAAATAAATAATATGATCAAATCATGAATACCTGCTGTATAATGTGCAATATTTAAAGAATTTAAATTACTTAACATTCATATAAGACAAAATAACACTGGTAAAAATTCAAAACAAAACAAAAATAAAGAGGAGGAGATTTTTTATTATATAATTAACAAATATTAAATTGAATATTAGTTTCATATGAATTTGAGCCATCAAGCTATGAAGGGAGAGGATTTTGAAATAATTTCAACATCTTTTTTAACTATTTTCCCACCCTACAATACTGATTGATTTTGATATAGTCAAAATAATAGATATAATTATAGCACAATTGCTTAAAATGCAATCACAGCATTAAAATTTTTTTAAATTTTATTAATACATTTTCAGTAATTTTTTAAGCAAATTTTTAAGTTTTCTATAAATTTTTTGTAGCTTTAAAATTCAAAACAATCCAAATACTCTCAATTAACTATAAACTATGCTTATTAATTACAAAATCTGCATTACAGTTATTTTTTAAACATTAGTTTAAGTGGGGGGGGAGGGATGTTAAGCCTAACGGATTATGTTTCAGCTATAAACATTTTTGTAAAGCAAGATAAATTCTTCAGTTGAATAAAGATAAGCTTTTTAAAATTTTATTAAAAGGCAAGGCTTTACTCTTTTTACTCTTTGCCCTTAATTCTTCAAGAATTCTTTAAATTCCTTGTTATCAGTTTGGATACAAATTTTTACTTATATATATATAGTATCATTTTTTTACTTATAAGTATACACCTTATAATATTTTTCTTTAGACTGTAGCATATTTTGTATAACAACTGCACTGAGTGTTTTAAATTTGAAAGTTATTAGAATCATTCTCTGGTTTTTAAATTTTCCTATTAACACAACTGTTCATGTGTTCAAATTTATTTTCATTAATCTAAAGCTTAAATTAAAATTAATTATTAAAAATTAAATGTATGTATTTTGTCTATAATATACAGCCCTGTAAGATAAAACAAATAAAAATGAATAAACACTTTTACATAAAAAAAATAACTGACTACGTAAAATATTTTGCACTGTTCATTTCGCAAAACTTGTATTCAAAGTGTTGCAAATTATTATTTATCAGTTATAGTTATTAAATTATTACAATGTTAAGAATTAGAATTGCATTGATTATAATGCATTATTTAATAAAACTGCTTAAGACTAAAAATAAATCTTTGCTGCCATTTTTAACTTAAAAACTAATGCTTTATCTCACTGCATTCTTTTTAAGCTTCAAAATCTTTCTTAGTTTTATTTTTTATTGTAACTTTTACTAATTTTGTATTAACTAATTTTCATCATATCAAAAATGAAAAATAAAAATTTAAATTTCTACCTATAATAACAAGAAAATATTGCTTTACTTATAAAACTAAATTCAATGATTAAGATTCTTCATACAAAGTTTCAAGGAATAAAAATTTATAAAAGAAAACCAAATAATAATTAATTGAATTAATAAATTGAAATATGAAGTTAAGGATATACATACTTTTCTTCCTGCAAACTAGCAATATGTTGTTTTATGTTGTCATTCAGTTGTTGTATCAACTCTGTAATTACAATTTGATCCACTTTGGTTTCTCTAATTGGTCTGAATTTCATGTCTCGTATGCGAAGTTTTTCTGCTTGAATATTGATAGAAAGAGAAAAAAAGAAAAAACATTTACCATATTAGATTATAAGAGAACTTCCACAATAAACACAAATTCTATAAATTTTAGATGAGCAGAAAATATGCCATTAAAAATATGCATACATGAACACATCTACAAACCCATTTTATATTTGAGAAAAGGTATTACCGAGTTATACACACACACACATATATCGGAGGATTGAAAAAAATAATTGCTGAAGAATAACAATCCAAAATAGCTTTTAAAAATTCAAAATAATAATGCAATACAAATAATAAACATACATATGTAAAAATTATTTTATCACCAAAGTAGAAAATCTTCTACTGAAACAAGAAAGCAAGCATGGAATTTTTAAACAAATATCTATTATTTCTTCATGATAATGACAGAAGGAGTTGAATTTTAAATTATTATCTAGATTTCTTTATTCAAACACAAGCAAGCTGTGCCATGTTTCAAATAAGAAAGTAGAAAACATGGTGAAGAAAGCATTCCAAACTTATAAAACCTTAGAAAAGAATTTTGCTGACATAGCATTTTGGTTTTGGCACTTGTTAGATTTTGCATGGGAAAATAAGAATTTGTGTAGTTCAGAAATTAAAGTTAAGTCTGAGTTTGTATGATTAGAAGATAATTATATTTAATACACAGTAAACTGAAATTATTTCATGTATACTAATTCATTTTGCATGTGATAACATTTTAGGAAGTAACATACAATTTTGATTTATTAACATTATTTATTTTTTCAAACTGCTAAGTTCAGCTTTTTTTCTTTTGTATTTGTAAGGAGGAGTGGAGAGTGAAAGGATCTTAGAGAATTTTTGACTTCTGTATTTCTTTACCATCAACTGCAGGCTAAATACTATCAATAAAACTTTGTGATATGATACACAAGGATTTCTGGCACTTTTCCAGCAAATTTAATAGATTTTCTCGAAAACATTTTAAGACATTTACTAATCCAAAATTTTGCGTGCTTTTGCAAAATGAGAATATATACTTCCATAATATCTATATTTTTTATGTTCAAGATTATTTAACAGTTTACCATACATTTAATCTGAAGTGTAAAAGTAAATTTGAAAAAATATTTTTCACAAATCAAAGAAACTTTAACAATGAAATTGAAAGACACCCAGATCACAATCACTCATGATGTTAACACATTGCATATGACGTTCTGTGCTCTCAATGCACTCGCACATTTTTGAACGCTCTAAAAGTATGCTTGGCAGGCAATAGGATGAATGTATGCACATTTTTAATTTGCATTTGCTATTATATTTACATAAAAGTAATCTTAAATATTTTATATATTTATTTATTATATAAGATTTTTTTATATTTTAAAAAGCTGTTTCCTTTCAAATTAAAATAAACTTTGAAATAACAAAATGCACAATAATAAAACACTTTATATGGTATGGTAAACAATCGGCACAGATCTACTGACATACTGGCTATACCATTACCATACTACCATTTGTTTCCACATGCTTGAAATGTTGTTATTCGGTTATTTTGCTAATCATTTGTCATAAGAATGCATAAGGCTTTGTTAGCCTGGTTAATGTAACAAAAAATATTTGCTTCTGGCTGGTTATGCAACGATTCAGCGAAAAAAACATGAAAACAAGATATCTTGTGAACCGGCAACAATGTTTGCCTAGCTAAAGACAAGAAATCTTGTGTCCAGTATACAATGTGTTAATTATTGTTACTCTTTGGCCCTATAGATTATATGTAACAAAAATACAGAGTTTTGATAACAATCTACAGGGTATTTTTTTGTAGGTCTGTAAATTATATGAAATTAAATGAAACTTGTTGAACAATGTATCAATTTGCTTATTTTTGAATGAAATCAATATGGAGTGTAAAACAGAATTGCAGCAGTTGCTACAAATATTGGCCAATTAAATGAAGTGATACTGTCTATACACCAAATGTTATAGTAGACCAAAGTTCAAGAGGTGAAAAAATCTGAGATTCAAAATAAAATTTAAAAAAAGAAAAGGTAATAATATCAAGGTTAAACAAAAACAGATGTAAAGAAAAGTAAACAGGACAGGAAAAGTACCGTAGGACATTGGTGATTTTGCAAGGAAGATACTGAAATGTAGTTCATCCGATCCATATTCAAATAAATTCTTATATGATTGTCAGTGCATAAAGATCAGAATACCTCTGTACCTACACAAGAATCAATTTAACTGCAAAAATGTTTACTTTTCCATGACTACTGGCCTTCCAATGAAAAATAAATGCAGTTTTAAAATGATGCATTTTACGTATTTATTTACTTGATTTTTTTCTTTCATTAAAATTATTCTTTCAATTTCCTGCAAACATATAAATGGCCCAAAAAAAGTATAAGATATGCTAATAATAGATTATGATGCTTATTTAAATTCATCAGAATAATATTTCACACAAACATTGCACACTTGCACTAACATTTGGTCTAAATGGAATTAAAATTCACCAAATCAACTCATACGAAAATTCTTCAATGGAAATTAGGTTTCAAATTTGGCACCTTACAATCGGATCAATGCAAGCCTTTCATTAATCACTTAAATCAATATTATGCAAATGCTATAGCAAAGAATTGATAAATTTTGATCATTTAATTCACAACTAAATCTCATACATTAACAGCTTTATTTTATCTTTTTTATACGTATAATTAATGTTTGGTGTATTATTAATCAATATTTCAATGTTGAAAATATATTCCAATTTATCTCAACTGAAGTCTAGAGACCTTTATTAAAAGAAATACCATCCGATATATAATTATGTTCATTTAAAAGATGCATCCTCAAATAAATGCTTTTTAAAGCTGCAAGATATTAAAATGGGTAACAGCTGCATAAATAAAAAAGAATTAAAAGAAATAAAACACATGCAAAATTTTGTGTAAGGTGGTAAAAACTAAGCAAGAAAAAAATCATAGGAAATTAAAAATATAATAAAAAATATACCTAATGGAATGTCATCTTCATCTTCGCTGAACTGAGCTTCATGCTCAGTATTATTGATGGATGTGTGATTTGTTTTAATGCTGAGATCGGATGGATCTTTAAGAGGCTCATCAACTTTAACTGAAAATAAATTTTGAAAAAAAGCAAATAAATAACATAAAAATAAAAAAATAAACAAAAAGAGCCTCATAATTATTTGTATAAAAAATTGTCGACACTTGTTTTGTATACACGTAGTGAGAAACTCTATTTTTGAGGACAAACCTCATATGATGTTTTTTTAATGAATATGCTTATTATTATTTACTTTTGCTTAAACAAACACTCAAAATAAACTCATGAACAGCAAATTAGCATTTTTTAATGCCATTCCTTATTTTCTTGACAATATAAAGACAGATTAAAGAATGTATATACCATCAGTCTTCCTAAAACTTACAAAATTCTTAATTTTGCCCCCTTTCACTTTAAATCTCACTACAACAGCGTGCCATTTTTATTTTGTGTTTATTAAAATCTTCTAATTTTAAAGTATTTTCCCTCTTGTGTATATAAAAAACAGTTTTTGAAAGAGAGTAATTATAGAGAATCGATGAAAATAACTGAATGTTGCAAGGATACTGGAATTCACTGAAATTCCGAATTCTTTCACCTATTATTGAGTATAAAATAAGGATATTTCCATTTCCAAGAACATAAGTAATAACACTAATCTTTTCCTAAAACGCTGTTTAAAATTTTAAACAAGTGTGTGAAAATTTAATGAGGGAAAAAATAAACAAATATTTGAATATCAGAATACAATGAAACATTTTTTTAAAAACTTTTAATTAGATATGATAAGGATTAGCTGACATAAAAATGAATCTAAAACATTAAGATGGAGCATTATTTTTGACACAATCCTTTGCATTGGGAAACTAATTAGATGCATATTTCTTTATTGAAAACAAGAGCTCATTTTAATATATCAAGGAATAAAAATGATATATTTATCAATTTTTCGTTAAAAAAATTATTTTGAAACACTAATCATTCTTTTTTTTTTTATATAATTTATGAAAATGATGCATTATTTAGAATGGTGCCAATGAGTGCATAATAAAATAGTGCCAAAGAGGAGATATCCAAATGCAAAGAATAATGTTAGAGACATAATTTGAAATATTTAATATTATATGCAAACTTAAAAGCATATTTACTTTCTGACTGAGAACAAAATTCTGGAAATGTTTCTTTTAATAAAATTTGCAACTCTCCGTCCAGTTTTGAACTGTCAAATAATGGGGACAAGGACCTGAAATTCAAACAGTACATTAAGACAAACTTTTCACTGTTAATAGTAATGAACAAATAATACACGCTAGAAATACTAAATCTAATTATTTTACTAAGCACTGTCAGTACTAACAAGACAATTATATTAGGTACAAAAATAAGATTTGTATTTGTGAGCGTGCTTCACAATAATTCGTATTACAAAGACATGCATAATATACACTTGTGTATTTCACATGACATTACTTTGTTTACAGAATTTTACTAATTGTAAATTAATTAATTAAATTAAATTTTCAAAAATTCTTAATACATATGAAACATATTATAATTTAATACCTTACATTTAAAAATAAAGTTTAAATAAATGTATTCTTTACAAGAATAATAAGAGTGATTTAAACTTAATCTATTATATGCTTTAGTGTTACTAGTCTATAAAACTTCTGTGTTTCCATTTTATTTTAATATTAGCAGGGGTGTTTGTGGGACCCCAAAAAATCCCCTGAAACTTTTACGGACTTACTACCGGCATTTTGGAGTTTCGAGAGGGGGGGGGGGAGAAATGAAAAATTACAATTATGAAGTATTGAATGACCTAATTATAAAAGTTCAATGAATTACTTTTTTTGCAAAATTAATAACCATAAATTTTCAAACATATAAACTACTACATTTTATGCAAATATTTTAAATTACCTGAATTAATTCTTTTAAAAAAAATTATCTAATTTCTGCTGCTTTTTTTTTTTTTATTTTCTGATGTTTGTGGGCTTGTCTTTCTTTTGTGGTGAACTTCATAATTGCAGGAAGGTTGACTTTTATTTTCCTCATTTACAGTTGAAGAAATTTCCTCGAGAACTGCACATGCAGAGGTAGAAGCAGTTTGTTTTTCTGCTAATGTAGAAGGTTTTTCAGAGACTTTTATAGGTGACTCATCTGAAATACATGTTTTTAAGTCCTCTTGATATGTTTTCCAACTTCTGTTCATATTCAGTAAGAGATCTTTGTGAATTGGATCAGTCATTGGATTTTTTGAGCCATATTTTTCACATGAGGTTTCTTTAGAAGCCATTAAATCATATTTAATAGTCTGCACTGCATCTAGGGAATCAATCTTAAGAGAGGTTCTATAGTCAGTGACAAGTATATCCATTAAGTTGAATGCACTTTCCACTAATGGGCCATGGAAGCAGCTAAGGCAGGCTTTGACCAATTTAGCCAATGTAGGATACTTATAATCATTTGTGAAATCATCTTTTAAATTAAAAACTTTAGACCAATATTTATCAATTGTACACTTGACTTGATTTCCACTTTCATCAGATGTGTAGAGCATTTCTTTGGTGATATCAATATCACTCTGGTATAACCTTATTTCAGCTTCTACTTTTGACTTTTCATTATCACTAAAAATATGGGACATAAAAGATGATAATTTTTCAAAAGCTAATATTGTACTGGTTTTACCTCTTAGCTCTGGATCTAATGCTGTAAAACTAATTAGATATGAATTTTTAAGGGGTAATTTCTGTTTCATATGCTGAAATTTCTAAATGAAATTCTCTTGCGTACATAAATAAAAAAATATTTCAATAAGCGAAACGAAAAATGTACACGTGCATCAATAAATGAAACGAAAATTTTACACAGCGAAGTAAAAAAAGTTCCGAAGCGATCAATGACAAATAGCTAATACGGCGAAAAATCCCCCTTCTCTACTTATTGGCGCCACGCTAGTAGAGATAAGACCTTTGAACCCAGAGTCACGTTATCGCACATCTGGTCGAACGAAGTCTCCCCCTTTTTTTTCTGCCGCGCCTACTTGCCGAAAAGAATCCAGAAGAGAATGTCCGAGAACCGGGGGGATGAGTCATAACTCGCAATAAGGAAAGAACAAAAAAGAAGTTTTTTCCCCCTTTTCACGCATTATCACTGCCTTTGGAGAAAGAAAGGAAAAGTTTTCACCACACACACTGACCTTGCGTTTTCTGCTTTAAAAGCAAACAAAATTACACAGATCAAAATAAATAATTCATTATTATTCCTACTTCCTTTTGAACGACGATCCCCGGAATTTCCGGGTATCGAAGTTCAAAATCCCCGGAATTCCGGGGTTTCCCCGGAGCACAAACACCCCTGTATTAGTGTAATAATTTAGACTTAATTTTGTTTTGGGGTTGGGTAGGTTTTGTTGAAAAATTCTATAAAAAGCAAAGAAACAACTTTATTCCAGCAAATGGGCAAATTTCCTTTTTAATTAAAAATAAAATTTTACAGTCATATTTAAGAACTACAGAAAAATATAAATTTTAATACATTTATCAACCCATGAAATTACTTTGTAACCATAATTACAAATATATATATATATATAATCAAAATTATGAAAATACTTAGAAGAATTTTAATGGACTTACGGTAAAACTCGTTTTACAAGGATTTGGCGAAGAGATGTGTGAATCCCTTGTTTTACCTGAGCTTTCAAAGGTAAACTAAAATTTGGCATTATCTGAAATGAAGGCCATCATTTATTTTGGGTATATAATAAATAAAAGAATAATATTGAATACAGAAAACGGACAAGTATCGAAATGAACACTCACCCTACACAAAAAATCAAGTAATGTTGCAGTAATTACAGGATGAGACCTCACGGAATGATATATGACAAGGATAGCAGGTTCTGAAACATTAAGACATTTAAAATAATTTACAAATTATAAACTGGTTGTAAGTACATCATGAACAAAAATGACCCAATTCAATTTATTCGTAAAAATATATGGAAGAATTGAATAATAATAATAATAATAAAAATATGCAACTGAAAATATTTTGGGCAAATGAATTTCTCAAACGCTCAAAATAAATCCGAAGAAAATTTTTGCATAATGTTTCAAATATACAGAATATGTTCATTCTGACCAATAGCTTATTTCTAAACTATTGAAAAACTATTAAATTATATAAATTCAATTTAAAAAATATTTAAAATAGGGGAAAGAGTATTATTTTATGTTTTTTTATCTGCATGTGTGTGTTGTGTGTCAACAAATTCATTCCTGAAAAGGTTAGATATTTTAACTTTTATATGGTCTCCTGTTTGTCTTGGTCATATTTATTGATACCTTAAATCATGTAACCAAAAAAAAAAAAAAAACTTTTTTATGAATAAATTAGACCAAGTAATAGCTATTTAACCTTAATAAAGGTCATACACAGATTTATTTTAGTTCGAAAACACAATACACCACATAAAAATTTGGCTTGACAGTACAAGTGTGTAGTTTGTATTATTGTGGTCACAGGAACAGAATGTGATTTTGATAGCATTATATTTCATCTTTCTGCTAATGAGTAATCAAGCTCATAACTTTATAAACACGTATACAAGAAAGAATAGTGGGCAATCATCCATTTCCAACACTTAAAAGTTTTTTTTTGAAGAAAATGAGGTTAATCTAGTTCTATATACAATATGAGAAGAGAACCCAATCACAGATTAATCTTCAAAGATGCATTTAAGAGACTACTTTTCCAGAGAACAGGCCATAAAAAAACTAAAAGAAAACGGACAGCCACCAAATCAAAACCTTTTCCCAAGGAATGCAGAGTCCTGTAGATAGCTCACTGGATTAATTCAGATAGGGGACTACGTTCAAGATATGGAAACTACATTCCACACCTTGTTTTATTTACCAATCTAGGTGTGCTCTATTTTTACTAATAGAGTAAAGTAAATTTTTCAAAAAGAAAGAAAAAAAAAAAGCTAATATGTATGTGTGTGTGAAATGATATTTTAAAATTTAATTTAATCCTAATTAATTTCCAAAGTTTTATCTTAATTCAGCACATATTCATTCTAAAATATTCGCTTATATCCTGATCCCATTCCACTTTTTCTATTTAATTAATGCAACAGAAGCTTTGTAAAAACACTTAAATCTGCAGTTCCCACGCCCCGAGTGAAGGGAAACAAATTGTGAACCTAAGTGAATTCCTTTTAAAAGATCCTCATAATTCCCTTGCTTAAATCGACACTGTAAAGAAATGGCTAACAGAATCTCATGGTATATAAGACCGGGGATAAATATTTCTGCCCTCTTTTATGGTCTTCTGCTCTTGTATCGCTGGTGAACAGGCGACAGTTCACCCGCACCTTTTGTGCATATGCCTCCAAGGATGGATAAAAGCGAAGTTTTATAATTCAAAGCATCTTCTCTCTCTTTGGCCTCTGCTTAAAAAAATGTGTTTATATATATATACATATATAAAACCTATTCTTGTATGTATTATCAAAAAGATTGCCTAAGTTTTTAAGATTCAACTTTAAGAGGTTAGAACAGAGATAAATTTTCCCAAGAAAGCAAGTATGAGAAATTAGTACAATGTGATTATATGTGTAAGATCTGGTGACAACAAAGTTTTAAAGTTTATATTCTTTCTTGTAATCTCAAGGAAATTCTATCATGTGTTAACTTCTTTAAAAGAAGGAGGAATGTAAAGCAATGTTTGAACCATAACAAACAAAAAAAAAAAAAAAAAAAAAAAAGATAGACAGAGAGAGAGAGAGAATTCTGTGGTTCATAATTTTTCTAAATAATAAAATATAGAATTACAATTTACTTATAGTCTATCAATATCAATATTTAACAAAAAAAATCCTAATATATTAAGAAAATTAAATTAAATATATTATATTTGTATTTATAGTCATTAAAAAGTATAAAAATAGCCCCATTAGAAATATTAATGTTTGTCTTTAATATTTCTAATGGGGCTATGTCTTATTAATGTAAGCCATTCTTTTGACTTGAGAGTTTCTATATACCTTCTAGTTCTGTAGATATTAAATTGAACTAAAACCTGAAAAGAATGCTGTAATGCTAAACACGTAACAAAATTTGTCATTAATTTCAGCAAATGTTCATTGCACATGAATTGTTTTAGTTCAGTTATTTTAGTATCACCCTTGGCAGCAACTCAGGATGAATTTCATAAATTTCAATCACGATCAGATGGTGCAGACGATAACTGAGTTGGAATTCCTTCTCTGAATTTCCATACCACACCAAAAACAGAATGTTTAGCGTAAAACTTTAGATTTCATGTGCATCAGACCCGAATATACAATAGACCTTCAGTGCCATTGAGTTTGGAATCTGAAACCCTCCACTTCCAAAGCTTAAACATTATAAGTGTAGGCCACTGTATTCTCTCATTGCATGAGGTATCACGATTATATCATTAAAAGTGCTTGAGGCAAAAAATAATCCACAAAACGTTTTTAGCATAAAGAAAAATTAATTTCTGATGTATGTCATTTAAAGAAGAGATAAAATGTTATGAAAAGGTGAAATATAAGATATTAGGTTAAAATGGAATAACCCAATTTTTAAATATTCTCACAAAAGGATTCTTAAAAGGAAATTTGTTGAAAAATTGAAAGATGTTTATTCTAATTTCTTACAATTATATAAAACTAAAGACGAAAGTTTATCAAGGTTATACTTTACCAATATTCATAATGCTGTCTTTTTCAGGATCAAAAAACAACCAATCGAAAAACAATGAAAGTTTTGCACTAGATGCAGCAACATTAGATGTACATGTTGTGAGTAACCAACCGATTACTGCCCATCGAGGAATGATGTCTGAACAAAGCACTTCGTTTGAAGGATGAATGACTCCACAAATGAAACGAATAAGATCACAGCGAAGAGTTTGACTTTCAGGTGTGGAAAGGTACTAGAGAAGGAAAAAAAAAAGTCAAATATACAGCAATAGATAGAAAAAAATGAAGATAAATCAAAAGTAAGTCATATGTGGAAGCAACTGATGTCATGTTATAAATAATTCCATGCTGTTGCAGAATAGATATAAGAGTCTTGGAAAGAAGGCAAGTAGTTGTATTTTTCCAGGGAAGATGTTTGAAGAATGATTTGTAATAGTGCAGCAGCTTTATCCATTCTTCAAATAAAAAGTAAGAAGAGTTATATGCTTTATATGGGCTTTTAAAATTGTGTCAATTAGGTCAATTTGAAAACGGACATTCAAATATCATTGACAATGACTGTACAGGGCAAACTGCAAACTTATCAATGCTAAAATTTTCATCATTGTTGAGAAAGTGATTCAAGAATATTGCAACCTAAGAACATTTTATGTATACTAAGCATTTCATATGGGAGTGTAATTCCATTATTTAAACCACCTGCAATATTGAAAAGTGTATGCAATTTGACTTTTAAAAGCCACACAGAAGAAACAATGTAGGCAATCTTGTTTCATTTTTTTTAAAATGATATACTGCAGGGTGAAAGAAATTTCTATATAATCAAAATACCGGAGATGAATCATGGTTTCACACCCACAGTACAAGATATCTTGTATATATATATATATATATATCCCTTAAGGAGGAGGGGACCACCTCAAAATATAAATTGAAAAAGTCATGGCTCTATGTTTCTCAATTGTGAAGATGTTTTGTACACTGAAATCATGACTAGAAGAATAAAAATAACAGCTAACTCACATTGAAAAATAACACTGTTTTGAGAAAATCTATTAAAGTATGCCAAAGTGGCAGAAAGTACTATTGCATTATAATGTCAGACTCCATGCAACTCATAAAACACCAACATTTCTAAAGGAATTCAAATGGACAGACTGGCCCCACCCATCATGCTTCTCTGAGTTAGCATTGCACATTTTCCATTTATCTTAACAAATCACAGCTGATGGCTACAGCCAATATTAGTGAATCACTGAAAAAATTAAATTGGCTGGAATGAAATGGCTGGAAAATAACAGATTTCTATTTTGCTGCAACAGAAAATATTGTACAGTGTATTAAATATTTCAATTAGATATTGAAAAAGACCTATGTTGTTCAATAAAGAATCTTTCCTTATTATATTTGTTTTTTGTATTATTTTTACTTGAATTTAACTTACTTTTCAATTCACTTACATATATATATAATTAGAAAATTAAAACTAATGCCAGGGATGATTATAAATCCAAAACACTAAGAAAATTAGCACGAAATAAAAAAAAAAAACAAAGTTTCGAATAATTTAGAATATTAATGTGATACACTAAAATCTAACCAGCCAAATTAAGAAAGAGTTAATATACTTCAGTAAGAAATAAAGCTCCTAATTTCGAAAAATAAAAAAATTCAGAAATACATTCACTTCTATTATATACTTACATATGCTTATTGTGGTTATCCTTTACTATTGATCAACTAGCATAATTATTGAATCGGAATTAGAAGCTTCATTTGTTAGATTTTCATATTAGAAAGTTAATTAAGAACAGTATAAAAAAGGTACAGAAAGAAATAAATTATATTTCAAATATTAATATGAAGTCAAATTTCAATCTGTATTTTAAGCAGCGTATTTTCATTAAAAAAAAAATTGTACATTAAATTAAAAATGAATATTTTAAAAATATTTGTTAAGAGTAATCATAAAAAATAGGCACACTGAAAAATGTGCATTGACAATTAAAATAAGCTAATTATATTTTCATAAAATTTCAGCAATAGTTATCAATATCATGTTTCTTCAACCTATATAATTAACTTTGCACTTCAAAAAGTGAGAATCATTGTTAAAAGATAGTAGAAAATTATGTTAGTTTCCTCCAGTCCTTTAAATAATTAGTGGTAAAATAAATGCATTCAAACATTAATTGCTTTTTTACAAACTATGCATACCTGTCTCTGGAACCACTCTTGATACCGTTTCTGATGACCAAATTTGACCTTGATTAAAAAAAGAAAAAATTAAAACATATTCACGTTTTTATCGCAATTTTCTAATTGAAAACTATAAAGATAAAAATCCCTCTTTAATATTTTGGATGCTCTTTAAGCATCCAAAATAAATTTACAAAATCTAATTAAGACAGTTTCACATATTTTCCATGAATAAAGCAAATGCATTACATTGATTATTTTTCTTTTTGTTTTAATAACAAGTTCTCAGAGTTAGTAGACAAATTTTATCTATAAAAATAAGCACTTTATAACAACCTTTAGAGAAAACATTAATGTAGAAGTTAAGAACATTAGACCAAGTCCTTAGATAAAATTCACTAAAATGGGCAAGCATCCAATTTTATATAAATACAGAGTATCACCAATAATTAATGAATATTTTTCACAAATATTGAAGCAAAATTATTTAAAATATTTTTTCTACAAGTTTTGATTAAAATTTTGTTACAGCATTTTCATTCACATAAAATATTTTATTAAACTACTATTAGCTAAATTAAGTAAAAAAATTACAACACATTATATTAATATTACAGCCTCTTGAAAGCAAAAAGGTCAACATAAGCAAACAAAATTTCATGCATCTTTTTAAAAAATTACTATTCAATTCAATTACTATTTCAATCAATAAGTTTTCTCATTAATAACTATTATTACCACATTGGATTTTATTAATAGTCAGTGGCTAATTCAGCAAGTGCATTAGCTTTACCTTCTATTTCAGAAATTTTTTCAAAAAAAGACTTTTTTATAAAGAAAACAAGTAATCAAATTCCTACCACTTTATGTCATTTGCAACAATTTCTTTAGTGCCTGTTCTACTAAATATAAATGATTTTCTTATTTATAATGAGCTGATGTTACTACATTTTAAAATTTTTAGTAATGTTGATTGCTTTTATTTTTGCCAACCTTCTACCATTCACTTTCAAAAATCCACAGTAAATTAAATACACATTTGTTTGATAAATTTCCTATAAAAAAACATTTAAAAACCTTTGCACCAAAATTATTTGCAGTTAAAAATAAGTAATTTTAAGTCACCTATATGAGACCATTAAAAATAAACAAATTTCAAGAACTTTTAATGATGCTACACAACATGAGTCAATATATATCTCAACATTCCTAAATAATTTTCGACTGGAACATACCAACAATTAACTTGATTTTTGGAGCAGAAGTGAAGCAGTTTTGAAGCGTAGCTATTCTGAAATGATTTTTTGTTTTGTTTCAGTCCCTTTTTAAGATAATAAAATGAATTTGAAAATAATCTTTATTATTCTTATTTTACAAAATAATAATTCTTATTATTATTCTTAAAAAAAATCCTTGACCCTATACCTATTTAAAAGATGTTAATAATTTTTTACTTTTAACCTTTTTCTTAACAATAACAAAAACAAGGAAACAATTTACACAACTTCACAGCTACAGTAATCTTGTTGTTTTGAATATAATTTTAAAAAAACTTATTGAAATCTATGTTTAAAATAAAGTCCAGATTTAAAGGTTAAGAAATCTTTACAAAAGGAATAAACAAACCTGTGATGTTAAGAATGCAATTTTCTTTTCCATGTCTGGTGTAAGCCTACATTGTAAAAATCGCCTAGAGGTCCTCATGGCTAGTAACTGTGCTATGCCTGAATATTAAACGAATAAATTTTAACTGAAAATAAAAACAATGAAAAAATATACTTATAATTTAACTACTATTAATACATACCGGTGAAAGAAGGTGTGAATGATGTTGGATTAGAATAAATATCTCTCCATAATTTTTCAAATTCAGGTATTCTTGCCACATTTAATAATAGCCTTACTAAATCTCTACCAATCATCATACATTCAGAAAACTATAAGATAAAAGAGACTGACCTTAAAAACAATAACAAAAAACATTTTAATTCTAAATTAGTCTTATCTGTGACATTTTCAAACTTCTTCATTATATAGAATTCTGTTATAATGTTTGAATAAAATTTAGATAGCACATTTTATAAAGGCTTATTCTTTTCCAAGATCGTAAAAAAATAATAAATAAAAATAAAACTTCAGAAATTTTACTTCACAGTAGTTTTATACCAAAAAGTACATGGACTAAACTTAACAAATCACCATAGATTTTCAAAAGAAAATATTCAGTTTTAAGACATGAACTGACTTGAGAATAACCAAAAATGAAATTATTTCAAGGTTGCCTCCTGAAAATAATAAAAGGAACTCTTTCTGATGAAACATTATCGTATATTATCAAGAGAGAGATTGCATTAAAGCCTTAAATTCAAATGACAAGATTTCCCACAACTAAATGTATTTTTTTTTAAATTTCAAACATAATTTAATCGCCACTTTTATAAATAATTTGATGGCTAAAAATATTTTTAAAGGAAATAAAGAACATGGGAGAATACTTAAGATTTAATTGAAAGTAAACACGACCAATATTTCTGGCAAACCAGTAAGTTGCTAAAGGTGATTAATTAGTAATATAATACTCAAATAGAATTGAAAATACTGAAGTGCTTTATATAACAGTACTTACTCTTTCTCGCAACAGTAAAATACAAAAATCAACTTCTTTTTGCCTAAGCACTGCAAATTTAGGACCAATATGATCTACTATTAATCGAAGGTATGTATACACAATTGTAGCTATTAAAACAGAAAACTTTTCAACCCAAGCCCTGGAAAAAGAAAGAAATAACGACCTACATTTAGTTTGCAATAAAAATAACTTAATAATATGTATGAATAACTTAACTTATGTATGAATGTATGTAATATGTATGAATAATAACTTAATAATATGCTGAATAAAACACGAATACTCCAATAAACAATTTTAAATTATATTCTGCCCACATATATGATAAAAATTTCAAAAACAGTACAGATTAGCAGATTAAAAAAATAATTTAGTTACAAAGTAATATTGTTTGTATTTAGAAATAACCAATATAGCATTGAATTCAATATTGCACAATAAAATCTGAGAGTCTTAAAAATACAAACATACAATCATTCACATACAAAAAAAAACAATCTCCCCTCCATTAACATTTATGATGATATGAACATATTATAAATGGATTTAGTAATATTTTGAGTATTTACCTTATTGGCAGCAATAGGCATAAGAGCTTCCATTTAATCTCATATTATTTTAGAACACAAATCAAATGGTTATTTCAAGCACAATTTTAAATGATTAAAATCATAGTGTAACAGGTTATAATTATCTTTGAAACAAAAGATCTTGTAATGTAATCAACATATAAAATAAGGAAGTTCTAAAATAATTTGGTCTGTCAATCTTAAAAAAGGATAATAAGTTAATTTAGAAAATTAAAGCATGATAAAATACCTGTTTTCAAGAAAAATATCTAATAGTGATTCTGTTAACCAAATATTTTTAGGTGATAAATCTCCACCTGAAAAGGATAAAAAGATTAGTGGAAAGATTTCTGTATTTGTTTACATCCATAGATTAACACTTAAAATAAAAGAAATAATTTTCCCAAAAATTAATAGAGTCAACTATTAGAAAATGTACACTTCCGAAACTGCACTGCTTACATAAAATTAATTAATTCATTCATTCATTAAAAATAAAACATTCATACCATTTCAAATCATAAATATAACAGAACAATTTAAATTATGGGAAATAAACAGGCATTCTATTTATATTCCCTATAAAAATGTACTATTTTCATATCTCATTTAAAATTTGTAAATATTTACAAAATAAATAATTCAATAATATTGAATGCTAAAATTTTTAAAGATAATTATAAATGCTATAAACATACATAAGAGTTTCATACGGAGAAAGAAATATACCACAGCAAAAACTTTGAACAGTTTTTTTTTTTTTTTTTTAACTTTAACAAGGAGAGAAGTTAACATGAAATATTATATTTATATATACCATTTATATATAGAAATATACATGATATATTTCACTTTTATTTTGAATCATTTTTTCTTTTTAATGGTACTATTATTTTGGAGAAGTTAGAAGAATAACCACAAATTATTTCTGCCAAAAATTTGATTCTCATTAGGATTTTTTTTTTTTTTTGTTAAACTTTAACAAGGAGAGGAGTTAACATGAAAAAGTATATTTATATATATTATTTATTTACATAAATATACGATATATTTAATTTTTATTTTGAATAATTTTTTCTTTTTAATGGTACTATTATTTTGGAAAAGTTAGAAGAAAAACCACAAATTATTTCTGCTAGGAATTTCATTCGCACTAGGAAATTTTGTTACATATCAATGGGCTAATTTCTTATTTTATTGAGATTTTTGGTAATTCTGGACGATTTTCCTTTATCATTTCATTTCCCATACATGACGTTCATATGGCAAAGACAACAGTTTCATCCAATTTATTTCAAATTTTTTAAGATATTTTTCAGCACAGAAACATTTTGAAATAATTTGTTCATTTTTATGGCTATAATTTTAAAGGCAGTTACACATTTCATAATTAAATCTTTTATCAAAAATTTTAAAATTTATGATACAAATATTAATAAAATAAAGGAATAAAAATCAAATGTAGTTCAAACTCATTTAAAATCATAAAGTTTTATTAACCTGCTATTTGTCTGAGAAGATGAAAACAAAGGCCATCAACACCCGCTACAGAATTCTTTATCATTTCTTTTATTAGCCATATCACCTACAAAAAGAAAAATAATAAATATAAGTTTTTTAAATAATAATCTTTATGCACTTTAAATTTTTAATTCAATTTAAATGTGAAGATTCCTCATAACAGTAATGGATATAAACTGATGGTACATAAAGTTCCAATTCGTATATCTCTCTTCTAGGCAAAATAGCTTTTAGGAACAAAGATGACATTTTAAAAGAAACAACTCAGCATATATTTCTTGCAGTTAAAATTTTATCATGCCAAGTTTTAATTTGTCTTTTGGTACAATTATTATAATGCTTCATGCTAAGAGTAACAATTTCTATGATCTCAAGGCTTAATTTTTATTTAAAATGCATCCTTAATTTTCATAATTAAATAATGAAAATACATTGATATAAATTTCAATATCATAATGTTGCAAAAACATTTAAGGCCATCATGATACAAATAAAATTATAAACATCACTTCCCTCAACTATTGACAGTTCACAATATAAAATTAATTTTATATTAAGTATTTACAATAGATCATAACTTGAAATAGGTCAATAAAAAATAAAACAAATGAAAAAAACCCATGACTCTCAGGACAGAAAATTAAGACAATTGATCTGAGAATTCAGGATTTTTATATATCGAAAGCTATTTAATATAGCTTTAAAGGAAATTGATTGATTACTATTTTAAAGGTGTTGCAAAACTGATTTAAATAAGGAATATAAAGGAACACCAAAATATTGTCTGCATCTAATAGGGAAGTGAAGAGAAGAGGTTTCAATAAAAAACAAATTCACTGGAATATGTTTCATAATGAATAAAAGTTTAGGAATATGAATATAACTGGAGCTAAAAACCAGTGTTACTGATGAAATATCAGGATTTTAAAAGATAAATTAAAAAGTAAGAAAAGCATGAAATTATAAATGCAATCCCAATCTTCTCAATAAGCAGTATTATAAAAGTATTCATGAAAAAAGAAACATGAATAAAATATAATAAAATATATTTTATTTGGTTGCCAACTAAATAACTGCAGATTTTAAACAATTTTAATTTGAAAATATAAGTTTATAAAGATAAATATTGTCCACTTTTGTCATCTATCAGGTTCTGTTATATTTCATGTTCATAAAATTTCTGATTCTGTCAGAAAAATAAAATTTATTCAAGTTTAATTTCTGAATATCATTAAAAATTTTACTATTTACGATGCTTGGTATTGAACTAAATAAATGAAAATCTGAAAGTGCAAAATTATGATCATATAATGGATGTGAAAACACATCCCGGTCCTAGCTTCATCAATCTAAAATGATGCGTGAAATTTTGTATTATAATGGCGAAAAACAACAATTACAATTACTTTTATGATTTGCAAATACTGACAGCTTTCCTTGAATGACAAGTTGTTAAATTTTGAATTTAGTCATTTGGTTTCTTGGTAAAAGTTCAAGAATTACTTTATAATCTCTCCAAACTGACAACATCTTTTTTTCTGAAGAATCTCAACTTTTAATGTGGTTCAGATTGGTTCAACCTGTTTCCCTGAAACTCTTTTTCAATAACTGTTGTCCGTCTATCATCATTACATCATCCATTTATGACCACTACCAGTTCTTTCAGAAATATATCGACATTGCCACTTTTCAGAAGCAGAAATTGCAGATGCTGATATGTTGCATTAAATGAATTTCATTAAGTTAATGAGAGACCTACATAATCAAGTTTATTAATGCTGCTTAGGCTCTTTTTTTTTTTTTTTTTTTTTTTTTTTAATATTGAGTGAATTGAATGAATAATGCTGTATGTGTAATGATGAAATTAGAAGAAAATTTTCAGTATTTAATATTCAAGTAAATACTACATTGACATACATACACAAAAAACAAATTTAAAACAACATATTTTTCTCAGTTATACTCACTTGATTCCTACAATGTTCTTGAAGTTTATTAAATTTGTCTAAGATGATTTGGGTAAGATGATTTAAAACTAAGTTCAAGCCATCTCGGGTCAAATATGTTAGATCACGATAAAACTGCAAGGAAAAAGTTAGAGGTTAATGTTACATCAAACAGCTACAAAGTTTCAATCATAGTTTTATATAAAATGAAATATTACTATTTCAATAAATGTTTTTGATTAATACATGTTTAATTATAAATCTGAAAAATTTTAAAATTAACTAAATATTAAAATAATTTATTTATTTTGTAAGGTATTATTTTAAATATTTCCAGAGAATTGCCTCAATATCATGGGGAGTGTCTTGATTCATTCTCAGATGTTACTTTTATAATTGTATTTACATTTTTAATTTAGTTTCATAGTTTTCAATATCAAATGTAGCTGGCACAAGCTTATAAAAGTCATTGAGAAATACTTTCAAAATGATATAAATTTTACATCTGTATACTTTCACAATCAAATTTAACTGTTTTGCCCTATATGGATTTATTGCTACAGTAAAAAAAGAATCTGACTTGGCTCTTAAAAACAAAATCTTACATTGCTGAATTAACCAAATTCAATTCTTAAGTAACGAATTCATAAAATTTTAATCTTATTTTAGAAAAGATAAGTAGTCGACAGTTATTATGACTAAGTCAAAGTATGAATGAAAATTAATGTAGAAAAAAAAATGTACCAGTTTTATTCCATAATTAAAGATGCAGTGAATAAGTATCAATCTATCCCACTGATTATACTATTTATTAAAATTTATTCAATAAAATTCTAAGAGACCTAAAATGGGTTTATTAAACATAGTCAACTTTCACTATTTTGCAAAAGTGTTGAAAAATAGTGTTTGCAACACTTAGTTTACTGTTGTTGTTTTATGTTTACTAGTTGGAATTTTATGTACTGCATTTTGGAAAAAAGTCTGGATTTGAAAAGGGCATGGACAATTGAAAAAACAGAACTGTTGATATAGGGTGTTCTTTAAATTTACTCATTAAAACGATGACCATGTTTCTTGTAGCCGTAATAATTAAATTGTGAAAAAATACAGAGAAATTGACTGCATAGAATAGAAGCATGCATAAAAAAAAATAATAATAATTACTATCAAAGTTATCAATTTGAATGCTCCTGAAATGCTCATTATTTTCTCATCCAAATATAAAGTACATATCTGACACTACATCTTACAAATGATTAAATTAATATCCAGCTAACCGTATGCATCTATTAAATTAATTCAGTTGATTAACCCTATGCATTAATTCAGTACTACAATTAGTTAATACAAATGCAATATCATAAGGCTTGGTTGTGCATAAAAAAGTATAACTGAATATGAAGTAATGAAAAAATACATTTAGATAAAAATCATTGTATTTTTTAAAAAGTCAGAAAAGATAATTTTTTAGAGAGAAATTAATCCTTTTCCAAATAATGTAAAAGAGATTTTATTTATAAACTATTATTTGTGAAATAAGAAAAACTGCCATAAAATTAGCAAAGAAATGAGAAAATCATATAAGCCACAAATGTTGCTACTTGCTTCCTAATATCAAATAGATTATGTATATAAAAAATACACACTCTCATTCATCTAAAACACATTTTTCTTTCAACTTTAATTTTTAAAGGCAAGCCTTTAGATATATTACTTCAACAATGAAAAGCATTGATAATTTAAATATATATATATCCATAATAAAAATGCCATATTTACCCTGGCTGAAGTGGTGGGTTCAATTAAAATATTTATTAAAAGACCTAGATTGACATCATCATGTCCTTGGGGATTTTTACATACCTATAAAAGAAAATTTATTGATTATTAATTTATTATACTTTTGATTAAAAAGCATATCCTTAGATTTCATAATGAATAAAGCAATAAAAATGTCATATCAGCTATATAAAATATTGACTGATAAATTAAATTTCAAATATTGCCATATAAAATTAAACAGCTAGTTGTATTCATCAAAATAGCATGGAATAGATTTCCCATACCTAAATACATAAAAAATTCACTGATTCTCATGCTCAAAATTCAGTTATAGAGATAAATTTTGTTAGTTGGGTAGGAAAATACAAGATAAATAAGTAATTAGTTATGAGATAAATAAAAAATCCTCATAACTAATTTTCTCCTGATCAATACTTTTACTGAACCTTTTTTCTACAATGCATTTTTTTTTCTTTAGTGAGACACTGACTGTCACCAGAGATTTATATTATGAGAGATTTATATTAGCTAATTATTTATATTATGTCTACAAATCAAAATAGCTCCAATTATATTAAAAGCATTTCAATGAACATTACTGCTTTAATAAAAAAAAATTTAAAAAATGATAATATATCAAAAAATCAGTTTATTTATTTTATTTTAAAACTAAATGGAATTGCAAATTGTTTTTTCAAAATAATGTTTCCAAATGAATAAACTAAGGACATTTTTTTTATAAATGCCAGACACTGTCCATAAAAGAAAAATTTTAATAGAAAAGATTATAAAAGAAAGTATTAAACATCTACCAAACAAAACAGTAAGAAATTTTACTTACAACAACACTAAGAGCATCATGTGCCTCCTTTTCTGATAAACCATTGGTAAGATTCAAAACAAGTTGACAACAACGCTCGTATTTCTAGGAAAGATTAAAAAAATGTTTTTATTATTAAACACATCACATCCAAAGTATTAAACAACAAATTCATAAATATGTCAAACAAAGTTGAAAAATGCAGTATTATATTTTTCTAAATTCATCTTCCTTTAGTTTGATTTTTGTTTTGCAATAATTAACTTACTTAAAAGATCAATCACTTAGGGTACCTTGAAAAACATTTCATTTATATTATTAATACATAATTATTAAAAATCGTTCCTTTCCTTTACATTAAGCCCGTAAAACATTCATTTAATAATTATTAAAATTTGTTGGAAATAAGTTACCTACTTCAAAGGTAATTTTAAAAATAAAACATCTTAATATGAATTATATGTGTATATTTGTAATCAAATTTAACTGAAAAGAATTAACAGGTTAGAAATATTGCAAATGTAGGGTGAAATAATACGATGCTTTCAAAAATAGAGCACATTACTTTTCTATAATGAAATTAATTTCCAAAGAGATTATTAAAAAATAAATAAATAAAAAGACATTAAAAATGAATATTAAATTTTTTTTTAAATAATTCATTGCATTATTCCCTAGTAATGGCATTTAAAAGAAGGGAAAAAAAAACCCTAATTATAATGAGAAACTATAATGAAATTGAAATTTTTAATTAGAAAACATATGTCATTTAACACATTATAAAAGGCATTAATTTGTAGTTGGTATAAAAATATCTTGCTGAACAGAACTAATCAAATGATAGCAAAAAACCATACAATGAAATAAAGCTATTTTTTTTTAATAGTATAACTACAAAACAAGCTACCCTGCTATCATAGCATCCAAAATAATTGAATGACAATTATCACTACATCACTGAAGTCATTAATGGCACAGTGTAACCTCCTATAGGTGATAGGCCCTCTCATTGGGAAGCAGAAACTAAACCCTACACTTTACTTTACCTCATCTTACGAGAAAATGAAAAACCAATCACATATATGAAGCTTTTCATCTCCCTTTTTAATGTGAAAAGAGAATGACAAGCAGTAGGAGGAAAGTGAAAAGCCACTTTGGAGTTAAATTATTTAAAGTAAGTTAAAGTAGTCATGGTTAGTATTTAGAGTTTTAACAAACTATCAAGCTTAATTAATTATAGTTTTAACAACGGAACCAGTGGGATTGGTTTTTCTAAAACATTCTCACACACTATCCAATAAACTTATCATGCCAGAGAACACCTTACATGGCATTGGCCAACAATAATCATGAAATATTAACATTTGTGTGAATTTTACATTTTTACTGAGTCTATCGTGTCATCTTGGTGAGTTACTTGACAATTATTTCCTGGCATGCATTAATAGTATCCAAAAATCGAATTTGTGCTTTAGATAAGTTTTTCTCAACCAACTGAAAAAAAAATTTGACACGAAACTTCACTTTTTATCACAAAATTCCATACCAATTGATATATTTAAGTCACTGTTTTTTTAATATAGTGTTTCTGAAGTGTTCACATGTTTCTGAAAGTAAAGATTGACAGACAATCAACCTGCAATTGGATTTGGCTCAAAATTTAATAAGCGTCTACAGTACAAATATTGAATCTGTGTACAAAATTTTATCTACCTAGCTGTCTTCATTTTGTAATTATTGTGTTCAGTTGTGTTGAACAGCCAGGATTTTCTATGAACAGATTTTACTCAAAGTTGTTTAGAAATCTGCAAATTTGATGTAAAGACCATATGCTAAATTAGCTCAAAGCATTTTTGAATTATCTTTGCCACAGACAGACGGGCAATCCAAAAATATGTTTCTTGAACTCAGAGAGGTAAAAAAATGAGACGATTTGTCAAAATCTCAAATTCAAATTTTTAAACGATTACTAAGCTTTCTCTATACTATTTATCCGAGAAGGTAAAAAGGTGAATAAATGATTTGATGGAACAATAAAAGGTTTGATTTTCAGAACAACAATAAAATATACTGTAGCATATCATATTCAATAATATTTTTAAAATTAGGGAAAAAAATTCACAATTAAATTAGCAAGATTGAAATGATAATTATTTGTTTATTACTACATTAGCTGCCACATGACTCACTTGTAACTGACACCCACTATTTAATTAGATTATTTATTCTGTATAACAACTGATAAAAAAGAAGGGGATCATCTAATTAAATAACTGATCCAAATCAAAGGCACAAACTATGATAGTGAATGTGTAAACATTTTAGCATCATTAGTGATAGTGTAAAAATTATTTTAGCACTATGAGAATATTGTCATTTTATAATTAAAATTATGAAAATACCTCATTTCCACACTCTCACCCTCAAAATTATGTTGGAAGCAATTTCACCAAAATGTTTTCTTGTTGCATTTTGAGCAGTACATCTAATGGTTCATTCTACAAAATGTCCCTCATAAAAGATAAGCTTGTAACCATATGCTGCAACTAGCTCATGTATGTCAATAATGATTGATTATTCTTCCAACAGTTTTTGCAATAATTTTAAAATGTTTGAACTTTAACAGGGGACAAGTCCTATATCAATGAATAGATGGCATTATAATTCTATACTAGTCAGACACACCAGTATTAATGTGCCCTAAATTTCTTTCCTTTTAAAAAAAATATCAAATGAAGTTTGTTCTATTGTTTAAAAGCATTTATTGCATTGTATATCTGCTACATCACTTTCTTCCACCTTTTAGATTACTTTATAATTCTTCCTTTCCAAAATTGTTGGACTTACTTGCTAAATATTCCACAAGGTGCATTTCAATTTTTTATTATAAATCAAAACTGTTTAAAATGGAAAGAATTTTTTTAATGACTGGAACAAATAATAGTTGGAAGGTGTAGATCTCGAAGATCAAAATGGATGTAGCAAAGCATCCCAATCAAACTATAATAGCTTTTCTCTTATATTTAATACAAAATGCATCTTTGCACTGTTTGTGATGAAAAATGTTTAGTTGTCTTACCAATTCTGGACTTTTTTTTTTGTTACGAAAAATTTCAATTTATCAAGTTGATGGCAACATCTGGCAGAACTGATGGTTTTATCAAGAGGAAGGTAGTAGAATTTCTTTTCCCAGCAAAACAGCATTCTTCAATCGAAGTCTAAGATGTCTGCTTTACAAAAGTTGAAGGTATTTCTTTTATCTTTGGGCAAGACATGGTTTTCCATGTAAAGTATGGGATTTTGTTACAAAATTCTTTTGCCTCCAGTGACAAGCCTCTATGAGAAGAGATCTCTTTCATGCCATTAGAGAAGCAAATTGCATCATAAAGCTTGCTTTCATCAAAAGGTGTAAAGACAAAATTTCAAATCAATTAATATATTTAATTCTTCTCAGGTGATTCTGTACAGTAGGGCTGGGAACATAACCTATATTGTGCATTTTCAGTGAGCATGGAATTGATAAGAACAGTTTTAAAAATAAATCTTTGGGTGACCATGACCTTCATCTTTCAAATCAAAATTGCTAGCTCCAAATTTCTTGAACCGATTGCAGATTAGCTTAATCATTATAGCACCATTCTCACCTTTTTCAGAGTAGTGATGCATAATATGCCACAAATGCTTCTACACTAAATGGTGCAGAATTGTTTTAAAATAGACTGTTCTCTAATGAAATACACTTTAAGAGCTCTGGAATGACTGAAACCGATGCCATAGATGGATAATAGATAATGCCTCCATGTTTATATAAACATAATTAGTTAATCATTCCTAATGTGGTTCGAAAGGAACTTATGGGATATTTTAATATTAATGGAAGCATATTTTTACTATTCTTTTCAAATCTTTCAAGGAATATTTAAAGTTCCAATTTTCCAGTCAAGGTAGCTTCTATAGATACATAAAATAGTTCATGTCATTTACCCAAGTATCTAATACATGAACTTTATTGTCTAGTTTAGCTTTAGTTTAGTTATATTAACATTCCATTTTAAGCAACGCTAGAGTTATTTTGGAATGGACCTCATAATTTTGAACAGCAGTCAGATGACGAGGACAATACCCGAGGTGGCACCCCCCCCCCTCCAAACTTTATTGTCTAGGTAAAGAAGCCTAGTTTTATGTGTCCAAATTATCATCCAGTAATCCTATCTTCACTAATAATGAAAATGAATGTGAGAGTGTCTGTGCTGGCACACTACAGGCCTGACCAACTGATTTAAAACTACCAAACTTGATAGATAAGTACTTTGGAGGTTGGGAATATGTATATTGGAATGTTTTTTATTTATTTTTTTTATTGTAATTAAGTAAACATCAGAAAAAATGTTGAAATTTTTTGCCACAACTTGCAGAAACATTACAAAAAATATAATTTTTACATCCTCTTAATATTAAAAAAATAATAATAATTTTTTCAATAATGCTAGTTTTTTCCATCATATAATTTGTTTTCAACTTTTAATAATCTTTAACAAATTTTTATATTTTATTGATGAGGTAAAATTCATATGGTTTTCATTGCTGTTACTATCTCATCCTAGTATCTTTTACACTATTGAAGATCAGATATGAAGATTAAGCTAATTTTTCAATATTGACTAGGTTTTAATATAAGTCATTCTTTTAATAAAATTTTTTGTGCTTATAATTAAGGGTTAGATTCAAAAGCAAACAATGGTAAATTTTTCAAAAATACTTCTATTTTCAAACACTAATGCTCTTTCCTATGAGATAATTAGATGTGTACAGATATCGATAGAAAATTAGCTAAATGCTAGGCTTCTAAAATAGCATGATTCATAGGCCAATCAAAATTTGAAGCTTAAAAAATGTTACTGCAAAAGCCATTTACAGCTAAGTAACAGAAAATACTTAAATAAAATTTTTAGCAAGCACTAACCCAATAAATTAACTGATTACCAAAAGTGGCTAGTTAAGAATAAAGGAAATATATATATGAGTATATGTATGATTTGGCATTCTACAGGGCAGCCCTTTGACCTGGAGAACCAAACATGGCACATATACATTGTAAAAAATGAGAATGCGCATCTCAAATTTATTATTACTATTATTGCAATTTTAATAAACAAAAATTAAGTGAAATTTAGGTGTTCTTAAATGATAGCTCCCAAAAATATTACTACACAAAACTGAATTTTAAACAGTTTTAAAAAATTATATTTTTAATGATATTAATTTTAATTACTATGATAAATTAATTTTTTCTCAAATTTTGGTAATTTTTTAAAAATACTTTGTTTTAAAAAATATTATTTTCAATAATAAATTTCATTGTTGGTAAGAAATTCACAGGTAAGAAAAATATTATTTTCAGATTTCCTGTGAATGGATTTTCTTTAAAATTTCACTAAATCTACAAATTTTATGTACACCATATCAAATTTCATCCAGGTTGCTCAAAGCCCTTTTGAATTATCAGATTCACAGACTAAGTTCAAAAATATGTTCAAGCAGATTTTAAATCCAGAGATCCATCAAAAACTCAAGTTTGAACTTTTTGTCAACTACACTGGTTTCTCTTTGTATAATACTTATATGGAAAAAGGGAAAAAGAGCTGAATTTTGAGCTAGATTTTTTCAAAGAAAATTTTAATGGTAAATTCAATATTCTTAAAATGCACCATTATTATGATTATAATCATTCATAAAAATACAATTTATTAATTATTTCAATAATTTCATAAAAAAATGAGCCTGAATCACAAGTGGAAAATATAAAATGATAGAACCATAGAATTTAAAAAATACTTTCTTTTCATAAATTTAAGAGTTTTACAAGGAGTAATAATAGTAATGTAACTCATAATGAACAACAAAATATGTACTACTATTCCTGATAATTAATAATAAAATTCAATGGAAACTGATAACAGTTCAGAAACGAATTTTTTTTAATGCACTATTTTTTGGTCAATCCCTACACAATATTTTAGCAGCACCTCAGTCAATTAATCATAGTCAAGTGCTAATTACTTCATTTGTTATTTCTTACTTTTCAGATACTGAATTTTAAGATGCAAAATTCATTAAAATTAAGATTTATACCAGGTTTCTTTTAATAAAAAATAAATTATGACACAAATTAAAAAAAAAAAACTTTTATTTACTTTTACTTTTAGCAATTTTATTACTTTTAATTTTGGTTGTTGTGCAATTTTTTAAAAAAGAATATTTCTTTGGATAATTTTTTTAAATAGATTTCATTGTTAGACTGAAATTCTAATTGTTTCCATTGCTTAACCAAATATTCAATCTCGCAATCGTCTTACTGTTTAAAACTAAGGAAGAGTTATCTTTAATATCTGTATTAAATAAAGAATAATAAAGTAAAATTGCAATACCATGTAATTTAGAAGTGACGTTTTTAATAGCCTTAGGACAGCATAGGACTAGATTCTATTAGGAAGATGCAGAATCTCAATTAGTTATCATAATAAAATAACATGGCCTTAATACCGGATATAATTTAAGGTTTAAAAGTTATTTCTTAGAAAAATTATGGAATTATTAAGAACATTACTTGAAAGTAAATGCAACTAGCATTTTTGGAAACTAGACAGTTTAGTTATTTTAGAAATGTCATAGAATCAATCAAAAGGTTGTGTTTCAGATCACAGCCACATCACCAATTTGGTAGAAATTGGTTCACATGATTATAGAAGAGTTCAAGCTAAATATATTTAGTTTATATTTTATGTCTTTTTAGTTTTCTGTCTCAGTAGTTAGTGAAAAATCCTTACATCATGCTAAAACAAGAATGCAATCATACATAAAATGACAATGTCTTTGCCATGTACTAGGTACATTTTAAATCATAAAATAATAATTTGGCAATAAAATCCCTGCAACATCAATGATAATATAATGTACATCTATCAGTATTTTACAGAAACTAATCAACAATAAATAGTTATCACCAGGTAAAAGAAAACCACAAGAAAGATATTTGAACAACAGTCATCATGACAACAGTGAAGCAAAAATTACATTTGAATCCTCATGGCCATCACCATTCGTAGTACACCTCCTAAAGGAGGTACATCCCATCATCAGAGTGGGTGTAGTTTGACCCAGCAACATTATTATGCCCACCAAGGTAGCTATAATTGGCCCACAATACTGAAAGATTCTCATCCATGTATTTGGAATGGACCCAGTGGAAGCCAAATAAAAAAGGAAAGGGGAGTTTTACCACTTTCTCAAATAATGACCTTATTACTCTTACAATAGATGCTATTTAAACCATTGCATTTTTACTATAAAGGAGATTTGCAATCATTTTGAAGATAAATCAAATTACTGAAAGGTAATCTGCAAACCAGCAAAGCATTTACTCATACAAATTCTAAAATTTTTCCAAAATTTACAAGCAGTCAATAACCAAAATGCCAATGCAAAAATTAAAATGAGTAAGAATACCCAATTTAAAAAAATGAGCATTGAAAGAATTTTCTTTTCCAATTTTTACTATAAACAAAATGTGGTCAGCTTAATGTAATCAATCTGAACTAGTATTAGTACAATAAACAAAACTAGTATTATTAAGCAAGTAAATAAATACCCATAATATAATTTTTTAAAATGCAAACTATAAATAAAAATACATATTTTAACACATTTCCTAAGAATGAAATAGTGGGGGGGGGGAGAGAGGGTGAGCGTGTGTTGAAATAGAATCAAGTACAAGACAAATTTTTCTTATCTTTGTAAAAATGATACAGGTATTTTTAAATACAACTAATTTGATTTTTAAAAAATCATTTACAGCATTTTCTCTGTTTGTTAGAGCAGCCAATAAAAAAGGTTATTATCAAACAATTTGGGTTAAAATGACGCAACATTATATTGCAAAAATGCATTTGCAAGTTGCAGAGGTAAACATTCTATTACAGCTCATATATAATTTAATATTAAAAACTGTTTAGTGATTTTCATGTGCTGGTCAGAGAGAAGTTGGTGTAGAGGTACAAATCCTTGATTTTCTCCATTCCTGGTAAAATATATAATGCAAGTATTATGAGGTTTTAAGTCAGTTAGTAAAACTTATTTTAATGACCTTTTAATTAACAACATAAATGTATTTAATTTGCTACAAAATGGCAAAAGTTAGTTTTGAAATATTTCAAGTAGCCACATTTTGACCAAATATTGAAAATTGTGTCCAAATCAAGTCTTTAAAGTGACAAATTAGTTTTTTTTTTTTTTTTTTAATTTTTAGTATATATGCAAAACATGCATTTTGTAATATGTAAATATATATGCATTTGATTGTATGTAAATATATATATATATATATATATATATATATATATATATATATATACACTTTAATAATCAGTTCTCTTAATGGCAAATATATACATGAAAGTTATGCAAAAATTGTTGGCAATTTACAAGTTTCAAATTAATGGACTGTCAATAAATAATAAAAACAGAGTTCACTATTTAATAAATTATGCATAGCTATGAATTATAAAGAAGGAAAATATTTTATATCACAATATCCAATAACCTAATGACCTTTTACAAAAACATAAACAAGAACAATTTTGTAGAAGGCTATAAAACTGTTGTTTCTAAGGATTGCATGAACTCGTAGTACTAGACTTCTCAAGAATAAATCAAAAATAATTATCCTCCCACAAAAACTACTTAAATGTCTGAAGCATGACCTTCAGTTATTTGGGTAGTAAATGTCTTTATAAATGTAGTTAATGTAGTTTATAAATGACAGTAATAATTTCAAAAACAGGAAAGAAATAAAGAAAGAAGAAGAAAAAACTAACTCTCTGATTATAATACATTTGAAATATGTCATAAAAATAATTAAGTTTTAAAACAATCAGTCATCTACATGCAAATCTTATAATGCCAAATGTTAACAAACTACATATTATAAGTCAAAAACATTTTCTTCGAAAGAAACATTTTCCAACAGTATTTATCAACAGCAGGAAAGTTTATCCTTTATTAAACGTCCCTTTAAACTTCTGGTTATATCCCATTTGGCTCTTCATAAAATGTCATTATTTTAGTTACTGAACTAAAAGAATGTATTTAGGCAGTGAAAAGTAAAAAAATAATAATTTCAATATTATCAATCAACTGGTTTATGTTCAATTTTTCATAATTTCATAAGAGAAAAAGAAAGGGAAAAACAAGGGCATTGGCAGTAAAAAAAAAATTGCAAATAGTTTCATAATTTATTTTACACTTTAAGCCAATATTTTCCCAAATATTGGTAAACTTTCAACATTCGCAAACATTTATATTTCTACTTATGTTCTTGATACAATAAATTCTGTAAACTAAAATTTAAAGTGATTCATATACTAATGTTTACTATAAGTTATAATATACTTCCTTTCATGACTGATTTTATTTTGGATTAGAATACCTTTTTAAAACTATCTTTATATAATGTACAAACTTCTATCCAACTGCTGCTACTTTTGATTTCACACCCACCATAATTAAATAAACTTTTATTTGATACTAGAGATGGAGAAACTAAATTCTGTGTTTATTCCAATTTATTATATATTAATTTTTATAGGATCAAAATTAATTTGATGTTACTTCAATGAACTTAATACAACTAAAATAATATTTCGAGTTTAAGCTGATAAAACTGGTTACAACAGAGGAATGAGAAATAATCATAAAACAAACATTACTTTGATGATGATACAGATAATTCATATTCTATTTCACTAAAAATGATATTGAGAATTACTACTTTAATATAGGATTAAAACTTGTGACATGAAAAATTAGTTTTAGAGCCAAGATCTTTAAAAACTGAAATTACAACTTTCATAATAAAATGCAAGTTTAAATTATTAATAACCATAGATAGGAAATGATTCGCCGATATACAAGAAAATATAATTTAAAAATGTTACTTTTATTAGACGAATAGGAATATTAAAAATATATTAAACCTAACCCAACAACTATTTGAAAACATTCATAGTAGAAAAGAAATACTATCAAAAGCTATCATTCAAATGACAATCCAGAAACTATTCATAACTGTGCATGTTTTGTTTTTAAACAAGATCAATTTTATATTTCAATCAAAAATTGTCCCAAATGTGGCAATTTTAATCGCATGCTTATCATTAAATAATAGGAAAAATGGATTATTCTACATTTTATTCAAAAATAAAATGGAAAAAAAATCAATGAAATTATTATTTCATGATTTTTTAATCATGGATTTAAAATCCTTGAAGTTTTCTTTGTCTTTTCGCACAACTGAAATTTTTTATATGTTGATTTTTTTATGAAAAATTCAAGCGGTTCAATTTTTAATTGAGTGAAACGCGCCGCTTGCATGATTTATAAACACGTGTTAAAGACCAATTAGTGATATATTCTAGAAGATAATTTCTTTGATTATCTTAGCAAATCGGCACATAAAATGGGGTGCGTTTTCCAATAATTAAAAAAAAACTTCAAGCATAAAAAGGCCAAACCGGCAATAATTTTAAGTTACATGAAGTTAACTTATGGAAGTTACTTATAAACTCAGCGCCATCTCTTGCATGATTTAAAAACTATTGTCACATGTCCGCTTCTAATGCGCGTTACGATGAGAAACGAACAACGAATGGCACTCCATGAGCTCAGCAACGGTCCACGAAGCTAACTCCGACAAACAATGCAAAAAATAATTTACCTCGTCATTTTCGTCTTTAAAGTCAATAGGCGTTAGCTGAAACAGTCTTGGTAATATACTTTTCGTTGAATCCATAATTTGCTATCAACAAAGGGTTGAATTTCTGCATCTACCTGACAGCAAGTACACTTACTCACAAGGGTAGCGCCATTTTTGCGCATTAATACAAAATCGTCCTTCCATGAGGACTACATTTTGTTGCGTATGACCACAGTATAGAAGAAGTGATGCGCGCGCCAACCGACCGGAGTACTTACTTATCGTTCAATTCTCGAAAGAGAATTGGCGGTGACGCACGTGTGCATGTCGGCTCTTGTTGAATTGGATTATCTCTTCGGGAATTTTTATTTATTTTATTATTATTATTATTTTTTTTTTTGCAAATCTTTTAGAAACCCGTAATAATGTAAATTCGCGCTTATTATAGCATGCTACCTGTGCTGCTGCATATGTGTAATTAAAAATTTCGCCATGCAACAGTAATATTTGCGACCGGAAGTCATTTTTATACTTCTAACTTTAATATTTCCGTTCCAATTTTATAATAATGGAAATCATTGTTTAAAAATTATTTCTAAATGGTGGTGATTATATCTAAGCATATACTAATATAAATAGAAAACACTAGTTTTGAAATATAATACGATTCTGTATGGTTTTTTTAAAAAAATTATTTTGCCTTAAGGTTTTCTTATAAGTAATAATAGCACTTCGCTGCTTTATTTTTTTTTCTATTAAAGTACTATATTTCAGATATATTCAGTATAATTTTTTTTTATAAATCTGGTGAAACCGCAAGATTAAAATTCTTTTATTTGAAACGAAGTGCACCAGAGGAATTTTGGAATGTGGAAATTAATTTACGGTGCAAGTTAGTATTTTCTTTTATATATATTTATTATGATGCAACGTTTAGGAAGATGTATTATCCTACCATTGAGCGCAGTTGCTCTAATCCTCGTATTAAAGCGCGTCAATTTCTTTGACTACATGCTTTTTGCTTCATATATAATGTTATAATTTAAGTTTTATTATTAAATGCATAAATTATGCATATTATTACAACAATTTTACTCTAATATCCCTCAGTTTTTTATTACAAATGTTCTCATCGCAAAGATTGGATGTTTTAGAAACTTCTTGAATTTAGAAAAAAATATTAACATTATTTTGAGTTGATTTTAGACAATCATTTGGACTTTCTTAGTTAGATCCCCGAGTTAAATTAAGTTTGTAACTAAGCAACTACAATAACACACTATTTAAAATATGTAAATTAATAACTAAAAGAAAGGAGGAAGCATTTTTTGGCACCAGATTTATTTCTAACTCATGCTTTGAAACCATTGCTGTCTGATTTGAAAAAGGAACGCTAAATATATGTTTAAATTATCCGATAACCCCCAACGGAGGATTAAGTGTATTTTCGAATGAATTGCAAATTTGACAAACATTTAACGAAGTCGCGAAATTGTATTTTGAATAAAGACTGCCTAAGTAATGGTATTGAATCTTGCTGTTTAATTCTCTTTGGATTATTTTTAAGAACGTTGTACAAATTTATTGGATTTTTTTTTTTTTTTTTGAATTATTGAAATTTTACGACGCAGAAGAAGGTTTGGTAATGTAAACCACGTTTCTACCTATTATGGCATCATTTTGTAAAATTCATTGCAAATTTTGTTTCGATGTTTAATCAATTATATCAGATGTATTAGTTAGGCATGAGTTCAAATCAATTTCTCCAAGGACAAATCATTATTAGTGAAAAAAAATTATATATTCATTTATTTTTCGTTGTCTGCATTGTCTTTCCAAAAGAAAATTATATGCATTGTAAATTTGTACAAAATAGAAGGTGTAATCCCCACTAATTCCCGAAAGAAAAAAAAATGTGACTAACCAAAGCTATAAATGCAGATTTTTTTTTTTTTTTTTTTTTTTTTTTTTGTAGCGCGCATGAGTATTTTATACTTTGTAATATAATGAATATCCCTGACACAGTGAAAATTGGACGTCTTTTTATCAATCAATTGAAATTTGACACATAACTATAATTTTCATTACAAGACTTCTGTTATCTTAATCATTGTGTTTTTGATTTATCATGTTTACTTGCATTTGGATTGTGCAGATAGACCTACGTTCAGCCTGTTGACGGATGTTTCAAAATTTAATACGGATCTAGTATAAGTCAGATTCAAAAAATGTGCACCATTTTTTAAATTCCCTGCTCTTTGCGTTTTGTAGTTATTGCTTTCAGTTGCATTCGGACAAATGGACTGATTGGATTTCGTTCAAAATTTGATAAAATTTTACAAATTTCGTATAAAGATCACTTGCCAAATTTCAGCCATGTAGCTAGCAATGTTTTTGAGTTATTGTGTTCACAGACAGACATAATTCACTAAAAATACTTACTTAAAAATAATTTAAACATACAAAAATGAGCTAATGCATATGAATTTTTACCCATTGGGGGATAGATCAAATGGGGAAAAAAAAACATTCATCTGGGAAAGAGTATTAAATATTAAGAATTGTAGAATACATATTTCAATTATTTATTTATAATAAAATTTAATTAATTTTATTTAATTATTTATTCTGTGTAAAAGTGATAACACAAATTTCATCATAATTCTCTGAAACATTAAAATGGAATTTCATTGTTTAAGAAATTATTTAAAAACCATTTATTAAAGTTCCGAATATTAATAGAATTTTCTCATTTAAAATGTTAAGGCTAAAAAATAAATTGTTGAATAAGATAAATAAATAGACAAATAGAAGTTCGAATTTGTTGTAATAATATAATGCATTTTTAATTGTTTCTAAAAAGAATACTTCGATATTTACATTATTTTTATCATTGTTGATTTTTTTAAATTACTCTGCATAAAATAAATAAAGAATAAATTAGGCGAATAAAATTAAACTGAAAAGAGTTACATAATCCAAAAACTTGCTTTCCTTCTAGAATTAATTTGATCGTTTATGAAATTAATGTTTAGAATAGTTTTTTAGAATGACAGCTGGAAATGTTTTCAGCTGCTCTATCTTAGTTCTTCAGCGGCATTAAATATTTTTTATTTCGCTTTGTTTTCTTCTCTCTTTCACAATGTTTGAAAATTGGAAGTAAGAGTCACCAATTCATCCACTGTTTCTTGTTAGGTCATGTTTTTGATGAAAGCATGACAAATTGCAAATTTTTTGGAACAATGAAAAGAAGATAGCTCTCTTTACTTCGTCATCGTACGTAAATTTTGCTGCTGTTTAAGAAATATTTAGACGTTTGAATGTTAGTTTTATGTAATACTTCTGCTGTATTATGCAAGCACAGTTTATAATTCTAAGGAAATCGAGTTTATATTATAGAATTCAAAATGAATTCTTTTGTTCTTCGTATTTTTGAAAATATTATATTTTACAATATAAAAGCAGAATCGACTTATTCTTATATTAAATGATTAAAGAATAAGATTCATAAACAAATAAAATTTCTCAGACAAAAAAAAGACTTGAAAAATATAAAAGAAAATCGAATTTTTTGTTTCAAACATTGTAGTATGATCATGTTTTAGACCTGAATCGCCTGTCTTGTTAATATTTGCATGATTACGTTCTGTGCATAATAATTTTTACACCGCCCATTTTATAGAAAGAATGCGAAACTAAAAACATTATATTGTTTAAATCATTATTTATTTTATCGTCTGCGTTTACATATCACTACTTCAATGTTGTTTCTTTATCGGGTTTGCAAATGCATAAAATTCTGTCAAAACACTACAAAAACCGAAATTCTTCTAAACTTCAAACAAAATTATGCAAGCAAGTCTCCAAATTAAATATTTTGAAATGTAAATTTACTTATCGTTAAGGATTATACCGGGAAAACCGATTCCACATTTAAATACAATTACTAAGCATTTCACTATCGATGGAAAGATAAAAAGGCATTGCCGTTATATAAAAGTCGTTGTCAGCCGTATTATAATAACTAAAGAAATAAATAATTTAAATTAAAGAAAAGGTAGCCTTTTCCGGTCACTAGCTTTTTACCAACCATATTAATGGTATTAATATAGTCATAGTAGCCAACTTTGGTAAACTTCATCATATTGCATTCAAAGAATTATTTTAAATTTTACTAGAACAATTAACGTAGAATATTGGTTCAATTTTTTAGGCTACGGGCTCTGTCTAAGTTTTATTTTGTAATATGCCGTCAAACATTAGAACGATGGTGAGTGGACGACTATTGATGAGATGTCTAGAATTTAAGAACTTTTATATTAAATAAACATTTTCGAAATCGGAGCAAAGCTTGTGACTGTGGCACTGGTTCCTTGCTTTTCGCGATTACTTTAAATATAAAGTGTGTCCCAAAAATATTGATCTGATTTATATTAAAAATTACAAAGTAAAAAAGGTGCAGAATTTTACGACGTCGTTTAATTTCTTTTAAAAAAGAAGATTAAATTTGAATAAAATGAGAAATTTATATTTTTATATGGCCCCCGTATAAAAAATTTCCCAGTGAATAAATTGTGTGCTATACATTAATAAGATGATATATAAAATCTCGACATTTTATCATAAATTGTCTCAAATATATATTTAGACGAAAGTGATGAGAGGTGTTTCGCAAATTAAAATGCAAGCGTTTATAACTAGAGTGCAAAGATGCGTCGTCATGATAAGCAAATAAAATACACTTATCTTTAGTTTATTTATAAATTTTCGTAATTCGAATTTAAATTTCGATTAATTTAAATTTCGAATGCTTCCTGACAGATACCTTAAAATTTTACGTAATTAGCCAGAGAATAAAATTTTTAAAAGCTCTGTTAAAATGAACAATAAAATGATTTAGAAATGTTTGCATATGCAAAATCTGCCTCTAATCGGTACGACACATAATCACAAAACGTACTTCGTTACTTTTGCTTATGTAAGCGTAACAAGTTTAGTCGGAAAGTGTAGGCGAAATGTAAGCATTTCATACCCATTTCTGTTACATTCTGAGAGGTTAATTAGTTTATATATATATATATAATACGTTGCAATACTGCATCGAAGAACGTTGTTAAATGCTGGTACAATTTATGCAATCGCAAAGTGAACGAAACTGCACTGGAATGTCAACGAGCATTTCCCAATCCTCGGCATCCGTCTGGGAGATTTATTTCCCAATTGTTGCAAAGAATGTTTGAAAAAGCGCATATCCTATAGTTGGACTTGTTAGTCCCAGACTGAAGAAAATGATATTTTGGCTTATTTTTGCAATCATCCACTATGTACCGCTGCTTCAATATACCACTTACAATAGTGTGGATAATAGGAAGCAATTTTGCGAGATTTTTATGTGATATTTTTAGAAACCGTTTGATTGAATCTATATTGTGTGTTGGTATGTTGACGGGAAACAGATAAGTTAATGAGATTCTAAGAGTGTTTATTCCTGATTGTATAGATAACTGCCCTTAAAATCAGGTTCACTCATAAAATCACATCCATATGTTTATTTTCAATAGGATGAATTACAGTTGTGAAACATGGATTAAGTTACAAGCTTCTATACTGAGGATTGGCTTGCTTGAGTCAGTCGAATTTCCCTCTAGATCGCTTGACCTAACATCTGTGGATTTTGTGAGTGGCCAGCAGTTTATTTGTTGCTTCCCTTAAATAAAGCAGAATCGCAACAAAATATTGAAAGTTGTTGTCGTTACATCACCGAATGAAAATTTTATCGAATGCACAAAAATATGAATATTTAAACGACTACTCCAACCTGCTCTGTAGTGCGCTGAAAAATCTGAACGACCGGACTCCTCGACAACATTGGCGAGAACTAAGATTGAATCTTAAGTGTCGTCATCGGTCACGGTACAATCCCTTCTGTCATCGATAAGTGGGTAGATACCTCACACCATTTCTGTATCCACTAAGCGGCGATGCTTCTCATCCCATATCTAAAGTACCCCCCTCCCCGGTCGTTGTTCCTCAGAAATGCTATCCATCGAATGCAGCGTTATATTGGCATGCACGGGAAACATTTAAAATAAACCTTGTGTTTTTTGCTTAAAGCTATTTTTTCTACAAAGTTTAGTTATTTCTGTTACAATAAATGAGAAAATTATAATTTATTTATGCAATTATTGTTTCCTTTCATAATTTGTGTGCGATCCCTGAAACGCGATCATTTGACATGATTCCCCCCCCCCCTCTTTTGCGAACGCAATTTCAGGCACCAGGGGTTTCAGTCCGCCTTTTTGAATTTTCATATGTCTGGGACTTTTTATGATAAAACGCTCAATTTTTGTACAACACCTTATAAGTGCAAGGGGCACATTTTATTCAATGGTATATATTTGTAAGGGTACGTATAAAAATTTAAATTTTCTATGTGTTAAAATTTGATTACCGTATTCTAACAAACTTCGTTGTAATAAAATTGTAATCGTTTCCTGACAATTTTGCATTTTTTTCCCTTTAACTCTATAATTTATAATATATGCACATGAGTCGAGGTCAGTTGTATTGTCTGTAAGGAAATAACTTGTGAGTACTAAAAATTAATTTTTGAAAGAATTTGAAGTGCCGTAAAATTGGTTTTTGGTCTGGATAATATGCTTGTAAATTATTCTGGGTTAACATTAAAATATCCAATAATTTTTAATACTTAAAAATATATTTAAATTTAGCATAAAAATTCCTAATTAACACCTACTCTCTAGTAATATGAAAATTGATATTTCCATTTCTAATCATCCATTCTGGAGAGTGTTTTGACAGATTTCTGCATCCAGCAATTTGTAGAAAGTATGTCTGCGTATTAAATACTTTTATTTTAAAAACAGTAATATTTTATAACATTTTTATGAGTTTGCTTAATTATTGTAAAATAAATTAAGAATAATAATTAATATAACCATTTGCTGTAATAGCTTAACATATGATATTGATTAATAAATGAAATTTATTTTCATAATAATTTCTCATTTCTAAATTTAACTGTTTTTCGACTTTCCTTTTTTCTCCATGGTAATAGTTAAAAAGAGTATTCCAAAAAAATTCTACAGCCGGTGTGGTGTGGAAATTTGGAGAGGGGGATGCCAGCACCGATGTCGTCCTCGTCATCTGACCGGGGTTCAAAATGACGAGGTCCGTTCCAAAATATCCCTAGTGTTGCTTTAAAAAATAGAACGTTAATATAACTAAACTAAACTGTCTAATTTCGTACTCATTGTTTTTCTTTACATAGTGTTTCTCCATTTAGGATACTTTCAAAGGAATTCTCAACAGCAGAAAAACATTTTTTTATGTTAAATAAAACAAATAGAAAGAATTTCTCGATTTTTTTTTTTTTAACTTTCTTGTATGCGAAGAGGCAGTATTTTAATCGTCAAAAAATTCGATTTCGAGATTTTGACGAATCTTTACATTTCATACTTCGCTGAGTTCAAAATGTACATTTTTGGAATTATGTCTATCAGTCTGTCAGCCCGCTAATTCAAAATGCTTCAATCCGGGTGAATTAGACATGTGGTCTTTAAATTAAATTTGGAGATTTCTACCAAATTTTGAACAGATCTCTTCCAGAAATTTATACCTTACTGAGTGCAAGTGAAATCAAAGAGCTGGAGGAATAAAATTTTATGCGTAGTTTTAGCATTTAAAATGCATATTCTTATGAAAGTTTTAAATAAATCCATTTACAATTTGACCATCTGTCGGTTTGTCAATGTGCTAGAATGTAAACGCGGAAACGGAGTGGCTTGTGGTCTTTTTACTAAAATTGATTTGTTTATTAAATTTTGTTTCCAATTTGTCGGAAAAAACACATTCAAAATGTATAATAGGAATTTTTTATGATCCGAAGAAACTCATATGCTGGACTCTAAAAATAAAAATCTGCGCACTCATGGCTTTCACGGATTTTGTCTAAGGTTTAAAATTTTTATGCGCCATTAAGCCATGAAAATAAAAATATTATTATTTGACAAATCTATACATCAATTTTGGCATCGCCCTGAAATTTTTTTCCAATTCGTAGTTTTATTAATCATGGAAAAACCCCTGCTCCTCCGCATAAAATTGTAAACCTTATAAAGGCCTTGAAAATCTTATATTCGTTAAGGTCACTCTTTTTAATTGATTGAAACAATTATTTGACATAGAACGTGGTTTTCGTAACAAGATCACTTAGCAAATTTCATTTATTAAGCCGTTTTCGAATTAACGAATTTACATTCAAGCGAAAATACAGATCGAAAAAAATTCAATAGTCGTTATATTGTATGACAGAAATCTACAAATTTGGTACCTTATATCAATTTTTATTTGTCTAGCTCAAAGCCATTTAGAGTTACGGTGCTCACAGACAGGCATAATTCCAAATTCTTTTCATTGTTGATTAGGGAGCTTCACATATTGCTCGCTTTCCCTCGTCAATCCCAATGTTGTCCGATACTGCCTCCGATGCCAGTTTCAGTTAGCAAGTTTTTCAACATTAGAAGTTTATGATGGTTTATGACTTTTCATGATGGCAGCATGCATTTGCCGATTGGCGTACTTCCGATTCAAAATTTAAAACCCCAGATTGAGAATATTCTTTGCACATATCTTCATATTGTTCCGATTTTTCATATTTTGGCGACATCACTTTTTCTTTTCAAAATGGCAGATTCTCACTCGTTTTTTTTTTCCCGCATTTTTTTTTTTTTCATCACGTGTATTGCTTAGATATTCAGACGATTACTACCCCGAGAGACGAAAACCTTCCGTTACGCAACGCAAAAAAGGTAAACAAACCGGAAAGTTATTCATGAGTGTTGCCACAAACGGTGTTTTTAAAAGTAGAATGAATAAATAATTTTGGTTTGGTGTTTAATTCATTTGATGTTAATTAAAGTTTCATTTTTTTCTTTCCTTTTTTTTGTCACCATTTCATCATCAACTGTTATATATATATATATATATATATATATATATATATATATATATATATATATATATATATATATATATATATATATATATATATATATATATATATATATATATATATATATATACTATAACGTAATAATAATTTTCTTTAAATATTTCAAGCAATAAACAGATCTAAAATTCCATGAGTTAGGTGACTCACTATCTACCAAGCACAAAGCAAATAAAAAGCAGTGTTTACATATTTTTTTATATAATAGAAAAATTTAATTTGTATACGCTTCCCTTATTAAGTACAGGTAATGGGTTACTACTGGTTGAAGTGAAACCTGACTTCTCAGCCAGTACATGCTGGCGATTTTTAACACTTGCGGCCTTGAAGTTTGTTCAAAATTTGATAGCATTTTACACATTTGGTATCAAGACACATATAGAATTCCATTCTTCTAGCATTCAACACATTTATGAGCTGTTATATTCACATATAAACAATTCGACTTAAAATGGAAAAAAAAAAAATTTTTTTTTTCGAACTTAAGGTGATCTGATCTGATACTTGGAGAGTCAATCCAAATCTCCACTTCGAATTTTTTGTTGACTACAAATTTTTTTATATGATATTTTGTATATGATAAGATAAAAATTAATTTAAGGAGCATAATATATTTTTTGCTTACCTATTTGATAAAAACCAGCATAATCCGATTATTTTTTTGAGAAATAAAACAAATATCGTTTTGTTTTATTTCGTTTTGAGAAATTAAACAAATATCATATGATTTTGGCAAGCTATTTCGAATAATTTTAAATTTCCTTTCCTATAATGTAAAAAAAAAAAAAGAAAAAATGTTTATTTTTTTATTTAATAATAGCCGCCTTTGGCGCCCAACTTGTTCATATTAACTTTTCTAGTTGTTAAAGAATAATAACGGAAATCATTAAAATTTCATCTTATTTGACATGACTGCAAAATATGAATTTAAAGGAATCAATCTACGACGAATAACTGCAAAATATGAGTTTAAAGGAATTGATCTGAGACGAATAACTGAGCAGGGGAAATTAGGAAATGCACACTATGAAATAAAAGCTGTTATGAAAATCCTACTTTGGATGCAATTACGTTCTTTTAATTTTAACATTGGCATTGGTACGTGATTGAATGATTTGATGGAACAATGCCATTAATTTGAATTTCATCAGGATATTAAAAATATTTTTTCAAATTGTGTGCCAAATTTAATGTAAAACATTTATTAAAATTACAAAAAGAAAATTGTCAGGAAATGAAATTGGCATCATTAAAAAGGTAATTTTTTGAATTTTAATATAATATAATTCCTTTTTATGGGATAATTTTTAAGGATATAGTTGAATTTGCGACATTTGATTAATTTTTAATTAATTTATATATTAATTAATTTTTGGATTTCGATAAGCTGATAGAAAATTTTCTGGCATTTTAAAGAGCATATATGTCATATTTCCTCTAGTGCTAACAAAGTTTATATAAAAGATAATATAAGAATATATAAATTATATAAAATAATTTTATAAATAAATAAGATATAATAATTATACAAAAGAGTTATATAAAAGTTATGGAAAGAAACATTCAACTTTACTTAATATATCGGTAGTTCTTTTCTAATCGATATTTTTCTGAGACGCGATGTGATCATTTCCTGAAACCTAATTCAATCGCAAAGAATTTGAAAACCAAAATTACATTTTCTGATTTTTTTTTTTTTTTTTTTTTTGCAGAAGAAGCCAGAAGACACCAAATATTATTTATTATAGTAGAGTTTTCAGTAAATAAAGATATCTTTCAATCTTTTTTCAGTGTGATATTATTCAGTAATAGAAGGAAATAGTAGAGCGTTGAGTCATTGCTGTGATCATATTAATTTTCTTTTAAATAAACTGAAGAAAACAGCTGATTCAGAACCAAAAAGTCTTTGATTTGTTGAGCAATTATTCTTAGTTAACTGTCGAAATCATTTATCTTATATTCGAATTAAAAAAAAAAAGTATCTATTCCGGCATCCTCAAATCCGTTTCGCCCCACCCGGGCTTAATTCCTGAAAGATAGCGCTTGTAATTATGAAATTGGTGTCTAGGTATAGTAAAATGGTTATGAGAAGACTTACAGCGCCATCTGGTGGGGAATTTTGGAGTCAACGTTCTTAACTCGGAAAAGATTCAAGATAAAAGGGAAATTCCAATTCCAAAATTATAGAGTGTTTTTTATTTCGTTTATTTATTTATTTATTTTTGGAAAAGGCACCTGAGAACTATTCATTTTCGGATTCTGAAACCCTCCATATTGTTGCGCAAGTGTGAGCAGACGTTTATTTTTTCAAAAAAGGGGTGGGAAAAAGGATGAAAGGAGTGTTTACATTTGGTAATAGGTTGAACTTAAATTATTCGAGGAATTAGAAGGAATAACTACTCATCTTTCAGTATACCACCCCTTAGCAAAGTGCAAGCGTCGATAAGTGCTAGTTTCGGTATCCCGAAACAAACAGTAATACTAATGCTGCGATTAAATCTCTCAAAATGCACTTTGTTTATTCGCGATTTTTAAAACTGGGATATCACAAAATGTGCTAAAAAGTGAAAAAGAAAACAACAACAACAACTAGCAATCAACAAGATACCTCTACTTTCATTGTTTACGCTGCTCCTAGTAAAATCTTTTTTTTTAAAGATAATGTAGTTATCTTTTTTATGAAACAATATTTTCGGATAATATAGCTGAAAAATACTAAAGATTTGAATTGAATTTTATTTAACTTTTGTACTTTAAAAAAAATCCCCAGTGACTTTCCTCTTGTATAGTAGACTCTGTGACTGTCTAAAGCCCCGTTCCTATGGTCCATGTCCGCCTTGCGTCTGGCGCATTTTGCCCTCTTTCCCCTCATTTGTGGTTATCTGGGGCTCTTTGACGTCGGCTCATTTTACTGACAGTTTGAAGGAAGCTCCCGACCGACGTCTGCAGGTGAGAGTGGTCCGACAATGGGCCAGATGGCAGATTTTCGACCATATCCGTAAAGGCAACGGAGCTTCATCCATCACATATGAGACTGGCCAACCATCGGATCATAGAGAGTGTCTATGCTATAGAGAGAATATAACAATATGTTGAGTAGAAGCACGTTAAACAGAGAAATCATGTACAGAAGTATGGAAGTTTTCAATTTTAATAGGGAAAAAAAAATTACTTATCATCAAGTAACATGTTTCAACAGATGCATTGAATTAGTGGGACACAGAGTGTATTCTAAATTTTTTTATTTTCTCGTATATGAAATATAGGGAAAGTTCAGTAATCGTCAAAAAATTCGAACTCGAGATTTTGACGAATCTCCACGTTTTAGACTTTCCTGAATTCGAAAAGGAGAAGGGGGGGGGAGCATTTTTGGGAAATATCCATCTGCCTGTCTGTGTCAAAACTCACTCAACAACGCTTTGAGCTGGAAGGATGAAATTTGGTATACTATATTTACATCAAATTTGCAGCTTTCTATCAAATTTTGAGTAACTCTGTTTAGAGGAAGCTCTTCTGTCCAGATGTTCGAATATAACTTAATCCGATAATCACAAAACAAAGAGAGCTAGATAAATGAAATTCGGTATACTGATTTAACATCTATAGTTTGGGCACCTATCAAACTTTGATCCAAATCTTACAAAGAGTTGATTCTGTCTGTACTTTCAAAAGTATGTAAGCGGATAATTCAAAGGCGCAATGACTTCAATATATCAAATTTGGCATGAGATTTTGTGACTGCAAGTGCAATTTTGTGTTATATTTTTATTTCAATCGGTTGTGAAAAACGGATCTAAAACACAAATTCGATTTTCGGATACTATTAATGCATGCCAGAGATTAATCGCTAAATAACTCGCCAAGGATGACAAGGCAGCTTCAGTAAAAGTGCTAAATTCACGCCAAAAGTTAATATTTCGTAACTATTGATCGCCAATGCTATGTAAGGCTTTCTCTGACATGACAAGTTTATTATTAAGTAAGCGAGAAAGTTTTTGAGAGACATTTCCCTCTGGGTTTTTAAAAAAAATCTTATTGGAAAGAGGTAAGTGATTTTGATTGTTCCTTAACAAGTATCTCCTATATGAGCTTTTTATCTCTGAGTAACCTAATTTGCTTCAATTTATTCAAATAAATTGCTGAGACTACAATAATGGTGCAGCATTTGTCACTTTTCTTTTATTACGGAGAAATGTCACCAAATAGTCATATAAAATGAAGAAAGAAAAAGAAAAAAAAAACTTTGGAGGGTTTTTCTTTTTTTCCTCAGTGAAATATCTTCCTGTAATAGCATTTGGTGAGTCTCTTTTTGCTTCTTCTGGGAAGAACCGTTTTTCTCTGGAAATGCAATTTCAGTTTCCAGATTCCTGGTGATTCAATTAGTTTATGCTCGGTGAAAATGTGAGCTCCGTCTCTTTCATACTTAGAGCTGGAAAGCTCTATTTGTCTATCTGGCTATATATATATCTAGAACTATTTTTATATAGTATAGAGATGAAGGTTTACATGCATTTTATAAAAATCTGCAATTTTTGTCTAATGTTGATGAAACCTGGCACATGGGTTCGCGAAAACAAACAAATAAAAAGAATCAGTATGATCAATTCAAAATATTAAAGTGAATTAAATTAATTGAAAATTATATAATGTAGCGTTTTTTCATTTATTGAAAAGATTATTCTATAAAAATTACTTTTTGCACTATTTAAAAATTCAGGACCTTTTTTTTTTCATCTTTCTTCTTTTTTACGATACTAAGTTCACTTCAGTGCAATTTTTCACTAATTTTTTTTTCTTTTTAAATTTAGATTGCTGCAAAATCTGTAACGATGTTTTTACTATTTCGATGCAATTCAAACTAATTTCATTGTTCAGTTAAACGATTCAATCGCGGGCTTTTGTCATTATATCTATATCTATATCTATCTCTCTCTTTCGATATATATATACGTGCGTGTGTGTATGTGTATGATGTATTTCTTAATCTAATTTAAATCCTAATTAATTTCCTAATTTTTATCTTAATGTAGCCCATATTAACTTCATTCGAAAATGTTTTCTTATTTTCTGGTTCAATTCCCATTTTTATTTATTTAATTAATTCAACACGCGCTCTATAAAACTGCAAGTCTCAGCATTTTCTCACATTCATGTTTGCCACATTCTTTTAAAGATACATAGATTTCCCTATCCTAAATCTACACAAGTCAAAGAAATCCGTATCAAAATCTCATTGTAAAAACCACCGAAGAGAAAATGTCGGTCTCTTTTGCTCTTCTGCCCTTGTATCGCGATGTAGACTGACTCCTCTGTGTATGGTCGTTACGTGTACAAATTATGCCTCTCGGAATAGAATAAGGCTAATTTGAAAATTTAAAAAAATTCTTTTATTCGGCCACGCAACTGTTCAAATATGCTTTACACACACACACACATATTCTTTTCCGTATTCTGCCTATATGGTTGGGCAATTTTATTCCAAAATTTAAATTTAATACCTAAATAGTTTTAAGGACAAATGAGAATTAGTTTATGAATGTTGTCAAACTCAAAATTTGGCAGCTAAGAGGCGTGCGATTAGTTCCGTTTTCAATTTGAATATTTTTTTTATTTGTAAAATTTATTAATGATAGTTTTTTTTTGAATAAATCAGTTCCTTAGATAAAAATAATAATTATTTTTTGCTTCCACCTTTATGTTCTGATGTTGTTGTTTTCAGTTTTCATTACTAAGTAATTAATATCCATAAAATGGACTTTTTGAAGACTAAAATTTGTTTTGTTGGAAAGGTTTTCATTTTTTACTTAGAGGCTTTTCAGTTTAACATTTTGTTTTTCCTTACTAATTTTTCCGTTGAGAAGTTTTTCCATTGACAAGAAGAAACTTTTTAAAATTGAGGAAGTTTCATGTTATAGTAGAAGCGGAATACTCTGACTTTTTTATTCAGGTAAACATAAAAGTATTGCGGAAAAAAATGTGAAAAAGCATTAAAGATATTAAATTTTTTGTCAACTACAGCTTGGGGAGCAGATCGACTATCCATGCTTAAAATATACATGCTTATAATATCGTTCTATCCAAGCCGGATTATGATTGTGTTATTTACGGATCAGCCAGAAAAAAGTTTTACAGAAATTAGACCCTGTTCACCATAATGCTCTCAGGCTGTGTTCAGGAGCCTTTAGGACCTCTCCGGTTCAAAGCCTTTATGTTGATTGCTTTGAGACTTTCCTTGATTTTAGGCGACAAAGTCCATCACGGCCCCATCATTTTAGAACTAAATCAAATGCACAACATCCTTTTCATAATTTTAAACTCCGCCCATTCTTAACTCGAATACAGGAAGCACGAAAAATTTTCACACCTGTATTTTTTACTAGAATTCATGACATTCTCAAGGACCTAAATATACTTCATCTGCATGCAATACCCCAACTGGATAATATTTTTCCTCCATGGAAAATTCCCAATATACAATACCTAAATCCATTAAAAGGGTTTGCCAAATCTGACACTTCCGATTCTATTTATAGACAAATTTTTTATGAACATAGGCATCACTATAATGATTATATTGCAATATACACAGATGGATCAAAAACATCTGATAATGTCTCATTTGCTGTGTTTTTCCAAAACGCAGTCTTTTCGTTTAAAATTCATCCTTCCTGCTCAGTTTTCACAGCGGAGATAACTGCTGTTCTATTTGCCATAGAAAAATATATACGACAGTTTGCAAGAGAAATATATAATTTACACCGATTCATTAAGTGTTACAGTCTCTAAAATCATACCATCTTTATTTTAGAAATCATCCTTTGGTTTTACTGCCAATTCTTTAGATTTTAAACCTTTTTAATAGACTTTTCTCTCGTGGATTTACTATTTTACTATGTTGGGTACGTTCTCATGTAGGTATTGGGGGCAACGAGATGGCGGGCAGTGTCGCCAAATCGGCGACACTGCCCGCTCACAGGGATACTAATATTTACTTCTACAGCAAATATTAGTATCCCTGTGAGCGATTTAAAAAAACACATAACTTTGCTTTACCTCTCAAAATGGCAGACGCAATCGGATCTGTTAACAAAAGATAAACTTCGTAGTGTTAAACCTCGTGTTGAAACTTGGCCATGTCTTCGAAACAGAAAAGCAGACATTATCTTAATCTATTGCGCAAAGGCCACACTAGATTCACCCATCGCCATCTTCTTTTTGGAGCAGAGGCACCAATGTACTCGCAATGCAATTGCATCATGTCCGTTTACCACATTCTCAGTGAATGTCCAAATTTCAGTACTCAACGTTTATATCATTTTAGCAACTTCACATTTTCTCTTTTGCTTGATAAAATACCACATGCTCATCTGTTTGCTTTTTTGAAATTAATAGGTTTTTATACCCATATTTAAGTATTCTTCATCTTTTTCAAAGGTTTTCACATTGCTTTTTATAGCTGAAATTTTATATTTTAATCCTAAAAAAATACAGTTTGGCGCAGCATAATCAGCACTATGGCTCTTGTGTCAACAAATCCAATCCATTTAGAAGTAATCATAATCTGAACGTTTTCGAATTACTGAGTTTGTTATGTGATTTTTTGACTGCAATTGTATTTTTATATCAAATTTAAATTTCACTTGGTTGGAGAAAACACAAATTCGTCTTTATTAGAGAGTATGCAAGAGAGTTTTTTATGGAGACCACTTCCGCCATTTGGAATTATGTCTGCTTATCTGTGGATACGATAATTCTAAAAACGTTATGAGTTAGATGGATAAAATTTGGAATGTAAGATTTTGCACTAAATTTGTATATTTCAATCAAATTTTGGAAAAAAAAATCCATTTACATGAAGTTTGTCTGTCTCAAGAAGATGAACGTCATAATTACAAAACAAAGAGCTAGATTATGAAACTTACATCGCTGTTTTACCATCTAAAGTGTAAATATATAAAAACTTTTGAACCAAATTCCGTTACTAAATAGACTTTTTCTGCCTATACATTTTCATCCATGTATAGGCGCGGTAACTCAAAAAAACAAAGATTTAAATGAATGAAATTTGGTATGTAATAACAAAGTTTTAAACAGTGAGCTGAAAAATGTATAATCGATGTTTCTTCAATGTACTAGAAACTTAAAAAGCTCATGTGCGGATTCTGAAAATAAAATTCTGAGCAATCAATCGTAGCATTAATGTCGGACCTAATGCCCACAATTTGTATGCGGGAGATGATGTCTATGTGTGTGGTGGGGGGCAAGGAGATATCTTGAATAAATAGCGTTCAAGGAAGTTTGGCAGACCATTCTTGAAGCTTTAAAATAATTTTTTAAAAGTTTTTTTTACCTTTTTACTCATAAGCTCATGACCCCGGCTGTAGTTATTGTCCTACTAATTAATTTTAATTGGTTTGTTTCGATTTGTTGTCAAATAACACGTACTTTCAGCGAGTGAATTACGTGAATTTCTTCTCTCTTGTTGGCAACTGAATCACACGACAGCAATGGCGACATCACCTTCCTTCCCTGAGTGAAAAGTAATCTTTCAACGCGTCGTGTGACAGCTCACTTTACAAAAGTGTTAATGGCATTTCTTCTTTCTTTCTTTCTTTTTTTCCAAGACATCGTACGTTTTTAAAAGACTCCTTCTTTGAAATCATAAAAACGTGAATTGCGTGTAAACGCGAGTAATTATCGTTAAGAATATCAAACAGAAGATTTTGGAAATCTAATTTTAATTCAGACAGAGCAAATACACGGAGTGTGGCTTCTATATTATGAGAAATAATTATTTTTGCAGTTTATTCCATAAAATGAAAATTTGTGTTCAAATTTTGCTTTTTTTAAAACAGCGGAACTGATCGTTCCGAAAATTTCATTCTGTTCCTCATAAAAATTATGGACAAGGCCGTGATCGCTACGATTTCAGATTTTAATTTTCAGTCTCCCGTTATTATAAATACTATATTAAAGAAAACTGACTATATTTTTAAGACGTATATTTGTGAACTGACTGAAACCAAAATTTGACACGAAACGACAATTTTTAGTAATAAGAAAAAATGCAATGTTTTATTGTCTAAGTAATAGTGATTTTTTAGCTATCGCACTTACATGCATATGAATGAACTGACCGACAGACAGTCAATCTCTCTCTCTATATATATATGATATTTTTTAATTTAATTAATTTCCAATTTTTTTTAGCTTAATTTAGCCCATTTAACTTCATTCTAAAATGTTCTCTTATTTCCTGATCCAATTCCCACTTTTTATTTAATTCATTCTACACGTGCTCTATAAAACTGCTGCTCTCAGCATTTTCTCACGCTGCGAGTGAAGGGATAAAAATCCGTAATACTTACAATATTCTTTTAAAGATACCTAATTTTCCCTTGTCTAAATCGACACGTGTCAAAGAAATATCTAGAAAAATCGTAATAAAATCACTGAACTGAAAAACTTTGGTCTCGTTTGCACTTGTATCGTAATGTAAACGGTAGTCAGTTTTATCATCACTCTTTGTATACAAGATACCTACCTTCGTGAAATAAATCGAAGTAAAAATTCTAAAAGTTTCTTCTCTTATGCTGCGCAACTGCTAAATGAAATATATTGGCACACACACACACACGGCTTCATCATATGATATCAATGACATTTAGTATCTGCTCTTGATCCGAAAAATTTATTTCTTCATCAGATTTTGAATTCTGATCGATTACTGGAAAGAAATATTGTTTGAAATTATGTACTTGATTTTTTCGTTTAATATGAAATACAAAGTAGTCTGTATTTTGAAAATGTCTAACGAAGACGTAGCGACAATACTTTCACCTGGTTGTGTCAATAAAAGTATCTAAATTTAAACAAAGCATCTTAGATGTGTGCATTTGCTGAGAAAGAGAAAAGTATGAAACAAAAAGTTGATTGATGAGAAACAGATTTGCAATAAATAAGGTTGTATTGAATTCGTTCTATTCCCTCCTCCTTATTTCTTATTACTTATTTGTCTTCAGTTGTGTGTTAAGGATCGTACATAAGGCCGACAATAGAAGGCCACGCCTACTTTAGAAAGATTACATGACCATGACATCAGAACAACTATTTGCCATTGTCCCGATTGTGTTATCTCAACTGTTTGGATTAGGGCAATAGGGGGGGGGGGCAATAGCAAAAACATAAAAACTGCTTTCAATATTTTGCCTGGATTTGCTGATTTGAGAGATTGATCGTAGAACACTTGAACTCGAAGTTCTTAACCTCCGGACATGACAATATTGAAAGAAAATACAAAACAATTGCAATTACATAAAAGATGTGGATAGCAGAGCAAAATAAAAATCTCAAATTATTTTATAAAATTGAAATTTCTGAAGATATCGAAATAATAATATTTTTAAAAAAAAGATAGAAAAAGAGGAAAACAGGAAAAAATTTACCTAAAGAAGTTTAATAGCTAGTGTCATGTAAAACAATCTTTTATAAAAGAGCTAAACGCAAACAGATTTCGCAAATTTTAATTCATGAATAAAAATAGAATCCTCTGATATCACGTAATTTTTAAATCACATCCCCCAACTCTCTAAAGATCGGCTACAATTTATCTACAGAAATAAATAAATAAATTATCTGTACTTTAAAACATTCTAACGTCTGTTTAAAACTCAAATATTTTGTATCAACTAATCCGCTTCTATATGAACTTTAAACTTTCATGACAGAAAGCAACCTGAAAATTGTGATGTATAGAATTTAATAACTAAGGGATTAAACTATTTTCAGAATAAACGCAATAGATTTGTTCCCCTTTTCCGACAGATGGCGCTCTCCACTTCCGAATTTCAACTTGCTTCAATTTTTATCATTTTCATTCTACTTGCTGTTATTTTCGCGTATGAATTACCATCATTCTTTAAATAAACTCGCTTTTGAATTTTCGTGCAGAGTTCTGACGTCTAAATTTATTTGGATGAAACGTTTTATTTTTCCCCCTAAAGATTCATCATCATTTTATTATTTAATAGATTCATTTGCTATTCGAAAAACAAATCGACGCTATTGAAAATTATTATTTTTTTTTAATTCGTTAATTGATGTCTTTACCTTATTATTTATTCTGTATATTATTCTATTCGATGATTAATATTCTCCATTTAATTATTTTCATTCTACTAACTATATTCGCAGTATTTTATTTGTTATTTATTTTGTTTATCACTTTTATTTAACTACTAGTATTTTGCTAGTTGTTATCTATATGCTTGATTTTACATAGTTCGGATTTTAAATTTTCATGCAGTGCTCTAGTCTCCACATCTATTTGGATAAAATGTTTTTAAAGATCTATTATTTTATAATTATTCTAAAGCTTCACTCATCTTTTCTATAGTTAGCATATCTTTAAACATTACAGTTTTTTTTCTGTTATATAACTGATTAAATAAAAAGAATGAACTTGAAAATTTGTTTTCTTATTCTAACGCATTAAAAGGGATGGATAATGTAGTAGGTATCATTCGTAAGAACGAAGGATTAATGGAATTGACGATGCTCAAATGAATATGACAATTTAGAAGAGCACCCATTTGATTGAATCAAAATTTGTTTTCGGAGTTAGTAATGATTTGCAATTTCCGAGCGAGAGAGAAAGAGAAAAGTTATTTTATCAAATGGCATCGTTCAGACGATTTTTTTTTTCAGTCTGTGTAAATATCAGAGAAAAAAGAATTGAATAAGAAAATTTTACTTGAAGTGAGAAAAGTACTTTCCACTATGATATTGAAATATTATACTTTACTAAGGACATGTGCATTTGTATGTCTTACATGTTATTATCTTCCTAAATCATTCATCGTCTGTCATTGTTAATGTTCATTACACAACTTTTCCTAATAAACATTGAGAATCGAATAATTATAAATTACTCCAAAGTAATAAACCGTTATGATAGTTTATACGCAATATTATAAGATGTAGAATATATTTTTAGAGGAAAGCAGTAAAACATCAATATTATGGAGTATATAAGAGCTGGCAGTAAAATGAAATCTAGAATATTAGTTTCTTAAGATTTCAAATGTATTGTCTTCGAATCTGTTCATTACTATGATCAGGTACTAGTTACTTTATAATCTCTCCGGTAATTGGGAGCTTAATAATTATAAAGCGAGGTAATTATGAACATCTCTGTATCTTATATTGGTTAATTCATAAATTAATTTTAAAAATCATTGTTAATTATCCTCTAGTTGGCTTAATATTAATAATATTATTTTCTCCATTATTTTAATAGCTTTAGTTGAGTCATGCTAGTAAATTTCAATATAAATCGTTTGCACAATAAAAGAAAGAAAGTAATATTTTAAATTAAATTTCATTAATTAACATTGAACATAATGATTGATTATCTATGTTTACAAATTAAATGATGAATGGGGAAATTAAATGACTCAGATTTTGATGTGGAAGACTTCAACAAAGTTTTTTTGTTGTGATACTTCTCGGAAATGGATAATATCGGAATGAAGGTGACATTTGCAAACGATTCTTAGTTTCTTAGTTATAATGTGAAATAAATTGTCGAAACCAACGCTATTGTGGGTGAAGGGAAACTCAATCGAGGTATTTTGTTCTTTAGAAGATGCTTAGTGGAATGGTGTTTTTGAGATTTCTCTAGAAACTGGTGAGTGGTGTGGATAATGCATCCTTTAATGATTTGGAAAGAAAGAAAATAGCCAATTTTTATATCATTAGTTATATCATCGCCAATTCATATATTACAGTAGCTGGGGAGCAATTTTGTGATATTTTTTAACCTCAAAGATGTGCAGTGAAATAATGATTGTAAGATTGTTCGAGAAAATAAAGAGAGGATGCCAGTAAGGAACATATAACCACTTATGACACCTCTAGATATCATAAGTTTTTATATGAATCAAAATTCAGCGAAATCGATGCAATGGGCGGGGCTGGGAGAATTATTTTTGTTTTTATTTTCCCGATTAATCTAGGCATGTGGGTGGAGATTGATCTGATTGGTAGCGAAAGCTGCTTAATTTCTAAAAAAAGTTATTCATAAAATTTCGTTTTAACTCTATATTGCATATCTATGTTAAAATTCTAAATTTTCAAGAAATAACTACTATATTGTTAAGATTTTTATCTTTTTGAAATTGGTCACAAAGTGACTTATACATTGTTTCAAACAATAAAATATGTAAACAAAGGCTTACAATAGCATATAACACTGAAAAAATGAAAATCTCTTGAATATTCGCATTGCTTTATTAAGTTGTTGCGAGTGGTACATCGTTTGAATTAGGAAAAACTTTTTGAAATAATTCTGATTTAAAAAAATTTACAAACTTATTTTTATTTGCAGCAGTTTTTTAATTCTCTTAAACTAGCTTGTTATGGCGAATTCATATATATCTTGCCAAATCTGGGCAAAAATTGCCTTACTTATGGAACTGTTGAAATATGCCATGACATTGATGATGATACATGGAACCTTTCTAGTGGAGGATGATACCTCTGATAATATGGATGGAGAAATCTTATGAAATAGACTGCAATCCCAAAAGTCAAGTCACGAGCAGTCTGGTTATTTTGTCAGGCCTTAGATCTCAACGCCGAACTGATTACTGACGATAAGGCACAAAGCATCTTGATCATGGAGACCAGAATGCTAAAACTAAAAGCACCCACAGTGTGTTCTCCTACAGACTGGAGTTATTGCAAAATGCTTGGCATAGATGCTAAGAATTTCCAACAAATGCGCAGATTTTAAAAGCAAGTGAGCTACCAGTGGTCACTTCGAAGGAAGTATATTTATTTTGCCAAGCTCTAGGATTGAGAGCAAAGATTGATCTCTAAGAGTGACTCATGTAAGAAAGTGTGGTGAATTGCATATAAGCCAGTAACAGCGCTTCTGCCCGAACAGCTGTTTTGGCATAATCGGATCGTTACTGGACAGCTAACCCAAAGGTCCCAGGTTCTATCCTAGCGCGTCCCATACCGCTAAAAAAGAAACATTAAATTCATTGAAGGCCTTTTTACTTCCTCCTAAATGTATTATAGAAAAAGTATAGTAATCGTCAAAAAATTCGAACCCGAGATTTTGACGAATCTGCACGTGTCAGACCGCTCTCAGTTTGGAAAACACAATTTTTGGAAAATGTCAGTCCATCTGTCTATCTGTGACGAAGTAACTTTAAAACGCTTTGAGCCAGACGGACGAAATTTGTATACCAAATTTGTATATTTCTATCAAATTTTGAGCAAAATCTATACAGAGAAAGTCAGTGGGTCCGACTGTTCGAATATAAGTTAACATCATAACTACAAAACGAAGAGAGCTAGATGAATGAAATTTGATGAACAGATTTACCATCTACAAAGCATACACCTATTAAATTTTGAGCCAAATCCAACTAGAGGTTATTTATTGTGACATTTAATCTCGAGAACTCAAAAATGCAGTGACTTAAATGTATCAAATTTGGTATGTGATTTTATGACTACAAGTGTATTTCTGTGTCACATTTTTGGTTCAATCAGTCGCGACAAACGGCTCTAAAACACAAATACTATTTTCGCATACTATTACCTAAATACTAAGGATTAATCACCAAAAAACGCGTCAAGGGTCACATGATAATTTCAATAAACTAGCTAAATTCACGCCAAATAATATTTTATAACATTTGCACTTTAATGTCATGTAAGGCGTTCTCTGGAATAAGGCTTCAATTAGAGAGTATGTAGGAAAATTTTGAGAGACTACTTACTCCCTTTGGTATATTTTCGGTTCATCTAAAGAAAAAAAACTAATACGATATTAAAATGGACAAAAGGATTGAAAGATGTACAAAAATAATATTAGAAATTTGTATTGTTTGCGTTTTTGTTAAATGACAGACTTATTTTCTACAGATGTAGATGCAACAGCTGACTCGTATGTTTGTAAAAAAAAAAAATTGTTTTTCGTACCAGAAATTATGTTCTTTTTACAGTAACAAAGAAACTACAATTTGGATATAAAAATCGACTTAAAGCTTTACATAAACATTGCACCGTACAATCAAATCATAATTTGAAAATGACTTTAACTCAAGGGTTGGGGAAAATTTGGATGAGGATATTCAAAGAATGTTCGTCCATTCTTATTTTGAACTACAGACCTATTAAAAGTTGATTCACATTACTCAAATATCATTGGAATGCACTTCTTTTGAATACAAATGAATAAGTAAGATACTTTTACTTTTCATTTGTACTTTTTTAGTGAGATATTTTTCTTTAATTAAGAAGTCGTCTGCATTAATTATAAAAATCAAAAATAAATTCGCATACATTTTTCGAAGAATATGAATTGGACAATAAATAAAATCCCCATGGTAATAATATTCAAGAATTAACATTGTCGAAAATTTTTTTCTTGCTACAATTCTTGAAAATTCTGTTAATTTTAAATTTTGTAATTTAAATTGTTTTAATAATTAAATTGTTAATTGTTAAATAAATTAAATCATTTTGCTAATTATCAGCAAAATTCAAATGATAAATCAGACAGTGAAATTCTGGAATAGACAGCGTATGGTTTGAAACAAATTATTCAGACACTTAAATTTTTAATGTTACTGTCTTATCATGTGACGCAACGCTATTAGGAAGGATCAAGTACGCACCAAACTGAACAGGTGTAAGGACACGGGCGTAATTAAAATTCCACTATTCTAATATTTGTAACAATATGACGTTTAAAATATTTTGTTAAAAGATCATAAATATAAAGTTATGCATGTTAGATTTAATTATAATTAAATACATCCAATAATCCCGACAAGCCAAGCAGTCTCCAAATTGGCTAGTACCATAATAAATATCAATATTTATATTGATAAGAAAATTTTTTATTCGCTTTTATATCTTCATTCGAATACTCTTTTCTTGAGAGAAATCTTTCGAGATTCTAAAGTATTGAAAAGGTTATTAAAAATAAAATCCTTTCATAAAACATTAAAAAGAAATCTCATTTTTTTAAAGGACAAGTAATAATGCAATGCAACCAATCGATCCATTTTCTGGAGAAAAAAAAATCCTAATAAATCGAGACAGAAAATGTTTTAATTGCAATGGATAATGAATAAAATCTTCACCAGTTAGTTATACAAAGACTAACTCTGAGATTAAAAAAACAATTACAGCTATTGCAGTAATAATTACGTAATTCTCTTCAGTGAAATGAGAGTCAAGATGCTGGTAATTAGGATCATTAATTTAATTGGGATCATTGTCCTGCATTTACTAATTAACTTTATTATTTCACTACAGGACTTATTTTCGGAAAAAATATCACGTTCCGTTCGAGACAAAAGTTTCTAAACCGAAATTAGTTTTTCCCTTAAGTATACAAAAAGTAAATATTATAACAGTAAAAAGAACAAAAAAGTGAAATCTGCTGTTCCAAATTCCATGCTATCATGTGAGAACATTATTATTTTTTTAAAGTCATTGTTTGACTTAATTCATTTAAGTCATTAACCAGTTTAAACCAATTTGAAACAATCACGTGATTATCAGATGACGTATGCATCGATATTTTATAAAAGCAATGGGTTTTTTATTCCATCTTAAAATCGTTCGAGCTCCAAAACTTTATCTTGAAAACAAAACTTTTTTTTTTTGTGAAAATCCGGTTTAAACTGGTTTGAAATGACCACGTGACTTAGCTTTGCAAAATCGTCAATTTTTAGAAAAGCGATGTTTTTTTTTTATTTATTTATTTTTTTATTTCAAAGTCATTGGAGAACCAAAATTTTTTTTGCCAGCTAGAAAAATTGAAAATAAAAAAAAAATATTATTACATATACAGTGTATATATAATAATATAATTATACTGTGTACAGTGTATACACCTTTTGATATCTCATCTCGCTGTTTCGTGAAGCGCTTCTCTGTGCTTCTTCGGGCAATAACTTCTTACGACCCTGCCCTTTATTGGCCAGATAGGAGAAACGGGTACATGGCGGACATTCTCGTCAAGTTGTAACTTTTTTTTGGTGATATGTCGCCAAATCAGACCATCTTCTTTATTATTTTCTAATAACCCTAAAAGCCAAAAATTGACGCCTCAAAAGCAATAAATCGCCCATTTTCTGCCTGTGCATTTTGACGCTTCAAAAATTCAAATCAAACCAACGTCATGTTCTCACATGATAAAAATTGAATTTTAGATTTTTACGAATCATTCTACGTTTTCAGACCTCTCTTAATCCGAAAAACACATTTTTTGGAATTAAGCCATTCTGTGAACACAATAACGAAATAAGAATTTGATGTACTGTTATACTATGACAACGGATTCTAAAACCCTCCGGCATTTTGTGCATGCTTTAGGATGAGTTTAATTCGTCAAAATAGCGGTGAGGGGAGAAATGAAAGGAGGAGATGTTTACATCTATATACTTATAATAAAGCTCAATGTGTGTGTGTGTGTGTGTTGGCGCTCTACAGGCCAGACCGTTTGACCTACAGCTACCAAATTTGGTACATGTATACCTTGGAGGTCGGAAATGTGCACCTGGCGTTCCCTTTTTCGAATTTTTAATTAGAATTTTAATTATTAATTAAAAACTAACTTTCCCGCCAAAAAAATCTTCCATTTTCTCCACCGCCAAATCAGTAAGGCTTCATTTTTTTTTCTCCCAACAGTAATGAGGCTAGGGTTAATATTTTTCGGCGGATTATTTCAAACGATTCTGTTTATTTTCTTAATGTTTGATGCATTTAAAATTAAACATTGTTAATTAATCCATGTTTCAGATTCATTCTGAAGTACTTTTGAATTAAAATAGCACAGAATAAAGGAAATTAAAAATTTATAACCTGCATAGCGTTACCCCAACTGGCGTAGAAAAATTCACGCATCTGCGTTAACGTAACTGGCGAAGAAAATTCACGCCTGCGCATTGTGTTCTGATTGTTGCCATGACAACCGTTATCAACGGATGATTTAAATTATTTTTAGGTTAGTTGCATGCTTTTGTAAGTAAATTGTATTTATGTTAGTTATATATTTTTTGTATATGCTTATAGTTTTAAGTACATCGTTTTTTAAGTAGTTTTTTTTTAACCTGTTTTCGACCGATTATTTTAAACGATTCATTTTATTTTCTTAGTGTTTGATGCATTTAAAATTAAACATTGTTAATGAATCGATCTGTTCATGATGAATCTGAGAAAATTTCGTTGACAAATTTTTGAGATATTACATAACTTAAGAAAGATATTCTTTAGTGCCCATAAAGTTTAAACGCTCAGTGACCCTATTATCAGTAATCATATTATTAAAAAAAATGCTTTGTTTCAGTAAAAAATATTATTATATTAATTGCAGTTTAGTCATTTCCATTTTAATTTTAAGCATGAATTCTACCGAAACTAACAGAAAATTAGAGAGATACATATTATGTTATGGCTGAAGGACTTTATATTGTTTAGAGTGAATTTCATGACTATCAAAATTTGAAGCTATAAAATATTTGATGAAGAAGATATTAAAGTAGGAATTACATAAAATATTTAATTATTAAAATTTTAACGAGCATTAAGATTGGCGAACCGGCTGGTCGCCAAAGGCGGCTAGTTTAACAATAAAATAAACTCAGATTACTCGCAGACTGAATTAAAATAAAATAATACTGCCAGAAACGACATGATACTTACATACAGATTAAAAAACAATTTGAACAATAAAGTATCTAATAGGCGAAAATCAAGGTCAAAAAAATGACGAAGAATTCCGGAAATGCGATCATCATTCCGCGTCTCTCCCCTTAATGAGATAGAATCGTCGAAAAAGGGTCGTCTCAGAATAGTGAAACGAACAGTAAATTTCTAGATTTTTGACACATTTTGAACGAAATCCATTTACGGATAAACAATTTGTCTGTCCATCTGTACTTTCAAAATGCATTTTTCGGAGTCAAGGAAGTTTGAAATGTAAAAATTCATCGAAATCTTGAAGTCAATTTTTTTTTGTCAGTTGCAATGCTTTCTCTCTGTATACTCCATTTGAGAGAAACAAAAACATACAAAAATGCTTACTAAGCATTCAAAACACCATAATATTTTAAATCTGAAACAATAAACATAACATCATCATCCACTTCAATACTTTTTATTTAAAAAAGAGAGAGAGAAAGAACTCATTATTCCTCTGTCTACGAAAGCGTAAAATCCTAACACATCATGCACTTCCTTCTGAGTCAGCTTGAAATAAATGGGGGTAAATTAAAAAGAAAGTAGCATATAAATAGGCATATGTCTACGGTTGCAAATAAATTTTTATCCGTTTTTCTTTAACCGGTTTTACCAAGACTAACCATCAGAAAAATTATTTCTAAATTTTTTGTGTTACAAAATTATTTATATGGAAGATGAAATTTAGCGATTATAAAAATTATAAGAGGATTGAATGCAAACCTGGAAATCGTGCTTTAAAAACTTTCCCCACATTTTAAAAGATGAAAGCTCTTGAATTTTGTTATTTTTTTAGATACTCTTTTGTCAACAATAATTTAACAGAATATTATTTCGCCTTCAAGTGATTGTTTTATATTGGTTTGCTATATACATGGTATGTATAAACCATGATTAACCGTTATAAAACCTATTGCTTGTGCTAAACAATTATTTATATGGAAGATGAAATGAAAATAAATGACAGAAGTTTGAAGTTTATAGGTAATTTTTAAGGAAAATCTTGATTTAAAATTGTCTCTGACTTTTAAATATGAATATGTTTAAAATATGAATATATGAATAAAATATGTTCATTTTTTTATTACTTATTTATTATTAAACATAATAAAGAGAAAGTGTAGTAATCGTCAAAAAATTCGAACTCGAGATTTTGACGAATCGCCACGTTTTAGACCTCCCTGACTTCGGAAAACAATTTAACAAAAAAATGTCCGTCTGTCTCTAACAAAGATAATTCAAAAACATTACGAGTTAGACTTTTGAAATCTGATATACGAACTTTACACCAGATTTGCAGATTTCTGTCGAATGTTGAGTAAAATTTGTTCAGAGGAAGTTCATCTGTTCGAATATAAGTTAATACGATATCTACAAAACGAAGAGAGCTAGATAGATAAGATTCTGTACATAGATTTAATATTTATAGTGTAGGCATTTGTCAAAGTTTGAGACAAAACCAACAAAGGGTTAATTGTTTGCCGGCCTTTACTTTCAGAACATGTTAACACGATCATTCAAAAGTGCCATGATTTAATTATATCAATTTTGGTATAGGATTTTATGATTACAAGTGCAGTTTGGTGTCGATTTTTTTTCTCTCATTCAGTTGAGAAAACCGTGTTTTACAACCCAAATTCAGTTTTCGGATATTATTAACCGCATGCCAGGAATTAATCGCCAAATAACTCGGCAAGGAAGACACTAAGTCACGCCAAAGTTTAATATTTCGTAGCTATTGTACGCCAATCCCATGTAAGGCTTTCTCTGGCATGGCAAATTTATTAAAAAGTATGTTAGAAAGTTTTGGAAAGTCCACTCCCACTGGGTATTTTTTTAAACTAAGAAATTAAACATGGGAGCTCTTGTCAATCTGACCTCAATATTTAGATTCATAAAAATTTTGAGGTTTTATTTTTTTAGCAACTACAATGTTTACTCTGCTTATCCTTCGTGAATATGAAAGGCCTGGATAGCCTGGCAAGATGGCGGAATAGCTTATTTGGTAGGGCGTTGAATTCCCATCCCTTGAGTTGTGAGTTCAAATCCTGCCGATCGAAGACTCTCCGTGTGCATGGTGGTTGGCGCACGTATAAATCTGTCGTGGTCACAAATTCCACCATGTCGAGAGTAATATCACTGGGGTTACTGGTTCGGAGGTGATCATTCTCTGATTGAGGTCTAAATTACGATCTGTGGTTGAGCGAATAAAATGCATGAATGATGTCCGCCCCGTAAAATGGGTTATGACGCGTGAGTAGCTAATATACTCTTGGCCCTAGATGGCGTTTCTGAAAAACAAGAGACGCTCTTTCGGCCTAAAATCACTGACTTCGTCAGAGGACTTGTCTATGACTAGTGCCATTAGAAATAACAACAAATATGAAAGTAAAGTGTAATGTCATTGAAAACGCGCACGCAAAATTTCAAAATTGCAACATGCGAAGAATTAATTTCTTTCTTCCGTAATCGAATAAAATTAAATAAGAAAGCGTAATTTTATTTAATTAGTTCTCCCAAACTGCTATATAATTGAACTTGTGTAATGAGTTTTCCTATTTTACTTTTACAAAAGGCATCTTATAAATTTAACTAGCGTATATTAGGAATTAGTGTTAACGTATTTGCCTTGCGTAGATAATTTAGTTATGCCATCAGTCAAACATCCACTCTTAACATACACCAAAAGATTATAGTGTTTCGAAATGTCAATGCCATTTTTTGGTTGGTTAACATTTGCAATTATGAAAGACCAAGTGAAAGTTCGACGCAAATTCAAATATAGCGTCAGGTACCTCCGACCAAAAGTCGATATTTTCGTACCATTAGCTGCCATTTGGAGAATCGGCAGAGCGTAATGTTTTGGCAAAACCAATACGTCTGCCCCAGTATTCCCCGAAAATTTGAATGTACTAATTTTATCGATCAACTTAATTCGATTTACTTGCCGATCGTGGACAAGGCCAGTGGACGATCACCCATTTAGTTTTCCTTCAGAGTTGAAACGACAAGTTAAATTACCTTTTTTCAACGTTTTTTTCCAAAACTAGTATGATAAAATCAGATGCCATTTGAAGATTTTTTATATCTCCGCAATCGTTCTCGAGAGAGATTGCATTCGTAGTTAAACTGTCTATTTCTATTTGGCGATTGTGTCTGGCGTATTGTTGAAATAAGCTCGCCAATTAGTGTAGTTAACTGAATGACTTGCTGTTCAAGTTGAGTATCTTGGATATCGGAAGTTCAAGGTGTGCTCTGAATTGTATTAATGCTTGAATTGTTTGTCAAGTCACTAATTTTATCTTCAATAGTTGCCAAACCACCCAAATCTTAGCTTAAAGCAGCAGAATCGGCTTGGTAGGCTCCAAAGATAGTTTAGAAGTCTACCAGGCCAAAGAGATTTTAATAGTGGTTCACCAACAGTATCACCAACCAAAGCCTTCCTGCGTATTAACAACTAAGATGGCCTCTGGTCGCGAAGCTCCAGTCCTTATAAGAGTGTACGAATTTTTGAAGCCCCGCTCTCGGAATGTAATTCAATCAAATGTTTTTTAAAGTAATATATTAATTACTATCGGAGAGTTTCAAGATTATGTCACAAACAGAATTTAAAATATCAGAATCAACTGCAGAAATAACGTAGTTAAATTTACTATCATCACGAATTCCGTACAAGGCAAATTGTGTCCCAAGCTGCACAAATCACAATGCAGGATTAGCCTTCCAAAAAGGCGGTAATTGGATGCCAACACGAGAAACTGTGGCGTCATTAATGATGGAATCTTGATTATCTTGTTGTTTCTTGTTTATCTTGAATGTTTGAATTTAGCGACATTTATCAAAATCACTGTAGCTCATTAACTATTTACTAAATCTCTTAGATTTTTGGAATTTAAAAAATCAAAATGTCGCCAAAATTTTGGCCACATTTGATGTAAATTCGAAGAAATCGCCAAATAATAGTTCAACAGCACCAAATTTTTAATATTGAGTCTATGGAGAAATTTCAGTTTTGGCTTGAGACAAAAGTAAACATTGGCGCTATAGGGGGACTTTTGAAAGTCTCATAGCAGTAATGTTAAAGATTAAATGGGATCATGAAACACTAAAAATGATTATAATTCTTTCTAATTTTTATAAGGCAACATATATTGTTTTCATTTGATGCAGAGAGGTTTTGAGCAATGAAAAAGTCCTGTTATTGTATTTTCCATCTTTTTACTTGAATTGCTTTAATGGAGAGTGTTAGTATTACAGTTTATGGGGTTTTGATGGATCTATACTTGCTAATAACTTTTGAAATAGTGGACGGATTTTCAAAATGTTTTCACCACCTTAAGCAGAAAAAGTTATTCTTGTAGAATACCATATAATTTTTGAAGTTGGTATAAAGTTTTGTAGGAGTTTGAAAGCTTCGGTTAGAATGCATTTTTTAACGTTAAACAGTCAGGTTTGCCATTTTGAAGAAATTTCTGATAACTCCATTTAACAGTACATCAAAACAGGAAACGATGTTCATTCATTGATAGGGTCACCAATATGGATGTTTGTCCACACATTCAATTCGCCAACAGTGTAAAAAATAACATTTTTATTTAAAAAGAAAATATTAAGAAAACAAAGGTTTTGTTTTGCTAGTTAATGGAATACATAGTAGATATATAATTCTCGTGAACACAGAAAAAAGTACAGTTCGCTCATGCATCGCATGATTAATCCGCTGGCATGAGCACGCAGCTTAAACCGCGACGTCATCTTGATGGTATCAGGATCACTACAAATTGCAAAAAAATTTAAAATTCGCAACTTTTCTAACAGCACATTTACTGACTTATGCTGAATTTACATTGGGTCAGTTACAAGGCGAACAGTAGGCAGCGCATGCACAGATTTATGTTTATGATTTCTTTTGCCACGATTTCTCGTAATGATTTTTGTTTGCCACAATTTCGTAAGAAAAATTCTGGCGTTCCCCTACTTGACCATAAATTACTGTTTGGAAGTCGCTGAATTTCCCCTTTTTACTGTGTATCGTATTAAAATGATGGATATTTACAAAGAAGTATGATAAAATAAAAATAAAAAGTTCAACATACCTAAATTTGGAAAACTACAGAAAAAAAAAAGGCAGATAAAATGAAAAAAAAAAAAATAACAATAAGCTTGCATTGGACTAAAAGAGCAAAAACTGTCAGAATTAATCTATGATAAGTGATCCATTATTTCACGGCCAAAAAAACCGCCTAATTCTACATAGATGCACCGTGAGAAAAAAATACAATACAACGGCATGTTATTGTCGAAACAGGACAATTACTTGCCATTGACCGAACAGCATCTTTCAGCCTCTCTACGCATGCGTTGCCTACTGGCCGTTTATAACTGGCCGAGTGTAAACTCGGCATTAGACAGCATAAAAAATATTATTTAAATTCATGTATTTACTATCTTTTATATAATGAAAAATTTGCAATTATCTAAAATTCCGACCTCCATATTTTAATGAATCCATGGCTCAGATTTCCCTGAATGATTTTTTAAAATTATGTTTGTCTGTCTGTCTATGAACAGGATAACTCAAAAACGTTTTGGGTTAAATGGATAAAATTAGATATATGTCTTTATGACAAATTTGCCGGATTTTATTAATTTTGAGCGAAATCCATATATAGGAAGTTTGTCTGTAAGAATACAAATTCCCGCGATAAAAAGTAATGGACCACATTTTCGCACAATTTTAGTATCTATACGCTTATTAAATTTTGAGTCAAATCCTTCAATGAGTTAATTATCCATCGGTGTGTATATATTTATGTACGAAAACGCAGCGACCTAGATAAATGTAATTTAGTATGTGATCTTGCTTTTAAAATTGTATTTTTAAATATAATTTAATATCTAATAAATTTTTCAAAATACGCACTCGATTTTCTTCATTTTATTACAAAAAGTATATAAATAAAAAATATATAAAAATATTTTTATAGATTTTTTTTTCTTATTATGATCTTAAGAACTTTATACTTTCGTTTAATGGACTTTCTTATTTTATATCTTTTCATAATTGTTGAATCTTGTAACGCAATGCTAAAATGAACAACATCTTGGGAGACACCCGTGCAACGCCATCTATCGTGTCTAGTAAGTATTTCAATCCATTTTCTGATTCGAATTGTCTAGGTATATCCTGCCTTTTTCTCAAAGCTTATGACCTTCGTGCTGAAACATTTTGTATGATTGTTATTATATTTAAAAATTATATAATAATATTTTCTTTTAGATATTTATAATTGGTATGATATTTAATAATTTTAGTCTAATAATATTAAGATTTTTGAAAAACATTAAAAAAAAAAGAAAAATGATTTGTTAAATATTAATTTGAAGAATGCAAATTTACTTTCAAAGAATTTACAGAGAGTAATCAAATCCATCTACCTATATCTATATAACATTAATGTACTTGGCACAGTAGTCTCTAATATTACTTATTGCCGAATGGCAACAGTCAAATATAAACCAATCGTTTTACGAATGTTCCAAACTGCTTCATTGAACGTTTTGTAAAACAATAGATTTTAAATTTCAATGTTGCGTAAAATAATGGATCTGCAAATTATTGTTAGAAAATACTCTGTGGAGAGTTTCAAATATCCATTTACTCAAACACAACAGGATGTAAAAGAAATCAAGACATAAATGTCAAATAGAAAGTTTAATCGAGCGCAAAAAATAGGCTTAACCGTCGCTAGATGGGGAATCGCAATGACGCACCCATAGAAATTGATGACTGTATCTTATAAAATTATCTAAAAAATGATATTACAAACTCAATGAATTACCATTTTATGATAGTTTAATTTCCGTATAATTTTTTTCTTTATTTTTAATAGATTTTTTTAAATAATTTAAATTTAATAGATATTTTTAAATCTAACAAAGTTTTTTACGTTGTGATTAAATTCAAACACATCCATCAAAGCATTCAAACGCGCGCTTTTGCCAATGATAAAATTAAGATAAGAAAAGGTGCATTGATTTGGGATCCACTTCGAAATAAGATTTTCCTTTCTGCTTTTGTTTCGTTGTATATACATTTTTAATTAGCTCCTGCAGTCCTTTCTAACATAAGGGTTCAATCAGATTAGAGTCTGTCTGTCGTTTGAAATAACAAGTTGAATTTAAAAAACAAAAGAAGTAAAAAATAGAGGGGGTGGGCAATCTGGTCACCAAAAGTTAGTTAAATAAAAGCATGAATAGTGATTCAGTTTTGAAGTATTCCAAAGATGGAATGTTCAAAAATTTAAAAATTAGCAAATGGATTTTATACAATTATTTAATTATTGAAACATATAATTGCTATTCATTTTAATAGGATAGTAATATAATTTGTGGAAAAACTTCTTAAAAAATTATTAGAAAATAAAAACTGTTTTGTTAGATTTTTTTTAAAGAAAAATTTATTTTCAAAATAGTTACATAGAGATATTACATTCAATAAAAGCAAGAATAGTGATTCGTTTTTTAAACGAATTCCATAGAAGAAATGTTCAAAAATCAGCAGATGATTTATATAATAATATTTTATGATAGAAGTTTATATTTTTTATAATATTTAATACTTTAATACAGAATAACATTATAATTTTTTTCAAAGAATTTCCTAAAAGATATTAGAAAAAGCAAATTAATTTGTTAGATATTTCTTTGATGAACAAATTTTTTAAAAAAAAATTGTGTATATAGTAATGAAATTTTAATAAAAACATTAATAACAATTCATTTTTTAAAAAATTCTAAAGATAAAATGTTCAAAATTTCAAAAATCAGCAAAAACATTTCTAACCTTTTTTCAATATTCTGTGAAAAACGTTGTAATATCACGGAAAACTACGCGTAGATATTATAATCCTTTACAATTCAAATTTTATTGCAGGAAAGATTATGTTGTTTTAAAGTATGAGTTTCAAGCACTTAAAATAACATTATGAAATTATAGCTATTGTTTTTTTTCCAAAATTGTAAAAATATGGAAATCGTATTCTTTATTGTTCTTTTAACCACTTTTTTAAAAATGTACATCTAAGAAATCTGATTTTCTTTTTTTCTATGAATTCTATTTTTTTCTTAATGATATCAAATTATTGTGTAATGGAAAATTTCTGCATTTTTTGTAAAATATTTCTGATTTTTAATTCCTTTAACATAAAGAGATGATGTCAAGGATCATTAAAAAATGCACAAAAACCATTTTTACACGAATTTTAAATTTTATAAAAATATTTTTTTCAGTAATATCAATTTTATACTTCTATGCAATTTTTTTCTTTAATTAATTATTTTTTTAAAATTATTTTTAAACATAATTTTTAATGTTATTTTTTTCTTTAATTAATTATTTTTTTAAAATTATTTTTAAACATAATTTTTAATGTTATTTTTTTCTTTAATTAATATTTTTTTAAAATTATTTTTAAACATAATTTTTAATGTTATTTTTTTCTTTAATTAATATTTTTAAAAAATTATTTTTAAACATAATTTTTAATGTTAATTTTAAATATCAATGTATTTCCTTTACAAAACAGCATACAATAAAATAGTGAGGTCTTGAGCATTCATGTGATTACTTCAATAATTTATTTTAAATTAAGCTAAAAATAAATATCAATTGTATCTAAGTAGAAGTTTTAGCATATTTCCTAACATTATAAGTTTTTTTAAATGACAGTGCTTTTATCATAGCTTTCTGCTTATTAATTGCGGATATAAAACTCGTTACACACGTAATGAAATGGCTGATGCAATCAAGCCAGGCGGAGACGAGCTAAGAAAAATCACAGCGTTATAAATTTCGATTACTTACAACAACATTGTATTATTAGTTCCTTCAGAGTACTGTTGGCCGACGGATTTCTAAAATCCTCCACGCTTTTGCGCTTGCGTTAGGTTGGGTTTAATTCATCAAAATAGGGGTGAGAGGAAAGTTGAAAATAGGAGATATTTACATTTAACAATAAACTCGGATTACTCGCGGACTAAATTAAAGTAAAGTAAAAGAATAATTTAAGAAACGACATGATACCCTGATACACATGCAAAAGAAATTAAACGAAAAAGTATCTAATAGGTGGCAATCAAGGTCAAAGAGTGATGAAGAATTCCGGAAATATGCTCACCCTTCCACGTTTCGCCCCTAAGTGAGATAGAATCGTCCAAAAGTGGTCGTCTCAGGATACTGAAACGAACAGCAGAGGTTTGAATCTCTTTACTTTTTATTCTTTGGCTTAAGAAACATATGAGAAAAAAGTATTTAATCATTGAAAACGTCGAAACCTCGGTCTCGATGCTTCAATAAATCTACAAGTTTTAGATCACCCCGAGTTCAAAAAATACATTTTTAGGAGTCTGTCTGTCTGTCTGTCGTTCTAATCTGCCTTTTTGTTAATCCGTAACCTCAAAAACACGATTCCTAGAGCAATGAAATTTGCTTTTAGTGTTAGCAATACCAGATTCTAGATTTCTTTCAAAGTTTAGAAATAATACATCGAAGGGAAGTCTGTGTGTTCGTTTGAGCATGCATAAATAGATAACTTTAAAAAAAATGTGAAACTCTAGATAATTAAAACCAGATGCACAACTCTATCATAAGAATTCGTCTGTCTTAAATTGTGGATTAAATCCATCAAAGTGTTAGCTGTTGGATTGTAAATTCACTAACATGTGAATGCATTAATTCAAAAACACAAATATTTTCATAGATAAAACTTGGAATGTGGACGTATAATCAAATGGCGCAATGGAAGGTCACGCCTACAATGGGAAGACCACGTGATCCCAATAGGACAATGGCAGATGGTTGTCTGCCATTTGACCCATCAATTGGGATCACTGCAAATGAATAACTATTTGCCATTGTCCTGTTCTGGGCACGTGATCTTCCTGATGTAGACGTGACCTTCTATTGCCTGCAATATTTGACCTCGAATATACACTGCTGGGGCCAACAATTGGGGCGCAGTAGAAAGCCAGCCCTACTATAACTACTATCATTAAAAAAAAGCATGTAATGTTGTGTAATAACAAGCAAAAGTAATGCAAGCCGCAGCGTAGTGCAGCGAATTATTACGAGCGATGATAGAACCTGGAACCTTGGGGCTCGCAGCCCAGTAACATGACCATAATACAAAAGCAATTGCTCGTGTAGCGTACCTGTTAACTGGCTTATAAGCTTTCACCACAGTAGAAATGTGATTTGTACAATATTACTTTCGGGAGTTTTACCACAAAAAACAATAAATATAATTTAGTTTTAAATTAATAAATATAAAAAAAAGAAACTTATCCAATTGTGCACATTTTAATTTTCTTCTTAAATAAATAGTGTCAAATTTGAAGCTCTAGACAACATTATCTGTTAAGTCGAGAGTCAATACGCACTTAAACACACCGACACACACATTCGCTTTTATTATGAGTAGAAATCAGAAAGTCGAATTAAAAAATTCATTCAAAAATATCAAACAAATAATATCCAATTAGTTAATAAAAAGAAGAAAATGGTTCACTATCTATTGATTTTCCTAGTTTAACTCATTAAATTTAAGCAAACGATCATTTTGATATTTTTGAGTGCAACTAAATTCATAAATTGAATATCCTATTACATATTTTATATTCTTAGTAAACTATTGCATTACTTATTTGTTGACAAGTACAAAACTGCAGAATATTTATTCCGTATGTGAGCTACTAAATGAATTACATTTTTGCTTTCGAAAATATGCGCTATTCAAGTTAATGAGATCCTAAGAATATTTCAAGCGTAGGTGGGGAGATTCAATTAATTGTGATCATATTTTCGGTAATAAGAGCTTGTTTGTGTCAAGTAGTGGATAGACAATAAAGTATTGTTTTTAATTAAGAACAACTGCTTTAATGGCTATTTCGATAAAATATGCACTGCTTATTTCACAGTGATAAAATGTTAAAAGGATTAGATAAAACTTGAAACTTGAAATGCAATTTTAACTATTGCCTTTTATCTCTTGTAATAGTAACTTAATTATTTACTTAATGGATTCCTTAATCGTAAATTGCATTAAATAAGGTTTCAATTTGAGCTTTATGGCTCCAAATGTTCTAAAAAATAATAAAATAATTTTTAAAACAACACACATTTAGCTGTTTATTAAAAATTGAAAATTATTTTGATTTTCATCATTTTCTATTTTAATAAATTATTAATTTAATTAATTAATTAACAATTTTTATAATTTTTTAATTTATAATCTAGCAATATTTTTAGTTATTATTTATTTAAAAATTTCTTTTTTTCTATTTGTATCGCTTATTTACTTTATTTATTTCCATGTAATCTACTTTAAGCTTATTTTAAATAATAATCTTTATTTTATTATATAATTATTATTTAATATATATAATAAAATCTTGCAATTTTGATACACGACGACATGCGGTATCAAAATTTAATTAATTAATTGATAATTTAGCCTTGAAAAAAAATTAAAATACTGTATTCTCGATGACAATACACTTTATAAAAAATTTTAATCCATAATATTTAAAGAAGAGAGAGGAAATATGAAGTTGGATAAAGAATAAATATAAATCTATATCTATACTTATATATAAAGCTCAATGTATGTGTGTGTGTGTGTGTATTGGCGCTCTACAGAAAAGACCATTTGACCTACAGCTACCAAATTTGGTACATGTATACTTTGGAGGTCGGTCGGGAATGTGTACCTGGGGTCCCTTTTTTTGAATTTTTTATTAGAATTTTAGTTATTAATTAAAAACTAACTTTCCCGCCAAAAAATCTTTTCATTTTCCCCAATGCCAAATGAGTAAGGCTTCAGTTTTTTTTCCCAACAGTAATGAGGCTAGGGTTAACATTTTTCGGCCGATTATTTCAAACGATTCTGTTTATTTTTTTAATGTTTTATGCATTTAAAATTAAACATTGTTAATTAATCGATCTTTCAGATTCATTCTGAAGTACTTTTGAATTAAAATAACACCGAATAAAGGAAATTAAATATTTCTAATCTGCATAGCGTTACCCCAACTGGCGTAGAAAAATTCACGCATTTGCGTTACCGTAACTGGCGTTGAAAATTCACGCATGCGCATTGTGTTCTGTTGACAATATTATCAACAGATGATTCTTGATTTAAATTATTTTTAGGTTAGTTGCATACTTTTGTAATTAAATTGTATTTATGTTAGTTATATATTTTTTGTATATGCTTATAGTTTTAAGTACATCGTTTTTTAAGTAGTTTTTTAAACCTGTTTTAGACCGATTATTTTAAATGATTCATTTTATTTTCTTAGTGTTTGATGTATTTAAAATGAAACATTGTTAATGAATCGATCTGTTCATGATGAATCTGAGAAAATTTTGTTGACAAATTCTTGAGATATTACATAAATTAAGAAAGATATTCTTTAGTGCCCATAAAGTTTAAACGCTCAGTGACTCTGTTATCAGTAATCATATTATAAAAAAATGCTTTGTTTCAGTAAAAAATATTATTAGATCAATTGCAGATTTATTCTTTCCACTTTAATTTAAAGCATAAATTCTACGGGTGCTAACAGAAAATGAGAGAGATACATATTACGTTATGACTGAAGGCTTTTATAATATTATGAGTAAATTATATGACTATCAAAATTTGTTTTAAAATATTTTGATGAAGAAGCTATTAAAGTAGGAATTGCGTAAAATATTTAATTATTAAAATTTAAAGGAACATTAAGATTGGCGAACCGACTGATCTCCAAAGGCGGCTAGTAAGTTAAATAAAGCAGTGTAAAAGGTTATTGACTGGGGCCTTAGGCGACCAAGAAATACAGCAAAGAAAACTAAACAAAAAGATTTTGGTTCGTCTAGTAAAGATCGTTCATGCCAGTGGCCTGGTGCACATTAGATATGTTATATTTTGTGATTAGTTATTTGGACGTCATATTAATAATATTAATTTAAACAGTGGGCATAGTCTCCTCTAAATGTTCTCGCATAATCTCTAATAAATTTGTCGTGCCAGCGAACGCTTTACATGAGACTGGCGTACAATAGATACGAAATAATAACTTTTCGCGTGAATTTCACATTTTTAAGGAACCTATCGTGTCATCCTTGGCGAATTTTTTCATGATTAATCCCTGGCATGTGGAAAACAGTATCCAAAAATAGAATTTGTGCTTTAGAAGTGTGTTTCCCCAATTGATTGAAATAAATATTTGACACAAAACTATACTTGTAGTCATAAAATCACATACCGTATTTGATATATCTAAGTCATTAGATATTTCTAAAAGTATAGACGGCCAACCTGTCATTATATTTAGTTCAAAATTTGACGGTATCTAAACTATAGACGTTAAATATGTATGCCGAACTTTATCTATCTAGCTTTCTTCGTTTAGTAGTTATCGTAGTAGTTATTATATTTGAACAGCCTGAGAACTAGACTTCTTCTAAACGGATTTTGCTCAAAAATTAATAGAAATCTATAAATTTAATGTAAAGACTGAACATCTAATTTCAAATGTCTAGCTCAAAGAACGTTTCAGCTATCCTTGTCAGTTTAGTTTAGTTATATTAACGTCCCGCTGTAAAGCAACACTAGGGTTATTTTGGGACGGACCTCGTAACTTTGAACCACGATCAGATGACGAGGACGACACTTGAGCTGGCACCCCCTATTCACAACAGCGGTAGGACATTTGGCCCTGACGGTTTTAACGTGCAACAGACCCTCTTACATGATGGCTCTTCGGTGGAATCGGGTCTCGAACCTGAGACCCTACGGCTCACGAGCCGAGACCTTACCATCAGGCCACCATGGCCCTGTTATATACCGCAGACAGATAGTCGAATATTTTCCAAAAATTTGCTATTCGAACTTAAAAAGTCTAAATCGAGGAGATTCGTCAAAATCTCGAGAGTGAAAATTTTTGACGATTACTATATTTTATACTAAATATATGAGAAATTAAAAAGCTAACATATATTTATTAATTGGTCTTTATCTAATATGTTAATTAAAATCTCTGATTACTTTGTATGAAATTATATTTAAAGTAACCAACTTGTTCTCTGATCTTTTGATCAGAATAGTTTGGATTGAATTTCCTATACGTACTTGAAATTAATGGTTACCTTAACAAATTTTTTTTAAATCTTAATTTAGAACTAACCATCTTTCACTATCAGATTTTTTTCCACAATGTTAACGGAATAAAAGAAAGTACTCTGTTAAATTTTACCTCTATAAACACTAGTAGACTTTAGGAACCCATTCGTCTGCGGGAATATTGTTTACATTTCATTTTTATTTAAATCGTGTCCATGATTCTGTCAAATTGCCAGATATTAAAGCCTTTCTAATGCCGATGCATAAAAGATTTAATTGAAATTAAACAGAAAAGTGGCTAGTTCATTAATATAAAAGTAATTATATAATTGTTGAAAAATTTGTACTGAAGCTAGTATTGTGTTTATTATTTGTAAAGAAAATTTTGCATTACAATTTCAGTATTTGTATGCAACTTATAACTATCAAAGACATAACAGTCAACATTCTCGTTGAATCAGATGGTCTCCAAAATTGACTAGGGACTTGAAAAAAATATCTTCTTGTAGGATTCGGAAATAATATTTAAAAGTTTGTTGCGTTTAAAAAATTTCCATCTTAGTTTTGTTTTAAATTTATAAAAATTTTTAACGGTTTTCGATTTTAACTATTTCAGATTTTGCTTACAATCATTATTTTGAAAGCTAAGTAAGTAGATACTTTTATTTTGAACATTTTAATTAAAATTCAGACATATATAAAAAATTAAAATGTGGATTATGGAGGGATCAAAAAATAAAAATAAAGCATAAAATATTATTTAGTCGGAAAGGAATAAATTGTTGTCTTGTTTTATTTCTTTCGAACAAAAATGCAAATAATATTTCAATTTAAAAAGAAAATTATTAAAAAAAAGATGAGTGATTTGATTCAATATTTTCATTCTGATTTACTGAAATAATTTTTCAACAAAAGAAAAATAAATAAATGTCCACAACTAAGTGAGAAATTGTAGTATTTTATAGCACTCGATAGATGTAGAAAAAAAATATGGTTTCGCTTTACATCCACTAGATGGCGTCATGTACAATCTCAATTCTTTTGATCTTTTCTGTTGGTCTTTCGTCATTCAGTTCATTAACTGTAATAGGGGCATGCAGGCGAAAATAATTTTTTTTTTTTTTTTTTTTTTTTTTTTTTGCTTTGACATAAAATGTGAGAATTTTTATTCTAATAAAAATCTTTACTAGAAGCTTAATAACGTTACTGGTATTCAAGAAGTAAAGATAATTCAGCAAATGAATTGTTTTCGCTTTATTGATTAATTAAATTTTCCCAAATATTTCACTACCATAGACACGGCACTTAGACATTTTTTATTCCTATTTTAAAATAGTGCTTTTTAATAAATTCGATCAGTTTTAGAACTGTTATATATCAGGTCATCTTTCAGTGGTTTCCCCGAAACTTTCTCACACATACCTTAATAAAGATGTTGTCTTTCCTTCCGCTACTGGAAAAAAAAATATGGATCTTGGATAAGAAACTTTCTAGGAAAGATTTTAAACGTATATGAGTGTTTTGTGCTTCGTAGATAAGTGGGGAAAAAACCCTGAATATATATTTTGGATACCTTCTTTATAACCGACTGAAACAAACATTTGATAGAGACAATTTTAATAACATAATAACAAAAAAATTCATTAATCTAAATAGTAACTTTTCTGAGTTTTCGTGTTTACTTATGTGCGATAGTACACGTTTATAGATGTTCAACCAATTGTCAAATTTGGTAAAGATTTATAGTTTAGATGTCAATTGTCAAATTTGGTAAAGATTTATAGTTTAGATGTCAATTGTCAAATTTGGTAAAGATTTATAGTTTAGATGTCAATTGTCAAATTTGGTAAAGATTTATAGTTTAGATGTCAATTGTCAAATTTGGTAAAGATTTATAGTTTAGATGTCAATTGTCAAATTTGGTAAAGATTTATAGTTTAGATGTCAATTGTCAAATTTGGTAAAGATTTATAGTTTAGATGTCAAATCTGTGTAATAATTTTTATTAATCTGGTTATTTATGTTTTCTAGTTATCATATATTTTCAACTGTTCTCAGACAAACAAACTTCTTATGTATAATTTCATTCTAAATGTTCTAAAATCCGCATATCAATTTTCACCAATTTGATTGAATGCATTTTTGAGTTATTTCTGTCACAGACAGACAAATGTAATTAGAAAAATATGTTTTTACTTTATCCTATAAGTAATATAGAGAAAGTATAATAATCGTAAAAGAATTCGATCCCGAGATTTTGACAAAATTCCTCGTTTTAGATCTCCCTGAGTTTAAAAAAATAAATAAATAGAAAATGTACTTCTATCTGTTTGTGACAAAAATAACTCAAAAACACTAATAAAGATGAATGAAATTTGGTATAAGGTCCTTACACCAAATTTGCATATTTCTATCAAATTTTGAATAAAGTCCGGTCAGAGTTAGTCTGTCCCTCCGACTTTTTGAATATAATTTAACACAATTACTACAAAACGTAGAGAGCTAGTGTGGCGGATTGTGATGCGCGAGGATAGAACCTGGGTCCTTGTGGTTCGCAGCCCAGTAACATGACCACGATACAAAAGCAATTGCTCGTGCAGCGTAGCTGTTAACTGGCTTATACACTTTCACTACACTAGACAGATAAAGTTCGATATGCAGAATTAACATCTATAGTCTAGACACCTTTCAAATTTTAAGCCAAATCCAACGAGGGATTGACTGTCTGTCGTTCTGTACTTTCAGAAGCAGGTAAATGCGATCATTCAATGAATTAATTATATCAACTTTGGCTGGGATTTTGTGACTACAAATGAAGCTCTGTGTCACATTTTTGTCCCAATCGATTGGAAAAAACATGTCTAAAGCAGAAATTCGATTGTTGGATATTATTATCGCATTCCAGAGATTTATCGCCAAATAACTCGCCAAAGATGACACGACAGGTTCAGTAAAAATGCTATATTCACGCCAACGGTTTATATTTCTTGTTTATTGTACACTGATACAATGCTGGGCATTCTGTGGAATAACTTCATCATTAGAGAGTGTGGAAGAACATCAGAAGGCTGCGTGTTCAAATCAAGTCCGGGTCACCAATGTGGCGGTTTATTAGGAGCGGGGATAGAACCTGGGACCTTGTGGTTTGCAGTCCAGTAACATGACCACGATACAAAAGCAATTGCTGGGGTAGCGTAGCTGTTAACTGGTTTATAAGCTTTCAATGCAAAGTAATAAACAACTTAGCAATGAAACTTGTGAAATTGAATAGGTAAATTTATGGAAACTTATATGCTTCGTTTTTCTTCCTTTTTTACTTCCTCGTATACAAAGAGAAAAAATTATAATAACAATAAAAATTTCCGAATTCGAGATTTTGACGAATTTTTACATTTAAGACTTTCCTGAGTTTGAAAATTCATTTTTGGAATTATGACAGTTGCTTTGTCTATGTTTGTATCTGTGAAAGTCGTGATTCAAAAATGCTTTTAGCTAGAAGAATGAAATATTGTATGTGGCACCATGGAAGTTTATATATTTATCTATCAACATGAAAATGCAATAACTCAAAATCGTAAGAAGCTTGATCAATGAAATATAGTATGCATTTTTATCTTTAAAACTGTAGATGTACATTAGAATTTGCATTCATTCCATCAAACGGTTTGTCACGTTTGTTCACTGTATATTAATATGTATGCAAAAGTTATAATTTAAAAACGCAAAGATTTCGATAAATAAAGTTCTGAAGATAATTGTCACAAAATTTTTTAAAATCGAAGGAAAGAAAAGTGTTCGAAGTGCACAATTAGTTTTCTTCATCATTTTATGAAACATAAAATGCTTCACTACTGGCTGAAACCGAGGAGGGGTAGGATTTTTCAGCAAATTTTACAGATAGAAACATGAAACGTTTTGTTCATTTAGATGTGATGTGTACAAGAAAAACATTTTACTCAGTGACAGTATTTCGCTTTGGGGGTCGTATAAAAAGTTAATTTGTTAAAATCTTTTTATTATTTTTATCTACAGAGACCAAAATATTTTCATACATTTGTGTGCGTTATTGGATGAAAATCTGCTTCTGGAAACATATGCCTTATTACATGAATTCAGAAAATAAAAACTTGCTCTCAACATTTTAAAATTTTACACTATTTAGAAAGATAGTTAAAGAATTAACAGGATTAAAAATTGAGTATAAGTTGTCTTAAGTAGCTATATTATTTTTAGGAACTAATTAACTGTTTGCTAATCATAATCAAATCTAATTTGAAATTTTTTTAAATAAGAGTTAATCTGTTCAAAAATAGTTTCTAATCCCTAATTTTTCAATAACAATAAAGAATTCAAGCTCACATTTTGATTAGGTTTAGTCATATATTTATTAAGATTAGTAAAGAAAGTTTTATACTTTAAATAATTGCTTTTTTCTCATATTTAGAAAGATTGGAAAAATAAGGCGTTTTTTTAATTTCGTTTCTTTGGTACATTTACAGCAAAAAAGTCCTATTTTTTCATTTTGGCTATTAGTTTCTCAAAAATATTATATAAATCTCAAAAATATTTCAAAATAGTAGTATTAAATAATATTTATAATATTTAATTATTAATAGTAATAACTAATTATTTATTAATTCAATTACTAAAAAACCCTTTAATACTACTGATCCTTTACAATATTTTGAAATCCATATAATTCATGATAATGAATTAATTCCTAAATAATATAAGAAAACGAGCTTTAATTTAATTTAATTTAAAGAAAATTAATGAATTTTCTTATTGTTTACTAAAGTTTTAATATTAAATTGTAATCCTCCGTTTTTCATTAGAAATTAGAAGTAAAATTCTATCTTTTGATTAGGCTTCGATTCGATTTTGAAAACAAGTTCTAATCCTCAATTTTGAAATAAAACTGAAGAAATGAAGCCAAACTTTCCAATAGTATTCGCCAAATGATGAAACAAGTCATCAAAAATCAATAACAAATTTTAAAAGTACATGAAAAATTGTTTTTCATTTTTATAAATGCTTGGAAAAAAAAGCTCGATTTCTTTAGTATATTTACAGCAAAAACGCCATGTTTTCACGAATATTTTCAGAAATATTCCATGATTCACAAAAGTATATAATTAAAAATCATTTATTTGTAGATTCAATTACTAAGAAAACACGTTTAATCCTACAAATCTTCTAGAAAGTTTCCAAATTTTTATCATTTAGGAACATTAATTAATTCATCAACAACATAAAAAAAGAGTATTATTTTAATTGAATAAAGAAAGTTAAGGAATTTTCTTAGCTTTTTATTAAATCATTTTTTGGTGTTAAATTCTTATCCTCGGGTTTCTCAATAAAAATGAAAAATAAAGCCCCACCTTTTGATTAGACTTGACCGAATATTGAAAACAAAGCCAGCATTAAGTTAATTGGATAAAGAAAGTTAATGAATTTTCTGATCTTTCGCTAAAGCGTTCTATTTTGGAAATGAAAATGTAATCCTCTGCCAACATCTAATAAAGACATTATTTTAGTAAACAAGTTTCTGTCGAATCAAATCCAAAAGACACGTGCGACGATTTGCGCAAGATTAACTAAAAATAACCCATTCTGACATAGATTCAAGCTTAATAAATTTCCTGCTACCAATATTTGAAAACTTATTCTTTTGTTCCGATAAAATACTAATCTCTACTAATAACAGTGGGGAATGTATGCCTGTATATTTTTTTGTGCATATTAGTGTTTCACATATCCCTTTTAACTCATAACTGCTAGATTTCGAGCAGTTCGGGTATATTAACGTCCCGTTTTAAAAAAAAATACTAGGGCTACTTTGGGGCTAACCTCGTAATTTTGAACCACGGTCAGATGATGAGGATGATGTCTGAGCTGGCATTCTCCCTTTCCTAACTTCCGCACCACAGCAGTGAGAAGATCCTTGACCCCGACGAGCATCAGACCCACTTACACCATGGTTCATCCATCGAACCGGGTTTCGAACCTAAAACCGTCCGGTTCCTAGTCCAAGACCTTTAGCGTAGGTCATCAAGGTTCCACGCCAAATTTGGCACGGATACCATTTGAAGTTGAAAATAGACATCTAAGAATTAGAGTTTAGACAATTTTAATTAGAGTTTTTATTAATTAGAAATTGAATGTAATATTGTAATTTTTCCACTATAACTCCCGAAAATATTACTTCACAAAACTAATTTTTTGCATTATTTTAAAATTTAATTTTTTTTATTTTGTTTTATATAAATTTACTTTATTTATTATTTATTAGTTATTTTTTTTAGCTTCAAAATTTTTTATAAGTATTTTTTTTTTTTTTTTTTTTTTGCCTAATTTCCGTCAATAGTTTATATTCTTGCCTTGAAATTCATTTTTTGTTCATTGTTTCATCAAATACTTAATTACGATATTTTTTTTTTCCATTGATGAAATTTAAAGAAGGAGGATTCATTTTAATATCTGCTCAGTTTACAAGACGAATGAAAAGGTGAAATTAGAATACTGCCGAAGTTGATGGACAGATGAAACGGACATTTACGTTTTTAATAGCTCTATGACGTCATGGGACCGGCCTCCATTAAAAAAAGATTCATGTAGATGATGAACAGAACCTATGCAAGGCATTTCAAATAACACATCTTTAATGTCTGACAATTTCATTGTATTGAAGATTGCATTGAAATTGGGATTATAAAGATTGTATTGAAATGGTTCGAATGAAATCAAATATAACCAATATCTTCTACAAACCAGCGTTTCGCCAAAGGTGATTAGTCGAAAATAAACATAACTCATTTCTCTGGTGAACTAGGTAAGTGACAAATGCGTCTATTATAAAATAAAAGTAATTAAAATTGACTAATTTAAAATAAAAGTATATAATTTAAATTGTTTGATTTAAAATGAAAGTTAAAATTAAAATTTTTAGTGAAATTAATTAAGCCTAATTGAGGCACAAAAAACGGGAGCATTTTTTCAATCCGAGAAATATGGATAGAATCTTGCTTAACCATCAAATTTATGACACCTGGTCACCATAGAAACCAGCGAGAGTGGTCTTCTTCAAACTTTCTCGCATATCCTCCAATAAACTTGTCATGTCAGAGAATACCTTGTATAACATTGGAGTACAATAATTGCGAAATATTACCATTTGGCGTGAATTGAGCATTTTTACTGAATCTATTCAGCCATCCTTGGCGAGATTTTTGGCGATCAATCCTTGGTATGCCGTTCATAGTACCCTAAATTCAAATTTGTGCTTTAAAGACGTTTTCCTCAATCGTTTGAAACAAAGAATTGAAGCAAAACTGCACTTGTAGGCTCAAAATCATATACCTCATTTTGATGTATTTAAATCATTGCATTTTTGAATGATCTCGTTAACAGGCTTCTGAAAGTATGGACCGAGAGACAGTCAGCCTGTAATTGGTCTTGGATTAAACTATGACAGGTGTCTGCACTATAGACGTTAAATATTTGTACCGAATCTTATCTATATAGTTCTCTTCGTTTTGCAATTATCGTGTTAACTTATATTCGAGGAACCGGACAGACGAACTTCCTCTGGACAGATTTTACCCAAAATTTGATACACAGATGCAAATTTGGTATAAAAACTTTATACCGAATTTCAACCATTTAGCTCAAAGCGTTTTTCAGTTATCTTTGTCATAGATAGGCAGCCGGATATTTTTTTTAATGTGTTGTTCGAATTTAGGGTGGTCTAAACATTCGAAATTCGTTAAATTCTCGAGTTTGAGTGTTTTTACGGTTGTTATACTTTCTCTATACTATTTATACGAGAAAGTAATGAACAAACGCGAGTGTACCATTTTTTTTCCCCTATGAATGGAGCTATTGTATAAAAGCTGAGCAAATAATCGTGACCTTTTATGGAAAATTAAATCAGCTCATCAGTTTGTGGTTAGCGCTCACCCGTATTTGGGCTACACGATTAAGTAATAAATCTTTTTGTTTTTCAACATCTCTCTTTAATCTAGAACAGGAAAAGAGCTTTCTTACACACTCTGACTTCACTTGATATTTTTTTACATGATTGCAATACGTGTATTTTGAAATCGACTTTTCACTCCTTTCCTGGCTCGTTAAAATTTTTGTGTACATCTATGTTCTGGATGACAATGAACTATTTTAATAGTACCTGGGAAACCAAACTTCGCTCGGCCGGTTTTTTTTTAAATCGTGTTTTTTCAAGGAAAATATTTATATAAGGATTACATAGTGATTACATATGAATATTTTTCAATCTTTCCTACATACGCACTGAATAAGAGCTTAAAATAAAAGAATCATGAATGCACTTCATTTAAGATGTTATTCGAATTGGTTAATATATTTGGTTTAATTGCATTGCTGTTATTGGCTGTCAGTCGAACGTATTCCTACTGTCATATACCACTATCTCACAAAATGTCGAGGTATCAGTAGGTTATCATCTTGTGGCAACATGCAAGTACACACAAAAAGTGACGAGATGGCGTTATATGACATTGTCAGCCTGACAGCAGATAGAAAAATGCTCTAATAGTTAGTTATAAAAAATGTTTTTTTTTTTATATTTAATAAAATAACATTTCTTCCTGAAAATAACATTTTTCAGGAAAGACATTTACATAGATAAACTTAAAACGCAAAATCTTATCTAAATACAAAAAATGATCCAAATCGTTAGAGCCATTTCCGAGATACACGGAATAAATTTATATATATATATACAAGAATTGCTCTTTTGAAGTTATAAGATTTTCAGCACTTTGTGATCTGTTAATGGATACATTTTATAAAATTTCCATGTCATTCAATTCCTATTATTAGCTCACACTCTCCTTATATATATATATATATCTTGTTCAAATTTTCAATTGTTAATAAAATACTCTTTATTCATCCACTCAAGTTCAAATACATTTTTTTAAACTTGTAGTGGATGACACTTGTTAATACAGTTTTTTTCCAAATATTAATCAATTAATTAAATTTGTCCAGAAATTTTTTTTTGGTCGCCAGAGTCGCCAAATCTATCGCCATGTCGCTAAATGGTCGTCAACTTTTCCAAGCTCTATTTTGCCACTTAATATTGTAATTCTGTCATATGTATATATATATTTATATTAATTATAATTATTTAATAAAAATTAACTAAAAGAATTTTTTTGTTGACCTAAGTAGGAATTGACTTAAATTTTTTTATATATTACTTGTTTTTATGGTCATCTAAAGAGTGTTTGAAAAAACTTGACTTAATTTTCACTATATTTATAGCTAAACATCTTTAGTGACCAACTGATCCACCGGCGATATCAATTGTATTTTTTTTTTCAATAAAATCGCTTAAACATAACATGCGCGGGATTTCGTCAAACTGTTAGACATGAACATAATATTATTTCAATACTATTTTATCTGTTCTGTTCATTGTCGTCCTCGTCATCTGACTGCAGTTCGAAATTAGGAGATCCGTCAAAAAATAGCCCTAGTAACGTTAATGTAACTAAACTAAACTAAAACTTGCTCTGCTTATTGTCAATTTTCTTAATCGAGTCAAATGCCATGACGTTATAGTGGCCTTTGAAGCTAATTTGTTGGAGTATTCTATTTTAAATTGATTGTTGTCTTTTGAGGAATGTAATTTCTTGTTCTTACTCTTCATATACATCGTACATATATTAAACAAAATCATTTTCCTTATTCCTTCAACATTTTTAAGCATACATTTTTTATAATTATTAAAACAGTATAATTTTAATTAGCCTTACACCTGTTCTGCTTATTGTAAACATCAATTTTCTTAATAGATATAATAATAGTGCCATGACATTATAGTGACCTTTGAAACTAAATTGTTGGAGTATTCTATTTTAAATTGCTTGTTGTCTTTCGAAGAATGTAACTTCTCTTTCTTACTCTTCATATACACTGTACATATATTAAACAAAATCATTTTCCTTAGCTTTCAATAATGAAAGGATAACACGTAATTAAATGTAATAATAAAATCGTCAACAATGATAAACGTTGTTAAAAATCATGCAAAAGAATATTTTATAAAAAATTTTAATATTAAGAAAAAAAATCGCCTGCTTAATAAATTATATAATTAAAATAAAAGATAATTGTATGCCTTTTGAAATATAATATTTAAAAATATAGACCTACAATTAGTCAACTTCTCGTTGGATTTTATTCAAAATTTGATCAGTATCTACACTAGAGATATTAAGTCGAGGCATAGATTTTCATTTATCTATCTCTTTTCGTTTTGTAGTTATCTTGCTAATTTATATTCGAACAGTCGGTCAGACAGATTTCCTTCAAAATTTAATAAAAATCTACAAATTTGGTGTAAAGATTATATACCAAAGTCTACCTGCCTAGTTCAAAGCGTTTTTGAGTTGTCTTTGTCACAGACAAACAGACAGACGTTTTCCAAAAATGAATTTTTCGAGCTCAGGGTGTTCTAAAACGTGTAGATATGTCAAAATCTCGAAATCGATTTTTTTGACGATTACAATATTTTCTCAATACTTTATATACGAGCAAATGAAAAACACAGGGAATCTGAAATCCATGCCATAGACAGCTAATAGCTAAGCTGGCATGGCCTCTTATTTGATCTATCAGGATCAAGACATTACAATATAAATTCATTCAAATAAAAACACTTATGGGGCACCTTAATATTAAACCTACTCATTTTAGAGATTTAAGTTATCAATTTAAGTGTTCTGACAGATTGCTAATTTCCTTCGCATAGTGACGAACCTGAGAACTGATTGAATCCTTTGATAAAGACACAATGTGTACGCATATGACATTCTTAATTTTGGAATTTGTAACAATCTTTCGATGAAGAAATAATGTTTACACATATGATATATGACATATTTAATTTTGGAATTTGTAACACTCCTTTGATAAAAATATGTATACGAATATGACATATGGCATATTTAATTTTGGAATTTGTTCAATCCTTTTATAAAAATACAATGTACACGAATATGACATATGGCATATTTAATTTTAGAGTATGTAACCGTCCTTTGAAAAAGATACAATATATACGAATATGACATATGGTCCATTTAATTTTGGAGTTTGTAACAATCCTTTGATAAAGATACAATGTGTGCGCATATGATATATGGCATATTTAATTTTGGAGTTTGCAGCAATCCTTTGATAAAGATACAATATGTACGCATATGATATATGCTGTATTTAATTTTGGAATTTGTAACAATATTCAATGTGTACGCATATGACATATGGCATATTTAATTTTGGAATTTGTAACAATCGTTTCATAAAGATACAATGTATACGAATATGATATATGGCATATTTAATTTTGGAGGTTTTAACAATTCTTTGATAAAGATGCAATGTAAACGAATATGACATATGGATATTTAATTTTGGAATTTATAACAATCCTTTGATAAAGATATGTATATGAATATGACATGTGGCATATTTAATTTTGGAGTTTGTAACAATCCTTTGATAAAGATATGCATACGAATATGACATGTGGCATATTTAATTTTGGAGTTTGTAACAATCCTTTGATAAAGATATAATGTATACGGATATAATATACGATTTAATTTTGGAATTTATAACAATTCCTTTATTGTTATGATCTAACTCAAATTAATTTTATAGCTCCACTCAATTATTCATTATGGAGTTTTTAACAAAGCTAAAATCTATATATATCAAATGTTAACGTGTATGGCATAGAAATCTCTCATATTACTTATTGACGAATGGCAACAGTTCAGCGTAAACAAATTGCCATACGAACTTTCATGTTGTTTCAATGAACGGTTTTGCAGCTACACTTAATTCAACACCTCTGTATTAAATGAAGTTGCAAATTATGTTCTAGAGAAATTTCTAGAATTTCTAGAAATGTTTATATCATCAAAAACTCCATTCAGTCATAGGAAAGCAGATATAAAAGAAATAAAAGTCAAATGGAACGTTTAATCGAGCGCCAAACCATACTGTCACCATATGGGTAATCCCATGACTTGCAAATTCAAATCGATGGCCATAATTCTCCTAAACTATTTTCTCAAAAAATTATTTTCGCATTATCTTCAAACAAAAATGGATAAACTTTTTAGACATCCATTTCATTTTTGTATGTATTTTTTATTTTTAATAAATTTTTTAATTTTATTTAATATGCAGTTTCTAATGCTGTGATGAAATTCAAACTTATCTTTCAGAACATTCAATCGCGCGCTTTTGCTAATGTTTAAATTACGATAAAATAACAGTTTTTTTAAAATACTAATTCCAAAACAGAATATTCATTTCCGCGTTTTTTCGTAGTATATCCTCTTTTATTTTAACAAGCATTAGGTTTTTTAAATGATTCAATTAAACTCATGTTTTTCAATTTTACTAAATAACAAATTGAAATTAAAAAAAATTTATCCTGCTTTATTTTGTAGTACATACTTTTTTTAAGTTGCACGTGCAGTAGTTTTTTAATTGGTCCAATTAAATTCAATTTTTTCTATTTTATTTAATAACAAAGTGAAATGAATAAATTTTCTTCCGAATTATTTTTTAAACAGCCAAAAAAATCAAGCAGTTTGAATAAGCTGCTTGAAGTAAGAAATAGAAGGCAGCTATTTAAGATAAAAATTTGCTTTCTTTCGATTTTTAGCTTTTTTTCTATCACTTCCGCTTTTATTTTATAGTATTAATATAGTATTTTATATATTACATAGTATTTTTAAATTACACGAGGAATCATTTGTAGTATACCGATTCCATTGAACTCATATTTTTCAGTTTTATCCAATAATAAGGTACAATTTTAAATAAATACATTGCATATTTATATTGTAACAGCCAAGAAAACCGATATTCCTGACGAACAAACTGATTATCAAATGCTGCTAATTGCATGATATTTTTAATGAATTTTTTTATCAATTAAAGAATAATAATATTTTGTCACTCTGGATTTCTACGCATTTACAGATAGACTTCAAAAAACTTAAACATAACAAGTTTTTAAGCCTTTTTAAAAAGTAAATTCCAGACTTGTCAGTTGTAAATACAATAAAAAAACCGTGTCAGAAAACATTAGAAAAAAATGAATGCGTTTGAAAGCCTTTGGTTAATTGTCTTTCATGTTTTGAAAAACTAGCGTGTTAGATTTAATGTCTAAACAAAGCTGTTGATAGAATGCGAAATAAAATAAGAAACGGTCTTAAAATATCTGCTTATATTTTTTATGGCAAATTGTTTCTTAGAGGATTTCTTCAATTAGAAGATTTAAAAAGAAAAAATGATTTCACTAATTAGCAAACGTCTGTTTTTTTTGTTTGTATAAGAATATTTTGTATTTCTTAATTAGCTTTGGTTAAAATAATTATGATGTATTTTATTCTAAACAGTTTGTTTAATGCCATTTGATTTAAAATAAGATTCATCTTCAATTACTGTCGTCAATACAAATGTTTCTGTTAAATTTTTGAAAACATTTATGTTATTATTATAATTAAAGTTCAACTTTGAAAAAACTGTGGGAAAAAAAAATCCCAGAATGATTTGAAATTTGAAATGAATACACGTGAAGAAAGGGTAAAAAGCACGGTAGAAGGTGAGAAAAGGTTTGTCATTTTAATTATAGATGGCGCTTGATACGTTATCAAATGAATTCTGGTTCGTCACTGGTAACACAATGCAACGGTCATTCAGTGGGTTGCAGGTTGAATCATCAGTACCATTTCTTTAAGATGCTATAATGGATTTTTTACTGAAAAATTCAATAAATAAATCGATGACTTCCACGTCAATTGGCATATATGGCACTCTTTTACAAATCCATCCCCCATGACAAGGTGCTGCCACATAGGAAATTGAAATTGATTTTGTTTGTCCGAAAGCTAAAAACCGCAAAAAATACAACAGTGAAATCAATTTATAATTATTGCGAGATTTTATCAAGAAATTTTCAATATGTCAACCACCGGTTTCTGCTGCAAGTTCAAATACAGAAATAACATGTCCCGCAACAGATTAGAGTATATATGTGCTGATGCAGTGAATGCGTTGCGAAATGTGTGTCTTCAGTTTAGCTAAATTAGCAATCAGACCCCTGAGTACATCATGTTTCAAATAATCCGACAACTAGAAATCATAAGGTTTAAGATCTGATGATCTTGAATGCAAGTTTGCTGGAAAATAATAGTTGATATTTAACCTTATCTTGGTGGATGGTGTAATGATTCAGCTTCTTCCCTGTTTGACCATGGTGACGTTCTTTTCCCACGCTCCATAATTAGCATCCAGACAGCAATATCAGCAATGGCGACGCCCTACCGCAGTGTAAGTGCTTCCAGAAGTGCCAGGTGGTCAATTCCTTTAAAGTAAGGATATCTGGGCAATTAGTGCGAGTCCAGATAAGGGACCCCACCTGCATTGTATTTGAAACAGATGTAAACCTGCATTCTTTACAATGTGGAGGGTGGCTCCCCAACGCATTCCCACTGTCGACGGTAGACCAGTGAAGTTGTTGCTGAACGATTATTGGATAACCGGGAAAATGGTCCGATGTGAATGAGGGTGGGAACAGGATAAAAGTGCGAGGAGATTGGAAGAGGAGGATTGTGGAGAAGGAGTCAGAGAGCGGAGGGTCCGACGAGAATTCCACCCGAGAAGATTCAGTGGATCCCTGGAGCTACGGCCTGTTTGCGACAACGCTAAAGAGTCGGCTAGCTGTTTCCTTAGGAGGTTTCTCCGAAAGTATTCGAGGAACTATCCTTATTGTGTCGAATAAGAAATCATTTAACCTAGATGATGAACTGTAATTTTATGTAAATAAAGAATTTGATCATAACGCTACCTTTTATTGGATCGAGACGTTACAATGGGCATCCAACTTAGAATGCTACAACTGACGAATAAGTTATTGTTTTTCAATGAATTTTCCGGTTAAAAAACAATGCAATTGAATAGAACAGTCAGTTTAAACTACAACCCACACAATGGTCGTCACATTGGGTTACCAGGTGCTCGAACACACATCCGTTTTATTACATGTAAAATCTTACTAAAATTTTGAGCGATTTCTTTTTCCTGGCGACTTTTCCGTTTTTCTTTGCGTGTATCAGGTCAAATCTCAAGTCATTCTGACCAATGGTTCTTTGGCGAAGCATAGCCAACTCCGGTTCTTGCGCCATAAAAATCCAAATCAACCACCTAACCAACTAATGGTTCTTAATTGCAACATTTTTTAAAGTGAAACTTTAATAAGAGCCATGCTCTGTATTTAGAACTCTGATGGACAGAGACCTATGGAACAAGATGGACTCCACCAAGAATTTTTTTTCACTAATCTACATATAAAAATCATAATTTATCATTTTAATATAGTATAGGCAATGCATTCTCCTTCGAACTAGTTTATGAGTAACTTATAGAAATGTATTTGCAAGTTTACTCATGATATTAGATTTAAAGACTTTTTTCCATGCTATTTCTGAATTCTTATTGAATTTTATAATAAATTAGCTGCCTTTGGCGATTAGAATATTTGGCCATATTATTGACTTTTTAAGTTTTAAATGTTAATATGTTAAAAAAAATAAAATGTTAATATGTTTAAATAAAAAGTTTTTTTTTTAAAAAATGACTTTTTATTTGATAAACATGAACTCAATTGAATAAGTCAAAACAAATTATAATGCCTTGATATTAATATATTAATATAAACAGACCAACCAATATACTCTCCTGATCATCTAGTAAAATATTCTAAGGGTACCAAAATTTTAAAGAAGAAAAAAACTTCCAAACTTCTATGACTAAATTGAACCAAATTATGAAGATTTGATATTTTTATTATTTAAAGCCACTTACTGATTGTCTTAAGCAAAAGCAAAGTTGGTTGGTTGATATTTTACGAGAGAACCATTAAAATGGTCTGACCATCTTAAATTATGTTATTGTTACAGATTCTTCCGGTTTTTTTTCTCTCGATTTGTTGGTCGATTAAGAAACATAATCAGGAGGCCTCAGTCGAAAACAACGTCTACGTTTATTAAACATGAAGACTAATACAAAGACGATAAATATATAACCGAGACGAACATACGAATTACACACAGCAGCACACTACAGCAGCACACAAAGCGATCAGACAGAATTCAACAGAAAGAGGGAATCTTCGTAGTTTCACTCTACGGTCTCTCCAAACGTCTGCGATTCACCAGTGTCTCCTCGCTTTAGCTGTATCCAACTGCTGACTCACTACCACACGACTGGCTACTCCACACACGATTCGATGCTGCTTCTACACCAGGATTCAGCACACAGCTCAATTCAGCAATCGCTTGAGCTCCACACAACACTTGCTCTTCACTGAACATATTCCACATTTCGCCGTTGACTCTTTCCACGATTCGATACACGACAGTACACGATTGACTGCGGCTTGAGACTGACGCCTTTTATAGCTCAAGGAGGCGGACAGAGAAGGTTCTGAAACAATCAGGCATATCTCGGTTCCTGTTGGCTCAATCGCTAAAATTCTGGAAGTTTCCAATAATGTCGTCATAGTCTCTAAATTCGTCACCAAGCTATGGGATCACACACTCAGCACCCGATCTTCATCCAACAGAACTGATCGTAAAACGGTCTTTCCAGCGATTGAATTAATCGTACTGGGAAGCAACTTTACAAATTTGTAACATTTTGAATAAATTCTTCTTTATTTTTATTAATATTCTTAATTTAAAAAATAGATAGTCAAAACTGCGTTTCTGCAGTTAACAATTTCTTATGCATTCTATAAATATTACTAATTTGAATAATTATCAACTTTATTCTTTTTTTTTACTTTCTCGCTTACATAGTACAGAGAAAATATTGTAATCGTCAAAAAAAAAAAAAAAAAAGGAACTTGAGCTTTTGACGAATTTCTACGTTTTAGACCTCTATGAGTTCAAAAAACACATTAAAAAATATATGTCTGTCTGTGACAAAAATAACGCACCTCCAAAAAAATGCTTTGAGCTAGGTGGATGAAATTTGGTATATATTATTTTCACCAATTTGTAGATTTCCATCAAACTTTGAGCAAAATCAGGGGGTATTCACTCAGGAACTCACCAAGTATGGCACGATAGATTCAGTAAAAGCTGTAAATTCGCGCCAAAGGTTAATATTTTGTAACTATAGTACTACAATGCAATGCAAGACACTCTCTACTCTACCCTAGAACCACCATTTTTTGCGGGGGGGGGGAGGTTAGAAGGGTATAGCACTTTTATTAAAGAATATGTGAGAAAGTTGAGGAGATTACACTTGATGGTTTCAAAAATAGAATAGGAAAATCTCATTAATATGAATGCAATTCCCATTACACATTAAAAAAAAAATATTTATCGTTTGAAAAAAAGGAAATAATGAACCAATTTTTTTGAGGTGATTTTTTCCCTTTCTTTTTTTTTTTTCTAAGGGAAAAAACATTTACTTTGAAGAGTCGAATTTCTTTATGTTTCCTGTGTATCTTTTCTGACACTAATTAGTCTTTAAAAACGAAAACTCAAGGATTCAGTTTTGTGTCAAGAGATTAATTTCAATCATTAAAGAAATTCAGTGAAGCAATTTGAATGACATTATTACAATCATAACGAAAATATATATGATTGAAATGGATTAATCGCAATTAAAAATAACATTTTGAATTCTATTGTATCTTTTTTTTTTATTTTTTTACTTTCGATTGATTATGAAAATATAAAAAGAAAAAAAAAATGAAAAGCGCTTTTTTTTAATCACAAATTTTCTGAAAGGCCGATTTTATTAAATTCAGAGTTTTTAAATTATTAAAATATTGAAGCAATATTTAAAACCAATGCTAAATTTTTTTATCAGAAATAAACTTATTTTTTTAAAAAAAATTTCTTTAATATTTTCAAATGTTTTTCAGTAATCTTTTTCAAATGTTTTGGATTTGATCAGATGAAATGTAACATCTTTTTTTCTGAAAAATACTTTACTTATGATAAAATAGAATTGAAATTCTGATATTGAAATTTATTTTCTAAACTTTATATTTAGCCAATGCTTAAAAATTAAAAAATAATAATAATTTTATTGCAAAAAAGTATTTTCCTAAAGTGGTAAGAATCAACATAATTTAAAACGGACACTTTATGAAATTAAAAATCTACTAACAACTTTCGATGACTAATTATTCGTCCATGATATTAATTACATTAATTTAGTCATATCAATTTCAATGAATAATTTCTTATTATATCTTTGTTTATTAAAATAGCATTTTACGACTTTGCACGTTTTAGACCTTCTTGAATTTGAAAACACGTTTTTGAAAAATGTTCATCCATCTGTTTCAAAGATAACTATAAATAATTTGAGATAGGCGGATGTAATTTGGTATACGGTTTGAATATTGAATTTGTAGATTTCATTTAAAATTTGATTAAATTCTATTCATTGCCAGTCTGTCTGTCCGACTGTTCGAATATAATATATATATATATATATATATATATATATATATATATATATATATATATATATATATATATATATATATATATATATATGAATATAAGAATATGAATATATTGACACTATAATTACGAAACGAAGAGATCTAAATGGATAAAATTCGGTAAACAGAATTAACATCTATATTGTAGACACTTATCAAACTTTGAGTCAAATCCAAAGAGGGGTTGACCGTCTGTCGGTCTGTACTTTCAAACATTTATAAACGTGATAATTCAAAAACGCAATGACTTAAATGTATCAAATTCGGTATGAGATTTTGTGAGTTTTGGGTCAAATTTTTGTTTCAATCGGGTTGGAAAAACGCATCTAAAACACAAATTCTTTTTCCGGATACTATTAACCGCAGACCAGGGTTTAATCGCCAAATTACTCGCCAAGGATAGTAGTATAGATTCAGTAAAAATGCTAAATTCACGCCAAATGTTAATATTTCGTAACAATTCTACGCCATGCATTGCAAAGCCTTCTCAAAGTAACACCATTATTGCGAGAAAGTTTTTAAGAGAACATTCCTGATGGTTTAAAATTTATTCCTAATTTCGATAAGTTGTAATAATGTTTTATAGTTCATTATATTGGCATTTTAAATAGATACAAATGTTTATTTTACATTTTTCTGCTGGGATGATTATCTTTTTATTTAAATGCGAAAAATCGATGTAAAAATTTTCACCATTCTTCATCATATATCCAAAAACATATCTGGTTGCAAACTTTTTTTTGGATAACCAACTCAACAACTTAAACCAATAAAACTGTTGCTTTGCATCTTTTCCTGGAAAAATGCAAAATTGAATTATCTTTCACTTTCTTTTTATTTTATTATTCAAATAATTTTCACTCTACTGAAATTCAATACTTTATTTTGAAAAACTCTGTTTATTTTTGACAAATCTTTATTATCAAAAAATATTTTCCGAAAATCGTTGAAAATAGTTTTTTGCATATTTATTTTAACTTCTTGTTTTTATGTGGTCCTTAAGGAAAATATGAGATTTCAAACTTCCGAAAAGTTTATTCTATCTCTGACTAAATCTAACAATTCCATAGGATTCAAAGAAATATTTTCGTGAATCCTCCCCCCACCCTCCCACTCCATGTCCTTCGTAAGCAAAAAAAGATTTTTAAAATGAAAAGAAATTTTCTGGGAATTTGTTTGTATCAGATTTCTTTCCTAAAACAGGAATTTAAGTTTTGTTTTTCTGAAATAAGGTTTGTATTTCCTGCTCAGTTATTTGAATTTCTCTCTATTTATTTGAAACTGTATAAAAAGAAAAAAAATTGTGAAGCATTACATGAAACTGGCAAAAAATTAGTTTCTATATTTAAATCACGAAACAGAAGATTTCTAGGAACAAGAAAGGGCATGATTTGGAATAACTTCATAATAAAAAGGCATTTTAAATACGAGCCCTGAACTGGGCTCGTAAAATTTCGAATAAATATCGAAATATTTTGATATTAAATTCTATTTTTGACGTATATGATTTGAAATTATCCAATTTATCTCTAGGAATGATGGAGAAATCTGGCTAAAATAAATTTAAAAAAAAAAGGAAAAAAATATACATATAAAAATATTTGTCGGCTTCGAGCCTCGAACTGAAGACATTCAAAACTAAGCGCCACACTCTGCAGATCCAGCCACTTAGCCTCGTAATTCGAGAGCTTCTGATGAGTCTAAGATTCTCATTACGACTGTCCATTAAAATTTTAAATACGGTGTCACTCTGGTCTAAATGCGCAATGCTAAGAATACGAATGAATTCTGCGCATGTGCGTGAAGACTCGTAAAATTTCGAATAAATATAGAAATATTTTATAGTAAATTCTATTTTTGACGTATATGATTTGGAATTATTCAATTTATTTCTGGGAATGATGGAGAAATCTGGCTAAAATAAATTTAAAAAAAAAAGGAAAAAAATATACATATAAAAATATTTGTCGGCTTCGAGCCTCGAACTGAAGACCTTCAAAACTAAGCGCCACACTCTGCCGATCCAGCCACCTAGCGTCGTAATTCGAGAGCTTCTGATGAGTCTAAGATTCTCATTACGACTGTCCATTAAAATTTTAAATACGGTGTCACTCTGGTCTAAATGCACAATGCTAAGAATACGAATGAATTCTGCGCATGTGCGTGAAGACTCGTAAAATTTCGAATAAATATAGAAATATTTAATATTAAATTCTATTTTTGACGTATATGATTTGGAATTATTCAATTTATTTCTGGGAATGATGGAGAAATCTGGCTAAAATAAATTTTTTTAAAAAAAGGAAAAAAATATACATATAAAAATATTTGTCGGCTTCGAGCCTCGAACTGAAGACCTTCAAAACTAAGCGCCACACTCTGCCGATCCAGCCACCTAGCCTCGTAATTCGAGAGCTTCTGATGAGTCTAAGATTCTCATTACGACTGTCCATTAAAATTTTAAATACGGTGTCACTCTGGTCTAAATGCACAATGCTAAGAATACGAATGAATTCTGCGCATGTGCGTGAAGACTCGTAAAATTTCGAATAAATATAGAAATATTTTATATTAAATTCTATTTTTGACGTATATGATTTGGAATTATTCAATTTATTTCTGGGAATGATGGAGAAATCTGGCTAAAATAAATTTTTTAAAAAAAAGGAAAAAAAAATATATATATAAAAATATTTGTCGGCTTCGAGCCTCGAACTGAAGACCTTCAAAACTAAGCGCCACACTCTGCCGATCCAACCACCTAGCCTCGTAATTCGAGAGCTTCTGATGAGTCTAAGATTCTCATTACGACTGTCCATTAAAATTTTAAATACGGTGTCACTCTGGTCTAAATGCACAATGCTAAGAATGCGAATGAATTCTGCGCATGTGCTTGAAGACTCGTAAAATTTCGAATAAATATAGAAATATTTTATATTAAATTCTATTTTTGACGTATATGATTTGGAATTATTCAATTTATTTCTGGGAATGATGGAGAAATCTGGCTAAAATAAATTAAAAAAAAAGGAAAAAAATATACATACAAAAATATTTGTCGGCTTCGAGCCTCGAACTGAAGACCTTCAAAACTAAACGCCACACTCTGCCGATCCAGCCACCTAGCCTCGTAATTCGAGAGCTTCTGATGAGTCTAAGATTCTCATTACGACTGTCCATTAAAATTTTAAATACGGTGTCACTCTGGTCTAAATGCAGAATGCTAAGAATACGAATGAATTCTGCGCATGTGCGTGAAGACTCGTAAAATTTCGAATAAATATAGAAATATTTTATATTAAATTCTATTTTTGACGTATATGATTTGGAATTATTCAATTTATTTCTGGGAATGATGGAGAAATCTGGCTAAAATAAATTTTTAAAAAAAAAGGAAAAAAAAATATATATAAAAATATTTGTCGGCTTCGAGCCTCGAACTGAAGACCTTCAAAACTAAGCGCCACACTCTGCCGATCCAGCCACCTAGCCTCGTAATTCGAGAGCTTCTGATGAGTCTAAGATTCTCATTACGACTGTCCATTAAAATTTTAAATACGGTGTCACTCTGGTCTAAATGCACAATGCTAAGAATACGAATGAATTCTGCGCATGTGCGTGAAGACTCGTAAAATTTCGAATAAATATAGAAATATTTTATATTAAATTCTATTTTTGACGTATATGATTTGGAATTATTCAATTTATTTCTGGGAATGATGGAGAAATCTGGCTAAAATAAATTTAAAAAAAAAAAGGAAAAAAATATACATATAAAAATATTTGTCGGCTTCGAGCCTCGAACTGAAGACCTTCAAAACTAAGCGCCACACTCTGCCGATCCAGCCACCTAGCCTCGTAATTCGAGAGCTTCTGATGAGTCTAAGATTCTCATTACGACTGTCCATTAAAATTTTAAATACGGTGTCACTCTGGTCTAAATGCAGAATGCTAAGAATACGAATGAATTCTGCGCATGTGCGTGAAGACTCGTAAAATTTCGAATAAATATAGAAATATTTTATATTAAATTCTATTTTTGACGTATATGATTTGGAATTATTCAATTTATTTCTGGGAATGATGGAGAAATCTGGCTAAAATAAATTTTTTTAAAAAAAGGAAAAAAAAAATATATATAAAAATATTTGTCGGCTTCGAGCCTCGAACTGAAGACCTTCAAAACTAAGCGCCACACTCTGCCGATCCAGCAACCTAGCCTCGTAATTCGAGAGCTTCTGATGAGTCTAAGATTCTCATTACGACTGTCCATTAAAATTTTAAATACGGTGTCACTCTGGTCTAAATGCACAATGCTAAGAATACGAATGAATTCTGCGCATGTGCGTGAAGACTCGTAAAATTTCGAATAAATATAGAAATATTTTATATTAAATTCTATTTTTGACGTATATGATTTGGAATTATTCAATTTATTTCTGGGAATGATGGAGAAATCTGGCTAAAATAAATTTAAAAAAAAAAAGGAAAAAAATATACATATAAAAATATTTGTCGGCTTCGAGCCTCGAACTGAAGACCTTCAAAACTAAGCGCCACACTCTGCCGATCCAGCCACCTAGCCTCGTAATTCGAGAGCTTCTGATGAGTCTAAGATTCTCATTACGACTGTCCATTAAAATTTTAAATACGGTGTCACTCTGGTCTAAATGCAGAATGCTAAGAATACGAATGAATTCTGCGCATGTGCGTGAAGACTCGTAAAATTTCGAATAAATATAGAAATATTTTATATTAAATTCTATTTTTGACGTATATGATTTGGAATTATTCAATTTATTTCTGGGAATGATGGAGAAATCTGGCTAAAATAAATTTTTTAAAAAAAAGGAAAAAAAAATATATATAGAAATATTTGTCGGCTTCGAGCCTCGAACTGAAGACCTTCAAATCTAAGCGCCACACTCTGCAGATCAAGCCACTTAGCCTCGTAATTCGAGAGCTTCTGATGAGTCTAAGATTCTCATTACGACTGTCCATTAAAATTTTAAATACGGTGTCACTCTGGTCTAAATGCACAATGCTAAGAATACGAATGAATTCTGCGCATGTGCGTGAAGACTCGTAAAATTTCGAATAAATATAGAAATATTTTATATTAAATTCTATTTTTGACGTATATGATTTGGAATTATTCAATTTATTTCTGGGAATGATGGAGAAATCTGGCTAAAATAAATTTTTTTAAAAAAAGGAAAAAAAAATATATATAAAAATATTTGTCGGCTTCGAGCCTCGAACTGAAGACCTTCAAAACTAAGCGCCACACTCTGCCGATCCAACCACCTAGCCTCGTAATTCGAGAGCTTCTGATGAGTCTAAGATTCTCATTACGACTGTCCATTAAAATTTTAAATACGGTGTCACTCTGGTCTAAATGCACAATGCTAAGAATACGAATGAATTCTGCGCATGTGCGTGAAGACTCGTAAAATTTCGAATAAATATAGAAATATTTTATATTAAATTCTATTTTTGACGTATATGATTTGGAATTATTCAATTTATTTCTGGGAATGATGGAGAAATCTGGCTAAAATAAATTTAAAAAAAAAAAAGGAAAAAAATATACATATAAAAATATTTGTCGGCTTCGAGCCTCGAACTGAAGACCTTCAAAACTAAACGCCACACTCTGCCGATCCTGCCACCTAGCCTCGTAATTCGAGAGCTTCTGATGAGTCTAAGATTCTCATTACGACTGTCCATTAAAATTTTAAATACGGTGTCACTCTGGTCTAAATGCACAATGCTAAGAATACGAATGAATTCTGCGCATGTGCGTGAAGACTCGTAAAATTTCGAATAAATATAGAAATATTTTATATTAAATTCTATTTTTGAAGTATATGATTTGGAATTATTCAATTTATTTCTGGGAATGATGGAGAAATCTGGCTAAAATAAATTTAAAAAAAAAGGAAAAAAATATACATATAAAAATATTTGTCGGCTTCGAGCCTCGAACTGAAGACCTTCAAAACTAAACGCCACACTCTGCCGATCCAGCCACCTAGCCTCGTAATTCGAGAGCTTCTGATGAGTCTAAGATTCTCATTACGACTGTCCATTAAAATTTTAAATACGGTGTCACTCTGGTCTAAATGCACAATGCTAAGAATACGAATGAATTCTGCGCATGTGCGTGAAGACTCGTAAAATTTCGAATAAATATAGAAATATTTTATATTAAATTCTATTTTTGACGTATATGATTTGGAATTATTCAATTTATTTCTGGGAATGATGGAGAAATCTGGCTAAAATAAATTTAAAAAAAAAAGGAAAAAAATATACATATAAAAATATTTGTCGGCTTCGAGCCTCGAACTGAAGACCTTCAAAACTAAGCGCCACACTCTGCCGATCCAGCCACCTAGCCTCGTAATTCGACAGCTTCTGATGAGTCTAAGATTCTCATTACGACTGTCCATTAAAATTTTAAATACGGTGTCACTCTGGTCTAAATGCACAATGCTAAGAATACGAATGAATTCTGCGCATGTGCGTGAAGACTCGTAAAATTTCGAATAAATATAGAAATATTTTATATTAAATTCTATTTTTGACGTATATGATTTGGAATTATTCAATTTATTTCTGGGAATGATGGAGAAATCTGGCTAAAATAAATTTAAAAAAAAAAAGGAAATAAATATACATATAAAAATATTTGTCGGCTTCGAGCCTCGAACTGAAGACCTTCAAAACTAAGCGCCACACTCTGCCGATCCAGCCACCTAGCCTCGTAATTCGAGAGCTTCTGATGAGTCCAAGATTCTCATTACGACTGTCCATTAAAATTTTAAATACGGTGTCACTCTGGTCTAAATGCGCAATGCTAAGAATACGAATGAATTCTGCGCATGTGCGTGAAGACTCGTAAAATTTCGAATAAATATAGAAATATTTTATATTAAATTCTATTTTTGACGTATATGATTTGGAATTATTCAATTTATTTCAGGGAATGATGGAGAAATCTGGCTAAAATAAATTTAAAAAAAAAAGGAAAAAAATATACATATAAAAATATTTGTCGGCTTCGAGCCTCGAACTGAAGACCTTCAAAACTAAGCGCCACACTCTGCCGATCCAGCCACCTAGCCTCGTAATTCGAGAGCTTCTGATGAGTCTAAGATTCTCATTACGACTGTCCATTAAAATTTTAAATACGGTGTCACTCTGGTCTAAATGCACAATGCTAAGAATACGAATGAATTCTGCGCATGTGCGTGAAGACTCGTAAAATTTCGAATAAATATAGAAATATTTTATATTAAATTCTATTTTTGACGTATATGATTTGGAATTATTCAATTTATTTCTGGGAATGATGGAGAAATCTGGCTAAAATAAATTTAAAAAAAAAAGGAAAAAAATATACATATAAAAATATTTGTCGGCTTCGAGCCTCGAACTGAAGACCTTCAAAACTAAGCGCCACACTCTGCAGATCCAGCCACTTAGCCTCGTAATTCGAGAGCTTCTGATGAGTCTAAGATTCTCATTACGACTGTCCATTAAAATTTTAAATACTGTGTCACTCTGGTCTAAATGCGCAATGCTAAGAATACGAATGAATTCTGCGCATGTGCGTGAAGACTCGTAAAATTTCGAATAAATATAGAAATATTTTATATTAAATTCTATTTTTGACGTATATGATTTGGAATTATTCAATTTATTTCTGGGAATGATGGAGAAATCTGGCTAAAATAAATTTTTTAAAAAAAAGGAAAAAAATATACATATAAAAATATTTGTCGGCTTCGAGCCTCGAACTGAAGACCTTCAAAACTAAGCGCCACACTCTGCCGATCCAGCCACCTAGCCTCGTAATTCGAGAGCTTCTGATGAGTCTAAGATTCTCATTACGACTGTCCATTAAAATTTTAAATACGGTGTCACTCTGGTCTAAATGCACAATGCTAAGAATACGAATGAATTCTGCGCATGTGCGTGAAGACTCGTAAAATTTCGAATAAATATAGAAATATTTTATATTAAATTCTATTTTTGACGTATATGATTTGGAATTATTCAATTTATTTCTGGGAATGATGGAGAAATCTGGCTAAAATAAATTTTTAAAAAAAAAGGAAAAAAAAAATATATATAAAAATATTTGTCGGCTTCGAGCCTCGAACTGAAGACCTTCAAAACTAAGCGCCACACTCTGCCGATCCAACCACCTAGCCTCGTAATTCGAGAGCTTCTGATGAGTCTAAGATTCTCATTACGACTGTCCATTAAAATTTTAAATACGGTGTCACTCTGGTCTAAATGCACAATGCTAAGAATACGAATGAATTCTGCGCATGTGCGTGAAGACTCGTAAAATTTCGAATAAATATAGAAATATTTTATATTAAATTCTATTTTTGACGTATATGATTTGGAATTATTCAATTTATTTCTGGGAATGATGGAGAAATCTGGCTAAAATAAATTTAAAAAAAAAAAGGAAAAAAATATACATATAAAAATATTTGTCGGATTCGAGCCTCTAACTGAAGACCTTCAAAACTAAGCGCCACACTCTGCCGATCCAGCCACCTAGCCTCGTAATTCGAGAGCTTCTGATGAGTCTAAGATTCTCATTACGACTGTCCATTAAAATTTTAAATACGGTGTCACTCTGGTCTAAATGCACAATGCTAAGAATACGAATGAATTCTGCACATGTGCGTGAAGACTCGTAAAATTTCGAATAAATATAGAAATATTTTATATTAAATTCTATTTTTGACGTATATGATTTGGAATTATTCAATTTATTTCTGGGAATGATGGAGAAATCTGGCTAAAATAAATTTAAAAAAAAAGGAAAAAAATATACATATAAAAATATTTGTCGGCTTCGAGCCTCGAGCTGAAGACCTTCAAAACTAAGCGCCACACTCTGCAGATCCAGCCACTTAGCCTCGTAATTCGAGAGCTTCTGATGAGTCTAAGATTCTCATTACGACTGTCCATTAAAATTTTAAATACTGTGTCACTCTGGTCTAAATGCGCAATGCTAAGAATACGAATGAATTCTGCGCTTGTGCGTGAAGACTCGTAAAATTTCGAATAAATATAGAAATATTTTATATTAAATTCTATTTTTGACGTATATGATTTGGAATTATTCAATTTATTTCTGGGAATGATGGAGAAATCTGGCTAAAATAAATTTTTTAATAAAAAGGAAAAAAATATATATATAAAAATATTTGTCGGCTTCGAGCCTCGAACTGAAGACATTCAAAACTAAGCGCCACACTCTGCCGATCCAACCACCTAGCCTCGTAATTCGAGAGCTTCTGATGAGTCTAAGATTCTCATTACGACTGTCCATTAAAATTTTAAATACGGTGTCACTCTGGTCTAAATGCACAATGCTAAGAATACGAATGAATTCTGCGCATGTGCGTGAAGACTCGTAAAATTTCGAATAAATATAGAAATATTTTATATTAAATTCTATTTTTGACGTATATGATTTGGAATTATTCAATTTATTTCTGGGAATGATGGAGAAATCTGGATAAAATAAATTTAAAAAAAAAAGGAAAAAAATATACATATAAAAATATTTGTCGGCTTCGAGCCTCGAACTGAAGACCTTCAAAACTAAGCGTCACACTCTGCCGATCCAGCCACCTAGCCTCGTAATTCGAGAGCTTCTGATGAGTCTAAGATTCTCATTACGACTGTCCATTAAAATTTTAAATACGGTGTCACTCTGGTCTAAATGCACAATGCTAAGAATACGAATGAATTCTGCGCATGTGCGTGAAGACTCGTAAAATTTCGAATAAATATAGAAATATTTTATATTAAATTCTATTTTTGACGTATATGATTTGGAATTATTCAATTTATTTCTGGGAATGATGGAGAAATCTGGCTAAAATAAATTTTAAAAAAAAAAAGGAAAAAAATATACATATCAAAATATTTGTCGGCTTCGAGCCTCGAACTGAAGACCTTCAAAACTAAACGCCACACTCTGCCGATCCAGCCACCTAGCCTCGTAATTCGAGAGCTTCTGATGAGTCTAAGTTCTCATTACGACTGTCCACTAAAATTTTAAATACGGTGTCACTCTGGTCTAAATGCACAATGCTAAGAATACGAATGAATTCTGCGCATGTGCGTGAAGACTCGTAAAATTTCGAATAAATATAGAAATATTTTATATTAAATTCTATTTTTGAAGTATATGATTTGGAATTATTCAATTTATTTCTGGGAATGGTGGAGAAATCTGGCTAAAATAAATTTAAAAAAAAAAGGAAAAAAATATACATATAAAAATATTTGTCGGCTTCGAGCCTCGAACTGAAGACCTTCAAAACTAAACGCCACACTCTGCCGATCCAGCCACCTAGCCTCGTAATTCGAGAGCTTCTGATGAGTCTAAGATTCTCATTACGACTGTCCATTAAAATTTTAAATACGGTGTCACTCTGGTCTAAATGCACAATGCTAAGAATACGAATGAATTCTGCGCATGTGCGTGAAGACTCGTAAAATTTCGAATAAATATAGAAATATTTTATATTAAATTCTATTTTTGACGTATATGATTTGGAATTATTCAATTTATTTCTGGGAATGATGGAGAAATCTGGCTAAAATAAATTTTTTAAAAAAAAGGAAAAAAAAAAATATATATAAAAATATTTGTCGGCTTCGAGCCTCGAACTGAAGACCTTCAAAACTAAGCGCCACACTCTGCCGATCCAACCACCTAGCCTCGTAATTCGAGAGCTTCTGATGAGTCTAAGATTCTCATTACGACTGTCCATTAAAATTTTAAATACGGTGTCACTCTGGTCTAAATGCACAATGCTAAGAATACGAATGAATTCTGCGCATGTGCGTGAAGACTCGTAAAATTTCGAATAAATATAGAAATATTTTATATTAAATTCTATTTTTGACGTATATGATTTGGAATTATTCAATTTATTTCTGGGAATGATGGAGAAATCTGGCTAAAATAAATTTAAAAAAAAAAAGGAAAAAAATATACATATAAAAATATTTGTCGGCTTCGAGCCTCTAACTGAAGACCTTCAAAACTAAGCGCCACACTCTGCCGATCCAGCCACCTAGCCTCGTAATTCGAGAGCTTCTGATGAGTCTAAGATTCTCATTACGACTGTCCATTAAAATTTTAAATACGGTGTCACTCTGGTCTAAATGCACAATGCTAAGAATACGAATGAATTCTGCGCATGTGCGTGAAGACTCGTAAAATTTCGAATAAATATAGAAATATTTTATATTAAATTCTATTTTTGACGTATATGATTTGGAATTATTCAATTTATTTCTGGGAATGATGGAGAAATCTGGCTAAAATAAATTTTTTAATAAAAAGGAAAAAAATATATATATAAAAATATTTGTCGGCTTCGAGCCTCGAACTGAAGACATTCAAAACTAAGCGCCACACTCTGCCGATCCAACCACCTAGCCTCGTAATTCGAGAGCTTCTGATGAGTCTAAGATTCTCATTACGACTGTCCATTAAAATTTTAAATACGGTGTCACTCTGGTCTAAATGCACAATGCTAAGAATACGAATGAATTCTGCGCATGTGCGTGAAGACTCGTAAAATTTCGAATAAATATAGAAATATTTTATAGTAAATTCTATTTTTGACGTATATGATTTGGAATTATTCAATTTATTTCTGGGAATGATGGAGAAATCTGGATAAAATAAATTTAAAAAAAAAAGGAAAAAAATATACATATAAAAATATTTGTCGGCTTCGAGCCTCGAACTGAAGACCTTCAAAACTAAGCGCCACACTCTGCCGATCCAGCCACCTAGCCTCGTAATTCGAGAGCTTCTGATGAGTCTAAGATTCTCATTACGACTGTCCATTAAAATTTTAAATACGGTGTCACTCTGGTCTAAATGCACAATGCTAAGAATACGAATGAATTCTGCGCATGTGCGTGAAGACTCGTAAAATTTCGAATAAATATAGAAATATTTTATATTAAATTCTATTTTTGACGTATATGATTTGGAATTATTCAATTTATTTCTGGGAATGATGGAGAAATCTGGCTAAAATAAATTTTTTAAAAAAAAAGGAAAAAAATATACATATCAAAATATTTGTCGGCTTCGAGCCTCGAACTGAAGACCTTCAAAACTAAACGCCACACTCTGCCGATCCAGCCACCTAGCCTCGTAATTCGAGAGCTTCTGATGAGTCTAAGTTCTCATTACGACTGTCCATTAAAATTTTAAATACGGTGTCACTCTGGTCTAAATGCACAATGCTAAGAATACGAATGAATTCTGCGCATGTGCGTGAAGACTCGTAAAATTTCGAATAAATATAGAAATATTTTATATTAAATTCTATTTTTGAAGTATATGATTTGGAATTATTCAATTTATTTCTGGGAATGGTGGAGAAATCTGGCTAAAATAAATTTAAAAAAAAAAGGAAAAAAATATACATATAAAAATATTTGTCGGCTTCGAGCCTCGAACTGAAGACCTTCAAAACTAAACGCCACACTCTGCCGATCCAGCCACCTAGCCTCATAATTCGAGAGCTTCTGATGAGTCTAAGATTCTCATTACGACTGTCCATTAAAATTTTAAATACGGTGTCACTCTGGTCTAAATGCACAATGCTAAGAATACGAATGAATTCTGCGCATGTGCGTGAAGACTCGTAAAATTTCGAATAAATATAGAAATATTTTATATTAAATTCTATTTTTGACGTATATGATTTGGAATTATTCAATTTATTTCTGGGAATGATGGAGAAATCTGGCTAAAATAAATTTAAAAAAAAAAAGGAAAAAAATATACATATAAAAATATTTGTCGGCTTCGAGCCTCGAACTGAAGACCTTCAAAACTAAGCGCCACACTCTGCCGATCCAGCCACCTAGCCTCGTAATTCGAGAGCTTCTGATGAGTCTAAGATTCTCATTACGACTGTCCATTAAAATTTTAAATACGGTGTCACTCTGGTCTAAATGCGCAATGCTAAGAATACGAATGAATTCTGCGCATGTGCGTGAAGACTCGTAAAATTTCGAATAAATATAGAAATATTTTATATTAAATTCTATTTTTGACGTATATGATTTGGAATTATTCAATTTATTTCAGGGAATGATGGAGAAATCTGGCTAAAATAAATTTAAAAAAAAAAGGAAAAAAATATACATATAAAAATATTTGTCGGCTTCGAGCCTCGAACTGAAGACCTTCAAAACTAAGCGCCACACTCTGCAGATCCAGCCACTTAGCCTCGTAATTCGAGAGCTTCTGATGAGTCTAAGATTCTCATTACGACTGTCCATTAAAATTTTAAATACTGTGTCACTCTGGTCTAAATGCGCAATGCTAAGAATACGAATGAATTCTGCGCATGTGCGTGAAGACTCGTAAAATTTCGAATAAATATAGAAATATTTTATATTAAATTCTATTTTTGACGTATATGATTTGGAATTATTCAATTTATTTCTGGGAATGATGGAGAAATCTGGCTAAAATAAATTTTTTAAAAAAAAGGAAAAAAATATACATATAAAAATATTTGTCGGCTTCGAGCCTCGAACTGAAGACCTTCAAAACTAAGCGCCACACTCTGCCGATCCAGCCACCTAGCCTCGTAATTCGAGAGCTTCTGATGAGTCTAAGATTCTCATTACGACTGTCCATTAAAATTTTAAATACGGTGTCACTCTGGTCTAAATGCACAATGCTAAGAATACGAATGAATTCTGCGCATGTGCGTGAAGACTCGTAAAATTTCGAATAAATATAGAAATATTTTATATTAAATTCTATTTTTGACGTATATGATTTGGAATTATTCAATTTATTTCTGGGAATGATGGAGAAATCTGGCTAAAATAAATTTTTAAAAAAAAAGGAAAAAAAAAATATATATAAAAATATTTGTCGGCTTCGAGCCTCGAACTGAAGACCTTCAAAACTAAGCGCCACACTCTGCCGATCCAACCACCTAGCCTCGTAATTCGAGAGCTTCTGATGAGTCTAAGATTCTCATTACGACTGTCCATTAAAATTTTAAATACGGTGTCACTCTGGTCTAAATGCACAATGCTAAGAATACGAATGAATTCTGCGCATGTGCGTGAAGACTCGTAAAATTTCGAATAAATATAGAAATATTTTATATTAAATTCTATTTTTGACGTATATGATTTGGAATTATTCAATTTATTTCTGGGAATGATGGAGAAATCTGGCTAAAATAAATTTAAAAAAAAAAAGGAAAAAAATATACATATAAAAATATTTGTCGGATTCGAGCCTCTAACTGAAGACCTTCAAAACTAAGCGCCACACTCTGCCGATCCAGCCACCTAGCCTCGTAATTCGAGAGCTTCTGATGAGTCTAAGATTCTCATTACGACTGTCCATTAAAATTTTAAATACGGTGTCACTCTGGTCTAAATGCACAATGCTAAGAATACGAATGAATTCTGCACATGTGCGTGAAGACTCGTAAAATTTCGAATAAATATAGAAATATTTTATATTAAATTCTATTTTTGACGTATATGATTTGGAATTATTCAATTTATTTCTGGGAATGATGGAGAAATCTGGCTAAAATAAATTTAAAAAAAAAGGAAAAAAATATACATATAAAAATATTTGTCGGCTTCGAGCCTCGAGCTGAAGACCTTCAAAACTAAGCGCCACACTCTGCAGATCCAGCCACTTAGCCTCGTAATTCGAGAGCTTCTGATGAGTCTAAGATTCTCATTACGACTGTCCATTAAAATTTTAAATACTGTGTCACTCTGGTCTAAATGCGCAATGCTAAGAATACGAATGAATTCTGCGCTTGTGCGTGAAGACTCGTAAAATTTCGAATAAATATAGAAATATTTTATATTAAATTCTATTTTTGACGTATATGATTTGGAATTATTCAATTTATTTCTGGGAATGATGGAGAAATCTGGCTAAAATAAATTTTTTAATAAAAAGGAAAAAAATATATATATAAAAATATTTGTCGGCTTCGAGCCTCGAACTGAAGACATTCAAAACTAAGCGCCACACTCTGCCGATCCAACCACCTAGCCTCGTAATTCGAGAGCTTCTGATGAGTCTAAGATTCTCATTACGACTGTCCATTAAAATTTTAAATACGGTGTCACTCTGGTCTAAATGCACAATGCTAAGAATACGAATGAATTCTGCGCATGTGCGTGAAGACTCGTAAAATTTCGAATAAATATAGAAATATTTTATATTAAATTCTATTTTTGACGTATATGATTTGGAATTATTCAATTTATTTCTGGGAATGATGGAGAAATCTGGATAAAATAAATTTAAAAAAAAAAGGAAAAAAATATACATATAAAAATATTTGTCGGCTTCGAGCCTCGAACTGAAGACCTTCAAAACTAAGCGTCACACTCTGCCGATCCAGCCACCTAGCCTCGTAATTCGAGAGCTTCTGATGAGTCTAAGATTCTCATTACGACTGTCCATTAAAATTTTAAATACGGTGTCACTCTGGTCTAAATGCACAATGCTAAGAATACGAATGAATTCTGCGCATGTGCGTGAAGACTCGTAAAATTTCGAATAAATATAGAAATATTTTATATTAAATTCTATTTTTGACGTATATGATTTGGAATTATTCAATTTATTTCTGGGAATGATGGAGAAATCTGGCTAAAATAAATTTTTAAAAAAAAAAGGAAAAAAATATACATATCAAAATATTTGTCGGCTTCGAGCCTCGAACTGAAGACCTTCAAAACTAAACGCCACACTCTGCCGATCCAGCCACCTAGCCTCGTAATTCGAGAGCTTCTGATGAGTCTAAGTTCTCATTACGACTGTCCACTAAAATTTTAAATACGGTGTCACTCTGGTCTAAATGCACAATGCTAAGAATACGAATGAATTCTGCGCATGTGCGTGAAGACTCGTAAAATTTCGAATAAATATAGAAATATTTTATATTAAATTCTATTTTTGAAGTATATGATTTGGAATTATTCAATTTATTTCTGGGAATGGTGGAGAAATCTGGCTAAAATAAATTTAAAAAAAAAAGGAAAAAAATATACATATAAAAATATTTGTCGGCTTCGAGCCTCGAACTGAAGACCTTCAAAACTAAACGCCACACTCTGCCGATCCAGCCACCTAGCCTCGTAATTCGAGAGCTTCTGATGAGTCTAAGATTCTCATTACGACTGTCCATTAAAATTTTAAATACGGTGTCACTCTGGTCTAAATGCACAATGCTAAGAATACGAATGAATTCTGCGCATGTGCGTGAAGACTCGTAAAATTTCGAATAAATATAGAAATATTTTATATTAAATTCTATTTTTGACGTATATGATTTGGAATTATTCAATTTATTTCTGGGAATGATGGAGAAATCTGGCTAAAATAAATTTTTTAAAAAAAAGGAAAAAAAAAAATATATATAAAAATATTTGTCGGCTTCGAGCCTCGAACTGAAGACCTTCAAAACTAAGCGCCACACTCTGCCGATCCAACCACCTAGCCTCGTAATTCGAGAGCTTCTGATGAGTCTAAGATTCTCATTACGACTGTCCATTAAAATTTTAAATACGGTGTCACTCTGGTCTAAATGCACAATGCTAAGAATACGAATGAATTCTGCGCATGTGCGTGAAGACTCGTAAAATTTCGAATAAATATAGAAATATTTTATATTAAATTCTATTTTTGACGTATATGATTTGGAATTATTCAATTTATTTCTGGGAATGATGGAGAAATCTGGCTAAAATAAATTTAAAAAAAAAAAGGAAAAAAATATACATATAAAAATATTTGTCGGCTTCGAGCCTCTAACTGAAGACCTTCAAAACTAAGCGCCACACTCTGCCGATCCAGCCACCTAGCCTCGTAATTCGAGAGCTTCTGATGAGTCTAAGATTCTCATTACGACTGTCCATTAAAATTTTAAATACGGTGTCACTCTGGTCTAAATGCACAATGCTAAGAATACGAATGAATTCTGCGCATGTGCGTGAAGACTCGTAAAATTTCGAATAAATATAGAAATATTTTATATTAAATTCTATTTTTGACGTATATGATTTGGAATTATTCAATTTATTTCTGGGAATGATGGAGAAATCTGGCTAAAATAAATTTTTTAAAAAAAAAGGAAAAAAATATACATATCAAAATATTTGTCGGCTTCGAGCCTCGAACTGAAGACCTTCAAAACTAAACGCCACACTCTGCCGATCCAGCCACCTAGCCTCGTAATTCGAGAGCTTCTGATGAGTCTAAGTTCTCATTACGACTGTCCATTAAAATTTTAAATACGGTGTCACTCTGGTCTAAATGCACAATGCTAAGAATACGAATGAATTCTGCGCATGTGCGTGAAGACTCGTAAAATTTCGAATAAATATAGAAATATTTTATATTAAATTCTATTTTTGAAGTATATGATTTGGAATTATTCAATTTATTTCTGGGAATGGTGGAGAAATCTGGCTAAAATAAATTTAAAAAAAAAAGGAAAAAAATATACATATAAAAATATTTGTCGGCTTCGAGCCTCGAACTGAAGACCTTCAAAACTAAACGCCACACTCTGCCGATCCAGCCACCTAGCCTCATAATTCGAGAGCTTCTGATGAGTCTAAGATTCTCATTACGACTGTCCATTAAAATTTTAAATACGGTGTCACTCTGGTCTAAATGCACAATGCTAAGAATACGAATGAATTCTGCGCATGTGCGTGAAGACTCGTAAAATTTCGAATAAATATAGAAATATTTTATATTAAATTCTATTTTTGACGTATATGATTTGGAATTATTCAATTTATTTCTGGGAATGATGGAGAAATCTGGCTAAAATAAATTTAAAAAAAAAAAGGAAAAAAATATACATATAAAAATATTTGTCGGCTTCGAGCCTCGAACTGAAGACCTTCAAAACTAAGCGCCACACTCTGCCGATCCAGCCACCTAGCCTCGTAATTCGAGAGCTTCTGATGAGTCTAAGATTCTCATTACGACTGTCCATTAAAATTTTAAATACGGTGTCACTCTGGTCTAAATGCGCAATGCTAAGAATACGAATGAATTCTGCGCATGTGCGTGAAGACTCGTAAAATTTCGAATAAATATAGAAATATTTTATATTAAATTCTATTTTTGACGTATATGATTTGGAATTATTCAATTTATTTCAGGGAATGATGGAGAAATCTGGCTAAAATAAATTTAAAAAAAAAAGGAAAAAAATATACATATAAAAATATTTGTCGGCTTCGAGCCTCGAACTGAAGACCTTCAAAACTAAGCGCCACACTCTGCCGATCCAGCCACCTAGCCTCGTAATTCGAGAGCTTCTGATGAGTCTAAGATTCTCATTACGACTGTCCATTAAAATTTTAAATACGGTGTCACTCTGGTCTAAATGCACAATGCTAAGAATACGAATGAATTCTGCGCATGTGCGTGAAGACTCGTAAAATTTCGAATAAATATAGAAATATTTTATATTAAATTCTATTTTTGACGTATATGATTTGGAATTATTCAATTTATTTCTGGGAATGATGGAGAAATCTGGCTAAAATAAATTTTTTAAAAAAAAGAAAAAAAAAATATATATATAAAAATATTTGTCGGCTTCGAGCCTCGAACTGAAGACCTTCAAAACTAAGCGCCACACTCTGCCGTTCCAACCACCTAGCCTCGTAATTCGAGAGCTTCTGATGAGTCTAAGATTCTCATTACGAATGTCCATTAAAATTTTAAATACGGTGTCACTCTGGTCTAAATGCACAATGCTAAGAATACGAATGAATTCTGCGCATGTGCGTGAAGACTCGTAAAATTTCGAATAAATATAGAAATATTTTATATTAAATTCTATTTTTGACGTATATGATTTGGAATTATTCAATTTATTTCTGGGAATGATGGAGAAATCTGGCTAAAATAAATTTAAAAAAAAAAAGGAAAAAAATATACATATAAAAATATTTGTCGGCTTCGAGCCTCGAACTGAAGACCTTCAAAACTAAGCGCCACACTCTGCCGATCCAGCCACCTAGCCTCGTAATTCGAGAGCTTCTGATGAGTCTAAGATTCTCATTACGACTGTCCATTAAAATTTTAAATACGGTGTCACTCTGGTCTAAATGCACAATGCTAAGAATACGAATGAATTCTGCGCATGTGCGTGAAGACTCGTAAAATTTCGAATAAATATAGAAATATTTTATATTAAAATCTATTTTTGACGTATATGATTTGGAATTATTCAATTTATTTCTGGGAATGATGGAGAAATCTGGCTAAAATAAATTTAAAAAAAAAAAGGAAAAAAATATACATATAAAAATATTTGTCGGCTTCGAGCCTCGAACTGAAGACCTTCAAAACTAAACGCCACACTCTGCCGATCCAGCCACCTAGCCTCGTAATTCGAGAGCTTCTGATGAGTCTAAGATTCTCATTACGACTGTCCATTAAAATTTTAAATACGGTGTCACTCTGGTCTAAATGCACAATGCTAAGAATACGAATGAATTCTGCGCATGTGCGTGAAGACTCGTAAAATTTCGAATAAATATAGAAATATTTTATATTAAATTCTATTTTTGACGTATATGATTTGGAATTATTCAATTTATTTCTGGGAATGATGGAGAAATCTGGCTAAAATAAATTTTTTCAAAAAAAGGAAAAAAAAATATATATAAAAATATTTGTCGGCTTCGAGCCTCGAACTGAAGACCTTCAAAACTAAGCGCCACACTCTGCCGATCCAACCACCTAGCCTCGTAATTCGAGAGCTTCTGATGAGTCTAAGATTCTCATTACGACTGTCCATTAAAATTTTAAATACGGTGTCACTCTGGTCTAAATGCACAATGCTAAGAATACGAATGAATTCTGCGCATGTGCGTGAAGACTCGTAAAATTTCGAATAAATATAGAAATATTTTATATTAAATTCTATTTTTGACGTATATGATTTGGAATTATTCAATTTATTTCTGGGAATGATGGAGAAATCTGGCTAAAATAAATTTAAAAAAAAAAGGAAAAAAATATACATATAAAAATATTTGTCGGCTTCGAGCCTCGAACTGAAGACCTTCAAAACTAAGCGCCACACTCTGCCGATCCAGCCACCTAGCCTCGTAATTCGAGAGCTTCTGATGAGTCTAAGATTCTCATTACGACTGTCCATTAAAATTTTAAATACGGTGTCACTCTGGTCTAAATGCACAATGCTAAGAATACGAATGAATTCTGCGCATGTGCGTGAAGACTCGTAAAATTTCGAATAAATATAGAAATATTTTATATTAAATTCTATTTTTGACGTATATGATTTGGAATTATTCAATTTATTTCTGGGAATGATGGAGAAATCTGGCTAAAATAAATTTTAAAAAAAAAGGAAAAAAATATACATATAAAAATATTTGTCGGCTTCGAGCCTCGAACTGAAGACCTTCAAAACTAAACGCCACACTCTGCCGATCCAGCCACCTAGCCTCGTAATTCGAGAGCTTCTGATGAGTCTAAGATTCTCATTACGACTGTCCATTAAAATTTTAAATACGGTGTCACTCTGGTCTAAATGCACAATGCTAAGAATACGAATGAATTCTGCGCATGTGCGTGAAGACTCGTAAAATTTCGAATAAATATAGAAATATTTTATATTAAAATCTATTTTTGACGTATATGATTTGGAATTATTCAATTTATTTCTGGGAATGATGGAGAAATCTGGCTAAAATAAATTTAAAAAAAAAAAGGAAAAAAATATACATATAAAAATATTTGTCGGCTTCGAGCCTCGAACTGAAGACCTTCAAAACTAAACGCCACACTCTGCCGATCCAGCCACCTAGCCTCGTAATTCGAGAGCTTCTGATGAGTCTAAGATTCTCATTACGACTGTCCATTAAAATTTTAAATACGGTGTCACTCTGGTCTAAATGCACAATGCTAAGAATACGAATGAATTCTGCGCATGTGCGTGAAGACTCGTAAAATTTCGAATAAATATAGAAATATTTTATATTAAATTCTATTTTTGACGTATATGATTTGGAATTATTCAATTTATTTCTGGGAATGATGGAGAAATCTGGCTAAAATAAATTTTTTCAAAAAAAGGAAAAAAAAATATATATAAAAATATTTGTCGGCTTCGAGCCTCGAACTGAAGACCTTCAAAACTAAGCGCCACACTCTGCCGATCCAACCACCTAGCCTCGTAATTCGAGAGCTTCTGATGAGTCTAAGATTCTCATTACGACTGTCCATTAAAATTTTAAATACGGTGTCACTCTGGTCTAAATGCACAATGCTAAGAATACGAATGAATTCTGCGCATGTGCGTGAAGACTCGTAAAATTTCGAATAAATATAGAAATATTTTATATTAAATTCTATTTTTGACGTATATGATTTGGAATTATTCAATTTATTTCTGGGAATGATGGAGAAATCTGGCTAAAATAAATTTAAAAAAAAAAGGAAAAAAATATACATATAAAAATATTTGTCGGCTTCGAGCCTCGAACTGAAGACCTTCAAAACTAAGCGCCACACTCTGCCGATCCAGCCACCTAGCCTCGTAATTCGAGAGCTTCTGATGAGTCTAAGATTCTCATTACGACTGTCCATTAAAATTTTAAATACGGTGTCACTCTGGTCTAAATGCACAATGCTAAGAATACGAATGAATTCTGCGCATGTGCGTGAAGACTCGTAAAATTTCGAATAAATATAGAAATATTTTATATTAAATTCTATTTTTGACGTATATGATTTGGAATTATTCAATTTATTTCTGGGAATGATGGAGAAATCTGGCTAAAATAAATTTAAAAAAAAAAGGAAAAAAATATACATATAAAAATATTTGTCGGCTTCGAGCCTCGAACTGAAGACCTTCAAAACTAAACGCCACACTCTGCCGATCCAGCCACCTAGCCTCGTAATTCGAGAGCTTCTGATGAGTCTAAGATTCTCATTACGACTGTCCATTAAAATTTTAAATACGGTGTCACTCTGGTCTAAATGCACAATGCTAAGAATACGAATGAATTCTGCGCATGTGCGTGAAGACTCGTAAAATTTCGAATAAATATAGAAATATTTTATATTAAATTCTATTTTTGAAGTATATGATTTGGAATTATTCAATTTATTTCTGGGAATGATGGAGAAATCTGGCTAAAATAAATTTAAAAAAAAAAGGAAAAAAATATACATATAAAAATATTTGTCGGCTTCGAGCCTCGAACTGAAGACCTTCAAAACTAAACGCCACACTCTGCCGATCCAGCCACCTAGCCTCGTAATTCGAGAGCTTCTAATGAGTCTAAGATTCTCATTACGACTGTCCATTAAAATTTTAAATACGGTGTCACTCTGGTCTAAATGCACAATGCTAAGAATACGAATGAATTCTGCGCATGTGCGTGAAGACTCGTAAAATTTCGAATAAATATAGAAATATTTTATATTAAATTCTATTTTTGACGTATATGATTTGGAATTATTCAATTTATTTCTGGGAATGATGGAGAAATCTGGCTAAAATAAATTTAAAAAAAAAAAGGAAAAAAATATACATATAAAAATATTTGTCGGCTTCGAGCCTCGAACTGAAGACCTTCAAAACTAAGCGCCACACTCTGCCGATCCAGCCACCTAGCCTCGTAATTCGAGAGCTTCTGATGAGTCTAAGATTCTCATTACGACTGTCCATTAAAATTTTAAATACGGTGTCACTCTGGTCTAAATGCGCAATGCTAAGAATACGAATGAATTCTGCGCATGTGCGTGAAGACTCGTAAAATTTCGAATAAATATAGAAATATTTTATATTAAATTCTATTTTTGACGTATATGATTTGGAATTATTCAATTTATTTCAGGGAATGATGGAGAAATCTGGCTAAAATAAATTTAAAAAAAAAAGGAAAAAAATATACATATAAAAATATTTGTCGGCTTCGAGCCTCGAACTGAAGACCTTCAAAACTAAGCGCCACACTCTGCCGATCCAGCCACCTAGCCTCGTAATTCGAGAGCTTCTGATGAGTCTAAGATTCTCATTACGACTGTCCATTAAAATTTTAAATACGGTGTCACTCTGGTCTAAATGCACAATGCTAAGAATACGAATGAATTCTGCGCATGTGCGTGAAGACTCGTAAAATTTCGAATAAATATAGAAATATTTTATATTAAATTCTATTTTTGACGTATATGATTTGGAATTATTCAATTTATTTCTGGGAATGATGGAGAAATCTGGCTAAAATAAATTTTTTAAAAAAAAGGAAAAAAAAAATATATATATAAAAATATTTGTCGGCTTCGAGCCTCGAACTGAAGACCTTCAAAACTAAGCGCCACACTCTGCCGATCCAGCCACCTAGCCTCGTAATTCGAGAGCTTCTGATGAGTCTAAGATTCTCATTACGACTGTCCATTAAAATTTTAAATACGGTGTCACTCTGGTCTAAATGCACAATGCTAAGAATACGAATGAATTCTGCGCATGTGCGTGAAGACTCGTAAAATTTCGAATAAATATAGAAATATTTTATATTAAAATCTATTTTTGACGTATATGATTTGGAATTATTCAATTTATTTCTGGGAATGATGGAGAAATCTGGCTAAAATAAATTTAAAAAAAAAAAGGAAAAAAATATACATATAAAAATATTTGTCGGCTTCGAGCCTCGAACTGAAGACCTTCAAAACTAAACGCCACACTCTGCCGATCCAGCCACCTAGCCTCGTAATTCGAGAGCTTCTGATGAGTCTAAGATTCTCATTACGACTGTCCATTAAAATTTTAAATACGGTGTCACTCTGGTCTAAATGCACAATGCTAAGAATACGAATGAATTCTGCGCATGTGCGTGAAGACTCGTAAAATTTCGAATAAATATAGAAATATTTTATATTAAATTCTATTTTTGACGTATATGATTTGGAATTATTCAATTTATTTCTGGGAATGATGGAGAAATCTGGCTAAAATAAATTTTTTAAAAAAAAGGAAAAAAAAATATATATAAAAATATTTGTCGGCTTCGAGCCTCGAACTGAAGACCTTCAAAACTAAGCGCCACACTCTGCCGATCCAACCACCTAGCCTCGTAATTCGAGAGCTTCTGATGAGTCTAAGATTCTCATTACGACTGTCCATTAAAATTTTAAATACGGTGTCACTCTGGTCTAAATGCACAATGCTAAGAATACGAATGAATTCTGCGCATGTGCGTGAAGACTCGTAAAATTTCGAATAAATATAGAAATATTTTATATTAAATTCTATTTTTGACGTATATGATTTGGAATTATTCAATTTATTTCAGGGAATGATGGAGAAATCTGGCTAAAATAAATTTAAAAAAAAAAGGAAAAAAATATACATATAAAAATATTTGTCGGCTTCGAGCCTCGAACTGAAGACCTTCAAAACTAAGCGCCACACTCTGCCGATCCAGCCACCTAGCCTCGTAATTCGAGAGCTTCTGATGAGTCTAAGATTCTCATTACGACTGTCCATTAAAATTTTAAATACGGTGTCACTCTGGTCTAAATGCACAATGCTAAGAATACGAATGAATTCTGCGCATGTGCGTGAAGACTCGTAAAATTTCGAATAAATATAGAAATATTTTATATTAAATTCTATTTTTGACGTATATGATTTGGAATTATTCAATTTATTTCTGGGAATGATGGAGAAATCTGGCTAAAATAAATTTTTTAAAAAAAAGGAAAAAAAAAATATATATATAAAAATATTTGTCGGCTTCGAGCCTCGAACTGAAGACCTTCAAAACTAAGCGCCACACTCTGCCGATCCAGCCACCTAGCCTCGTAATTCGAGAGCTTCTGATGAGTCTAAGATTCTCATTACGACTGTCCATTAAAATTTTAAATACGGTGTCACTCTGGTCTAAATGCACAATGCTAAGAATACGAATGAATTCTGCGCATGTGCGTGAAGACTCGTAAAATTTCGAATAAATATAGAAATATTTTATATTAAAATCTATTTTTGACGTATATGATTTGGAATTATTCAATTTATTTCTGGGAATGATGGAGAAATCTGGCTAAAATAAATTTAAAAAAAAAAAGGAAAAAAATATACATATAAAAATATTTGTCGGCTTCGAGCCTCGAACTGAAGACCTTCAAAACTAAACGCCACACTCTGCCGATCCAGCCACCTAGCCTCGTAATTCGAGAGCTTCTGATGAGTCTAAGATTCTCATTACGACTGTCCATTAAAATTTTAAATACGGTGTCACTCTGGTCTAAATGCACAATGCTAAGAATACGAATGAATTCTGCGCATGTGCGTGAAGACTCGTAAAATTTCGAATAAATATAGAAATATTTTATATTAAATTCTATTTTTGACGTATATGATTTGGAATTATTCAATTTATTTCTGGGAATGATGGAGAAATCTGGCTAAAATAAATTTTTTAAAAAAAAGGAAAAAAAAATATATATAAAAATATTTGTCGGCTTCGAGCCTCGAACTGAAGACCTTCAAAACTAAGCGCCACACTCTGCCGATCCAACCACCTAGCCTCGTAATTCGAGAGCTTCTGATGAGTCTAAGATTCTCATTACGACTGTCCATTAAAATTTTAAATACGGTGTCACTCTGGTCTAAATGCACAATGCTAAGAATACGAATGAATTCTGCGCATGTGCGTGAAGACTCGTAAAATTTCGAATAAATATAGAAATATTTTATATTAAATTCTATTTTTGACGTATATGATTTGGAATTATTCAATTTATTTCTGGGAATGATGGAGAAATCTGGCTAAAATAAATTTAAAAAAAAAAAGGAAAAAAATATACATATAAAAATATTTGTCGGCTTCGAGCCTCGAACTGAAGACCTTCAAAACTAAGCGCCACACTCTGCCGATCCAGCCACCTAGCCTCGTAATTCGAGAGCTTCTGATGAGTCTAAGATTCTCATTACGACTGTCCATTAAAATTTTAAATACGGTGTCACTCTGGTCTAAATGCACAATGCTAAGAATACGAATGAATTCTGCGCATGTGCGTGAAGACTCGTAAAATTTCGAATAAATATAGAAATATTTTATATTAAATTCTATTTTTGACGTATATGATTTGGAATTATTCAATTTATTTCTGGGAATGATGGAGAAATCTGGCTAAAATAAATTTTAAAAAAAAAGGAAAAAAATATACATATAAAAATATTTGTCGGCTTCGAGCCTCGAACTGAAGACCTTCAAAACTAAACGCCACACTCTGCCGATCCAGCCACCTAGCCTCGTAATTCGAGAGCTTCTGATGAGTCTAAGATTCTCATTACGACTGTCCATTAAAATTTTAAATACGGTGTCACTCTGGTCTAAATGCACAATGCTAAGAATACGAATGAATTCTGCGCATGTGCGTGAAGACTCGTAAAATTTCGAATAAATATAGAAATATTTTATATTAAATTCTATTTTTGACGTATATGATTTGGAATTATTCAATTTATTTCTGGGAATGATGGAGAAATCTGGCTAAAATAAATTTTAAAAAAAAAGGAAAAAAATATACATATAAAAATATTTGTCGGCTTCGAGCCTCGAACTGAAGACCTTCAAAACTAAACGCCACACTCTGCCGATCCAGCCACCTAGCCTCGTAATTCGAGAGCTTCTGATGAGTCTAAGATTCTCATTACGACTGTCCATTAAAATTTTAAATACGGTGTCACTCTGGTCTAAATGCACAATGCTAAGAATACGAATGAATTCTGCGCATGTGCGTGAAGACTCGTAAAATTTCGAATAAATATAGAAATATTTTATATTAAATTCTATTTTTGACGTATATGATTTGGAATTATTCAATTTATTTCTGGGAATGATAGAGAAATCTGGCTAAAATAAATTAAAAAAAAAAAAGGAAAAAAATATACATATAAAAATATTTGTCGGCTTCGAGCCTCGAACTGAAGACCTTCAAAACTAAGCGCCACACTCTGCCGATCCAGCCACCTAGCCTCGTAATTCGAGAGCTTCTGATGAGTCTAAGATTCTCATTACGACTGTCCATTAAAATTTTAAATACGGTGTCACTCTGGTCTAAATGCGCAATGCTAAGAATACGAATGAATTCTGCGCATGTGCGTGAAGACTCGTAAAATTTCGAATAAATATAGAAATATTTTATATTAAATTCTATTTTTGACGTATATGATTTGGAATTATTCAATTTATTTCAGGGAATGATGGAGAAATCTGGCTAAAATAAATTTAAAAAAAAAAGGAAAAAAATATACATATAAAAATATTTGTCGGCTTCGAGCCTCGAACTGAAGACCTTCAAAACTAAGCGCCACACTCTGCCGATCCAGCCACCTAGCCTCGTAATTCGAGACCTTCTGATGAGTCTAAGATTCTCATTACGACTGTCCATTAAAATTTTAAATACGGTGTCACTCTGGTCTAAATGCGCAATGCTAAGAATACGAATGAATTCTGCGCATGTGCGTGAAGACTCGTAAAATTTCGAATAAATATAGAAATATTTTATATTAAATTCTATTTTTGACGTATATGATTTGGAATTATTCAATTTATTTCTGGGAATGATGGAGAAATCTGGCTAAAATAAATTTAAAAAAAAAAGGAAAAAAATATACATATAAAAATATTTGTCGGCTTCGAGACTCGAACTGAAGACCTTCAAAACTAAGCGCCACACTCTGCCGATCCAGCCACCTAGCCTCGTAATTCGAGAGCTTCTGATGAGTCTAAGATTCTCATTACGACTGTCCATTAAAATTTTAAATACGGTGTCACTCTGGTCTAAATGCACAATGCTAAGAATACGAATGAATTCTGCGCATGTGCGTGAAGACTCGTAAAATTTCGAATAAATATAGAAATATTTTATATTAAATTCTATTTTTGACGTATATGATTTGGAATTATTCAATTTATTTCTGGGAATGATGGAGAAATCTGGCTAAAATAAATTTTTTAATAAAAAGGAAAAAAATATATATATAAAAATATTTGTCGGCTTCGAGCCTCGAACTGAAGACCTTCAAAACTAAGCGCCACACTCTGCCGATCCAACCACCTAGCCTCGTAATTCGAGAGCTTCTGATGAGTCTAAGATTCTCATTACGACTGTCCATTAAAATTTTAAATACGGTGTCACTCTGGTCTAAATGCACAATGCTAAGAATACGAATGAATTCTGCGCATGTGCGTGAAGACTCGTAAAATTTCGAATAAATATAGAAATATTTTATATTAAATTCTATTTTTGACGTATATGATTTGGAATTATTCAATTTATTTCTGGGAATGATGGAGAAATCTGGCTAAAATAAATTTTTTAATAAAAAGGAAAAAAATATATATATAAAAATATTTGTCGGCTTCGAGCCTCGAACTGAAGACCTTCAAAACTAAGCGCCACACTCTGCCGATCCAACCACCTAGCCTCGTAATTCGAGAGCTTCTGATGAGTCTAAGATTCTCATTACGACTGTCCATTAAAATTTTAAATACGGTGTCACTCTGGTCTAAATGCACAATGCTAAGAATACGAATGAATTCTGCGCATGTGCGTGAAGACTCGTAAAATTTCGAATAAATATAGAAATATTTTATATTAAATTCTATTTTTGACGTATATGATTTGGAATTATTCAATTTATTTCTGGGAATGATGGAGAAATCTGGCTAAAATAAATTTAAAAAAAAAAGGAAAAAAATATACATATAAAAATATTTGTCGGCTTCGAGCCTCGAACTGAAGACCTTCAAAACTAAGCGCCACACTCTGCCGATCCAGCCACCTAGCCTCGTAATTCGAGAGCTTCTGATGAGTCTAAGATTCTCATTACGACTGTCCATTAAAATTTTAAATACGGTGTCACTCTGGTCTAAATGCACAATGCTAAGAATACGAATGAATTCTGCGCATGTGCGTGAAGACTCGTAAAATTTCGAATAAATATAGAAATATTTTATATTAAATTCTATTTTTGACGTATATGATTTGGAATTATTCAATTTATTTCTGGGAATGATGGAGAAATCTGGCTAAAATAAATTTAAAAAAAAAAAGGAAAAAAATATACATATAAAAATATTTGTCGGCTTCGAGCCTCGAACTGAAGACCTTCAAAACTAAACGCCACACTCTGCCGATCCAGCCACCTAGCCTCGTAATTCGAGAGCTTCTGATGAGTCTAAGATTCTCATTACGACTGTCCATTAAAATTTTAAATACGGTGTCACTCTGGTCTAAATGCACAATGCTAAGAATACGAATGAATTCTGCGCATGTGCGTGAAGACTCGTAAAATTTCGAATAAATATAGAAATATTTTATATTAAATTCTATTTTTGAAGTATATGATTTGGAATTATTCAATTTATTTCTGGGAATGATGGAGAAATCTGGCTAAAATAAATTTAAAAAAAAAAGGAAAAAAATATACATATAAAAATATTTGTCGGCTTCGAGCCTCGAACTGAAGACCTTCAAAACTAAACGCCACACTCTGCCGATCCAGCCACCTAGCCTCGTAATTCGAGAGCTTCTGATGAGTCTAAGATTCTCATTACGACTGTCCATTAAAATTTTAAATACGGTGTCACTCTGGTCTAAATGCACAATGCTAAGAATACGAATGAATTCTGCGCATGTGCGTGAAGACTCGTAAAATTTCGAATAAATATAGAAATATTTTATATTAAATTCTATTTTTGACGTATATGATTTGGAATTATTCAATTTATTTCTGGGAATGATGGAGAAATCTGGCTAAAATAAATTTAAAAAAAAAAAAGGAAAAAAATATACATATAAAAATATTTGTCGGCTTCGAGCCTCGAACTGAAGACCTTCAAAACTAAGCGCCACACTCTGCCGATCCAGCCACCTAGCCTCGTAATTCGAGAGCTTCTGATGAGTCTAAGATTCTCATTACGACTGTCCATTAAAATTTTAAATACGGTGTCACTCTGGTCTAAATGCGCAATGCTAAGAATACGAATGAATTCTGCGCATGTGCGTGAAGACTCGTAAAATTTCGAATAAATATAGAAATATTTTATATTAAATTCTATTTTTGACGTATATGATTTGGAATTATTCAATTTATTTCAGGGAATGATGGAGAAATCTGGCTAAAATAAATTTAAAAAAAAAAGGAAAAAAATATACATATAAAAATATTTGTCGGCTTCGAGCCTCGAACTGAAGACCTTCAAAACTAAGCGCCACACTCTGCCGATCCAGCCACCTAGCCTCGTAATTCGAGAGCTTCTGATGAGTCTAAGATTCTCATTACGACTGTCCATTAAAATTTTAAATACGGTGTCACTCTGGTCTAAATGCGCAATGCTAAGAATACGAATGAATTCTGCGCATGTGCGTGAAGACTCGTAAAATTTCGAATAAATATAGAAATATTTTATATTAAATTCTATTTTTGACGTATATGATTTGGAATTATTCAATTTATTTCTGGGAATGATGGAGAAATCTGGCTAAAATAAATTTTAAAAAAAAAGGAAAAAAATATACATATAAAAATATTTGTCGGCTTCGAGACTCGAACTGAAGACCTTCAAAACTAAGCGCCACACTCTGCCGATCCAGCCACCTAGCCTCGTAATTCGAGAGCTTCTGATGAGTCTAAGATTCTCATTACGACTGTCCATTAAAATTTTAAATACGGTGTCACTCTGGTCTAAATGCACAATGCTAAGAATACGAATGAATTCTGCGCATGTGCGTGAAGACTCGTAAAATTTCGAATAAATATAGAAATATTTTATATTAAATTCTATTTTTGACGTATATGATTTGGAATTATTCAATTTATTTCTGGGAATGATGGAGAAATCTGGCTAAAATAAATTTTTTAATAAAAAGGAAAAAAATATATATATAAAAATATTTGTCGGCTTCGAGCCTCGAACTGAAGACCTTCAAAACTAAGCGCCACACTCTGCCGATCCAACCACCTAGCCTCGTAATTCGAGAGCTTCTGATGAGTCTAAGATTCTCATTACGACTGTCCATTAAAATTTTAAATACGGTGTCACTCTGGTCTAAATGCACAATGCTAAGAATACGAATGAATTCTGCGCATGTGCGTGAAGACTCGTAAAATTTCGAATAAATATAGAAATATTTTATATTAAATTCTATTTTTGACGTATATGATTTGGAATTATTCAATTTATTTCTGGGAATGATGGAGAAATCTGGATAAAATAAATTTAAAAAAAAAAGGAAAAAAATATACATATAAAAATATTTGTCGGCTTCGAGCCTCGAACTGAAGACCTTCAAAACTAAGCGCCACACTCTGCCGATCCAGCCACCTAGCCTCGTAATTCGAGAGCTTCTGATGAGTCTAAGATTCTCATTACGACTGTCCATTAAAATTTTAAATACGGTGTCACTCTGGTCTAAATGCACAATGCTAAGAATACGAATGAATTCTGCGCATGTGCGTGAAGACTCGTAAAATTTCGAATAAATATAGAAATATTTTATATTAAATTCTATTTTTGACGTATATGATTTGGAATTATTCAATTTATTTCTGGGAATGATGGAGAAATCTGGCTAAAATAAATTTAAAAAAAAAAAAGGAAAAAAATATACATATAAAAATATTTGTCGGCTTCGAGCCTCGAACTGAAGACCTTCAAAACTAAACGCCACACTCTGCCGATCCAGCCACCTAGCCTCGTAATTCGAGAGCTTCTGATGAGTCTAAGATTCTCATTACGACTGTCCATTAAAATTTTAAATACGGTGTCACTCTGGTCTAAATGCACAATGCTAAGAATACGAATGAATTCTGCGCATGTGCGTGAAGACTCGTAAAATTTCGAATAAATATAGAAATATTTTATATTAAATTCTATTTTTGAAGTATATGATTTGGAATTATTCAATTTATTTCTGGGAATGATGGAGAAATCTGGCTAAAATAAATTTAAAAAAAAAAGGAAAAAAATATACATATAAAAATATTTGTCGGCTTCGAGCCTCGAACTGAAGACCTTCAAAACTAAACGCCACACTCTGCCGATCCAGCCACCTAGCCTCGTAATTCGAGAGCTTCTGATGAGTCTAAGATTCTCATTACGACTGTCCATTAAAATTTTAAATACGGTGTCACTCTGGTCTAAATGCACAATGCTAAGAATACGAATGAATTCTGCGCATGTGCGTGAAGACTCGTAAAATTTCGAATAAATATAGAAATATTTTATATTAAATTCTATTTTTGACGTATATGATTTGGAATTATTCAATTTATTTCTGGGAATGATGGAGAAATCTGGCTAAAATAAATTTAAAAAAAAAAAAGGAAAAAAATATACATATAAAAATATTTGTCGGCTTCGAGCCTCGAACTGAAGACCTTCAAAACTAAGCGCCACACTCTGCCGATCCAGCCACCTAGCCTCGTAATTCGAGAGCTTCTGATGAGTCTAAGATTCTCATTACGACTGTCCATTAAAATTTTAAATACGGTGTCACTCTCGTCTAAATGCGCAATGCTAAGAATACGAATGAATTCTGCGCATGTGCGTGAAGACTCGTAAAATTTCGAATAAATATAGAAATATTTTATATTAAATTCTATTTTTGACGTATATGATTTGGAATTATTCAATTTATTTCAGGGAATGATGGAGAAATCTGGCTAAAATAAATTTAAAAAAAAAGGAAAAAAATATACATATAAAAATATTTGTCGGCTTCGAGCCTCGAACTGAAGACCTTCAAAACTAAGCGCCACACTCTGCCGATCCAGCCACCTAGCCTCGTAATTCGAGAGCTTCTGATGAGTCTAAGATTCTCATTACGACTGTCCATTAAAATTTTAAATACGGTGTCACTCTGGTCTAAATGCGCAATGCTAAGAATACGAATGAATTCTGCGCATGTGCGTGAAGACTCGTAAAATTTCGAATAAATATAGAAATATTTTATATTAAATTCTATTTTTGACGTATATGATTTGGAATTATTCAATTTATTTCTGGGAATGATGGAGAAATCTGGCTAAAATAAATTTTAAAAAAAAAAGGAAAAAAATATACATATAAAAATATTTGTCGGCTTCGAGACTCGAACTGAAGACCTTCAAAACTAAGCGCCACACTCTGCCGATCCAGCCACCTAGCCTCGTAATTCGAGAGCTTCTGATGAGTCTAAGATTCTCATTACGACTGTCCATTAAAATTTTAAATACGGTGTCACTCTGGTCTAAATGCACAATGCTAAGAATACGAATGAATTCTGCGCATGTGCGTGAAGACTCGTAAAATTTCGAATAAATATAGAAATATTTTATATTAAATTCTATTTTTGACGTATATGATTTGGAATTATTCAATTTATTTCTGGGAATGATGGAGAAATCTGGCTAAAATAAATTTTTTAATAAAAAGGAAAAAAATATATATATAAAAATATTTGTCGGCTTCGAGCCTCGAACTGAAGACCTTCAAAACTAAGCGCCACACTCTGCCGATCCAACCACCTAGCCTCGTAATTCGAGAGCTTCTGATGAGTCTAAGATTCTCATTACGACTGTCCATTAAAATTTTAAATACGGTGTCACTCTGGTCTAAATGCACAATGCTAAGAATACGAATGAATTCTGCGCATGTGCGTGAAGACTCGTAAAATTTCGAATAAATATAGAAATATTTTATATTAAATTCTATTTTTGACGTATATGATTTGGAATTATTCAATTTATTTCTGGGAATGATGGAGAAATCTGGATAAAATAAATTTAAAAAAAAAAAGGAAAAAAATATACATATAAAAATATTTGTCGGCTTCGAGCCTCGAACTGAAGACCTTCAAAACTAAGCGCCACACTCTGCCGATCCAGCCACCTAGCCTCGTAATTCGAGAGCTTCTGATGAGTCTAAGATTCTCATTACGACTGTCCATTAAAATTTTAAATACGGTGTCACTCTGGTCTAAATGCACAATGCTAAGAATACGAATGAATTCTGGGCATGTGCGTGAAGACTCGTAAAATTTCGAATAAATATAGAAATATTTTATATTAAATTCTATTTTTGACGTATATGATTTGGAATTATTCAATTTATTTCTGGGAATGATGGAGAAATCTGGCTAAAATAAATTTTTAAAAAAAAAAGGAAAAAAATATACATATAAAAATATTTGTCGGCTTCGAGCCTCGAACTGAAGACCTTCAAAACTAAACGCCACACTCTGCCGATCCAGCCACCTAGCCTCGTAATTCGAGAGCTTCTGATGAGTCTAAGATTCTCATTACGACTGTCCATTAAAATTTTAAATACGGTGTCACTCTGGTCTAAATGCACAATGCTAAGAATACGAATGAATTCTGCGCATGTGCGTGAAGACTCGTAAAATTTCGAATAAATATAGAAATATTTTATATTAAATTCTATTTTTGAAGTATATGATTTGGAATTATTCAATTTATTTCTGGGAATGATGGAGAAATCTGGCTAAAATAAATTTAAAAAAAAAAGGAAAAAAATATACATATAAAAATATTTGTCGGCTTCGAGCCTCGAACTGAAGACCTTCAAAACTAAACGCCACACTCTGCCGATCCAGCCACCTAGCCTCGTAATTCGAGAGCTTCTGATGAGTCTAAGATTCTCATTACGACTGTCCATTAAAATTTTAAATACGGTGTCACTCTGGTCTAAATGCAGAATGCTAAGAATACGAATGAATTCTGCGCATGTGCGTGAAGACTCGTAAAATTTCGAATAAATATAGAAATATTTTATATTAAATTCTATTTTTGACGTATATGATTTGGAATTATTCAATTTATTTCTGGGAATGATGGAGAAATCTGGCTAAAATAAATTTTTAAAAAAAAAGGAAAAAAAAAAATATATATAAAAATATTTGTCGGCTTCGAGCCTCGAACTGAAGACCTTCAAAACTAAGCGCCACACTCTGCCGATCCAACCACCTAGCCTCGTAATTCGAGAGCTTCTGATGAGTCTAAGATTCTCATTACGACTGTCCATTAAAATTTTAAATACGGTGTCACTCTGGTCTAAATGCACAATGCTAAGAATACGAATGAATTCTGCGCATGTGCGTGAAGACTCGTAAAATTTCGAATAAATATAGAAATATTTTATATTAAATTCTATTTTTGACGTATATGATTTGGAATTATTCAATTTATTTCTGGGAATGATGGAGAAATCTGGATAAAATAAATTTAAAAAAAAAAGGAAAAAAATATACATATAAAAATATTTGTCGGCTTCGAGCCTCGAACTGAAGACCTTCAAAACTAAGCGCCACACTCTGCCGATCCAGCCACCTAGCCTCGTAATTCGAGAGCTTCTGATGAGTCTAAGATTCTCATTACGACTGTCCATTAAAATTTTAAATACGGTGTCACTCTGGTCTAAATGCACAATGCTAAGAATACGAATGAATTCTGCGCATGTGCGTGAAGACTCGTAAAATTTCGAATAAATATAGAAATATTTTATATTAAATTCTATTTTTGACGTATATGATTTGGAATTATTCAATTTATTTCTGGGAATGATGGAGAAATCTGGCTAAAATAAATTTAAAAAAAAAAAGGAAAAAAATATACATATAAAAATATTTGTCGGCTTCGAGCCTCGAACTGAAGACCTTCAAAACTAAACGCCACACTCTGCCGATCCAGCCACCTAGCCTCGTAATTCGAGAGCTTCTGATGAGTCTAAGATTCTCATTACGACTGTCCATTAAAATTTTAAATACGGTGTCACTCTGGTCTAAATGCAGAATGCTAAGAATACGAATGAATTCTGCGCATGTGCGTGAAGACTCGTAAAATTTCGAATAAATATAGAAATATTTTATATTAAATTCTATTTTTGAAGTATATGATTTGGAATTATTCAATTTATTTCTGGGAATGATGGAGAAATCTGGATAAAATAAATTTAAAAAAAAAAAAGGAAAAAAATATACATATAAAAATATTTGTCGGCTTCGAGCCTCGAACTGAAGACCTTCAAAACTAAGCGCCACACTCTGCCGATCCAGCCACCTAGCCTCGTAATTCGAGAGCTTCTGATGAGTCTAAGATTCTCATTACGACTGTCCATTAAAATTTTAAATACGGTGTCACTCTGGTCTAAATGCACAATGCTAAGAATACGAATGAATTCTGGGCATGTGCGTGAAGACTCGTAAAATTTCGAATAAATATAGAAATATTTTATATTAAATTCTATTTTTGACGTATATGATTTGGAATTATTCAATTTATTTCTGGGAATGATGGAGAAATCTGGCTAAAATAAATTTTTTAAAAAAAAAGGAAAAAAATATACATATAAAAATATTTGTCGGCTTCGAGCCTCGAACTGAAGACCTTCAAAACTAAACGCCACACTCTGCCGATCCAGCCACCTAGCCTCGTAATTCGAGAGCTTCTGATGAGTCTAAGATTCTCATTACGACTGTCCATTAAAATTTTAAATACGGTGTCACTCTGGTCTAAATGCACAATGCTAAGAATACGAATGAATTCTGCGCATGTGCGTGAAGACTCGTAAAATTTCGAATAAATATAGAAATATTTTATATTAAATTCTATTTTTGAAGTATATGATTTGGAATTATTCAATTTATTTCTGGGAATGATGGAGAAATCTGGCTAAAATAAATTTAAAAAAAAAAGGAAAAAAATATACATATAAAAATATTTGTCGGCTTCGAGCCTCGAACTGAAGACCTTCAAAACTAAACGCCACACTCTGCCGATCCAGCCACCTAGCCTCGTAATTCGAGAGCTTCTGATGAGTCTAAGATTCTCATTACGACTGTCCATTAAAATTTTAAATACGGTGTCACTCTGGTCTAAATGCAGAATGCTAAGAATACGAATGAATTCTGCGCATGTGCGTGAAGACTCGTAAAATTTCGAATAAATATAGAAATATTTTATATTAAATTCTATTTTTGACGTATATGATTTGGAATTATTCAATTTATTTCTGGGAATGATGGAGAAATCTGGCTAAAATAAATTTTTAAAAAAAAGGAAAAAAAAAAATATATATAAAAATATTTGTCGGCTTCGAGCCTCGAACTGAAGACCTTCAAAACTAAGCGCCACACTCTGCCGATCCAACCACCTAGCCTCGTAATTCGAGAGCTTCTGATGAGTCTAAGATTCTCATTACGACTGTCCATTAAAATTTTAAATACGGTGTCACTCTGGTCTAAATGCACAATGCTAAGAATACGAATGAATTCTGCGCATGTGCGTGAAGACTCGTAAAATTTCGAATAAATATAGAAATATTTTATATTAAATTCTATTTTTGACGTATATGATTTGGAATTATTCAATTTATTTCTGGGAATGATGGAGAAATCTGGATAAAATAAATTTTAAAAAAAAAAGGAAAAAAATATACATATAAAAATATTTGTCGGCTTCGAGCCTCGAACTGAAGACCTTCAAAACTAAGCGCCACACTCTGCCGATCCAGCCACCTAGCCTCGTAATTCGAGAGCTTCTGATGAGTCTAAGATTCTCATTACGACTGTCCATTAAAATTTTAAATACGGTGTCACTCTGGTCTAAATGCACAATGCTAAGAATACGAATGAATTCTGCGCATGTGCGTGAAGACTCGTAAAATTTCGAATAAATATAGAAATATTTTATATTAAATTCTATTTTTGACGTATATGATTTGGAATTATTCAATTTATTTCTGGGAATGATGGAGAAATCTGGCTAAAATAAATTTAAAAAAAAAAAAGGAAAAAAATATACATATAAAAATATTTGTCGGCTTCGAGCCTCGAACTGAAGACCTTCAAAACTAAACGCCACACTCTGCCGATCCAGCCACCTAGCCTCGTAATTCGAGAGCTTCTGATGAGTCTAAGATTCTCATTACGACTGTCCATTAAAATTTTAAATACGGTGTCACTCTGGTCTAAATGCAGAATGCTAAGAATACGAATGAATTCTGCGCATGTGCGTGAAGACTCGTAAAATTTCGAATAAATATAGAAATATTTTATATTAAATTCTATTTTTGAAGTATATGATTTGGAATTATTCAATTTATTTCTGGGAATGATGGAGAAATCTGGCTAAAATAAATTTAAAAAAAAAAGGAAAAAAATATACATATAAAAATATTTGTCGGCTTCGAGCCTCGAACTGAAGACCTTCAAAACTAAACGCCACACTCTGCCGATCCAGCCACCTAGCCTCGTAATTCGAGAGCTTCTGATGAGTCTAAGATTCTCATTACGACTGTCCATTAAAATTTTAAATACGGTGTCACTCTGGTCTAAATGCAGAATGCTAAGAATACGAATGAATTCTGCGCATGTGCGTGAAGACTCGTAAAATTTCGAATAAATATAGAAATATTTTATATTAAATTCTATTTTTGACGTATTTGATTTGGAATTATTCAATTTATTTCTGGGAATGATGGAGAAATCTGGCTAAAATAAATTTTAAAAAAAAAAGGAAAAAAAATATATATATAAAAATATTTGTCGGCTTCGAGCCTCGAACTGAAGACCTTCAAAACTAAGCGCCACACTCTGCCGATCCAGCCACCTAGCCTCGTAATTCGAGAGCTTCTGATGAGTCTAAGATTCTCATTACGACTGTCCATTAAAATTTTAAATACGGTGTCACTCTGGTCTAAATGCACAATGCTAAGAATACGAATGAATTCTGCGCATGTGCGTGAAGACTCGTAAAATTTCGAATAAATATAGAAATATTTTATATTAAATTCTATTTTTGACGTATATGATTTGGAATTATTCAATTTATTTCTGGGAATGATGGAGAAATCTGGCTAAAATAAATTTAAAAAAAAAAGGAAAAAAATATACATATAAAAATATTTGTCGGCTTCGAGCCTCGAACTGAAGACCTTCAAAACTAAGCGCCACACTCTGCCGATCCAGCCACCTAGCCTCGTAATTCGAGAGCTTCTGATGAGTCTAAGATTCTCATTACGACTGTCCATTAAAATTTTAAATACGGTGTCACTCTGGTCTAAATGCGCAATGCTAAGAATACGAATGAATTCTGCGCATGTGCGTGAAGACTCGTAAAATTTCGAATAAATATAGAAATATTTTATATTAAATTCTATTTTTGACGTATATGATTTGGAATTATTCAATTTATTTCAGGGAATGATGGAGAAATCTGGCTAAAATAAATTTAAAAAAAAAAGGAAAAAAATATACATATAAAAATATTTGTCGGCTTCGAGCCTCGAACTGAAGACCTTCAAAACTAAGCGCCACACTCTGCCGATCCAGCCACCTAGCCTCGTAATTCGAGAGCTTCTGATGAGTCTAAGATTCTCATTACGACTGTCCATTAAAATTTTAAATACGGTGTCACTCTGGTCTAAATGCACAATGCTAAGAATACGAATGAATTCTGCGCATGTGCGTGAAGACTCGTAAAATTTCGAATAAATATAGAAATATTTTATATTAAATTCTATTTTTGACGTATATGATTTGGAATTATTCAATTTATTTCTGGGAATGATGGAGAAATCTGGCTAAAATAAATTTAAAAAAAAAAGGAAAAAAATATACATATAAAAATATTTGTCGGCTTCGAGCCTCGAACTGAAGACCTTCAAAACTAAGCGCCACACTCTGCCGATCCAGCCACCTAGCCTCGTAATTCGAGAGCTTCTGATGAGTCTAAGATTCTCATTACGACTGTCCATTAAAATTTTAAATACGGTGTCACTCTGGTCTAAATGCACAATGCTAAGAATACGAATGAATTCTGCGCATGTGCGTGAAGACTCGTAAAATTTCGAATAAATATAGAAATATTTTATATTAAATTCTATTTTTGACGTATATGATTTGGAATTATTCAATTTATTTCTGTTAATGATGGAGAAATCTGGCTAAAATAAATTTAAAAAAAAAGGAAAAAAATATACATATAAAAATATTTGTCGGCTTCGAGCCTCGAACTGAAGACCTTCAAAACTAAGCGCCACACTCTGCAGATCCAGACACTTAGCCTCGTAATTCGAGAGCTTCTGATGAGTCTCAGATTCTCATTACGACTGTCCATTAAAATTTTAAATACTGTGTCACTCTGGTCTAAATGCGCAATGCTAAGAATACGAATGAATTCTGCGCATGTGCGTGAGTGAAGACTCGTAAAATTTCGAATAAATATAGAAATATTTTATATTAAATTCTATTTTTGACGTATATGATTTGGAATTATTCAATTTATTTCTGGGAATGATGGAGAAATCTGGCTAAAATAAATTTTTTAAAAAAAGGAAAAAAATATACATATAAAAATATTTGTCGGCTTCGAGCCTCGAACTGAAGACCTTCAAAACTAAGCGCCACACTCTGCCGATCCAGCCACCTAGCCTCGTAATTCGAGAGCTTCTGATGAGTCTAAGATTCTCATTACGACTGTCCATTAAAATTTTAAATACGGTGTCACTCTGGTCTAAATGCACAATGCTAAGAATACGAATGAATTCTGCGCATGTGCGTGAAGACTCGTAAAATTTCGAATAAATATAGAAATATTTTATATTAAATTCTATTTTTGACGTATATGATTTGGAATTATTCAATTTATTTCTGGGAATGATGGAGAAATCTGGCTAAAATAAATTTTTAAAAAAAAAGGAAAAAAAAAATATATATAAAAATATTTGTCGGCTTCGAGCCTCGAACTGAAGACCTTCAAAACTAAGCGCCACACTCTGCCGATCCAACCACCTAGCCTCGTAATTCGAGAGCTTCTGATGAGTCTAAGATTCTCATTACGACTGTCCATTAAAATTTTAAATACGGTGTCACTCTGGTCTAAATGCACAATGCTAAGAATACGAATGAATTCTGCGCATGTGCGTGAAGACTCGTAAAATTTCGAATAAATATAGAAATATTTTATATTAAATTCTATTTTTGACGTATATGATTTGGAATTATTCAATTTATTTCTGGGAATGATGGAGAAATCTGGCTAAAATAAATTTAAAAAAAAAAAGGAAAAAAATATACATATAAAAATATTTGTCGGCTTCGAGCCTCGAACTGAAGACCTTCAAAACTAAGCGCCACACTCTGCCGATCCAGCCACCTAGCCTCGTAATTCGAGAGCTTCTGATGAGTCTAAGATTCTCATTACGACTGTCCATTAAAATTTTAAATACGGTGTCACTCTGGTCTAAATGCACAATGCTAAGAATACGAATGAATTCTGCGCATGTGCGTGAAGACTCGTAAAATTTCGAATAAATATAGAAATATTTTATATTAAATTCTATTTTTGACGTATATGATTTGGAATTATTCAATTTATTTCTGGGAATGATGGAGAAATCTGGATAAAATAAATTTAAAAAAAAAAGGAAAAAAATATACATATAAAAATATTTGTCGGCTTCGAGCCTCGAACTGAAGACCTTCAAAACTAAGCGCCACACTCTGCCGATCCAGCCACCTAGCCTCGTAATTCGAGAGCTTCTGATGAGTCTAAGATTCTCATTACGACTGTCCATTAAAATTTTAAATACGGTGTCACTCTGGTCTAAATGCACAATGCTAAGAATACGAATGAATTCTGCGCATGTGCGTGAAGACTCGTAAAATTTCGAATAAATATAGAAATATTTTATATTAAATTCTATTTTTGACGTATATGATTTGGAATTATTCAATTTATTTCTGGGAATGATGGAGAAATCTGGCTAAAATAAATTTAAAAAAAAAAAAGGAAAAAAATATACATATAAAAATATTTGTCGGCTTCGAGCCTCGAACTGAAGACCTTCAAAACTAAACGCCACACTCTGCCGATCCAGCCACCTAGCCTCGTAATTCGAGAGCTTCTGATGAGTCTAAGTTCTCATTACGACTGTCCATTAAAATTTTAAATACGGTGTCACTCTGGTCTAAATGCACAATGCTAAGAATACGAATGAATTCTGCGCATGTGCGTGAAGACTCGTAAAATTTCGAATAAATATAGAAATATTTTATATTAAATTCTATTTTTGACGTATATGATTTGGAATTATTCAATTTATTTCTGGGAATGATGGAGAAATCTGGCTAAAATAAATTTAAAAAAAAAAAAAGGAAAAAAATATACATATAAAAATATTTGTCGGCTTCGAGCCTCGAACTGAAGACCTTCAAAACTAAACGCCACACTCTGCCGATCCAGCCACCTAGCCTCGTAATTCGAGAGCTTCTGATGAGTCTAAGTTCTCATTACGACTGTCCATTAAAATTTTAAATACGGTGTCACTCTGGTCTAAATGCACAATGCTAAGAATACGAATGAATTCTGCGCATGTGCGTGAAGACTCGTAAAATTTCGAATAAATATAGAAATATTTTATATTAAATTCTATTTTTGACGTATATGATTTGGAATTATTCAATTTATTTCTGGGAATGATGGAGAAATCTGGCTAAAATAAATTTAAAAAAAAAAAGGAAAAAAATATACATATAAAAATATTTGTCGGCTTCGAGCCTCGAACTGAAGACCTTCAAAACTAAGCGCCACACTCTGCCGATCCAGCCACCTAGCCTCGTAATTCGAGAGCTTCTGATGAGTCTAAGATTCTCATTACGACTGTCCATTAAAATTTTAAATACGGTGTCACTCTGGTCTAAATGCGCAATGCTAAGAATACGAATGAATTCTGCGCATGTGCGTGAAGACTCGTAAAATTTCGAATAAATATAGAAATATTTTATATTAAATTCTATTTTTGACGTATATGATTTGGAATTATTCAATTTATTTCTGGGAATGATGGAGAAATCTGGCTAAAATAAATTTAAAAAAAAAAAGGAAAAAAATATACATATAAAAATATTTGTCGGCTTCGAGCCTCGAACTGAAGACCTTCAAAACTAAACGCCACACTCTGCCGATCCAGCCACCTAGCCTCGTAATTCGAGAGCTTCTGATGAGTCTAAGATTCTCATTACGACTGTCCATTAAAATTTTAAATACGGTGTCACTCTGGTCTAAATGCGCAATGCTAAGAATACGAATGAATTCTGCGCATGTGCGTGAAGACTCGTAAAATTTCGAATAAATATAGAAATATTTTATATTAAATTCTATTTTTGACGTATATGATTTGGAATTATTCAATTTATTTCTGGGAATGATGGAGAAATCTGGCTAAAATAAATTTTTTAATAAAAAGGAAAAAAATATATATATAAAAATATTTGTCGGCTTCGAGCCTCGAACTGAAGACCTTCAAAACTAAGCGCCACACTCTGCCGATCCAGCCACCTAGCCTCGTAATTCGAGAGCTTCTGATGAGTCTAAGATTCTCATTACGACTGTCCATTAAAATTTTAAATACGGTGTCACTCTGGTCTAAATGCACAATGCTAAGAATACGAATGAATTCTGCGCATGTGCGTGAAGACTCGTAAAATTTCGAATAAATATAGAAATATTTTATATTAAATTCTATTTTTGACGTATATGATTTGGAATTATTCAATTTATTTCTGGGAATGATGGAGAAATCTGGATAAAATAAATTTAAAAAAAAAAAGGAAAAAAATATACATATAAAAATATTTGTCGGCTTCGAGCCTCGAACTGAAGACCTTCAAAACTAAGCGCCACACTCTGCCGATCCAGCCACCTAGCCTCGTAATTCGAGAGCTTCTGATGAGTCTAAGATTCTCATTACGACTGTCCATTAAAATTTTAAATACGGTGTCACTCTGGTCTAAATGCACAATGCTAAGAATACGAATGAATTCTGCGCATGTGCGTGAAGACTCGTAAAATTTCGAATAAATATAGAAATATTTTATATTAAATTCTATTTTTGACGTATATGATTTGGAATTATTCAATTTATTTCTGGGAATGATGGAGAAATCTGGCTAAAATAAATTTAAAAAAAAAAAGGAAAAAAATATACATATAAAAATATTTGTCGGCTTCGAGCCTCGAACTGAAGACCTTCAAAACTAAACGCCACACTCTGCCGATCCAGCCACCTAGCCTCGTAATTCGAGAGCTTCTGATGAGTCTAAGTTCTCATTACGACTGTCCATTAAAATTTTAAATACGGTGTCACTCTGGTCTAAATGCACAATGCTAAGAATACGAATGAATTCTGCGCATGTGCGTGAAGACTCGTAAAATTTCGAATAAATATAGAAATATTTTATATTAAATTCTATTTTTGAAGTATATGATTTGGAATTATTCAATTTATTTCTGGGAATGATGGAGAAATCTGGCTAAAATAAATTTAAAAAAAAAAGGAAAAAAATATACATATAAAAATATTTGTCGGCTTCGAGCCTCGAACTGAAGACCTTCAAAACTAAACGCCACACTCTGCCGATCCAGCCACCTAGCCTCGTAATTCGAGAGCTTCTGATGAGTCTAAGATTCTCATTACGACTGTCCATTAAAATTTTAAATACGGTGTCACTCTGGTCTAAATGCGCAATGCTAAGAATACGAATGAATTCTGCGCATGTGCGTGAAGACTCGTAAAATTTCGAATAAATATAGAAATATTTTATATTAAATTCTATTTTTGACGTATATGATTTGGAATTATTCAATTTATTTCTGGGAATGATGGAGAAATCTGGCTAAAATAAATTTTTTAATAAAAAGGAAAAAAATATATATATAAAAATATTTGTCGGCTTCGAGCCTCGAACTGAAGACCTTCAAAACTAAGCGCCACACTCTGCCGATCCAGCCACCTAGCCTCGTAATTCGAGAGCTTCTGATGAGTCTAAGATTCTCATTACGACTGTCCATTAAAATTTTAAATACGGTGTCACTCTGGTCTAAATGCACAATGCTAAGAATACGAATGAATTCTGCGCATGTGCGTGAAGACTCGTAAAATTTCGAATAAATATAGAAATATTTTATATTAAATTCTATTTTTGACGTATATGATTTGGAATTATTCAATTTATTTCTGGGAATGATGGAGAAATCTGGATAAAATAAATTTAAAAAAAAAAAGGAAAAAAATATACATATAAAAATATTTGTCGGCTTCGAGCCTCGAACTGAAGACCTTCAAAACTAAGCGCCACACTCTGCCGATCCAGCCACCTAGCCTCGTAATTCGAGAGCTTCTGATGAGTCTAAGATTCTCATTACGACTGTCCATTAAAATTTTAAATACGGTGTCACTCTGGTCTAAATGCACAATGCTAAGAATACGAATGAATTCTGCGCATGTGCGTGAAGACTCGTAAAATTTCGAATAAATATAGAAATATTTTATATTAAATTCTATTTTTGACGTATATGATTTGGAATTATTCAATTTATTTCTGGGAATGATGGAGAAATCTGGCTAAAATAAATTTAAAAAAAAAAAAGGAAAAAAATATACATATAAAAATATTTGTCGGCTTCGAGCCTCGAACTGAAGACCTTCAAAACTAAACGCCACACTCTGCCGATCCAGCCACCTAGCCTCGTAATTCGAGAGCTTCTGATGAGTCTAAGTTCTCATTACGACTGTCCATTAAAATTTTAAATACGGTGTCACTCTGGTCTAAATGCACAATGCTAAGAATACGAATGAATTCTGCGCATGTGCGTGAAGACTCGTAAAATTTCGAATAAATATAGAAATATTTTATATTAAATTCTATTTTTGAAGTATATGATTTGGAATTATTCAATTTATTTCTGGGAATGATGGAGAAATCTGGCTAAAATAAATTTAAAAAAAAAAGGAAAAAAATATACATATAAAAATATTTGTCGGCTTCGAGCCTCGAACTGAAGACCTTCAAAACTAAACGCCACACTCTGCCGATCCAGCCACCTAGCCTCGTAATTCGAGAGCTTCTGATGAGTCTAAGATTCTCATTACGACTGTCCATTAAAATTTTAAATACGGTGTCACTCTGGTCTAAATGCACAATGCTAAGAATACGAATGAATTCTGCGCATGTGCGTGAAGACTCGTAAAATTTCGAATAAATATAGAAATATTTTATATTAAATTCTATTTTTGACGTATATGATTTGGAATTATTCAATTTATTTCTGGGAATGATGGAGAAATCTGGCTAAAATAAATTTAAAAAAAAAAAGGAAAAAAATATACATATAAAAATATTTGTCGGCTTCGAGCCTCGAACTGAAGACCTTCAAAACTAAACGCCACACTCTGCCGATCCAGCCACCTAGCCTCGTAATTCGAGAGCTTCTGATGAGTCTAAGTTCTCATTACGACTGTCCATTAAAATTTTAAATACGGTGTCACTCTGGTCTAAATGCACAATGCTAAGAATACGAATGAATTCTGCGCATATGCGTGAAGACTCGTAAAATTTCGAATAAATATAGAAATATTTTATATTAAATTCTATTTTTGAAGTATATGATTTGGAATTATTCAATTTATTTCTGGGAATGATGGAGAAATCTGGCTAAAATAAATTTAAAAAAAAAAGGAAAAAAATTATACATATAAAAATATTTGTCGGCTTCGAGCCTCGAACTGAAGACCTTCAAAACTAAACGCCACACTCTGCCGATCCAGCCACCTAGCCTCGTAATTCGAGAGCTTCTGATGAGTCTAAGTTCTCATTACGACTGTCCATTAAAATTTTAAATACGGTTTCACTCTGGTCTAAATGCACAATGCTAAGAATACGAATGAATTCTGCGCATGTGCGTGAAGACTCGTAAAATTTCGAATAAATATAGAAATATTTTATATTAAATTCTATTTTTGACGTATATGATTTGGAATTATTCAATTTATTTCAGGGAATGATGGAGAAATCTGGCTAAAATAAATTTAAAAAAAAAAGGAAAAAAATATACATATAAAAATATTTGTCGGCTTCGAGCCTCGAACTGAAGACCTTCAAAACTAAGCGCCACACTCTGCCGATCCAGCCACCTAGCCTCGTAATTCGAGAGCTTCTGATGAGTCTAAGATTCTCACTACGACTGTCCATTAAAATTTTAAATACGGTGTCACTCTGGTCTAAATGCACAATGCTAAGAATACGAATGAATTCTGCGCATGTGCGTGAAGACTCGTAAAATTTCGAATAAATATAGAAATATTTTATATTAAATTCTATTTTTGACGTATATGATTTGGAATTATTCAATTTATTTCTGGGAATGATGGAGAAATCTGGCTAAAATAAATTTAAAAAAAAAAAGGAAAAAAATATACATATAAAAATATTTGTCGGCTTCGAGCCTCGAACTGAAGACCTTCAAAACTAAGCGCCACACTCTGCAGATCCAGCCACTTAGCCTCGTAATTCGAGAGCTTCTGATGAGTCTAAGATTCTCATTACGACTGTCCATTAAAATTTTAAATATTGTGTCACTCTGGTCTAAATGCGCAATGCTAAGAATACGAATGAATTCTGCGCATGTGCGTGAAGACTCGTAAAATTTCGAATAAATATAGAAATATTTTATATTAAATTCTATTTTTGACGTATATGATTTGGAATTATTCAATTTATTTCTGGGAATGATGGAGAAATCTGGCTAAAATAAATTTTTTTAAAAAAAGGAAAAAAATATACATATAAAAATATTTGTCGGCTTCGAGCCTCGAACTGAAGACCTTCAAAACTAAGCGCCACACTCTGCCGATCCAGCCACCTAGCCTCGTAATTCGAGAGCTTCTGATGAGTCTAAGATTCTCATTACGACTGTCCATTAAAATTTTAAATACGGTGTCACTCTGGTCTAAATGCACAATGCTAAGAATACGAATGAATTCTGCGCATGTGCGTGAAGACTCGTAAAATTTCGAATAAATATAGAAATATTTTATATTAAATTCTATTTTTGACGTATATGATTTGGAATTATTCAATTTATTTCTGGGAATGATGGAGAAATCTGGCTAAAATAAATTTTTTAAAAAAAAAGGAAAAAAAAAAATATATATAAAAATATTTGTCGGCTTCGAGCCTCGAACTGAAGACCTTCAAAACTAAGCGCCACACTCTGCCGATCCAACCACCTAGCCTCGTAATTCGAGAGCTTCTGATGAGTCTAAGATTCTCATTACGACTGTCCATTAAAATTTTAAATACGGTGTCACTCTGGTCTAAATGCACAATGCTAAGAATACGAATGAATTCTGCGCATGTGCGTGAAGACTCGTAAAATTTCGAATAAATATAGAAATATTTTATATTAAATTCTATTTTTGACGTATATGATTTGGAATTATTCAATTTATTTCTGGGAATGATGGAGAAATCTGGCTAAAATAAATTTAAAAAAAAAAAAGGAAAAAAATATACATATAAAAATATTTATCGGCTTCGAGCCTCGAACTGAAGACCTTCGAAACTAAGCGCCACACTCTGCCGATCCAGCCACCTAGCCTCGTAGTTCGAGAGCTTCTGATGAGTCTAAGATTCTCATTACGACTGTCCATTAAAATTTTAAATACGGTGTCACTCTGGTCTAAATGCACAATGCTAAGAATACGAATGAATTCTGCGCATGTGCGTGAAGACTCGTAAAATTTCGAATAAATATAGAAATATTTTATATTAAATTCTATTTTTGACGTATATGATTTGGAATTATTCAATTTATTTCTGGGATTTGTTTAGAAATCTGGCTAAAATAAATTTAAAAAAAAAGGAAAAAAAATATATATATAAAAATATTTGTCGGCTTCGAGCCTCGAACTGAAGACCTTCAAAACTAAGCGCCACACTCTGCCGTTCCAGCCACCTAGCCTCGTAATTCGAGAGCTTCTGATGAGTCTAAGATTCTCATTACCACTGTCCATTAAAATTTTAAATACGGTGTCACTCTGGTCTAAATGCACAATGCTAAGAATACGGATGAATTCTGCGCATGTGCGTGAAGACTCGTAAAATTTCGAATAAATATAGAAATATTTTATATTAAATTCTATTTTTGACTATATGATTTGGAATTATTCAATTTATTTCTGGGATTTATTTAGAAATCTGGCTAAAATAAATTTAAAAAAAAAAGGAAAAAAAATATATATATAAAAATATTTGTCGGCTTCGAGCCTCGAACTGAAGACCTTCAAAACTAAGCGCCACACTCTGCCGTTCCAGCCACCTAGCCTCGTAATTCGAGAGCTTCTGATGAGTCTAAGATTCTCATTACCACTGTCCATTAAAATTTTAAATACGGTGTCACTCTGGTCTAAATGCACAATGCTAAGAATACGGATGAATTCTGCGCATGTGCGTGAAGACTCGTAAAATTTCGAATAAATATAGAAATATTTTATATTAAATTCTATTTTTGACTATATGATTTGGAATTATTCAATTTATTTCTGGGATTTATTTAGAAATCTGGCTAAAATAAATTTAAAAAAAAAAGGAAAAAAAATATATATATAAAAATATTTGTCGGCTTCGAGCCTCGAACTGAAGACCTTCAAAACTAAGCGCCACACTCTGCCGTTCCAGCCACCTAGTCTCGTAATTCGAGAGCTTCTGATGAGTCTAAGATTCTCATTACCACTGTCCATTAAAATTTTAAATACGGTGTCACTCTGGTCTAAATGCACAATGCTAAGAATACGGATGAATTCTGCGCATGTGCGTGAAGACTCGTTAAATTTCGAATAAATATAGAAATATTTTATATTAAATTCTATTTTTGACGTATATGATTTGGAATTATTCAATTTATTTCTGGGAATGATGGAGAAATCTGGCTAAAATAAATTTAAAAAAAAAAAGGAAAAAAATATACATATAAAAATATTTGTCGGGTTCGAGCCTCGAACTGAAGACCTTCAAAACTAAGCGCCACACTCTGCCGATCCAGCCCCCTAGCCTCGTAATTCGAGAGTTTCTGATGAGTCTAAGATTCTCATTACGACTGTCCATTAAAATTTTAAATACGGTGTCACTCTGCTCTAAATGCACAATGCTAAGAATACGAATGAATTCTGCGCATGTGCGTGAAGACTCGTAAAATTTCGAATAAATATAGAAATATTTTATATTAAATTCTATTTTTGACGTATATGATTTGGAATTATTCAATTTATTTCTGGGAATGATGGAGAAATCTGGCTCAAATAAATTTTAAAAAAAAAAGGAAAAAAATATACATATAAAAATATTTGTCGGCTTCGAGCCTCGAACTGAAGACCTTCAAAACTAAGCGCCACACTCTGCCGATCCAGCCACCTAGCCTCGTAATTCGAGAGCTTCTGATGAGTCTAAGATTCTCATTACGACTGTCCATTAAAATTTTAAATACGGTGTCACTCTGGTCTAAATGCACAATGCTAAGAATACGAATGAATTCTGCGCATGTGCGTGAAGACTCGTAAAATTTCGAATAAATATAGAAATATTTTATATTAAATTCTATTTTTGACGTATATGATGTGGAATTATTCAATTTATTTCTGGGAATGATGGAGAAATCTGGCTAAAATAAATTTAAAAAAAAAGGAAAAAAATATACATATAAAAATAATTGTCAGCTTCGAGCCTCGAACTGAACACCTTCAAAACTAAGCGCCACACTCTGCCGATTCAGCCACCTAGCCTCGTAATTCGAGAGCTTCTGATGAGTCTAAGATTGTCATTACCACTGTCCATTAAAATTTTAAATACGGTGTCACTCTGGTCTAAATGCACAATGCTAAGAATACGAATGAATTCTGCGCATGTGCGTGAAGACTCGTAAAATTTCGAATAAATATAGAAATATTTTATATTAAATTCTATTTTTGACGTATATGATTTGGAATTATTCAATTTATTTCTGGGAATGATGGAGAAATCTGGATAAAATAAATTTAAAAAAAAAGGAAAAAAAATATACATATAAAAATATTTGTCGGCTTCAAGCCTCGAACTGAAGACCTTCAAAACTAAGCGCCACACTCTGCCGATCCAGCCACCTAGCCTCGTAATTCGAGAGCTTCTGATGAGTCTAAGATTCTCATTACGACTGTCCATTAAAATTTTAAATACGGTGTCACTCTGGTCTAAATGCACAATGCTAAGAATACGAATGAATTCTGCGCATGTGCGTGAAGACTCGTAAAATTTCGAATAAATATAGAAATATTTTATATTAAATTCTATTTTTGAAGTATATGATTTGGAATTATTCAATTTATTTCTGGGAATGATGGAGAAATCTGGCTAAAATAAATTTTAAAAAAAAGGAAAAAAATATACATATTAAAATATTTGTCGGCTTCGAGCCTCTAACTGAAGACCTTCAAAACTAAGCGCCACACTCTGCCGATCCAGCCACCTAGCCTCGTAATTCGAGAGCTTCTGATGAGTCTAAGATTCTCATTACGACTGTCCATTAAAATTTTAAATACGGTGTCACTCTGGTCTAAATGCACAATGCTAAGAATACGAATGAATTCTGCGCATGTGCGTGAAGACTCGTAAAATTTCGAATAAATATAGAAATATTTTATATTAAATTCTATTTTTGACGTATATGATGTGGAATTATTCAATTTATTTCTGTAAATGATGGAGAAATCTGGCTAAAATAAATTTAAAAAAAAAGGAAAAAAATATACATATAAAAATAATTGTCAGCTTCGAGCCTCGAACTGAACACCTTCAAAACTAAGCGCCACACTCTGCCGATTCAGCCACCTAGCCTCGTAATTCGAGAGCTTCTGATGAGTCTAAGATTGTCATTACCACTGTCCATTAAAATTTTAAATACGGTGTCACTCTGGTCTAAATGCACAATGCTAAGAATACGAATGAATTCTGCGCATGTGCGTGAAGACTCGTAAAATTTCGAATAAATATAGAAATATTTTATATTAAATTCTATTTTTGACGTATATGATTTGGAATTATTCAATTTATTTCTGGGAATGATGGAGAAATCTGGATAAAATAAATTTAAAAAAAAAGGAAAAAAAATATACATATAAAAATATTTGTCGGCTTCGAGCCTCGAACTGAAGACCTTCAAAACTAAGCGCCACACTCTGCCGATCCAGCCACCTAGCCTCGTAATTCGAGAGCTTCTGATGAGTCTAAGATTCTCATTACGACTGTCCATTAAAATTTTAAATACGGTGTCACTCTGGTCTAAATGCACAATGCTAAGAATACGAATGAATTCTGCGCATGTGCGTGAAGACTCGTAAAATTTCGAATAAATATAGAAATATTTTATATTAAATTCTATTTTTGAAGTATATGATTTGGAATTATTCAATTTATTTCTGGGAATGATGGAGAAATCTGGCTAAAATAAATTTAAAAAAAAAGGAAAAAAATATACATATAAAAATATTTGTCGGCTTCGAGCCTCGAACTGAAGACCTTCAAAACTAAGCGCCACACTCTGCCGATCCAGCCACCTAGCCTCGTAATTCGAGAGCTTCTGATGAGTCTAAGATTCTCATTACGACTGTCCATTAAAATTTTAAAAACGGTGTAACTCTGGTCTAAATGCACAATGCTAAGAATACGAATGAATTCTGCGCATGTGCGTGAACACTCGTAAAATTTCGAATAAATATAGAAATATTTTATATTAAATTCTATTTTTGACGTATATGATTTGGAATTATTCAATTTATTTCTGGGATTTATGGAGAAATCTGGCTAAAATAAATTTTAAAAAAAAAGGAAAAAAAATATATATATAAAAATATTTGTCGACTTCGAGCCTCGAATTGAAGACCTTCAAAACTAAGCGCCACACTCTGCCGTTCCAGCCACCTAGCCTCGTAATTCGAGAGCTTCTGATGAGTCTAAGATTCTCATTACCACTGTCCATTAAAATTTTAAATACGGTGTCACTCTGGTCTAAATGCACAATGCTAAGAATACGGATGAATTCTGCGCATGTGCGTGAAGACTCGTTAAATTTCGAATAAATATAGAAATACTTTATATTAAATTCTATTTTTGACGTATATGATTTGGAATTATTCAATTTATTTCTGGGAATGATGGAGAAATCTGGCTAAAATAAATTTTTTAAAAAAAAGGAAAAAAATATACATATAAAAATATTTGTCGGCTTCGAGCCTCGAACTGAAGACCTTCAAAACTAAGCGCCACACTCTGCCGATCCAGCCACCTAGCCTCGTAATTCGAGAGCTTCTGATGAGTCTAAGATTCTCATTACGACTGTCCATTAAAATTTTAAATACGGTGTCACTCTGGTCCAAATGCACAATGCTAAGATTACGAATGAATTCTGCGCATGTGCGTGAAGACTCGTAAAATTTCGAATAAATATAGAAATATTTTATATTAAATTCTATTTTTGACGTATATGATTTGGAATTATTCAATTTATTTCTGGGAATGATGGAGAAATCTGGCTCAAATAAATTTTAAAAAAAAAGGAAAAAAATATACATATAAAAATATTTGTCGGCTTCGAGCCTCGAACTGAAGACCTTCAAAACTAAGCGCCACACTCTGCCGATCCAGCCACCTAGCCTCCTAATTCGAGAGCTTCTGATGAGTCTAAGATTCTCATTACGACTGTCCATTAAAATTTTAAATACGGTGTCACTCTGGTCTAAATGCACAATGCTAAGAATACGAATGAATTCTGCGCATGTGCGTGAAGACTCGTAAAATTTCGAATAAATATAGAAATATTTTATATTAAATTCTATTTTTGAAGTATATGATTTGGAATTATTCAATTTATTTCTGGGAATGATGGAGAAATCTGGCTAAAATAAATTTAAAAAAAAAAGGAAAAAAATATACATATAAAAATATTTGTCGGCTTCGAGCCTCGAACTGAAGACCTTCAAAACTAAGCGCCACACTCTGCCGATCCAGCCACCTAGCCTCGTAATTCGAGAGTTTCTGATGAGTCTAAGATTCTCATTACGACTGTCCATTAAAATTTTAAATACGGTGTCACTCTGGTCTAAATGCACAATGCTAAGAATACGAATGAATTCTGCGCATGTGCGTGAAGACTCGTAAAATTTCGAATAAATATAGAAATATTTTATATTAAATTCTATTTTTGACGTATATGATTTGGAATTATTCAATTTATTTCTGGGAATGATGGAGAAATCTGGCTAAAATAAATTAAAAAAAAAAAAGGAAAAAAATATACATATAAAAATATTTGTCGGCTTCGAGCCTCGAACTGAAGACCTTCAAAACTAAGCGCCACACTCTGCCGATCCAGCCACCTAGCCTCGTAATTCGAGAGCTTCTGATGAGTCTAAGATTCTCATTACGACTGTCCATTAAAAATTTAAATACGGTGTCACTCTGGTCCAAATGCAGAATGCTAAGATTACGAATGAATTCTGCGCATGTGCGTGAAGACTCGTAAAATTTCGAATAAATATAGAAATATTTTATATTAAATTCTATTTTTGACGTATATGATTTGGAATTATTCAATTTATTTCTGGGAATGATGGAGAAATCTGGCTCAAATAAATTTTTAAAAAAAAGGAAAAAAATATACATATAAAAATATTTGTCGGCTTCGAGCCTCGAACTGAAGACCTTCAAAACTAAGCGCCACACTCTGCCGATCCAGCCACCAAGCCTCCTAATTCGAGAGCTTCTGATGAGTCTAAGATTCTCATTACGACTGTCCATTAAAATTTTAAATACGGTGTCACTCTGGTCTAAATGCACAATGCTAAGAATACGAATGAATTCTGCGCATGTGCGTGAAGACTCGTAAAATTTCGAATAAATATAGAAATATTTTATATTAAATTCTATTTTTGAAGTATATGATTTGGAATTATTCAATTTATTTCTGGGAATGATGGAGAAATCTGGCTAAAATAAATTTAAAAAAAAAGGAAAAAAATATACATATAAAAATATTTGTCGGCTTCGAGCCTCGAACTGAAGACCTTCAAAACAAAGCGCCACACTCTGCCGATCCAGCCACCTAGCCTCGTAATTCGAGAGTTTCTGATGAGTCTAAGATTCTCATTACGACTGTCCATTAAAATTTTAAATACGGTGTCACTCTGGTCTAAATGCACAATGCTAAGAATACGAATGAATTCTGCGCATGTGCGTGAAGACTCGTAAAATTTCGAATAAATATAGAAATATTTTATATTAAATTCTATTTTTGACGTATATGATTTGGAATTATTCAATTTATTTCTGGGAATGATGGAGAAATCTGGCTAAAATAAATTTAAAAAAAAAAGGAAAAAAATATACATATAAAAATATTTGTCGGCTTCGAGCCTCGAACTGAAGACCTTCAAAACTAAGCGCCACACTCTGCCGATCCAGCCACCTAGCCTCGTACTTCGAGAGCTTCTGATGAGTCTAAGATTCTCATTACGACTGTCCATTAAAATTTTAAATACGGTGTCACTCTGGTCTAAATGCACAATGCTAAGAATACGAATGAATTCTGCGCATGTGCGTGAAGACTCGTAAAATTTCGAATAAATATAGAAATATTTTATATTAAATTCTATTTTTGAAGTATATGATTTGGAATTATTCAATTTATTTCTGGGAATGATGGAGAAATCTGGCTAAAATAAATTTAAAAAAAAAAGGAAAAAAATATACATATAAAAATATTTGTCGGCTTCGAGCCTCGAACTGAAGACCTTCAAAACTAAGCGCCACACTCTGCCGATCCAGCCACCTAGCCTCGTAATTCGAGAGCTTCTGATGAGTCTAAGATTCTCATTACGACTGTCCATTAAAATTTTAAAAACGGTGTCACTCTGGTCTAAATGCACAATGCTAAGAATACGAATGAATTCTGCGCATGTGCGTGAAGACTCGTAAAATTTCGAATAAATATAGAAATATTTTATATTAAATTCTATTTTTGACGTATATGATTTGGAATTATTCAATTTATTTCTGGGATTTATGGAGAAATCTGGCTAAAATAAATTTTAAAAAAAAAGGAAAAAAAATATATATATAAAAATATTTGTCGGCTTCGAGCCTCGAACTGAAGACCTTCAAAACTAAGCGCCACACTCTGCCGTTCCAGCCACCTAGCCTCGTAATTCGAGAGCTTCTGATGAGTCTAAGATTCTCATTACCACTGTCCATTAAAATTTTAAATACGGTGTCACTCTGGTCTAAATGCACAATGCTAAGAATACGGATGAATTCTGCGCATGCGCGTGAAGACTCGTTAAATTTCGAATAAATATAGAAATATTTTATATTAAATTCTATTTTTGACGTATATGATTTGGAATTATTCAATTTATTTCTGGGAATGATGGAGAAATCTGGCTAAAATAAATTTAAAAAAAAAAAGGAAAAAAATATACATATAAAAATATTTGTCGGCTTCGAGCCTCGAACTGAAGACCTTCAAAACTAAGCGCCACACTCTGCCGATCCACCCACCTAGCCTTGTAATTCGAGAGCTTCTGATGAGTCTAAGATTCTCATTACGACTGTCCATTAAAATTTTAAATACGGTGTCACTCTGGTCTAAATGCACAATGCTAAGAATACGAATGAATTCTGCGCATGTGCGTGAAGACTCGTAAAATTTCGAATAAATATAGAAATATTTTATATTAAATTCTATTTTTGACGTATATGATTTGGAATTATTCAATTTATTTCTGGGAATGATGGAGAAATCTGGCTCAAATAAATTTAAAAAAAAAAGGAAAAAAATATACATATAAAAATATTTGTCGGCTTCGAGCCTCGAACTGAAGACCTTCAAAACTAAGCGCCACACTCTGCCGATCCACCCACCTAGCCTTGTAATTCGAGAGCTTCTGATGAGTCTAAGATTCTCATTACGACTGTCCTTTAAAATTTTAAATACGGTGTCACTCTGGTCTAAATGCACAATGCTAAGAATACGAATGAATTCTGCGCATGTGCGTGAAGACTCGTAAAATTTCGAATAAATATAGAAATATTTTATATTAAATTCTATTTTTGAAGTATATGATTTGGAATTATTCAATTTATTTCTGGGACTGATGGAGAAATCTGGCTAAAATAAATTTAAAAAAAAAGAAAAAAAAATATATAAATATTTCTCGGCTTCGAACTGAAGACCTTCAAAACTAAGCGCCACACTCTGCCGATCCAGCCACCTAGCCTCGTAATTCGAGAGCTTCTGATGAGTCTAAGATTCTCATTACGACTGTCCATTAAAATTTTAAATACGGTGTCACTCTGGTCTAAATGCACAATGCTAAGAATTCGAATGAATTCTGCGCATGTGCGTGAAGACTCGTAAAATTTCGAATAAATATAGAAATATTTTATATTAAATTCTATTTTTGACGTATATGATGTGGAATTATTCAATTTATTTCTGGGAATGATGGAGAAATCTGGCTAAAATAAATTTTAAAAAAAAGGAAAAAAATATACATATAAAAATAATTGTCAGCTTCGAGCCTCGAACTGAACACCTTCAAAACTAAGCGCCACACTCTGCCGATTCAGCCACCTAGCCTCGTAATTCGAGAGCTTCTGATGAGTCTAAGATTGTCATTACCACTGTCCATTAAAATTTTAAATACGGTGTCACTCTGGTCTAAATGCACAATGCTAAGAATACGAATGAATTCTGCGCATGTGCGTGAAGACTCGTAAAATTTCGAATAAATATAGAAATATTTTATATTAAATTCTATTTTTGACGTATATGATTTGGAATTATTCAATTTATTTCTGGGAATGATGGAGAAATCTGGATAAAATAAATTTAAAAAAAAAGGAAAAAAAATATACATATAAAAATATTTGTCGGCTTCGAGCCTCGAACTGAAGACCTTCAAAACTAAGCGCCACACTCTGCCGATCCAGCCACCTAGCCTCGTAATTCGAGAGCTTCTGATGAGTCTAAGATTCTCATTACCACTGTCCATTAAAATTTTAAATACGGTGTCACTCTGGTCCAAATGCACAATGCTAAGATTACGGATGAATTCTGCGCATGTGCGTGAAGACTCGTAAAATTTCGAATAAATATAGAAATATTTTATATTAAATTCTATTTTTGACGTATATGATTTGGAATTATTCAATTTATTTCTGGGAATGATGGAGAAATCTGGCTAAAATAAATTTAAAAAAAAAAGGAAAAAAAAATATATATAAAAATAATTGTCAGCTTCGAGCCTCGAACTGAACACCTTCAAAACTAAGCGCCACACTCTGCCGATTCAGCCACCTAGCCTCGTAATTCGAGAGCTTCTGATGAGTCTAAGATTCTCATTACGACTGTCCATTAAAATTTTAAATACGGTGTCACTCTGGTATAAATGCACAATGCTAAGAATACGGATGAATTCTGCGCATGTGCTTGAAGACTCGTAAAATTTCGAATAAATATAGAAATATTTTATATTAAATTCTATTTTTGACTTATATGATTTGGAATTATTCAATTTATTTCTGGGAATGATGGAGAAATCTGGCTAAAATAAATTTTAAAAAAAAAGGAAAAAAAATATATATATAAAAATATTTGTCGGCTTCGAGCCTCGAACTGAAGACCTTCAAAACTAAGCGCCACACTCTGCCGATTCAGCCACCTAGCCTCGTAATTCGAGAGCTTCTGATGAGTCTAAGATTCTCATTACCACTGTCCATTAAAATTTTAAATACGGTGTCACTCTGGTCTAAATGCACAATGCTAAGAATACGGATGAATTCTGCGCATGTGCTTGAAGACTCGTAAAATTTCGAATAAATATAGAAATATTTTATATTAAATTCTATTTTTGACGTATATGATTTGGAATTATTCAATTTATTTCTGGGAATGATGGAGAAATCTGGCTAAAATAAATTTAAAAAAAAAGGAAAAAAAATATATATAAAAATAATTGTCAGCTTCGAGCCTCGAACTGAACACCTTCAAAACTAAGCGACACACACTGCCGATTCAGCCACCTAGCCTCGTAATTCGAGAGCTTCTGATGAGTCTAAGATTGTCATTACCACTGTCCATTAAAATTTTAAATACGGTGTCACTCTGGTCTAAATGCACAATGCTAAGAATGCGAATGAATTCTGCGCATGTGCGTGAAGACTCGTAAAATTTCGAATAAATATAGAAATATTTTATATTAAATTCTATTTTTGACGTATATGATTTGGAATTATTCAATTTATTTCTGGGAATGATGGAGAAATCTGGATAAAATAAATTTTAAAAAAAAGGGAAAAAAATATACATATAAAAATATTTGTCGGCTTCGAGCCTCGAACTGAAGACCTTCAAAACTAAGCGCCACACTCTGCCGATCCAGCCACCTAGCCACGTAATTCGAGAGCTTCTGATGAGTCTAAGATTCTCATTACGACTGTCCATTAAAATTTTAAATACGGTGTCACTCTGGTCTAAATGCACAATGCTAAGAATACGAATGAATTCTGCGCATGTGCGTGAAGACTCGTAAAATTTCGAATAAATATAGAAATATTTTATATTAAATTCTATTTTTGACGTATATGATTTGGAATTATTCAATTTATTTCTGGGAATGATGGAGAAATCTGGCTAAAATAAATTTAAAAAAAAAGGAAAAAAAAAATATATATAAAAATAATTGTCAGCTTCGAGCCTCGAACTGAAGACCTTCAAAACTAAGCGCCACACTCTGCCGATCCAGCCACCTAGCCTCGTAATTCGAGAGCTTCTGATGAGTCTAAGATTCTCATTACGACTGTCCATTAAAATTTTAAATACGGTGTCACTCTGGTCTAAATGCACAATGCTAAGAATACGAATGAATTCTGCGCATGTGCGTGAAGACTCGTAAAATTTCGAATAAATATAGAAATATTTTATATTAAATTCTATTTTTGACGTATATGATTTGGAATAATTCAATTTATTTGTGGGAATAATGGAGAAATCTGGCTAAAATAAATTTTAAAAAAAAGGAAAAAAAATATACATATAAAAATATTTGTCGGCTTCGAACTGAAGACCTTCAAAACTAAGCGCCACACTCTGCCGTTCCAGCCACCTAGCATCGTAATTCGAGAGCTTCTGATGAGTCTAAGATTCTCATTACGACTGTCCATTAAAATTTTAAATACGGTGTCACTCTGGTCTAAATGCAAAATGCTAAGAATACGAATGAATTCTGCGCATGTGCGTGAAGACTCGTAAAATTTCGAATAAATATAGAAATATTTTATATTAAATTCTATTTTTGACGTATATGATTTGGAATTATTCAATTTATTTCTGGGAATGATGGAGAAATCTGGCTAAAATAAATTTAAAAAAAAGGAAAAAAAAATATATAAATATTTGTCGGCTTCGAACTGAAGACCTTCAAAACTAAGCGCCACACTCTGCCGATCCAGCCACCTAGCCTCGTAATACGAGAGCTTCTGATGAGTCTAAGATTCTCATTACGACTGTCCATTAAAATTTTAAATACGGTGTCACTCTGGTCTAAATGCACAATGCTAAGAATACGAATGAATTCTGCGCATGTGCGTGAAGACTCGTAAAATTTCGAATAAATAGAGAAATATTTTATATTAAATTCTATTTTTGACGTATATGATTTGGAATTATTCAATTTATTTCTGGAAATGATGGAGAAATCTGGCTAAAATAAATTTAAAAAAAAAGGAAAAAAAATATATATATAAAAATAATTGTCAGCTTCGAGCCTCGAACTGAAGACCTTCAAAACTAAGCGCCACACTCTGCCGATCCAGCCACCTAGCCTCGTAATACGAGAGCTTCTGATGAGTCTAAGATTCTCATTACGACTGTCCATTAAAATTTTAAATACGGTGTCACTCTGGTCTAAATGCACAATGCTAAGAATGCGAATGAATTCTGCGCATGTGCGTGAAGACTCGTAAAATTTCGAATAAATATAGAAATATTTTATATTAAATTCTATTTTTCACGTATATGATTTGGAATAATTCAATTTATTTCTGGGAATAATGGAGAAATCTGGCTAATATAAATTTTTAAAAAAAAGGAAAAAAAATATACATATAAAAATATTTGTCGGCTTCGAACTGAAGACCTTCAAAACTAAGCGCCACACTCTGCCGTTCCAGCCACCTAGCCTCGTAATTCGAGAGCTTCTGATGAGTCTAAGATTCTCATTACGACTGTCCATTAAAATTTTAAATACGGTGTCACTCTGGTCTAAATGCACAATGCTAAGAATACGAATGAATTCTGCGCATGTGCGTGAAGACTCGTAAAATTTCGAATAAATATAGAAATATTTTATATTAAATTCTATTTTTGAAGTATATGATTTGGAATTATTCAATTTATTTCTGGGAATGATGGAGAAATCTGGCTAAAATAAATTTTAAAAAAAAGGAAAAAAAATATATATAAAAATAATTGTCAGCTTCGAGCCTCGAACTGAACACCTTCAAAACTAAGCGCCACACACTGCCGATTCAGCCACCTAGCCTCGTAATTCGAGAGCTTCTGATGAGTCTAAGATTGTCATTACCACTGTCCATTAAAATTTTAAATACGGTGTCACTCTGGTCTAAATGCACAATGCTAAGAATGCGAATGAATTCTGCGCATGTGCGTGAAGACTCGTAAAATTTCGAATAAATATAGAAATATTTTATATTAAATTCTATTTTTGACGTATATGATTTGGAATTATTCAATTTATTTCTGGGAATGATGGAGAAATCTGGATAAAATAAATTTTAAAAAAAAGGGAAAAAAATATACATATAAAAATATTTGTCGGCTTCGAGCCTCGAACTGAAGACCTTCAAAACTAAGCGCCACACTCTGCCGATCCAGCCACCTAGCCACGTAATTCGAGAGCTTCTGATGAGTCTAAGATTCTCATTACGACTGTCCATTAAAATTTTAAATACGGTGTCACTCTGGTCTAAATGCACAATGCTAAGAATACGAATGAATTCTGCGCATGTGCGTGAAGACTCGTAAAATTTCGAATAAATATAGAAATATTTTATATTAAATTCTATTTTTGACGTATATGATTTGGAATTATTCAATTTATTTCTGGGAATGATGGAGAAATCTGGCTAAAATAAATTTAAAAAAAAAGGAAAAAAAAAATATATATAAAAATAATTGTCAGCTTCGAGCCTCGAACTGAAGACCTTCAAAACTAAGCGCCACACTCTGCCGATCCAGCCACCTAGCCTCGTAATTCGAGAGCTTCTGATGAGTCTAAGATTCTCATTACGACTGTCCATTAAAATTTTAAATACGGTGTCACTCTGGTCTAAATGCACAATGCTAAGAATACGAATGAATTCTGCGCATGTGCGTGAAGACTCGTAAAATTTCGAATAAATATAGAAATATTTTATATTAAATTCTATTTTTGACGTATATGATTTGGAATAATTCAATTTATTTGTGGGAATAATGGAGAAATCTGGCTAAAATAAATTTTAAAAAAAAGGAAAAAAAATATACATATAAAAATATTTGTCGGCTTCGAACTGAAGACCTTCAAAACTAAGCGCCACACTCTGCCGTTCCAGCCACCTAGCATCGTAATTCGAGAGCTTCTGATGAGTCTAAGATTCTCATTACGACTGTCCATTAAAATTTTAAATACGGTGTCACTCTGGTCTAAATGCAAAATGCTAAGAATACGAATGAATTCTGCGCATGTGCGTGAAGACTCGTAAAATTTCGAATAAATATAGAAATATTTTATATTAAATTCTATTTTTGACGTATATGATTTGGAATTATTCAATTTATTTCTGGGAATGATGGAGAAATCTGGCTAAAATAAATTTAAAAAAAAGGAAAAAAAAATATATAAATATTTGTCGGCTTCGAACTGAAGACCTTCAAAACTAAGCGCCACACTCTGCCGATCCAGCCACCTAGCCTCGTAATACGAGAGCTTCTGATGAGTCTAAGATTCTCATTACGACTGTCCATTAAAATTTTAAATACGGTGTCACTCTGGTCTAAATGCACAATGCTAAGAATACGAATGAATTCTGCGCATGTGCGTGAAGACTCGTAAAATTTCGAATAAATAGAGAAATATTTTATATTAAATTCTATTTTTGACGTATATGATTTGGAATTATTCAATTTATTTCTGGAAATGATGGAGAAATCTGGCTAAAATAAATTTAAAAAAAAAAGGAAAAAAAATATATATATAAAAATAATTGTCAGCTTCGAGCCTCGAACTGAAGACCTTCAAAACTAAGCGCCACACTCTGCCGATCCAGCCACCTAGCCTCGTAATACGAGAGCTTCTGATGAGTCTAAGATTCTCATTACGACTGTCCATTAAAATTTTAAATACGGTGTCACTCTGGTCTAAATGCACAATGCTAAGAATGCGAATGAATTCTGCGCATGTGCGTGAAGACTCGTAAAATTTCGAATAAATATAGAAATATTTTATATTAAATTCTATTTTTCACGTATATGATTTGGAATAATTCAATTTATTTCTGGGAATAATGGAGAAATCTGGCTAATATAAATTTTTAAAAAAAAGGAAAAAAAATATACATATAAAAATATTTGTCGGCTTCGAACTGAAGACCTTCAAAACTAAGCGCCACACTCTGCCGTTCCAGCCACCTAGCCTCGTAATTCGAGAGCTTCTGATGAGTCTAAGATTCTCATTACGACTGTCCATTAAAATTTTAAATACGGTGTCACTCTGGTCTAAATGCACAATGCTAAGAATACGAATGAATTCTGCGCATGTGCGTGAAGACTCGTAAAATTTCGAATAAATATAGAAATGTTTTATATTAAATTCTATTTTTGACGTATATGATTTGGAATTATTCAATTTATTTCTGGGAATGATGGAGAAATCTGGCTCAAATAAATTTAAAAAAAAAAGGAAAAAAAAATATACATATAAAAATATTTGTCGGCTTCGAGCCTCGAACTGAAGACCTTCAATACAAAGCGCCACACTCTGCCGTTACAGCCACCTAGCCTCATAATTCGAGAGCTTCTGATGAGTCTAAGATTCTCATTACGACTGTCCATTAAAATTTTAAATACAGTGTCACTCTGGTCTAAATGCACAATGCTAAGAATACGGATGAATTCTACGCATGTGCGTGAAGACTCGTAAAATTTCGAATAAATATAGAAATATTTTATATTAAATTCTATTTTTGACGTATATGATTTTAAATTATTCAATTTATTTCTGGGAATGATGGAAAAATCTGGCTAAAATAAATTTAAAAAAAAAAGGAAAAAAAATATATAAATATTTGTCGGCTTCGAACTGAAGACCTTCAAAACTAAGCGCCACACTCTGCCGATCCAGCCACCTAGCCTCGTAATACGAGAGCTTCTGATGAGTCTAAGATTCTCATTACGACTGTCCATTAAAATTTTAAATACGGTGTCACTCTGGTCTAAATGCACAATGCTAAGAATACGAATGAATTCTGCGCATGTGCGTAAAGACTCGTAAAATTTCGAATAAATATAGAAATGTTTTATATTAAATTCTATTTTTGACGTATATGATTTGGAATTATTCAATTTATTTCTGGGAATGATGGAGAAATCTGGCTCAAATAAATTTTTAAAAAAAAGGAAAAAAAAATATACATATAAAAATATTTGTCGGCTTCGAGCCTCGAACTGAAGACCTTCAAAACAAAGCGCCACAGTCTGCCGTTACAGCCACCTAGCCTCGTAATTCGAGAGCTTCTGATGAGTCTAAGATTCTCATTACGACTATCCATTAAAATTTTAAATACAGTGTCACTCTGGTCTAAATGCACAATGCTAAGTATACGGATGAATTCTGCGCATGTGCGTGAAGACTCGTAAAATTTCGAATAAATATAGAAATATTTTATATTAAATTCTATTTTTGACGTATATGATTTGGAATTATTCAATTTATTTTTGGGAATGATGGAAAAATCTGGCTAAAATAAATTTAAAAAAAAAGGAAAAAAATATATATATATAAAAATAATTGTCAGCTTCGAGCCTCGAACTGAAGACCTTCAAAACTAAGCGCCACACTCTGCCGATCCAGCCACCTAACCTCGTAATTCGAGAGCTTCTGATGAGTCTAAGATTCTCATTACGACTGTCCATTAAAATTTTAAATACGGTGTCACTCTGGTCTAAATGCACAATGCTAAGAATACGAATGAATTCTGCGCATGTGCGTGAAGACTCGTAAAATTTCGAATAAATATAGAAATATTTTATATTAAATTCTATTTTTCACGTATATGATTTGGAATAATTCAATTTATTTCTGGGAATAATGGAGAAATCTGGCTAAAATAAATTTTAAAAAAAAGGAAAAAAAATATACATATAAAAATATTTGTCGGCTTCGAACTGAAGACCTTCAAAACTAAGCGCCACACTCTGCCGTTCCAGCCACCTAGCCTCGTAATTCGAGAGCTTCTGATGAGTCTAAGATTCTCATTACGACTGTCCATTAAAATTTTAAATACGGTGTCACTCTGGTCTAAATGCACAATGCTAAGAATACGAATGAATTCTGCGCATGTGCGTAAAGACTCGTAAAATTTCGAATAAATATAGAAATGTTTTATATTAAATTCTATTTTTGACGTATATGATTTGGAATTATTCAATTTATTTCTGGGAATGATGGAGAAATCTGGCTCAAATAAATTTTTAAAAAAAAGGAAAAAAAAATATACATATAAAAATATTTGTCGGCTTCGAGCCTCGAACTGAAGACCTTCAATACAAAGCGCCACACTCTGCCGTTACAGCCACCTAGCCTCATAATTCGAGAGCTTCTGATGAGTCTAAGATTCTCATTACGACTGTCCATTAAAATTTTAAATACAGTGTCACTCTGGTCTAAATGCACAATGCTAAGAATACGGATGAATTCTACGCATGTGCGTGAAGACTCGTAAAATTTCGAATAAATATAGAAATATTTTATATTAAATTCTATTTTTGACGTATATGATTTTAAATTATTCAATTTATTTCTGGGAATGATGGAAAAATCTGGCTAAAATAAATTTAAAAAAAAAAGGAAAAAAAATATATAAATATTTGTCGGCTTCGAACTGAAGACCTTCAAAACTAAGCGCCACACTCTGCCGATCCAGCCACCTAGCCTCGTAATACGAGAGCTTCTGATGAGTCTAAGATTCTCATTACGACTGTCCATTAAAATTTTAAATACGGTGTCACTCTGGTCTAAATGCACAATGCTAAGAATACGAATGAATTCTGCGCATGTGCGTAAAGACTCGTAAAATTTCGAATAAATATAGAAATGTTTTATATTAAATTCTATTTTTGACGTATATGATTTGGAATTATTCAATTTATTTCTGGGAATGATGGAGAAATCTGGCTCAAATAAATTTTAAAAAAAAAGGAAAAAAAAATATACATATAAAAATATTTGTCGGCTTCGAGCCTCGAACTGAAGACCTTCAAAACAAAGCGCCACAGTCTGCCGTTACAGCCACCTAGCCTCGTAATTCGAGAGCTTCTGATGAGTTTAAGATTCTCATTACGACTATCCATTAAAATTTTAAATACAGTGTCACTCTGGTCTAAATGCACAATGCTAAGTATACGGATGAATTCTGCGCATGTGCGTGAAGACTCGTAAAATTTCGAATAAATATAGAAATATTTTATATTAAATTCTATTTTTGACGTATATGATTTGGAATTATTCAATTTATTTTTGGGAATGATGGAAAAATCTGGCTAAAATAAATTTAAAAAAAAAGGAAAAAAATATATATATATAAAAATAATTGTCAGCTTCGAGCCTCGAACTGAAGACCTTCAAAACTAAGCGCCACACTCTGCCGATCCAGCCACCTAACCTCGTAATTCGAGAGCTTCTGATGAGTCTAAGATTCTCATTACGACTGTCCATTAAAATTTTAAATACGGTGTCACTCTGGTCTAAATGCACAATGCTAAGAATACGAATGAATTCTGCGCATGTGCGTGAAGACTCGTAAAATTTCGAATAAATATAGAAATATTTTATATTAAATTCTATTTTTCACGTATATGATTTGGAATAATTCAATTTATTTCTGGGAATAATGGAGAAATCTGGCTAAAATAAATTTTAAAAAAAAGGAAAAAAAATATACATATAAAAATATTTGTCGGCTTCGAACTGAAGACCTTCAAAACTAAGCGCCACACTCTGCCGTTCCAGCCACCTAGCCTCGTAATTCGAGAGCTTCTGATGAGTCTAAGATTCTCATTACGACTGTCCATTAAAATTTTAAATACGGTGTCACTCTGGTCTAAATGCACAATGCTAAGAATACGAATGAATTCTGCGCATGTGCGTAAAGACTCGTAAAATTTCGAATAAATATAGAAATGTTTTATATTAAATTCTATTTTTGACGTATATGATTTGGAATTATTCAATTTATTTCTGGGAATGATGGAGAAATCTGGCTCAAATAAATTTTTAAAAAAAAGGAAAAAAAAATATACATATAAAAATATTTGTCGGCTTCGAGCCTCGAACTGAAGACCTTCAAAACAAAGCGCCACAGTCTGCCGTTACAGCCACCTAGCCTCGTAATTCGAGAGCTTCTGATGAGTCTAAGATTCTCATTACGACTATCCATTAAAATTTTAAATACAGTGTCACTCTGGTCTAAATGCACAATGCTAAGTATACGGATGAATTCTGCGCATGTGCGTGAAGACTCGTAAAATTTCGAATAAATTTAGAAAAATTTTATATTAAATTCTATTTTTGACGTATATGATTTGGAATTATTCAATTTATTTCTGGGAATGATGGAAAAATCTGGCTAAAATAAATTTAAAAAAAAAGGAAAAATATATATATATATATATAAAATAATTGTCAGCTTCGAGCCTCGAACTGAAGACCTTCAAAACTAAGCGCCACACTCTGCCGATCCAGCCACCTAGCCTCGTAATTCGAGAGCTTCTGATGAGTCTAAGATTCTCATTACGACTGTCCATTAAAATTTTAAATACGGTGTCACTCTGGTCTAAATGCACAATGCTAAGAATACGAATGAATTCTGCGCATGTGCGTGAAGACTCGTAAAATTTCGAATAAATATAGAAATATTTTATATTAAATTCTATTTTTCACGTATATGATTTGGAATAATTCAATTTATTTCTGGGAATAATGGAGAAATCTGGCTAAAATAAATTTTAAAAAAAAGGAAAAAAAATATACATATAAAAATATTTGTCGGCTTCGAACTGAAGACCTTCAAAACTAAGCGCCACACTCTGCCGTTCCAGCCACCTAGCCTCGTAATTAGAGAGCTTCTGATGAGTCTAAGATTCTCATTACGACTATCCATTAAAATTTTAAATACGGTGTCACTCTGGTCTAAATGCACAATGCTAAGAATACGAATGAATTCTGCGCATGTGCGTGAAGACTCATAAAATTTCGAATAAATATAGAAATATTTTATATTAAATTCTATTTTTGACGTATATGATTTGGAATTATTCAATTTATTTCTGGGAATGATGGAGAAATCTGGCTAAAATAAATTTAAAAAAAAAGGAAAAAAAATATATATATATAAATATTTGTCGGCTTCGAGCCTCGAACTGAGGACATTCAAAACTAAGCGCCACACTCTGCCGATCCAGCCACCTAGCCTCGTAATTCGAGAGCTTCTGATGAGTCTAAGATTGTCATTACCACTGTCCATTAAAATTTTAAATACGGTGTCACTCTGCTCTAAATGCACAATGCTAAGAATACGAATGAATTCTGCGCATGTGCGTGAAGACTCGTAAAATTTCGAATAAATATAGAAATATTTTATATTAAATTCTATTTTTGACGTATATGATTTGGAATTATTCAATTTATTTCTGGGAATGATGGAGAAATCTGGCTAAAATAAATTTAAAAAAAAAAGGAAAAAAAAAAAAATATACATATAAAAATATTTGTCGGCTTCGAGCCTCGAACTGAAGACCTTCAAAACAAAGCGCCACACTCTGCCGTTACAGCCACCTAGCCTCGTAATTCGAGAGCTTCTGATGAGTCTAAGATTCTCATTACGACTGTCCATTAAAATTTTAAATACAGTGTCACTCTGGTCTAAATGCACAATGCTAAGAATACGGATGAATTCTGCGCATGTGCGTGAAGACTCGTAAAATTTCGAATAAATATAGAAATATTTTATATTAAATTCTATTTTTGACGTATATGATTTGGAATTATTCAATTTATTTCTGGGAATGATGGAAAAATCTGGCTAAAATAAATTTAAAAAAAAAGGAAAAAAATATATATATATAAAAATAATTGTCAGCTTCGAGCCTCGAACTGAAGACCTTCAAAACTAAGCGCCACACTCTGCCGTTCCAGCCAACTAGCCTCGTAATTCCAGAGCTTCTGATGAGTCTAAGATTCTCATTACCACTGTCCATTAAAATTTTAAATACAGTGTCACTCTGGTCTAAATGCACAATGCTAAGAATACGGATGAATTCTGCGCATGTGCGTGAAGACTCGTAAAATTTCGAATAAATATAGAAATATTTTATATTAAATTCTATTTTTGACGTATATGATTTGGAATTATTCAATTTATTTCTGGGAATGATGGAGAAATCTGGCTAAAATAAATTTAAAAAAAAAGGAAAAAAAATATATATATAAAAATAATTGTCAGCTTCGAGCCTCGAACTGAAGACCTTCAAAACTAAGCGCCACACTCTGCCGTTCCAGCCACCTAGCCTCGTAATTCGAGAGCTTCTGATGAGTCTAAGATTCTCATTACGACTGTCCATTAAAATTTTAAATACGGTGTCACTCTGGTCTAAATGCACAATGCTAAGAATACGAATGAATTCTGCGCATGTGCGTGAAGACTCGTAAAATTTCGAATAAATATAGAAATGTTTTATATTAAATTCTATTTTTGACGTATATGATTTGGAATTATTCAATTTATTTCTGGGAATGATGGAGAAATCTGGCTAAAATAAATTTAAAAAAAAGTAAAAAAATATATATATATAAAAATAATTGTCAGCTTCGAGCCTCGAACTGAAGACCTTCAAAATTAAGCGCCACACTCTGCCGTTCCAGCCACCTAGCCTCGTAATTCGAGAGCTTCTGATGAGTCTAAGATTCTCATTACGACTATCCATTAAAATTTTAAATACGGTGTCACTCTGGTCTAAATGCACAATGCTAAGAATACGAATGAATTCTGCGCATGTGCGTGAAGACTCGTAAAATTTCGAATAAATATAGAAATATTTTATATTAAATTCTATTTTTGACGTATATGATTTGGAATTATTCAATTTATTTCTGGGAATGATGGAGAAATCTGGCTAAAATAAATTTAAAAAAAAAGGAAAAAAATATATATATATAAATATTTGTCGGCTTCGAGCCTCGAACTGAGGACATTCAAAACTAAGCACCACACTCTGCCGATCCAGCCACCTAGCCTCGTAATTCGAGAGCTTCTGATGAGTCTAAAATTGTCATTACCACTGTCCATTAAAATTTTAAATACGGTGTCACTCTGCTCTAAATGCACAATGCTAAGAATACGAATGAATTCTGCGCATGTGCGTGAAGACTCGTAAAATTTCGAATAAATATAGAAATATTTTATATTAAATTCTATTTTTGACGTATATGATTTGGAATTATTCAATTTATTTCTGGGAATGATGGAGAAATCTGGCTAAAATAAATTAAAAAAAAAAACGAAAAAAAAATATACATATAAAAATATTTGTCGGCTTCGAGCCTCGAACTGAAGACCTTCAAAACAAAGCGCCACACTCTGCCGTTACAGCCACCTAGCCTCGTAATTCGAGAGCTTCTGATGAGTCTAAGATTCTCATTACGACTGTCCATTAAAATTTTAAATACAGTGTCACTCTGGTCTAAATGCACAATGCTAAGAATACGGATGAATTCTGCGCATGTGCGTGAAGACTCGTAAAATTTCGAATAAATATAGAAATATTTTATATTAAATTCTATTTTTGACGTATATGATTTGGAATTATTCAATTTATTTCTGGGAATGATGGAAAAATCTGGCTAAAATAAATTTTAAAAAAAAGGAAAAAAATATATATATATAAAAATAATTGTCAGCTTCGAGCCTCGAACTGAAGACCTTCAAAACTAAGCGCCACACTCTGCCGATCCAGCCACCTAGCCTCGTAATTAGAGAGCTTCTGATGAGTCTAAGATTCTCATTACGACTATCCATTAAAATTTTAAATACGGTGTCACTCTGGTCTAAATGCACAATGCTAAGAATACGAATGAATTCTGCGCATGTGCGTGAAGACTCATAAAATTTCGAATAAATATAGAAATATTTTATATTAAATTCTATTTTTGACGTATATGATTTGGAATTATTCAATTTATTTCTGGGAATGATGGAGAAATCTGGCTAAAATAAATTTAAAAAAAAGGAAAAAAAATATATATATATAAATATTTGTCGGCTTCGAGCCTCGAACTGAGGACATTCAAAACTAAGCGCCACACTCTGCCGATCCAGCCACCTAGCCTCGTAATTCGAGAGCTTCTGATGAGTCTAAGATTGTCATTACCACTGTCCATTAAAATTTTAAATACGGTGTCACTCTGCTCTAAATGCACAATGCTAAGAATACGAATGAATTCTGCGCATGTGCGTGAAGACTCGTAAAATTTCGAATAAATATAGAAATATTTTATATTAAATTCTATTTTTGACGTATATGATTTGGAATTATTCAATTTATTTCTGGGAATGATGGAGAAATTCGGCTAAAATAAATTAAAAAAAAAAAGGAAAAAAAAATATACATATAAAAATATTTGTCGGCTTCGAGCCTCGAACTGAAGACCTTCAAAACAAAGCGCCACACTCTGCCGTTACAGCCACCTAGCCTCGTAATTCGAGAGCTTCTGATGAGTCTAAGATTCTCATTACGACTGTCCATTAAAATTTTAAATACGGTGTCACTCTGGTCTAAATGCACAATGCTAAGAATACGAATGAATTCTGCGCATGTGCGTGAAGACTCGTAAAATTTCGAATAAATATAGAAATATTTTATATTAAATTCTATTTTTCACGTATATGATTTGGAATAATTCAATTTCTTTCTGGGAATAATGGAGAAATCTGGCTAAAATAAATTTAAAAAAAAAGGAAAAAAAATATACATATAAAAATAATTGTCGGCTTCGAACTGAAGACCTTCAAAACTAAGCGCCACACTCTGCCGTTCCAGCCACCTAGCCTCGTAATTAGAGAGCTTCTGCTGAGTCTAAGATTCTCATTACGACTATCCATTAAAATTTTAAATACTGTGTCACTCTGGTCTAAATGCACAATGCTAAGAATACGAATGAATTCTGCGCATGTGCGTGAAGACTCGTAAAATTTCGAATAAATATAGAAATATTTTATATTAAATTCTATTTTTGACGTATATGATTTGGAATTATTCAATTTATTTCTGGGAATGATGGAGAAATCTGGCTAAAATAAATTTAAAAAAAAAACGAAAAAAAAATATACATATAAAAATATTTGTCGGCTTCGAGCCTCGAACTGAAGACCTTCAAAACAAAGCGCCACACTCTGCCGTTACAGCCACCTAGCCTCGTAATTCGAGAGCTTCTGATGAGTCTAACATTCTCATTACGACTGTCCATTAAAATTTTAAATACAGTGTCACTCTGGTCTAAATGCACAATGCTAAGAATACGGATGAATTCTGCGCATGTGCGTGAAGACTCGTAAAATTTCGAATAAATATAGAAATATTTTATATTAAATTCTATTTTTGACGTATATGATTTGGAATTATTCAATTTATTTCTGGGAATGATGGAAAAATCTGGCTAAAATAAATTTTAAAAAAAAGGAAAAAAATATATATATATAAAAATAATTGTCAGCTTCGAGCCTCGAACTGAAGACCTTCAAAACTAAGCGCCACACTCTGCCGATCCAGCCACCTAGCCTCGTAATTAGAGAGCTTCTGATGAGTCTAAGATTCTCATTACGACTATCCATTAAAATTTTAAATACGGTGTCACTCTGGTCTAAATGCACAATGCTAAGAATACGAATGAATTCTGCGCATGTGCGTGAAGACTCATAAAATTTCGAATAAATATAGAAATATTTTATATTAAATTCTATTTTTGACGTATATGATTTGGAATTATTCAATTTATTTCTGGGAATGATGGAGAAATCTGGCTAAAATAAATTTAAAAAAAAGGAAAAAAAATATATATATATAAATATTTGTCGGCTTCGAGAATCGAACTGAGGACATTCAAAACTAAGCGCCACACTCTGCCGATCCAGCCACCTAGCCTCGTAATTCGAGAGCTTCTGATGAGTCTAAGATTGTCATTACCACTGTCCATTAAAATTTTAAATACGGTGTCACTCTGCTCTAAATGCACAATGCTAAGAATACGAATGAATTCTGCGCATGTGCGTGAAGACTCGTAAAATTTCGAATAAATATAGAAATATTTTATATTAAATTCTATTTTTGACGTATATGATTTGGAATTATTCAATTTATTTCTGGGAATGATGGAGAAATTCGGCTAAAATAAATTAAAAAAAAAAGGAAAAAAAAAATATACATATAAAAATATTTGTCGGCTTCGAGCCTCGAACTGAAGACCTTCAAAACAAAGCGCCACACTCTGCCGTTACAGCCACCTAGCCTCGTAATTCGAGAGCTTGTGATGAGTCTAAGATTCTCATTACGACTGTCCATTAAAATTTTAAATACGGTGTCACTCTGGTCTAAATGCACAATGCTAAGAATACGAATGAATTCTGCGCATGTGCGTGAAGACTCGTAAAATTTCGAATAAATATAGAAATATTTTATATTAAATTCTATTTTTCACGTATATGATTTGGAATAATTCAATTTCTTTCTGGGAATAATGGAGAAATCTGGCTAAAATAAATTTAAAAAAAAAGGAAAAAAAATATACATATAAAAATAATTGTCGGCTTCGAACTGAAGACCTTCAAAACTAAGCGCCACACTCTGCCGTTCCAGCCACCTAGCCTCGTAATTAGAGAGCTTCTGCTGAGTCTAAGATTCTCATTACGACTATCCATTAAAATTTTAAATACGGTGTCACTCTGGTCTAAATGCACAATGCTAAGAATACGAATGAATTCTGCGCATGTGCGTGAAGACTCATAAAATTTCGAATAAATATAGAAATATTTTATATTAAATTCTATTTTTGACGTATATGATTTGGAATTATTCAATTTATTTCTGGGAATGATGGAGAAATCTGGCTAAAATAAATTTAAAAAAAAAGGAAAAAAAATTTATATATATAAATATTTGTCGGCTTCGAGCCTCGAACTGAGGACATTCAAAACTAAGCGCCACACTCTGCCGATCCAGCCACCTAGCCTCCTAATTCGAGAGCTTCTGATGAGTCTAAGATTGTCATTACCAATGTCCATTAAAATTTTAAATACGGTGTCACTCTGCTCTAAATGCACAATGCTAAGAATACGGATGAATTCTGCGCATGTGCGTGAAGACTCTTAAAATTTCGAATAAATATAGAAATATTTTATATTAAATTCTATTTTTGACGTATATGATTTGGAATTATTCAATTTATTTCTGGGAATGATGGAGAAATCTGGCTAAAATAAATTTAAAAAAAAAAGGAAAAAAAATATACATATAAAAATATTTGTCGGCTTCGAGCCTCGAACTGAAGACCTTCAAAACTAAGCGCCACACTCTGCCGTTCCAGCCAACTAGCCTCGTAATTCCAGAGCTTCTGATGAGTCTAAGATTCTCATTACCACTGTCCATTAAAATTTTAAATACAGTGTCACTCTGGTCTAAATGCACAATGCTAAGAATACGGATGAATTCTGCGCATGTGCGTGAAGACTCGTAAAATTTCGAATAAATATAGAAATATTTTATATTAAATTCTATTTTTGACGTATATGATTTGGAATTATTCAATTTATTTCTGGGAATAATGGAGAACTAGCTAAAATAAATTTTAAAAAAAAGGAAAAAAAATATATATATAAAAATAATTGTCAGCTTCGAGCCTCGAACTGAAGACCTTCAAAACTAAGCGCCACACTCTGCCGTTCCAGCCACCTAGCCTCGTAATTCGAGAGCTTCTGATGAGTCTAAGATTCTCATTACGACTGTCCATTAAAATTTTAAATACAGTGTCACTCTGGTCTAAATGCACAATGCTAAGAATACGGATGAATTCTGCGCATGTGCGTGAAGACTCGTAAAATTTCGAATAAATATAGAAATATTTTATATTAAATTCTATTTTTGACGTATATGATTTGGAATTATTCAATTTATTTCTGGGAATGATGGAAAAATCTGGCTAAAATAAATTAAAAAAAAAAAGGAAAAAAATATATATATATAAAAATAATTGTCAGCTTCGAGCCTCGAACTGAAGACCTTCAAAACTAAGCGCCACACTCTACCGTTCCAGCCAACTAGTTTCGTAATTCCAGAGCTTCTGATGAGTCTAAGATTCTCATTACCACTGTCCATTAAAATTTTAAATACAGTGTCACTCTGGTCTAAATGCACAATGCTAAGAATACGGATGAATTCTGCGCATGTGCGTGAAGACTTAAAATTTCGAATAAATATAGAAATATTTTATATTAAATTCTATTTTTGACGTATATGATTTGGAATTATTCAATTTATTTCTGGGAATGATGGAGAAATCTGGCTAAAATAAATTTAAAAAAAAAAGGAAAAAAAAAATATACATATAAAAATATTTGTCAGCTTCGAGCCTCGAACTGAAGACCTTCAAAACTAAGCGCCACACTCTGCCGATCCAGCCACCTAGCCTCGTAATTCGAGAGCTTCTGATGAGTCTAAGATTCTCATTACGACTGTCCATTAAAATTTTAAATACGGTGTCACTCTGGTCTAAATGCACAATGCTAAGAATACGAATGAATTCTGCGCATGTGCGTGAAGACTCGTAAAATTTCGAATAAATATAGAAATATTTTATATTAAATTCTATTTTTGACGTATATGATTTGGAATAATTCAATTTATTTCTGGGAATAATGGAGAAATCTGGCTAAAATAAATTTAAAAAAAAAAAGGAAAAAAAATATACATATAAAAATATTTGTCGGCTTCGAACTGAAGACCTTCAAAACTAAGCGCCACACTCTGCCGTTCCAGCCACCTAGCCTCGTAATTCGAGAGCTTCTGATGAGTCTAAGACTCTCATTACGACTGTCCATTAAAATTTTAAATACGGTGTCACTCTGGTCTAAATGCACAATGCTAAGAATACGAATGAATTCTGCGCATGTGCGTGAAGACTCGTAAAATTTCGAATAAATATAGAAATATTTTATATTAAATTCTATTTTTGACGTATATGATTTGGAATTATTCAATTTATTTCTGGGAATGATGGAGAAATCTGGCTAAAATAAATTTTAAAAAAAAAGGAAAAAAATATATATATATAAAAATAATTGTCAGCTTCGAGCCTCGAACTGAAGACCTTCAAAACTAAGCGCCACACTCTACCGTTCCAGCCAACTAGCCTCGTAATTCCAGAGCTTCTGATGAGTCTAAGATTCTCATTACCACTGTCCATTAAAATTTTAAATACAGTGTCACTCTGGTCTAAATGCACAATGCTAAGAATACGGATGAATTCTGCGCATGTGCGTGAAGACTCTTAAAATTTCGAATAAATATAGAAATATTTTATATTAAATTCTATTTTTGACGTATATGATTTGGAATTATTCAATTTATTTCTGGGAATGATGGAAAAATCTGGCTAAAATAAATTTCAAAAAAAAAGGAAAAAAAATATATATATAAAAATAATTATCAGCTTCGAGCCTCGAACTGAAGACCTTCAAAACTAAGCGCCACACTCTACCGTTCCAGCCAACTAGCCTCGTAATTCCAGAGCTTCTGATGAGTCTAAGGTTCTCATTACGACTGTCCATTAAAATTTTAAATACAGTGTCACTCTGGTCTAAATGCACAATGCTAAGAATACGGATGAATTCTGCGCATGTGCGTGAAGACTCGTAAAATTTCGAATAAATATAGAAATATTTTATATTAAATTCTATTTTTGACGTATATGATTTGGAATAATTCAATTTATTTCTGGGAATAATGGAGAAATCTGGCTAAAATAAATTTAAAAAAAAAAAGGAAAAAAAATATACATATAAAAATATTTGTCGGCTTCGAACTGAAGACCTTCAAAACTAAGCGCCACACTCTGCCGTTCCAGCCACCTAGCCTCGTAATTCGAGAGCTTCTGATGAGTCTAAGACTCTCATTACGACTGTCCATTAAAATTTTAAATACGGTGTCACTCTGGTCTAAATGCACAATGCTAAGAATACGAATGAATTCTGCGCATGTGCGTGAAGACTCGTAAAATTTCGAATAAATATAGAAATATTTTATATTAAATTCTATTTTTGACGTATATGATTTGGAATTATTCAATTTATTTCTGGGAATGATGGAGAAATCTGGCTAAAATAAATTTTAAAAAAAAAGGAAAAAAAATATATATATATAAAAATAATTGTCAGCTTCGAGCCTCGAACTGAAGACCTTCAAAACTAAGCGCCACACTCTACCGTTCCAGCCAACTAGCCTCGTAATTCCAGAGCTTCTGATGAGTCTAAGATTCTCATTACCACTGTCCATTAAAATTTTAAATACAGTGTCACTCTGGTCTAAATGCACAATGCTAAGAATACGGATGAATTCTGCGCATGTGCGTGAAGACTCTTAAAATTTCGAATAAATATAGAAATATTTTATATTAAATTCTATTTTTGACGTATATGATTTGGAATTATTCAATTTATTTCTGGGAATGATGGAAAAATCTGGCTAAAATAAATTTCAAAAAAAAAGGAAAAAAAATATATATATAAAAATAATTATCAGCTTCGAGCCTCGAACTGAAGACCTTCAAAACTAAGCGCCACACTCTACCGTTCCAGCCAACTAGCCTCGTAATTCCAGAGCTTCTGATGAGTCTAAGGTTCTCATTACCACTGTCCATTAAAATTTTAAATACAGTGTCACTCTGGTCTAAATGCACAATGCTAAGAATACGGATGAATTCTGCGCATGTGCGTGAAGACTCGTAAAATTTCGAATAAATATAGAAATATTTTATATTAAATTCTATTTTTGACGTATATGATTTGGAATTATTCAATTTATTTCTGGGAATGATGGAGAAATCTGGCTAAAATAAATTTAAAAAAAAAAAGGAAAAAAAATATATATATAAAAATAATTGTCAGCTTCGAGCCTCGAACTGAAGACCTTCAAAACTAAGCGCCACACTCTACCGTTCCAGCCAACTAGCCTCGTAATTCCAGAGCTTCTGATGAGTCTAAGATTCTCATTACCACTGTCCATTAAAATTTTAAATACAGTGTCACTCTGGTCTAAATGCACAATGCTAAGAATACGGATGAATTCTGCGCATGTGCGTGAAGACTCTTAAAATTTCGAATAAATATAGAAATATTTTATATTAAATTCTATTTTTGACGTATATGATTTGGAATTATTCAATTTATTTCTGGGAATGATGGAGAAATCTGGCTAAAATAAATTTAAAAAAAAAGGAAAAAAAATATATATATAAAAATAATTGTCAGCTTCGAGCCTCGAACTGAAGACCTTCAAAACTAAGCGCCACACTCTGCCGTTCCAGCCACCTAGCCTCGTAATTCGAGAGCTTCTGATGAGTCTAAGATTCTCATTACCACTGTCCATTAAAATTTTAAATACAGTGTCACTCTGGTCTAAATGCACAATGCTAAGAATACGGATGAATTCTGCGCATGTGCGTGAAGACTCGTAAAATTTCGAATAAATATAGAAATATTTTATATTAAATTCTATTTTTGACGTATATGATTTGGAATAATTCAATTTATTTCTGGGAATAATGGAGAAATCTGGCTAAAATAAATTTAAAAAAAAAAAAGGAAAAAAAATATACATATAAAAATATTTGTCGGCTTCGAACTGAAGACCTTCAAAACTAAGCGCCACACTCTGCCGTTCCAGCCACCTAGCCTCGTAATTCGAGAGCTTCTGATGAGTCTAAGACTCTCATTACGACTGTCCATTAAAATTTTAAATACGGTGTCACTCTGGTCTAAATGCACAATGCTAAGAATACGAATGAATTCTGCGCATGTGCGTGAAGACTCGTAAAATTTCGAATAAATATAGAAATGTTTTATATTAAATTCTATTTTTGACGTATATGATTTGGAATTATTCAATTTATTTCTGGGAATGATGGAGAAATCTGGCTAAAATAAATTTTAAAAAAAAGGAGAAAAAATATATATATATAAAAATAATTGTCAGCTTCGAGCCTCGAACTGAAGACCTTCAAAACTAAGCGCCACACTCTACCGTTCCAGCCAACTAGCCTCGTAATTCCAGAGCTTCTGATGAGTCTAAGATTCTCATTACCACTGTCCATTAAAATTTTAAATACAGTGTCACTCTGGTCTAAATGCACAATGCTAAGAATACGGATGAATTCTGCGCATGTGCGTGAAGACTCTTAAAATTTCGAATAAATATAGAAATATTTTATATTAAATTCTATTTTTGACGTATATGATTTGGAATTATTCAATTTATTTCTGGGAATGATGGAGAAATCTGGCTAAAATAAATTAAAAAAAAAGGAAAAAAAAAATATATATAAAAATAATTGTCAGCTTCGAGCCTCGAACTGAAGACCTTCAAAACTAAGCGCCACACTCTGCCGTTCCAGCCACCTAGCCTCGTAATTCGAGAGCTTCTGATGAGTCTAAGATTCTCATTACCACTGTCCTTTAAAATTTTAAATACAGTGTCACTCTGGTCTAAATGCACAATGCTAAGAATACGGATGAATTCTGCGCATGTGCGTGAAGACTCGTAAAATTTCGAATAAATATAGAAATATTTTATATTAAATTCTATTTTTGACGTATATGATTTGGAATTATTCAATTTATTTCTGGGAATGATGGAGAAATCTGGCTAAAATAAATTTTAAAAAAAAAGGAAAAAAAATATATATATAAAAATAATTGTCAGCTTCGAGCCTCGAACTGAAGACCTTCAAAACTAAGCGCCACACTCTACCGTTCCAGCCAACTAGCCTCGGAATTCCAGAGCTTCTGATGAGTCTAAGATTCTCATTACCACTGTCCATTAAAATTTTAAATACAGTGTCACTCTGGTCTAAATGCACAATGCTAAGAATACGGATGAATTCTGCGCATGTGCGTGAAGACTCTTAAAATTTCGAATAAATATAGAAATATTTTATATTAAATTCTATTTTTGACGTATATGATTTGGAATTATTCAATTTATTTCTGGGAATGATGGAGAAATCTGGCTAAAATAAATTTAAAAAAAAAAGGAAAAAAAAAATATATATAAAAATAATTGTCAGCTTCGAGCCTCGAACTGAAGACCTTCAAAACTAAGCGCCACACTCTGCCGTTCCAGCCACCTAGCCTCGTAATTCGAGAGCTTCTGATGAGTCTAAGATTCTCATTACGACTGTCCATTAAAATTTTAAATACAGTGTCACTCTGGTCTAAATGCACAATGCTAAGAATACGGATGAATTCTGCGCATGTGCGTGAAGACTCGTAAAATTTCGAATAAATATAGAAATATTTTATATTAAATTCTATTTTTGACGTATATGATTTGGAATAATTCAATTTATTTCTGGGAATAATGGAGAAATCTGGCTAAAATAAATTTAAAAAAAAAAGGAAAAAAAATATACATATAAAAATATTTGTCGGCTTCGAACTGAAGACCTTCAAAACTAAGCGCCACACTCTGCCGTTCCAGCCACCTAGCCTCGTAATTCGAGAGCTTCTGATGAGTCTAAGACTCTCATTACGACTGTCCATTAAAATTTTAAATACGGTGTCACTCTGGTCTAAATGCACAATGCTAAGAATACGAATGAATTCTGCGCATGTGCGTGAAGACTCGTAAAATTTCGAATAAATATAGAAATGTTTTATATTAAATTCTATTTTTGACGTATATGATTTGGAATTATTCAATTTATTTCTGGGAATGATGGAGAAATCTGGCTAAAATAAATTTTAAAAAAAAGGAAAAAAAAAATATATATATATAAAAATAATTGTCAGCTTCGAGCCTCGAACTGAAGACCTTCAAAACTAAGCGCCACACTCTACCGTTCCAGCCAACTAGCCTCGTAATTCCAGAGCTTCTGATGAGTCTAAGATTCTCATTACCACTGTCCATTAAAATTTTAAATACAGTGTCACTCTGGTCTAAATGCACAATGCTAAGAATACGGATGAATTCTGCGCATGTGCGTGAAGACTCTTAAAATTTCGAATAAATATAGAAATATTTTATATTAAATTCTATTTTTGACGTATATGATTTGGAATTATTCAATTTATTTCTGGGAATGATGGAAAAATCTGGCTAAAATAAATTTCAAAAAAAAAGGAAAAAAAATATATATATAAAAATAATTGTCAGCTTCGAGCCTCGAACTGAAGACCTTCAAAACTAAGCGCCACACTCTACCGTTCCAGCCAACTAGCCTCGGAATTCCAGAGCTTCTGATGAGTCTAAGATTCTCATTACCACTGTCCATTAAAATTTTAAATACAGTGTCACTCTGGTCTAAATGCACAATGCTAAGAATACGGATGAATTCTGCGCATGTGCGTGAAGACTCTTAAAATTTCGAATAAATATAGAAATATTTTATATTAAATTCTATTTTTGACGTATATGATTTGGAATTATTCAATTTATTTCTGGGAATGATGGAGAAATCTGGCTAAAATAAATTTAAAAAAAAAAGGAAAAAAAATATATATATAAAAATAATTGTCAGCTTCGAGCCTCGAACTGAAGACCTTCAAAACTAAGCGCCACACTCTGCCGTTCCAGCCACCTAGCCTCGTAATTCGAGAGCTTCTGATGAGTCTAAGATTCTCATTACGACTGTCCATTAAAATTTTAAATACAGTGTCACTCTGGTCTAAATGCACAATGCTAAGAATACGGATGAATTCTGCGCATGTGCGTGAAGACTCGTAAAATTTCGAATAAATATAGAAATATTTTATATTAAATTCTATTTTTGACGTATATGATTTGGAATAATTCAATTTATTTCTGGGAATAATGGAGAAATCTGGCTAAAATAAATTTAAAAAAAAAAGGAAAAAAAATATACATATAAAAATATTTGTCGGCTTCGAACTGAAGACCTTCAAAACTAAGCGCCACACTCTGCCGTTCCAGCCACCTAGCCTCGTAATTCGAGAGCTTCTGATGAGTCTAAGACTCTCATTACGACTGTCCATTAAAATTTTAAATACGGTGTCACTCTGGTCTAAATGCACAATGCTAAGAATACGAATGAATTCTGCGCATGTGCGTGAAGACTCGTAAAATTTCGAATAAATATAGAAATGTTTTATATTAAATTCTATTTTTGACGTATATGATTTGGAATTATTCAATTTATTTCTGGGAATGATGGAGAAATCTGGCTAAAATAAATTTTAAAAAAAAGGAAAAAAAAATATATATATATAAAAATAATTGTCAGCTTCGAGCCTCGAACTGAAGACCTTCAAAACTAAGCGCCACACTCTACCGTTCCAGCCAACTAGCCTCGTAATTCCAGAGCTTCTGATGAGTCTAAGATTCTCATTACCACTGTCCATTAAAATTTTAAATACAGTGTCACTCTGGTCTAAATGCACAATGCTAAGAATACGGATGAATTCTGCGCATGTGCGTGAAGACTCTTAAAATTTCGAATAAATATAGAAATATTTTATATTAAATTCTATTTTTGACGTATATGATTTGGAATTATTCAATTTATTTCTGGGAATGATGGAAAAATCTGGCTAAAATAAATTTCAAAAAAAAGGAAAAAAAATATATATATAAAAATAATTGTCAGCTTCGAGCCTCGAACTGAAGACCTTCAAAACTAAGCGCCACACTCTGCCGTTCCAGCCACCTAGCCTCGTAATTCCAGAGCTTCTGATGAGTCTAAGATTCTCATTACCACTGTCCATTAAAATTTTAAATACAGTGTCACTCTGGTCTAAATGGACAATGCTAAGAATACGGATGAATTCTGCGCATGTGCGTGAAGACTCTTAAAATTTCGAATAAATATAGAAATATTTTATATTAAATTCTATTTTTGACGTATATGATTTGGAATTATTCAATTTATTTCTGGGAATGATGGAGAAATCTGGCTAAAATAAATTTAAAAAAAAAAAAGGGAAAAAAAAATATATATAAAAATAATTGTCAGCTTCGAGCCTCGAACTGAAGACATTCAAAACTAAGCGCCACACTCTGCCGATCCAGCCACCTAGCCTCGTAATTCTAGAGAGCTTCTGATGAGTCTAAGATTCTCATTACGACTGTCCATTAAAATTTTAAATACGGTGACACTCTGGTCTAAATGCACAATGCTAAGAATACGAATGAATTCTGTTCATGTGCGTGAAGACTCTTAAAATTTCGAATAAATATAGAAATATTTTATATTAAATTCTATTTTTGACGTATATGATTTGGAATTATTCAATTTATTTCTGGGAATGATGGAGAAATCTGGCTAAAATAAATTTAAAAAAAAAGGAAAAAATATATATATATAAAAATAATTGTCAGCTTCGAGCCTCGAACTGAAGACCTTCAAAACTAAGCGCCACACTCTGCCGTTCCAGCCACCTAGCCTCGTAATTCGAGAGCTTCTGATGAGTCTAAGATTCTCATTACCACTGTCCATTAAAATTTTAAATACAGTGTCACTCTGGTCTAAATGCACAATGCTAAGAATACGGATGAATTCTGCGCATGTGCGTGAAGACTCGTAAAATTTCGAATAAATATAGAAATATTTTATATTAAATTCTATTTTTGACGTATATGATTTGGAATTATTCAATTTATTTCTGGGAATGATGGAGAAATCTGGCTAAAATAAATTTAAAAAAAAAGGAAAAAATATATATATATAAAAATAATTGTCAGCTTCGAGCCTCGAACTGAAGACCTTCAAAACTAAGCGCCACACTCTGCCGTTCCAGCCACCTAGCCTCGTAATTCGAGAGCTTCTGATGAGTCTAAGATTCTCATTACCACTGTCCATTAAAATTTTAAATACAGTGTCACTCTGGTCTAAATGCACAATGCTAAGAATACGGATGAATTCTGCGCATGTGCGTGAAGACTCGTAAAATTTCGAATAAATATAGAAATATTTTATATTAAATTCTATTTTTGACGTATATGATTTGGAATTATTCAATTTATTTCTGGGAATGATGGAGAAATCTGGCTAAAATAAATTTAAAAAAAAAAAAGGGAAAAAAAATATATATAAAAATAATTGTCAGCTTCGAGCCTCGAACTGAAGACCTTCAAAACTAAGCGCCACACTCTGCCGTTCCAGCCACCTAGCCTCGTAATTCGAGAGCTTCTGATGAGTCTAAGATTCTCATTACGACTGTCCATTAAAATTTTAAATACAGTGTCACTCTGGTCTAAATGCACAATGCTAAGAATACGGATGAATTCTGCGCATGTGCGTGAAGACTCGTAAAATTTCGAATAAATATAGAAATATTTTATATTAAATTCTATTTTTGACGTATATGATTTGGAATTATTCAATTTATTTCTGGGAATGATGGAGAAATCTGGCTAAAATAAATTTAAAAAAAAAAAAGGGAAAAAAAAATATATATAAAAATAATTGTCAGCTTCGAGCCTCGAACTGAAGACATTCAAAACTAAGCGCCACACTCTGCCGATCCAGCCACCTAGCCTCGTAATTCTAGAGAGCTTCTGATGAGTCTAAGATTCTCATTACGACTGTCCATTAAAATTTTAAATACGGTGACACTCTGGTCTAAATGCACAATGCTAAGAATACGAATGAATTCTGTTCATGTGCGTGAAGACTCTTAAAATTTCGAATAAATATAGAAATATTTTATATTAAATTCTATTTTTGACGTATATGATTTGGAATTATTCAATTTATTTCTGGGAATGATGGAGAAATCTGGCTAAAATAAATTTAAAAAAAAAGGAAAAAATATATATATATAAAAATAATTGTCAGCTTCTAGCCTAGAACTGAAGACCTTCAAAACTAAGCGCCACACTCTGCCGTTCCAGCCACCTAGCCTCGTAATTCGAGAGCTTCTGATGAGTCTAAGATTCTCATTATGACTGTCCATTAAAATTTTAAATACAGTGTCACTCTGGTCTAAATGCACAATGCTAAGAATACGGATGAATTCTGCGCATGTGCGTGAAGACTCGTAAAATTTCGAATAAATATAGAAATATTTTATATTAAATTCTATTTTTGACGTATATGATTTGGAATTATTCAATTTATTTCTGGGAATGATGGAGAAATCTGGCTAAAATAAATTAAAAAAAAAAAAGGGAAAAAAATATATATATAAAAATAATTGTCAGCTTCGAGCCTCGAACTGAAGACATTCAAAACTAAGCGCCACACTCTGCCGATCCAGCCACCTAGCCTCGTAATTCTAGAGAGCTTCTGATGAGTCTAAGATTCTCATTACGACTGTCCATTAAAATTTTAAATACGGTGACACTCTGGTCTAAATGCACAATGCTAAGAATACGAATGAATTCTGTTCATGTGCGTGAAGACTCTTAAAATTTCGAATAAATATAGAAATATTTTATATTAAATTCTATTTTTGACGTATATGATTTGGAATTATTCAATTTATTTCTGGGAATGATGGAGAAATCTGGCTAAAATAAATTTAAAAAAAAAGGAAAAAATATATATATATAAAAATAATTGTCAGCTTCGAGCCTCGAACTGAAGACCTTCAAAACTAAGCGCCACACTCTGCCGTTCCAGCCACCTAGCCTCGTAATTCGAGAGCTTCTGATGAGTCTAAGATTCTCATTACCACTGTCCATTAAAATTTTAAATACAGTGTCACTCTGGTCTAAATGCACAATGCTAAGAATACGGATGAATTCTGCGCATGTGCGTGAAGACTCGTAAAATTTCGAATAAATATAGAAATATTTTATATTAAATTCTATTTTTGACGTATATGATTTGGAATTATTCAATTTATTTCTGGGAATGATGGAGAAATCTGGCTAAAATAAATTTAAAAAAAAAAAGGGAAAAAAAAATATATATAAAAATAATTGTCAGCTTCGAGCCTCGAACTGAAGACCTTCAAAACTAAGCGCCACACTCTGCCGTTCCAGCCACCTAGCCTCGTAATTCGAGAGCTTCTGATGAGTCTAAGATTCTCATTACGACTGTCCATTAAAATTTTAAATACAGTGTCACTCTGGTCTAAATGCACAATGCTAAGAATACGGATGAATTCTGCGCATGTGCGTGAAGACTCGTAAAATTTCGAATAAATATAGAAATATTTTATATTAAATTCTATTTTTGACGTATATGATTTGGAATTATTCAATTTATTTCTGGGAATGATGGAAAAATCTGGCTAAAATAAATTTTTAAAAAAAAAGGAAAAAAATATATATATATAAAAATAATTGTCAGCTTCGAGCCTCGAACTGAAGACCTTCAAAACTAAGCGCCACACTCTACCGTTCCAGCCAACTAGCCTCGTAATTCCAGAGCTTCTGATGAGTCTAAGATTCTCATTACCACTGTCCATTAAAATTTTAAATACAGTGTCACTCTGGTCTAAATGCACAATGCTAAGAATACGGATGAATTCTGCGCATGTGCATGAAGACTCTTAAAATTTCGAATAAATATAGAAATATTTTATATTAAATTCTATTTTTGACGTATATGATTTGGAATTATTCAATTTATTTCTGGGAATGATGGAGAAATCTGGCTAAAAAAAATTAAAAAAAAATATATATATATATATAAAAATAATTGTCAGCTTCGAGCCTCGAACTGAAGACCTTCAAAACTAAGCGCCACACTCTACCGTTCCAGCCAACTAGCCTCGTAATTCCAGAGCTTCTGATGAGTCTAAGATTCTCATTACCACTGTCCATTAAAATTTTAAATACAGTGTCACTCTGGTCTAAATGCACAATGCTAAGAATACGGATGAATTCTGCGCATGTGCGTGAAGACTCGTAAAATTTCGAATAAATATAGAAATATTTTATATTAAATTCTATTTTTGACGTATATGATTTGGAATTATTCAATTTATTTCTGGGAATGATGGAGAAATCTGGCTAAAATAAATTTAAAAAAAAAAAGGAAAAAAAAATATATATATATAAAAATAATTGTCAGCTTCGAGCCTCGAACTGAAGACCTTCAAAACTAAGCGCCACACTCTGCCGATCCAGCCACCTAGCCTCGTCATTCGAGAGCTTCTGATGAGTCTAAGATTCTCATTACCACTGTCCATTAAAATTTTAAATACGGTGTCACTCTGGTCTAAATGCACAATGCTAAGAATACGAATGAATTCTGCGCATGTGCGTGAAGACTCGTAAAATTTCGAATAAATATAGAAATATTTTATATTAAATTCTATTTTTGACGTATATGATTTGGAATTATTCAATTTATTTCTGGGAATGATGGAGAAATCTGGCTAAAATAAATTTAAAAAAAAAAGGAAAAAAAAAAAATATACATATAAAAATATTTGTCTGCTTCGAGCCTCGAACTGAAGACCTTCAAAACAAAGCGCCACACTCTGCCGTTCCAGCCACCTAGCCTCGTAATTCGAGAGCTTCTGATGAGTCTAAGATTCTCATTACGACTGTCCATTAAAATTTTAAATACAGTGTCACTCTGGTCTAAATGCACAATGCTAAGAATACGGATGAATTCTGCGCATGTGCGTGAAGACTCGTAAAATTTCGAATAAATATAGAAATATTTTATATTAAATTCTATTTTTGACGTATATGATTTGGAATTATTCAATTTATTTCTGGGAATGATGGAAAAATCTGGCTAAAATAAATTTTAAAAAAAAGGAAAAAAATATATATACATAAAAATAATTGTCAGCTTCGAGCCTCGAACTGAAGACCTTCAAAACTAAGCGCCACACTCTGCCGTTCCAGCCAACTAGCCTCGTAATTCCAGAGCTTCTGATGAGTCTAAGATTCTCATTACCACTGTCCATTAAAATTTTAAATACAGTGTCACTCTGGTCTAAATGCACAATGCTAAGAATACGGATGAATTCTGCGCATGTGCGTGAAGACTCGTAAAATTTCGAATAAATATAGAAATATTTTATATTAAATTCTATTTTTGACGTATATGATTTGGAATTATTCAATTTATTTCTGGGAATGATGGAGAAATATGGCTAAAATAAATTTTTAAAAAAAAGGAAAAAAAATATATATATATAAATATTTGTCAGCTTCGAGCCTCGAACTGAGGACATTCAAAACTAAGCGCCACACTCTGCCGATCCAGCCACCTAGCCTCGTAATTCGAGAGCTTCTGATGAGTCTAAGATTGTCATTACCACTGTCCATTAAAATTTTAAATACGGTGTCACTCTGCTCTAAATGCACAATGCTAAGAATACGAATGAATTCTGCGCATGTGCGTGAAGACTCGTAAAATTTCGAATAAATATAGAAATATTTTATATTAAATTCTATTTTTGACGTATATGATTTGGAATTATTCAATTTATTTCTGGGAATGATGGAGAAATCTGGCTAAAAAAAATTTTAAAAAAAAGGAAAAAAAAATATATATATATAAAAATAATTGTCAGCTTCGAGCCTCGAACTGAAGACCTTCAAAACTAAGCGCCACACTCTGCCGTTCCAGCCACCTAGCCTCGTAATTCGAGAGCTTCTGATGAGTCTAAGATTCTCATTACCACTGTCCATTAAAATTTTAAATACAGTGTCACTCTGGTCTAAATGCACAATGCTAAGAATACGGATGAATTCTGCGCATGTGCGTGAAGACTCGTAAAATTTCGATTAAATATAGAAATATTTTATATTAAATTCTATTTTTGACGTATATGATTTGGAATTATTCAATTTATTTCTGGGAATGATGGAGAAATCTGGCTAAAATAAATTTTAAAAAAAAGGAAAAAAATATATATATATAAAAATAATTGCCAGCTTCGAGCCTCGAACTGACGACCTTCAAAACTAAGCGCCACACTCTGCCGTTCCAGCCACCTAGCCTCGTAATTCGAGAGCTTCTGATGAGTCTAAGATTCTCATTACGACTGTCCATTAAAATTTTAAATACAGTGTCACTCTGGTCTAAATGCACAATGCTAAGAATACGGATGAATTCTGCGCATGTGCGTGAAGACTCGTAAAATTTCGAATAAATATAGAAATATTTTATATTAAATTCTATTTTTGACGTATATGATTTGGAATTATTCAATTTATTTCTGGGAATGATGGAGAAATATGGCTAAAATAAATTTTTTAAAAAAAGGAAAAAAAATATATATATATAAATATTTGTCAGCTTCGAGCCTCGAACTGAGGACATTCAAAACTAAGCGCCACACTCTGCCGATCCAGCCACCTAGCCTCGTAATTCGAGAGCTTCTGATGAGTCTAAGATTGTCATTACCACTGTCCATTAAAATTTTAAATACGGTGTCACTCTGCTCTAAATGCACAATGCTAAGAATACGAATGAATTCTGCGCATGTGCGTGAAGACTCGTAAAATTTCGAATAAATATAGAAATATTTTATATTAAATTCTATTTTTGACGTATATGATTTGGAATTATTGAATTTATTTCTGGGAATGATGGAGAAATCTGGCTAAAAAAAATTTTAAAAAAAAGGAAAAAAAAAAATATATCTATATAAAAATAATTGTCAGCTTCGAGCCTCGAACTGAAGACCTTCAAAACTAAGCGCCACACTCTGCCGTTCCAGCCACCTAGCCTCGTAATTCGAGAGCTTCTGATGAGTCTAAGATTCTCATTACCACTGTCCATTAAAATTTTAAATACAGTGTCACTCTGGTCTAAATGCACAATGCTAAGAATACGGATGAATTCTGCGCATGTGCGTGAAGACTCGTAAAATTTCGATTAAATATAGAAATATTTTATATTAAATTCTATTTTTGACGTATATGATTTGGAATTATTCAATTTATTTCTGGGAATGATGGAGAAATCTGGCTAAAATAAATTTAAAAAAAAAGGAAAAATATATATATATATAAAAATAATTGCCAGCTTCGAGCCTCGAACTGACGACCTTCAAAACTAAGCGCCACACTCTGCCGTTCCAGCCACCTAGCCTCGTAATTCGAGAGCTTCTGATGAGTCTAAGATTCTCATTACGACTGTCCATTAAAATTTTAAATACAGTGTCACTCTGGTCTAAATGCACAATGCTAAGAATACGGATGAATTCTGCGCATGTGCGTGAAGACTCGTACAATTTCGAATAAATATAGAAATATTTTATATTAAATTCTATTTTTGACGTATATGATTTGGAATTATTCAATTTATTTCTGGGAATGATGGAGAAATCTGGCTAAAATAAATTTTTAAAAAAAAGGAAAAAAAAATATATATATATAAAAATAATTGTCAGCTTCGAGCCTCGAACTGAAGACGTTCAAAACTAAGCGCCACACTCTGCCGTTCCAGCCACCTAGCCTCGTAATTCGAGAGCTTCTGATGAGTCTAAGATTCTCGTTACCACTGTCCATTAAAATTTTAAATACAGTGTCACTCTGGTCTAAATGCACAATGCTAAGAATACGGATGAATTCTGCGCATGTGCGTGAAGACTCGTAAAATTTCGAATAAATATAGAAATATTTTATATTAAATTCTATTTTTGACGTATATGATTTGGAATTATTCAATTTATTTCTGGGAATGATGGAGAAATATGGCTAAAATAAATTTTTAAAAAAAAGGAAAAAAAATATATATATATAAATATTTGTCAGCTTCGAGCCTCGAACTGAGGACATTCAAAACTAAGCGCCACACTCTGCCGATCCAGCCACCTAGCCTCGTAATTCGAGAGCTTCTGATGAGTCTAAGATTGTCATTACCACTGTCCATTAAAATTTTAAATACGGTGTCACTCTGCTCTAAATGCACAATGCTAAGAATACGAATGAATTCTGCGCATGTGCGTGAAGACTCGTAAAATTTCGAATAAATATAGAAATATTTTATATTAAATTCTATTTTTGACGTATATGATTTGGAATTATTCAATTTATTTCTGGGAATGATGGAGAAATCTGGCTAAAATAAATTAAAAAAAAAGTAAAAAAATATATATATATAAAAATAATTGTCAGCTTCGAGCCTCGAACTGAAGACCTTCAAAACTAAGCGCCACACTCTGCCGTTCCAGCCACCTAGCCTCGTAATTCAAGAGCTTCTGATGAGTCTAAGATTCTCATTACCACTGTCCATTAAAATTTTAAATACAGTGTCACTCTGGTCTAAATGCACAATGCTAAGAATACGGATGAATTCTGCGCATGTGCGTGAAGACTCGTAAAATTTCGAATAAATATAGAAATATTTTATATTAAATTCTATTTTTGACGTATATGATTTGGAATTATTCAATTTATTTCTGGGAATGATGGAGAAATATGGCTAAAATAAATTTTTTAAAAAAAGGAAAAAAAATATATATATATAAATATTTGTCAGCTTCGAGCCTCGAACTGAGGACATTCAAAACTAAGCGCCACACTCTGCCGATCCAGCCACCTAGCCTCGTAATTCGAGAGCTTCTGATGAGTCTAAGATTGTCATTACCACTGTCCATTAAAATTTTAAATACGGTGTCACTCTGCTCTAAATGCACAATGCTAAGAATACGAATGAATTCTGCGCATGTGCGTGAAGACTCGTAAAATTTCGAATAAATATAGAAATATTTTATATTAAATTCTATTTTTGACGTATATGATTTGGAATTATTGAATTTATTTCTGGGAATGATGGAGAAATCTGGCTAAAAAAAATTTTAAAAAAAAGGAAAAAAAAAAATATATCTATATAAAAATAATTGTCAGCTTCGAGCCTCGAACTGAAGACCTTCAAAACTAAGCGCCACACTCTGCCGTTCCAGCCACCTAGCCTCGTAATTCGAGAGCTTCTGATGAGTCTAAGATTCTCATTACCACTGTCCATTAAAATTTTAAATACAGTGTCACTCTGGTCTAAATGCACAATGCTAAGAATACGGATGAATTCTGCGCATGTGCGTGAAGACTCGTAAAATTTCGATTAAATATAGAAATATTTTATATTAAATTCTATTTTTGACGTATATGATTTGGAATTATTCAATTTATTTCTGGGAATGATGGAGAAATCTGGCTAAAATAAATTTAAAAAAAAAGGAAAAAAATATATATATATAAAAATAATTGCCAGCTTCGAGCCTCGAACTGACGACCTTCAAAACTAAGCGCCACACTCTGCCGTTCCAGCCACCTAGCCTCGTAATTCGAGAGCTTCTGATGAGTCTAAGATTCTCATTACGACTGTCCATTAAAATTTTAAATACAGTGTCACTCTGGTCTAAATGCACAATGCTAAGAATACGGATGAATTCTGCGCATGTGCGTGAAGACTCGTACAATTTCGAATAAATATAGAAATATTTTATATTAAATTCTATTTTTGACGTATATGATTTGGAATTATTCAATTTATTTCTGGGAATGATGGAGAAATCTGGCTAAAATAAATTTTTAAAAAAAAGGAAAAAAAAATATATATATATAAAAATAATTGTCAGCTTCGAGCCTCGAACTGAAGACGTTCAAAACTAAGCGCCACACTCTGCCGTTCCAGCCACCTAGCCTCGTAATTCGAGAGCTTCTGATGAGTCTAAGATTCTCGTTACCACTGTCCATTAAAATTTTAAATACAGTGTCACTCTGGTCTAAATGCACAATGCTAAGAATACGGATGAATTCTGCGCATGTGCGTGAAGACTCGTAAAATTTCGAATAAATATAGAAATATTTTATATTAAATTCTATTTTTGACGTATATGATTTGGAATTATTCAATTTATTTCTGGGAATGATGGAGAAATATGGCTAAAATAAATTTTTAAAAAAAAGGAAAAAAAATATATATATATAAATATTTGTCAGCTTCGAGCCTCGAACTGAGGACATTCAAAACTAAGCGCCACACTCTGCCGATCCAGCCACCTAGCCTCGTAATTCGAGAGCTTCTGATGAGTCTAAGATTGTCATTACCACTGTCCATTAAAATTTTAAATACGGTGTCACTCTGCTCTAAATGCACAATGCTAAGAATACGAATGAATTCTGCGCATGTGCGTGAAGACTCGTAAAATTTCGAATAAATATAGAAATATTTTATATTAAATTCTATTTTTGACGTATATGATTTGGAATTATTCAATTTATTTCTGGGAATGATGGAGAAATCTGGCTAAAATAAATTTAAAAAAAAGTAAAAAAATATATATATATAAAAATAATTGTCAGCTTCGAGCCTCGAACTGAAGACCTTCAAAACTAAGCGCCACACTCTGCCGTTCCAGCCACCTAGCCTCGTAATTCAAGAGCTTCTGATGAGTCTAAGATTCTCATTACCACTGTCCATTAAAATTTTAAATACAGTGTCACTCTGGTCTAAATGCACAATGCTAAGAATACGGATGAATTCTGCGCATGTGCGTGAAGACTCGTAAAATTTCGAATAAATATAGAAATATTTTATATTAAATTCTATTTTTGACGTATATGATTTGGAATTATTCAATTTATTTCTGGGAATGATAGAAAAATCTGACTAAAATAAATTTAAAAAAAAAAGGAAAAAAATATATATATAAAAATAATTGTCAGCTTCGAGCCTCGAACTGAAGACCTTCAAAACTAAGCGCCACACTCTGCCGTTCCAGCCACCTAGCCTCGTAATTCGAGAGCTTCTGATGAGTCTAAGATTCTCATTACCACTGTCCATTAAAATTTTAAATACAGTGTCACTCTGGTCTAAATGCACAATGCTAAGAATACGGATGAATTCTGCGCATGTGCGTGAAGACTCGTAAAATTTCGAATAAATATAGAAATATTTTATATTAAATTCTATTTTTGACGTATATGATTTGGAATTATTCAATTTATTTCTGGGAATGATGGAGAAATCTGGCTAAAATAAATTTTTAAAAAAAAGGAAAAAAAATATACATATAAAAATATTTGTCGGCTTCGAGCCTCGAACTGAAGACCTTCAAAACAAAGCGCCACACTCTGCCGTTCCAGCCACCTAGCCTCGTAATTCGAGAGCTTCTGATGAGTCTAAGATTCTCATTACCACTGTCCATTAAAATTTTAAATACAGTGTCACTCTGGTCTAAATGCACAATGCTAAGAATACGGATGAATTCTGCGCATGTGCGTGAAGACTCGTAAAATTTCGAATAAATATAGAAATATTTTATATTAAATTCTATTTTTGACGTATATGATTTGGAATTATTCAATTTATTTCTGGGAATGATGGAAAAATCTGGCTAAAATAAATTTTTAAAAAAAGGAAAAAAATATATATATAAAAATAATTGTCAGCTTCGAGCCTCGAACTGAAGACCTTCAAAACTAAGCGCCACACTCTGCCGTTCCAGCCACCTAGCCTCGTAATTCGAGAGCTTCTGATGAGTCTAAGATTCTCATTACCACTGTCCATTAAAATTTTAAATACAGTGTCACTCTGGTCTAAATGCAGAATGCTAAGAATACGGATGAATTCTGCGCATGTGCGTGAAGACTCGTAAAATTTCGAATAAATATAGAAATATTTTATATTAAATTCTATTTTTGACGTATATGATTTGGAATTATTCAATTTATTTCTGGGAATGATGGAGAAATCTGGCTAAAATGAATTTTTAAAAAAAAGGAAAAAAAATATACATATTAAAATATTTGTCGGCTTCGAGCCTCGAACTGAAGACCTTCAAAACAAAGCGCCACACTCTGCCGTTCCAGCCAAATAGCCTCGTGATTCGAGAGCTTCTGATGAGTCTAAGATTCTCATTACCACTGTCCATTAAAATTTTAAATACAGTGTCACTCTGGTCTAAATGCACAATGCTAAGAATACGGATGAATTCTGCGCATGTGCGTGAAGACTCGTAAAATTTCGAATAAATATAGAAATATTTTATATTAAATTCTATTTTTGACGTATATGATTTGGAATTATTCAATTTATTTCTGGGAATGATGGAAAAATCTGGCTAAAATAAATTAAAAAAAAAAAGGAAAAAAAAATATATATAAAAATAATTGTCAGCTTCGAGCCTCGAACTGAAGACCTTCAAAACTAAGCGCCACACTCTGCCGTTCCAGCCACCTAGCCTCGTAATTCGAGAGCTTCTGATGAGTCTAAGATTCTCATTACCACTGTCCAATAAAATTTTAAATACAGTGTCACTCTGGTCTAAATGCACAATGCTAAGAATACGGATGAATTCTGCGCATGTGCGTGAAGACTCGTAAAATTTCGAATAAATATAGAAATATTTTATATTAAATTCTATTTTTGACGTATATGATTTGGAATTATTCAATTTATTTCTGGGAATGATGGAAAAATCTGGCTAAAATAAATTTAAAAAAAAAAAGGAAAAAAATATATATATAAAAATAATTGTCAGCTTCGAGCCTCGAACTGAAGACCTGCAAAACTAAGCGCCACACTCTGCCGTTCCAGCCACCTAGCCTCGTAATTCGAGAGCTTCTGATGAGTCTAAGATTCTCATTACGACTGTCCATTAAAATTTTAAATACAGTGTCACTCTGGTCTAAATGCACAATGCTAAGAATACGGATGAATTCTGCGCATGTGCGTGAAGACTCGTACAATTTCGAATAAATATAGAAATATTTTATATTAAATTCTATTTTTGACGTATATGATTTGGAATTATTCAATTTATTTCTGGGAATGATGGAGAAATCTGGCTAAAATAAATTAAAAAAAAAAAGTAAAAATATATATATATATAAAAATAATTGTCAGCTTCGAGCCTCGAACTGAAGACCTTCAAAACTAAGCGCCACACTCTGCCGTTCCAGCCACCTAGCCTCGTAATTCGAGAGCTTCTGATGAGTCTAAGATTCTCATTACCACTGTCCATTAAAATTTTAAATACAGTGTCACTCTGGTCTAAATGCACAATGCTAAGAATACGGATGAATTCTGCGCATGTGCGTGAAGACTCGTAAAATTTCGAATAAATATAGAAATATTTTATATTAAATTCTATTTTTGACGTATATGATTTGGAATTATTCAATTTATTTCTGGGAATGATGGAGAAATCTGGCTAAAATAAATTTAAAAAAAAAAGGAAAAAAAAATATATATATAAAAATAATTGTCAGCTTCGAGCCTCGAACTGAAGACCTTCAAAACTAAGCGCCACACTCTGCCGTTCCAGCCACCTAGCCTCGTAATTCGAGAGCTTCTGATGAGTCTAAGATTCTCATTACCACTGTCCATTAAAATTTTAAATACAGTGTCACTCTGGTCTAAATGCACAATGCTAAGAATACGGATGAATTCTGCGCATGTGCGTGAAGACTCGTAAAATTTCGAATAAATATAGAAATATTTTATATTAAATTCTATTTTTGACGTATATGATTTGGAATTATTCAATTTATTTCTGGGAATGATAGAAAAATCTGGCTAAAATAAATTTAAAAAAAAAAGGAAAAAAATATATATATAAAAATAATTGTCAGCTTCGAGCCTCGAACTGAAGACCTTCAAAACTAAGCGCCACACTCTGCCGTTCCAGCCACCTAGCCTCGTAATTCGAGAGCTTCTGATGAGTCTAAGATTGTCATTACCACTGTCCATTAAAATTTTAAATACAGTGTCACTCTGGTCTAAATGCACAATGCTAAGAATACGGATGAATTCTGCGCATGTGCGTGAAGACTCGTAAAATTTCGAATAAATATAGAAATATTTTATATTAAATTCTATTTTTGACGTATATGATTTGGAATTATTCAATTTATTTCTGGGAATGATGGAGAAATCTGGCTAAAATAAATTTTTAAAAAAAAGGAAAAAAAATATACATATAAAAATATTTGTCGGCTTCGAGCCTCGAACTGAAGACCTTCAAAACAAAGCGCCACACTCTGCCGTTCCAGCCACCTAGCCTCGTAATTCGAGAGCTTCTGATGAGTCTAAGATTCTCATTACCACTGTCCATTAAAATTTTAAATACAGTGTCACTCTGGTCTAAATGCAGAATGCTAAGAATACGGATGAATTCTGCGCATGTGCGTGAAGACTCGTAAAATTTCGAATAAATATAGAAATATTTTATATTAAATTCTATTTTTGACGTATATGATTTGGAATTATTCAATTTATTTCTGGGAATGATGGAGAAATCTGGCTAAAATGAATTTTTTAAAAAAAGGAAAAAAAATATACATATTAAAATATTTGTCGGCTTCGAGCCTCGAACTGAAGACCTTCAAAACAAAGCGCCACACTCTGCCGTTCCAGCCACCTAGCCTCGTGATTCGAGAGCTTCTGATGAGTCTAAGATTCTCATTACCACTGTCCATTAAAATTTTAAATACAGTGTCACTCTGGTCTAAATGCACAATGCTAAGAATACGGATGAATTCTGCGCATGTGCGTGAAGACTCGTAAAATTTCGAATAAATATAGAAATATTTTATATTAAATTCTATTTTTGACGTATATGATTTGGAATTATTCAATTTATTTCTGGGAATGATGGAAAAATCTGGCTAAAATAAATTAAAAAAAAAAGGAAAAAAATATATATATAAAAATAATTGTCAGCTTCGAGCCTCGAACTGAAGACCTTCAAAACTAAGCGCCACACTCTGCCGTTCCAGCCACCTAGCCTCGTAATTCGAGAGCTTCTGATAAGTCTAAGATTCTCTTTACCACTGTCCAATAAAATTTTAAATACAGTGTCACTCTGGTCTAAATGCACAATGCTAAGAATACGGATGAATTCTGCGCATGTCCGTGAAGACTCGTAAAATTTCGAATAAATATAGAAATATTTTATATTAAATTCTATTTTTGACGTATATGATTTGGAATTATTCAATTTATTTCTGGGAATGATGGAAAAATCTGGCTAAAATAAATTTAAAAAAAAAAGGAAAAAAATATATATATAAAAATAATTGTCAGCTTCGAGCCTCGAACTGAAGACCTTCAAAACTAAGCGCCACACTCTGCCGTTCCAGCCACCTAGCCTCGTAATTCGAGAGCTTCTGATGAGTCTAAGATTCTCATTACCACTGTCCATTAAAATTTTAAATACAGTGTCACTCTGGTCTAAATGCACAATGCTAAGAATACGGATGAATTCTGCGCATGTGCGTGAAGACTCGTAAAATTTCGAATAAATATAGAAATATTTTATATTAAATTCTATTTTTGACGTATATGATTTGGAATTATTCAATTTATTTCTGGGAATGATGGAGAAATCTGGCTAAAATAAATTTAAAAAAAAAAGGAAAAAAAATATACATATAAAAATATTTGTCGGCTTCGAGCCTCGAACTGAAGACCTTCAAAACAAAGCGCCACACTCTGCCGTTCCAGCCACCTAGCCTCGTAATTCGAGAGCTTCTGATGAGTCTAAGATTCTCATTACCACTGTCCATTAAAATTTTAAATACAGTGTCACTCTGGTCTAAATGCACAATGCTAAGAATACGGATGAATTCTGCGCATGTGCGTGAAGACTCGTAAAATTTCGAATAAATATAGAAATATTTTATATTAAATTCTATTTTTGACGTATATGATTTGGAATTATTCAATTTATTTCTGGGAATGATGGAAAAATCTGGCTAAAATAAATTTTAAAAAAAAGGAAAAAAATATATATATAAAAATAATTGTCAGCTTCGAGCCTCGAACTGAAGACCTTCAAAACTAAGCGCCACACTCTGCCGTTCCAGCCACCTAGCCTCGTAATTCGAGAGCTTCTGATGAGTCTAAGATTCTCATTACCACTGTCCATTAAAATTTTAAATACAGTGTCACTCTGGTCTAAATGCACAATGCTAAGAATACGGATGAATTCTGCGCATGTGCGTGAAGACTCGTAAAATTTCGAATAAATATAGAAATATTTTATATTAAATTCTATTTTTGACGTATATGATTTGGAATTATTCAATTTATTTCTGGGAATGATGGAGAAATCTGGCTAAAATAAATTTAAAAAAAAAAGGAAAAAAAAATATATATATAAAAATAATTGTCAGCTTCGAGCCTCGAACTGAAGACCTTCAAAACTAAGCGCCACACTCTGCCGTTCCAGCCACCTAGCCTCGTAATTCGAGAGCTTCTGATGAGTCTAAGATTCTCATTACCACTGTCCATTAAAATTTTAAATACAGTGTCACTCTGGTCTAAATGCACAATGCTAAGAATACGGATGAATTCTGCGCATGTGCGTGAAGACTCGTAAAATTTCGAATAAATATAGAAATATTTTATATTAAATTCTATTTTTGACGTATATGATTTGGAATTATTCAATTTATTTCTGGGAATGATAGAAAAATCTGGCTAAAATAAATTTAAAAAAAAAAGGAAAAAAATATATATATAAAAATAATTGTCAGCTTCGAGCCTCGAACTGAAGACCTTCAAAACTAAGCGCCACACTCTGCCGTTCCAGCCACCTAGCCTCGTAATTCGAGAGCTTCTGATGAGTCTAAGATTGTCATTACCACTGTCCATTAAAATTTTAAATACAGTGTCACTCTGGTCTAAATGCACAATGCTAAGAATACGGATGAATTCTGCGCATGTGCGTGAAGACTCGTAAAATTTCGAATAAATATAGAAATATTTTATATTAAATTCTATTTTTGACGTATATGATTTGGAATTATTCAATTTATTTCTGGGAATGATGGAGAAATCTGGCTAAAATAAATTTTTAAAAAAAAGGAAAAAAAATATACATATAAAAATATTTGTCGGCTTCGAGCCTCGAACTGAAGACCTTCAAAACAAAGCGCCACACTCTGCCGTTCCAGCCACCTAGCCTCGTAATTCGAGAGCTTCTGATGAGTCTAAGATTCTCATTACCACTGTCCATTAAAATTTTAAATACAGTGTCACTCTGGTCTAAATGCAGAATGCTAAGAATACGGATGAATTCTGCGCATGTGCGTGAAGACTCGTAAAATTTCGAATAAATATAGAAATATTTTATATTAAATTCTATTTTTGACGTATATGATTTGGAATTATTCAATTTATTTCTGGGAATGATGGAGAAATCTGGCTAAAATGAATTTTTTAAAAAAAGGAAAAAAAATATACATATTAAAATATTTGTCGGCTTCGAGCCTCGAACTGAAGACCTTCAAAACAAAGCGCCACACTCTGCCGTTCCAGCCACCTAGCCTCGTGATTCGAGAGCTTCTGATGAGTCTAAGATTCTCATTACCACTGTCCATTAAAATTTTAAATACAGTGTCACTCTGGTCTAAATGCACAATGCTAAGAATACGGATGAATTCTGCGCATGTGCGTGAAGACTCGTAAAATTTCGAATAAATATAGAAATATTTTATATTAAATTCTATTTTTGACGTATATGATTTGGAATTATTCAATTTATTTCTGGGAATGATGGAGAAATCTGGCTAAAATAAATTTAAAAAAAAAAGGAAAAAAAATATACATATAAAAATATTTGTCGGCTTCGAGCCTCGAACTGAAGACCTTCAAAACAAAGCGCCACACTCTGCCGTTCCAGCCACCTAGCCTCGTAATTCGAGAGCTTCTGATGAGTCTAAGATTCTCATTACCACTGTCCATTAAAATTTTAAATACAGTGTCACTCTGGTCTAAATGCACAATGCTAAGAATACGGATGAATTCTGCGCATGTGCGTGAAGACTCGTAAAATTTCGAATAAATATAGAAATATTTTATATTAAATTCTATTTTTGACGTATATGATTTGGAATTATTCAATTTATTTCTGGGAATGATGGAAAAATCTGGCTAAAATAAATTTTAAAAAAAAGGAAAAAAATATATATATAAAAATAATTGTCAGCTTCGAGCCTCGAACTGAAGACCTTCAAAACTAAGCGCCACACTCTGCCGTTCCAGCCACCTAGCCTCGTAATTCGAGAGCTTCTGATGAGTCTAAGATTCTCATTACCACTGTCCATTAAAATTTTAAATACAGTGTCACTCTGGTCTAAATGCACAATGCTAAGAATACGGATGAATTCTGCGCATGTGCGTGAAGACTCGTAAAATTTCGAATAAATATAGAAATATTTTATATTAAATTCTATTTTTGACGTATATGATTTGGAATTATTCAATTTATTTCTGGGAATGATGGAGAAATCTGGCTAAAATAAATTTAAAAAAAAAAGGAAAAAAAAATATATATATAAAAATAATTGTCAGCTTCGAGCCTCGAACTGAAGACCTTCAAAACTAAGCGCCACACTCTGCCGTTCCAGCCACCTAGCCTCGTAATTCGAGAGCTTCTGATGAGTCTAAGATTGTCATTACCACTGTCCATTAAAATTTTAAATACAGTGTCACTCTGGTCTAAATGCACAATGCTAAGAATACGGATGAATTCTGCGCATGTGCGTGAAGACTCGTAAAATTTCGAATAAATATAGAAATATTTTATATTAAATTCTATTTTTGACGTATATGATTTGGAATTATTCAATTTATTTCTGGGAATGATGGAGAAATCTGGCTAAAATAAATTTTTAAAAAAAAGGAAAAAAAATATACATATAAAAATATTTGTCGGCTTCGAGCCTCGAACTGAAGACCTTCAAAACAAAGCGCCACACTCTGCCGTTCCAGCCACCTAGCCTCGTAATTCGAGAGCTTCTGATGAGTCTAAGATTCTCATTACCACTGTCCATTAAAATTTTAAATACAGTGTCACTCTGGTCTAAATGCAGAATGCTAAGAATACGGATGAATTCTGCGCATGTGCGTGAAGACTCGTAAAATTTCGAATAAATATAGAAATATTTTATATTAAATTCTATTTTTGACGTATATGATTTGGAATTATTCAATTTATTTCTGGGAATGATGGAGAAATCTGGCTAAAATGAATTTTTTAAAAAAAGGAAAAAAAATATACATATTAAAATATTTGTCGGCTTCGAGCCTCGAACTGAAGACCTTCAAAACAAAGCGCCACACTCTGCCGTTCCAGCCACCTAGCCTCGTGATTCGAGAGCTTCTGATGAGTCTAAGATTCTCATTACCACTGTCCATTAAAATTTTAAATACAGTGTCACTCTGGTCTAAATGCACAATGCTAAGAATACGGATGAATTCTGCGCATGTGCGTGAAGACTCGTAAAATTTCGAATAAATATAGAAATATTTTATATTAAATTCTATTTTTGACGTATATGATTTGGAATTATTCAATTTATTTCTGGGAATGATGGAAAAATCTGGCTAAAATAAATTAAAAAAAAAAAGGAAAAAAATATATATATAAAAATAATTGTCAGCTTCGAGCCTCGAACTGAAGACCTTCAAAACTAAGCGCCACACTCTGCCGTTCCAGCCACCTAGCCTCGTAATTCGAGAGCTTCTGATGAGTCTAAGATTCTCTTTACCACTGTCCAATAAAATTTTAAATACAGTGTCACTCTGGTCTAAATGCACAATGCTAAGAATACGGATGAATTCTGCGCATGTCCGTGAAGACTCGTAAAATTTCGAATAAATATAGAAATATTTTATATTAAATTCTATTTTTGACGTATATGATTTGGAATTATTCAATTTATTTCTGGGAATGATGGAAAAATCTGGCTAAAATAAATTTAAAAAAAAAAGGAAAAAAATATATATATAAAAATAATTGTCAGCTTCGAGCCTCGAACTGAAGACCTTCAAAACTAAGCGCCACACTCTGCCGTTCCAGCCACCTAGCCTCGTAATTCGAGAGCTTCTGATGAGTCTAAGATTCTCATTACCACTGTCCATTAAAATTTTAAATACAGTGTCACTCTGGTCTAAATGCACAATGCTAAGAATACGGATGAATTCTGCGCATGTGCGTGAAGACTCGTAAAATTTCGAATAAATATAGAAATATTTTATATTAAATTCTATTTTTGACGTATATGATTTGGAATTATTCAATTTATTTCTGGGAATGATGGAAAAATCTGGCTAAAATAAATTAAAAAAAAAAGGAAAAAAATATATATATAAAAATAATTGTCAGCTTCGAGCCTCGAACTGAAGACCTTCAAAACTAAGCGCCACACTCTGCCGTTCCAGCCACCTAGCCTCGTAATTCGAGAGCTTCTGATGAGTCTAAGATTCTCATTACGACTGTCCATTAAAATTTTAAATACAGTGTCACTCTGGTCTAAATGCACAATGCTAAGAATACGGATGAATTCTGCGCATGTGCGTGAAGACTCGTAAAATTTCGAATAAATATAGAAATATTTTATATTAAATTCTATTTTTGACGTATATGATTTGGAATTATTCAATTTATTTCTGGGAATGATGGAAAAATCTGGCTAAAATAAATTTTAAAAAAAAGGAAAAAAAATATATATATATAAAAATAACTGTCAGCTTCGAGCCTCGAACTGAAGACCTTCAAAACTAAGCGCCACACTCTACCGTTCCAGCCAACTAGCCTCGTAATTCCAGAGCTTCTGATGAGTCTAAGATTCTCATTACCACTGTCCATTAAAATTTTAAATACAGTGTCACTCTGGTCTAAATGCACAATGCTAAGAATACGGATGAATTCTGCGCATGTGCGTGAAGACTCTTAAAATTTCGAATAAATATAGAAATATTTTATATTAAATTCTATTTTTGACGTATATGATTTGGAATTATTCAATTTATTTCTGGGAATGATGGAGAAATCTGGCTAAAATAAATTTAAAAAAAAAGGAAAAAAAAATATATATATAAAAATAATTGTCAGCTTCGAGCCTCGAACTGAAGACCTTCAAAACTAAGCGCCACACTCTGCCGTTCCAGCCACCTAGCCTCGTAATTCGAGGGCTTCTGATGAGTCTAAGATTCTCATTACCACTGTCCATTAAAATTTTAAATACAGTGTCACTCTGGTCTAAATGCACAATGCTAAGAATACGGATGAATTCTGGGCATGTGCGTGGAGACTCGTAAAATTTCGAATAAATATAGAAATATTTTATATTAAATTCTATTTTTGACGTATATGATTTGGAATTATTCAATTTATTTCTGGGAATGATGGAAAAATCTGGCTAAAATAAATTTTAAAAAAAAGGAAAAATATATATATATATAAAAATAATTGTCAGCTTCGAGCCTCGAACTGAAGACCTTCAAAACTAAGCGCCACACTCTGCCGTTCCAGCCAACTAGCCTCGTAATTCCAGAGCTTCTGATTAGTCTAAGATTCTCATTACCACTGTCCATTAAAATATTAAATACAGTGTCACTCTGGTCTAAATGCACAATGCTAAGAATACGGATGAATTCTGCGCATGTGCGTGAAGACTCGTAAAATTTCGAATAAATATAGAAATATTTTATATTAAATTCTGTTTTTGACGTATATGATTTGGAATTATTCAATTTATTTCTGGGAATGATGGAGAAATCTGGCTAAAATAAATATAAAAAAAAAGGAAAAAAAAATATATATATATAAAAATATTTGTCGGCTTCGAGCCTCGAACTGAAGACCTTCAAAACAAATCGCCACACTCTGCCGTTCCAGCCACCTAGCCTCGTAATTCGAGGGCTTCTGATGAGTCTAAGATTCTCATTACCACTGTCCATTAAAATTTTAAATACAGTGTCACTCTGGTCTAAATGCACAATGCTAAGAATACGGATGAATTCTGCGCATGTGCGTGAAGACTCGTAAAATTTCGAATAAATATAGAAATATTTTATATTAAATTCTATTTTTGACGTATATGATTTGGAATTATTCAATTTATTTCTGGGAATGATGGAAAAATCTGGCTAAAATAAATTTTAAAAAAAAGGAAAAAAATATATATATATAAAAATAATTGTCAGCTTCGAGCCTCGAACTGAAGACCTTCAAAACTAAGCGCCACACTCTGCCGTTCCAGCCAACTAGCCTCGTAATTCCAGAGCTTCTGATGAGTCTAAGATTCTCATTACCACTGTCCATTAAAATTTTAAATACAGTGTCACTCTGGTCTAAATGCACAATGCTAAGAATACGGATGAATTCTGCGCATGTGCGTGAAGACTCTTAAAATTTCGAATAAATATAGAAATATTTTATATTAAATTCTATTTTTGACGTATATGATTTGGAATTATTCAATTTATTTCTGGGAATGATGGAGAAATCTGGCTAAAATAAATTTAAAAAAAAAGGAAAAAAAATATATATATATAAAAATAATTGTCAGCTTCGAGCCTCGAACTGAAGACCTTCAAAACTAAGCGCCACACTCTGCCGTTCCAGCCACCTAGCCTCGTAATTCGAGGGCTTCTGATGAGTCTAAGATTCTCATTACCACTGTCCATTAAAATTTTAAATACAGTGTCACTCTGGTCTAAATGCACAATGCTAAGAATACGGATGAATTCTGGGCATGTGCGTGGAGACTCGTAAAATTTCGAATAAATATAGAAATATTTTATATTAAATTCTATTTTTGACGTATATGATTTGGAATTATTCAATTTATTTCTGGGAATGATGGAAAAATCTGGCTAAAATAAATTTTAAAAAAAAGGAAAAATATATATATATATAAAAATAATTGTCAGCTTCGAGCCTCGAACTGAAGACCTTCAAAACTAAGCGCCACACTCTGCCGTTCCAGCCAACTAGCCTCGTAATTCCAGAGCTTCTGATTAGTCTAAGATTCTCATTACCACTGTCCATTAAAATATTAAATACAGTGTCACTCTGGTCTAAATGCACAATGCTAAGAATACGGATGAATTCTGCGCATGTGCGTGAAGACTCGTAAAATTTCGAATAAATATAGAAATATTTTATATTAAATTCTGTTTTTGACGTATATGATTTGGAATTATTCAATTTATTTCTGGGAATGATGGAGAAATCTGGCTAAAATAAATATAAAAAAAAAGGAAAAAAAAATATATATATATAAAAATATTTGTCGGCTTCGAGCCTCGAACTGAAGACCTTCAAAACAAAGCGCCACACTCTGCCGTTCCAGCCACCTAGCCTCGTAATTCGAGGGCTTCTGATGAGTCTAAGATTCTCATTACCACTGTCCATTAAAATTTTAAATACAGTGTCACTCTGGTCTAAATGCACAATGCTAAGAATACGGATGAATTCTGCGCATGTGCGTGAAGACTCGTAAAATTTCGAATAAATATAGAAATATTTTATATTAAATTCTATTTTTGACGTATATGATTTGGAATTATTCAATTTATTTCTGGGAATGATGGAGAAATCTGGCTAAAATAAATTTAAAAAAAAAAGGAAAAAAATATATATATATAAAAATAATTGTCAGCTTCGAGCCTCGAACTGAAGACCTTCAAAACTAAGCGCCACACTCTGCCGATCCAGCCACCTAGCCTCGTAATTCGAGAGCTTCTGATGAGTCTAAGATTCTCATTACGACTGTCCATTAAAATTTTAAATACAGTGTCACTCTGGACTAAATGCACAATGCTAAGAATACGAATGAATTCTGCGCATGTGCGTGAAGACTAGTAAAATTTCGAATAAATATAGAAATATTTTATATTAAATTCTATTTTTGACGTATATGATTTGGAATTATTCAATTTATTTCTGGGAATGATGGAGAAATCTGGCTAAAATAAATTTTTAAAAAAAAAGGGAAAAAAATATATATAAAAATATTTGTCGGCTTCGAACTGAAGACCTTCAAAACTAAGCGCCACACTCTGCCGTTCCAGCCAACTAGCCTCGTAATTCCAGAGCTTCTGATGAGTCTAAGATTCTCATTACCACTGTCCATTAAAATTTTAAATACAGTGTCACTCTGGTCTAAATGCACAATGCTAAGAATACGGATGAATTCTGCGCATGTGCGTGAAGACTCTTAAAATTTCGAATAAATATAGAAATATTTTATATTAAATTCTATTTTTGACGTATATGATTTGGAATTATTCAATTTATTTCTGGGAATGATGGAGAAATCTGGCTAAAATAAATTTAAAAAAAAAGGAAAAAAAAATATATATATAAAAATAATTGTCAGCTTCGAGCCTCGAACTGAAGACCTTCAAAACTAAGCGCCACACTCTGCCGTTCCAGCCACCTAGCCTCGTAATTCGAGGGCTTCTGATGAGTCTAAGATTCTCATTACCACTGTCCATTAAAATTTTAAATACAGTGTCACTCTGGTCTAAATGCACAATGCTAAGAATACGGATGAATTCTGGGCATGTGCGTGGAGACTCGTAAAATTTCGAATAAATATAGAAATATTTTATATTAAATTCTATTTTTGACGTATATGATTTGGAATTATTCAATTTATTTCTGGGAATGATGGAAAAATCTGGCTAAAATAAATTTTAAAAAAAAGGAAAAATATATATATATATAAAAATAATTGTCAGCTTCGAGCCTCGAACTGAAGACCTTCAAAACTAAGCGCCACACTCTGCCGTTCCAGCCAACTAGCCTCGTAATTCCAGAGCTTCTGATTAGTCTAAGATTCTCATTACCACTGTCCATTAAAATATTAAATACAGTGTCACTCTGGTCTAAATGCACAATGCTAAGAATACGGATGAATTCTGCGCATGTGCGTGAAGACTCGTAAAATTTCGAATAAATATAGAAATATTTTATATTAAATTCTGTTTTTGACGTATATGATTTGGAATTATTCAATTTATTTCTGGGAATGATGGAGAAATCTGGCTAAAATAAATATAAAAAAAAAGGAAAAAAAAATATATATATATAAAAATATTTGTCGGCTTCGAGCCTCGAACTGAAGACCTTCAAAACAAAGCGCCACACTCTGCCGTTCCAGCCACCTAGCCTCGTAATTCGAGGGCTTCTGATGAGTCTAAGATTCTCATTACCACTGTCCATTAAAATTTTAAATACAGTGTCACTCTGGTCTAAATGCACAATGCTAAGAATACGGATGAATTCTGCGCATGTGCGTGAAGACTCGTAAAATTTCGAATAAATATAGAAATATTTTATATTAAATTCTATTTTTGACGTATATGATTTGGAATTATTCAATTTATTTCTGGGAATGATGGAGAAATCTGGCTAAAATAAATTTAAAAAAAAAAGGAAAAAAATATATATATATAAAAATAATTGTCAGCTTCGAGCCTCGAACTGAAGACCTTCAAAACTAAGCGCCACACTCTGCCGATCCAGCCACCTAGCCTCGTAATTCGAGAGCTTCTGATGAGTCTAAGATTCTCATTACGACTGTCCATTAAAATTTTAAATACAGTGTCACTCTGGACTAAATGCACAATGCTAAGAATACGAATGAATTCTGCGCATGTGCGTGAAGACTAGTAAAATTTCGAATAAATATAGAAATATTTTATATTAAATTCTATTTTTGACGTATATGATTTGGAATTATTCAATTTATTTCTGGGAATGATGGAGAAATCTGGCTAAAATAAATTTTTAAAAAAAAAGGGAAAAAAATATATATAAAAATATTTGTCGGCTTCGAACTGAAGACCTTCAAAACTAAGCGCCACACTCTGCCGATCCAGCCACCTAGCCTCGTAATTCGAGAGCTTCTGATGAGTCTAAGATTCTCATTACGACTGTCCATTAAAATTTTAAATACGGTGTCACTCTGGACTAAATGCACAATGCTAAGAATACGAATGAATTCTGCGCATGTGCGTGAAGACTAGTAAAACTTCGAATAAATATAGAAATATTTTATATTAAATTCTATTTTTGACGTATATGATTTGGAATTATTCAATTTATTTCTGGGAATGATGGAGAAATCTGGCTAAAATAAATTTTTAAAAAAAAAGGGAAAAAAATATACATATAAAAATATTTGTCGGCTTCGAGCCTCGAACTGAAGACATTCAAAACTAAGCGCCTCACTCTGTCGATCCAGCCACCTAGCCTCGTAATTCGAGAGCTTCTGATGAGTCTAAGATTCTCATTACGACTGTCCATTAAAATTTTAAATACGGTGTCACTCTGGTCTAAATGCACAATGCTAAGAATACGAATGAATTCTGCGCGTGTGCGTGAAGACTAGTAAAATTTCGAATAAATATAGAAATATTTTATATTAAATTCTATTTTTGACGTATATGATTTGGAATAATTCAATTTATTTCTGAGAATAATGGAGAAATCTGGCTAAAATAAATTTAAAAAAAAAGAAAAAAAAATATATAAAAATATTTGTCGGCTTCGAGCTTCGAACTGAAGACCTTCAAAACTAAGCGCCACACTCTGCCGATCCAGCCACCTAGCCTCGTAATTCGAGAGCCTCTGATGAGTCTAAGATTCTCATTACGACTGTCCATTAAAATTTCAAATACGGTGTCACTCTGGTCTAAATGCACAATGCTAAGAATACGAATGAATTCTGCGCATGTGCGTGAAGACTCGTAAAATTTCGAATAAATATAGAAATATTTTATATTAAATTCTATTTTTGACGTATATGATTTGGAATTATTCAATTTATTTCTGGGAATGATGGAGAAATCTGGCTAAAATAAATTAAAAAAAAAAGGAAAAAAAATATACATATAAAAATATTTGTCGGCTTCGAGCCTCGAACTGAAGACATTCAAAACTAAGCGCCACACTCTGCCGATCCAGCCACCTAGCCTCGTAATTCGAGAGCTTCTGATGAGTCTAAGATTCTCATTACGACTGTCCATTAAAATTTTAAATACGGTGTCACTCTGGTCTAAATGCACAATGCTAAGAATACGAATGAATTCTGCGCGTGTGCGTGAAGACTAGTAAAATTTCGAATAAATATAGAAATATTTTATATTAAATTCTATTTTTGACGTATATGATTTGGAATTATTCAATTTATTTCTGGAAATGATGGAGAAATCTGGCTAAAATAAATTTAAAAAAAAGAAATAAAAAAAATATACATATAAAAATATTTGTCGGCTTCGAGCCTCGAACTGAAGACATTGAAAACTAAGCGCTACACTCTGCCGATCCAGCCACCTAGCCTCGTAATTCGAGACCTTCTGATGAGTCTAAGATTCTCATTACGACTGTCCATTAAAATTTTAAATACGGTGTCACTCTGGTCTAAATGCACAATGCTAAGAATACGAATGAATTCTGCGGGTGTGCGTGAAGACTAGTAAAATTTCGAATAAATATAGAAATATTTTATATTAAATTCTATTTTTGACGTATATGATTTGGAATAATTCAATTTATTTCTGGGAATGATGGAGAAATCTGGCTAAAATAAATTTAAAAAAAAAGGAAAAAAATATATATATATAAAAATAATTGTCAGCTTCGAGCCTCGAACTGAAGACCTTCAAAACTAAGCGCCACACTCTGCCGTTCCAGCCACCTAGCATCGTAATTCGAGAGCTTCTGATGAGTCTAAGATTCTCATTACCACTGTCCATTAAAATTTTAAATACGGTGTCACTCTGGTCTAAATGCACAATGCTAAGAATACGAATGAATTCTGCGCATGTGCGTGAAGACTAGTAAAATTTCGAATAAATATAGAAATATTTTATATTAAATTCTATTTTTGACGTATATGATTTAGAATTATTCAATTTATTTCTGGGAATGATGGAGAAATCTGGCTAAAATAAATTTAAAAAAAAAAGGAAAAAAAATATACATATAAAAATATTTGTCGGCTTCGAGCCTCGAACTGAAGACATTCAAAACTAAGCGCCACACTCTGCCGATCCAGCCACCTAGCCTCGTAATTCGATAGCTTCTGATGGGTCTAAGATTCTCATTACGACTGTCCATTAAAATTTTAAATACGGTGTCACTCTGGTCTAAATGCACAATGCTAAGAATACGAATGAATTCTGCGCGTGTGCGTGAAGACTAGTAAAATTTCGAATAAATAAAGAAATATTTTATATTAAATTCTATTTTTGACGTATATGATTTGGAATTATTCAATTTATTTCTGGGAATGATGGAGAAATCTGGCTAAAATAAATTTTAAAAAAAAGGAAAAAAATATACATATAAAAATATTTGTCGGCTTCGAGCCTCGAACTGAAGACATTGAAAACTAAGCGCTACACTCTGCCGATCCAGCCACCTAGCCTCGTAATTCGAGAGCTTCTGATGAGTCTAAGATTCTCATTACGACTGTCCATTAAAATTTTAAATACGGTGTCACTCTGGTCTAAATGCACAATGCTAAGAATACGAATGAATTCTGCGGGTGTGCGTGAAGACTAGTAAAATTTCGAATAAATATAGAAATATTTTATATTAAATTCTATTTTTGACGTATATGATTTGGAATAATTCAATTTATTTCTGGGAATGATGGAGAAATCTGGCTAAAATAAATTTTAAAAAAAAGGAAAAAATATATATATATAAAAATAATTGTCAGCTTCGAGCCTCGAACTGAAGACCTTCAAAACTAAGCGCCACACTCTGCCGTTCCAGCCATCTAGCATCGTAATTCGAGAGCTTCTGATGAGTCTAAGATTCTCATTACCACTGTCCATTAAAATTTTAAATACGGTGTCACTCTGGTCTAAATGCACAATGCTAAGAATACGAATGAATTCTGCGCATGTGCGTGAAGACTAGTAAAATTTCGAATAAATATAGAAATATTTTATATTAAATTCTATTTTTGACGTATATGATTTGGAATTATTCAATTTATTTCTGGAAATGATGGAGAAATCTGGCTAAAATAAATTTAAAAAAAAGAAATAAAAAAAATATACATATAAAAATATTTGTCGGCTTCGAGCCTCGAACTGAAGACATTGAAAACTAAGCGCTACACTCTGCCGATCCAGCCACCTAGCCTCGTAATTCGAGAGCTTCTGATGAGTCTAAGATTCTCATTACGACTGTCCATTAAAATTTTAAATACGGTGTCACTCTGGTCTAAATGCACAATGCTAAGAATACGAATGAATTCTGCGGGTGTGCGTGAAGACTAGTAAAATTTCGAATAAATATAGAAATATTTTATATTAAATTCTATTTTTGACGTATATGATTTGGAATAATTCAATTTATTTCTGGGAATGATGGAGAAATCTGGCTAAAATAAATTTAAAAAAAAAGGAAAAAAATATATATATATAAAAATAATTGTCAGCTTCGAGCCTCGAACTGAAGACCTTCAAAACTAAGCGCCACACTCTGCCGTTCCAGCCACCTAGCATCGTAATTCGAGAGCTTCTGATGAGTCTAAGATTCTCATTACCACTGTCCATTAAAATTTTAAATACGGTGTCACTCTGGTCTAAATGCACAATGCTAAGAATACGAATGAATTCTGCGCATGTGCGTGAAGACTAGTAAAATTTCGAATAAATATAGAAATATTTTATATTAAATTCTATTTTTGACGTATATGATTTAGAATTATTCAATTTATTTCTGGGAATGATGGAGAAATCTGGCTAAAATAAATTTAAAAAAAAAAGGAAAAAAAATATACATATAAAAATATTTGTCGGCTTCGAGCCTCGAACTGAAGACATTCAAAACTAAGCGCCACACTCTGCCGATCCAGCCACCTAGCCTCGTAATTCGATAGCTTCTGATGGGTCTAAGATTCTCATTAAGACTGTCCATTAAAATTTTAAATACGGTGTCACTCTGGTCTAAATGCACAATGCTAAGAATACGAATGAATTCTGCGCGTGTGCGTGAAGACTAGTAAAATTTCGAATAAATAAAGAAATATTTTATATTAAATTCTATTTTTGACGTATATGATTTGGAATTATTCAATTTATTTCTGGGAATGATGGAGAAATCTGGCTAAAATAAATTTAAAAAAAAAAGGAAAAAAAATATACATATAAAAATATTTGTCGGCTTCGAGCCTCGAACTGAAGACATTCAAAACTAAGCGCCACACTCTGCCGATCCAGCCACCTAGCCTCGTAATTCGATAGCTTCTGATGGGTCTAAGATTCTCATTACGACTGTCCATTAAAATTTTAAATACGGTGTCACTCTGGTCTAAATGCACAATGCTAAGAATACGAATGAATTCTGCGCGTGTGCGTGAAGACTAGTAAAATTTCGAATAAATAAAGAAATATTTTATATTAAATTCTATTTTTGACGTATATGATTTGGAATTATTCAATTTATTTCTGGGAATGATGGAGAAATCTGGCTAAAATAAATTTTAAAAAAAAGGAAAAAAATATACATATAAAAATATTTGTCGGCTTCGAGCCTCGAACTGAAGACATTGAAAACTAAGCGCTACACTCTGCCGATCCAGCCACCTAGCCTCGTAATTCGAGAGCTTCTGATGAGTCTAAGATTCTCATTACGACTGTCCATTAAAATTTTAAATACGGTGTCACTCTGGTCTAAATGCACAATGCTAAGAATACGAATGAATTCTGCGGGTGTGCGTGAAGACTAGTAAAATTTCGAATAAATATAGAAATATTTTATATTAAATTCTATTTTTGACGTATATGATTTGGAATAATTCAATTTATTTCTGGGAATGATGGAGAAATCTGGCTAAAATAAATTTAAAAAAAAAGGAAAAAATATATATATATAAAAATAATTGTCAGCTTCGAGCCTCGAACTGAAGACCTTCAAAACTAAGCGCCACACTCTGCCGTTCCAGCCACCTAGCATCGTAATTCGAGAGCTTCTGATGAGTCTAAGATTCTCATTACCACTGTCCATTAAAATTTTAAATACGGTGTCACTCTGGTCTAAATGCACAATGCTAAGAATACGAATGAATTCTGCGCATGTGCGTGAAGACTAGTAAAATTTCGAATAAATATAGAAATATTTTATATTAAATTCTATTTTTGACGTATATGATTTAGAATTATTCAATTTATTTCTGGGAATGATGGAGAAATCTGGCTAAAATAAATTTAAAAAAAAAAGGAAAAAAAATATACATATAAAAATATTTGTCGGCTTCGAGCCTCGAACTGAAGACATTCAAAACTAAGCGCCACACTCTGCCGATCCAGCCACCTAGCCTCGTAATTCGATAGCTTCTGATGGGTCTAAGATTCTCATTACGACTGTCCATTAAAATTTTAAATACGGTGTCACTCTGGTCTAAATGCACAATGCTAAGAATACGAATGAATTCTGCGCGTGTGCGTGAAGACTAGTAAAATTTCGAATAAATAAAGAAATATTTTATATTAAATTCTATTTTTGACGTATATGATTTGGAATTATTCAATTTATTTCTGGGAATGATGGAGAAATCTGGCTAAAATAAATTTTAAAAAAAAGGAAAAAAATATACATATAAAAATATTTGTCGGCTTCGAGCCTCGAACTGAAGACATTGAAAACTAAGCGCTACACTCTGCCGATCCAGCCACCTAGCCTCGTAAATCGAGAGCTTCTGATGAGTCTAAGATTCTCATTACGACTGTCCATTAAAATTTTAAATACGGTGTCACTCTGGTCTAAATGCACAATGCTAAGAATACGAATGAATTCTGCGCTTGTGCGTGAAGACTAGTAAAATTTCGAATAAATATAGAAATATTTTATATTAAATTCTATTTTTGAAGTATATGATTTGGAATAATTCAATTTATTTCTGAGAATAATGGAGAAATCTGGCTAAAATAAATTTAAAAAAAAAGAAAAAAAAATATATAAAAATATTTGTCGGCTTCGAGCTTCGAACTGAAGACCTTCAAAACTAAGCGCCACACTCTGCCGATCCAGCCACCTAGCCTCGTAATTCGAGAGCCTCTGATGAGTCTAAGATTCTCATTACGACTGTCCATTAAAATTTTAAATACGGTGTCACTCTGGTCTAAATGCACAATGCTAAGAATACGAATGAATTCTGCGCATGTGCGTGAAGACTAGTAAAATTTCGAATAAATATAGAAATATTTTATATTAAATTCTATTTTTGACGTATATGATTTGGAATTATTCAATTTATTTCTGGGAATGATGGAGAAATCTGGCTAAAATAAATTTAAAAAAAAAAGGAAAAAAAATATACATATAAAAATATTTGTCGGCTTCGAGCCTCGAACTGAAGACATTCAAAACTAAGCGCCACACTCTGCCGATCCAGCCACCTAGCCTCGTAATTCGAGAGCTTCGATGAGACTAAGATTCTCATTACGACTGTCCATTAAAATTTTAAATACGGTGTCACTCTGGTCTAAATGCACAATGCTAAGAATACGAATGAATTCTGCGCGTGTGCGTGAAGACTAGTAAAATTTCGAATAAATATAGAAATATTTTATATTAAATTCTATTTTTGACGTATATGATTTGGAATTATTCAATTTATTTCTGGGAATGATGGAGAAATCTGGCTAAAATAAATTTTAAAATAAAAGGAAAAAAAATATACATATAAAAATATTTGTCGGCTTCGAGCCTCGAACTGAAGACATTGAAAACTAAGCGCTACACTCTGCCGATCCAGCCACCTAGCCTCGTAATTCGAGAGCTTCTGATGAGTCTAAGATTCTCATTACGACTGTCCATTAAAATTTTAAATACGGTGTCACTCTGGTCTAAATGCACAATGCTAAGAATACGAATGAATTCTGAGCGTGTGCGTGAAGACTACTAAAATTTCGAATAAATATAGAAATATTTTATATTAAATTCTATTTTTGACGTATATGATTTGGAATTATTCAATTTATTTCTGGGAATGATGGAGAAATCTGGCTAAAATAAATTTAAAAAAAATAAATAAAAAAAATATATAAAAATATTTGTCGGCTTCGAGCTTCGAACTGAAGACCTTCAAAACTAAGCGCCACACTCTGCCGATCCAGCCACCTAGCCTCGTAATTCGAGAGCCTCTGATGAGTCTAAGATTCTCATTACGACTGTCCATTAAAATTTTAAATACGGTGTCACTCTGGTCTAAATGCACAATGCTAAGAATACGAATGAATTCTGGGCATGTGCGTGGAGACTCGTAAAATTTCGAATAAATATAGAAAAATTTTATATTAATTTCTATTTTTGACGTATATGATTTGGAATTATTCAATTTATTTCTGGGAATGATGGAGAAATCTGGCTAAAATAAATTTAAAAAAAAAGGAAAATATATATATATATAAAAATATTTGTCGGCTTCGAGCCTCGAACTGAAGACCTTGAAAACTAAGCGCCACACTCTGCCGATCCAGCCACCTAGCCTCCTAATTCGAGAGCTTCTGATGAGTCTAAGATTCTCATTACGACTGTCCATTAAAATTTTAAATACGGTGTCACTCTGGTTAAAATGCACAATGCTAAGAATACGAATGAAATCTGCGCGTGTGCGTGAAGACTAGTAAAATTTCGAATAAATATAGAAATATTTTATATTAAATTCTATTTTTGACGTATATGATTTGGAATTATTCAATTTATTTCTGGGAATGATGGAGAAATCTGGCTAAAATAAATTTAAAAAAAAAAAGAAAAAAAAATATATAAAAATATTTTTCGGCTTCGAGCTGAAGACCTTCAAAACTAAGCGCCACACTCTGCCGATCCAGCCACCTAGCCTCGTAATTCGAGAGCCTCTGATGAGTCTAAGATTCTCATTACGACTGTCCATTAAAATTTTAAATACGGTGTCACTCTGGTCTAAATGCACAATGCTAAGAATACGAATGAATTCTGGGCATGTGCGTGGAGACTCGTAAAATTTCGAATAAATATAGAAAAATTTTATATTACTTTCTATTTTTGACGTATATGATTTGGAATTATTCAATTTATTTCTGGGAATGATGGAGAAATCTGGCTAAAATAAATTTTTTAAAAAAGGAAAAAATATATATATATAAAAATATTTGTCGGCTTCGAGCCTCGAACTGAAGACCTTGACAACTAAGCGCCACACTCTGCCGATCCAGCCACCTAGCCTCGTAATTCGAGAGCTTCTGATGAGTCTAAGATTCTCATTACGACTGTCCATTAAAATTTTAAATACGGTGTCACTCTGGTCTAAATGCACAATGCTAAGAATACGAATGAATTCTGCGGGTGTGCGTGAAGACTAGTAAAATTTCGAATAAATATAGAAATATTTTATATTAAATTCTATTTTTGACGTATATGATTTGGAATAATTCAATTTATTTCTGGGAATGATGGAGAAATCTGGCTAAAATAAATTTAAAAAAAAAGGAAAAAATATATATATATAAAAATAATTGTCAGCTTCGAGCCTCGAACTGAAGACCTTCAAAACTAAGCGCCACACTCTGCCGTTCCAGCCACCTAGCATCGTAATTCGAGAGCTTCTGATGAGTCTAAGATTCTCATTACCACTGTCCATTAAAATTTTAAATACGGTGTCACTCTGGTCTAAATGCACAATGCTAAGAATACGAATGAATTCTGCGCATGTGCGTGAAGACTAGTAAAATTTCGAATAAATATAGAAATATTTTATATTAAATTCTATTTTTGACGTATATGATTTAGAATTATTCAATTTATTTCTGGGAATGATGGAGAAATCTGGCTAAAATAAATTTAAAAAAAAAAGGAAAAAAAATATACATATAAAAATATTTGTCGGCTTCGAGCCTCGAACTGAAGACATTCAAAACTAAGCGCCACACTCTGCCGATCCAGCCACCTAGCCTCGTAATTCGATAGCTTCTGATGGGTCTAAGATTCTCATTACGACTGTCCATTAAAATTTTAAATACGGTGTCACTCTGGTCTAAATGCACAATGCTAAGAATACGAATGAATTCTGCGCGTGTGCGTGAAGACTAGTAAAATTTCGAATAAATAAAGAAATATTTTATATTAAATTCTATTTTTGACGTATATGATTTGGAATTATTCAATTTATTTCTGGGAATGATGGAGAAATCTGGCTAAAATAAATTTTAAAAAAAAGGAAAAAAATATACATATAAAAATATTTGTCGGCTTCGAGCCTCGAACTGAAGACATTGAAAACTAAGCGCTACACTCTGCCGATCCAGCCACCTAGCCTCGTAAATCGAGAGCTTCTGATGAGTCTAAGATTCTCATTACGACTGTCCATTAAAATTTTAAATACGGTGTCACTCTGGTCTAAATGCACAATGCTAAGAATACGAATGAATTCTGCGCTTGTGCGTGAAGACTAGTAAAATTTCGAATAAATATAGAAATATTTTATATTAAATTCTATTTTTGAAGTATATGATTTGGAATAATTCAATTTATTTCTGAGAATAATGGAGAAATCTGGCTAAAATAAATTTAAAAAAAAAGAAAAAAAAATATATAAAAATATTTGTCGGCTTCGAGCTTCGAACTGAAGACCTTCAAAACTAAGCGCCACACTCTGCCGATCCAGCCACCTAGCCTCGTAATTCGAGAGCCTCTGATGAGTCTAAGATTCTCATTACGACTGTCCATTAAAATTTTAAATACGGTGTCACTCTGGTCTAAATGCACAATGCTAAGAATACGAATGAATTCTGCGCATGTGCGTGAAGACTAGTAAAATTTCGAATAAATATAGAAATATTTTATATTAAATTCTATTTTTGACGTATATGATTTGGAATTATTCAATTTATTTCTGGGAATGATGGAGAAATCTGGCTAAAATAAATTTAAAAAAAAAGGAAAAAAAATATACATATAAAAATATTTGTCGGCTTCGAGCCTCGAACTGAAGACATTCAAAACTAAGCGCCACACTCTGCCGATCCAGCCACCTAGCCTCGTAATTCGAGAGCTTCGATGAGACTAAGATTCTCATTACGACTGTCCATTAAAATTTTAAATACGGTGTCACTCTGGTCTAAATGCACAATGCTAAGAATACGAATGAATTCTGCGCGTGTGCGTGAAGACTAGTAAAATTTCGAATAAATATAGAAATATTTTATATTAAATTCTATTTTTGACGTATATGATTTGGAATTATTCAATTTATTTCTGGGAATGATGGAGAAATCTGGCTAAAATAAATTTAAAAAAAAAAAGAAAAAAAAATATATAAAAATATTTTTCGGCTTCGAGCTGAAGACCTTCAAAACTAAGCGCCACACTCTGCCGATCCAGCCACCTAGCCTCGTAATTCGAGAGCCTCTGATGAGTCTAAGATTCTCATTACGACTGTCCATTAAAATTTTAAATACGGTGTCACTCTGGTCTAAATGCACAATGCTAAGAATACGAATGAATTCTGCGGGTGTGCGTGAAGACTAGTAAAATTTCGAATAAATATAGAAATATTTTATATTAAATTCTATTTTTGACGTATATGATTTGGAATAATTCAATTTATTTCTGGGAATGATGGAGAAATCTGGCTAAAATAAATTTAAAAAAAAAGGAAAAAATATATATATATAAAAATAATTGTCAGCTTCGAGCCTCGAACTGAAGACCTTCAAAACTAAGCGCCACACTCTGCCGTTCCAGCCACCTAGCATCGTAATTCGAGAGCTTCTGATGAGTCTAAGATTCTCATTACCACTGTCCATTAAAATTTTAAATACGGTGTCACTCTGGTCTAAATGCACAATGCTAAGAATACGAATGAATTCTGCGCATGTGCGTGAAGACTAGTAAAATTTCGAATAAATATAGAAATATTTTATATTAAATTCTATTTTTGACGTATATGATTTAGAATTATTCAATTTATTTCTGGGAATGATGGAGAAATCTGGCTAAAATAAATTTAAAAAAAAAAGGAAAAAAAATATACATATAAAAATATTTGTCGGCTTCGAGCCTCGAACTGAAGACATTCAAAACTAAGCGCCACACTCTGCCGATCCAGCCACCTAGCCTCGTAATTCGATAGCTTCTGATGGGTCTAAGATTCTCATTACGACTGTCCATTAAAATTTTAAATACGGTGTCACTCTGGTCTAAATGCACAATGCTAAGAATACGAATGAATTCTGCGCGTGTGCGTGAAGACTAGTAAAATTTCGAATAAATAAAGAAATATTTTATATTAAATTCTATTTTTGACGTATATGATTTGGAATTATTCAATTTATTTCTGGGAATGATGGAGAAATCTGGCTAAAATAAATTTTAAAAAAAAGGAAAAAAATATACATATAAAAATATTTGTCGGCTTCGAGCCTCGAACTGAAGACATTGAAAACTAAGCGCTACACTCTGCCGATCCAGCCACCTAGCCTCGTAAATCGAGAGCTTCTGATGAGTCTAAGATTCTCATTACGACTGTCCATTAAAATTTTAAATACGGTGTCACTCTGGTCTAAATGCACAATGCTAAGAATACGAATGAATTCTGCGCTTGTGCGTGAAGACTAGTAAAATTTCGAATAAATATAGAAATATTTTATATTAAATTCTATTTTTGAAGTATATGATTTGGAATAATTCAATTTATTTCTGAGAATAATGGAGAAATCTGGCTAAAATAAATTTAAAAAAAAAGAAAAAAAAATATATAAAAATATTTGTCGGCTTCGAGCTTCGAACTGAAGACCTTCAAAACTAAGCGCCACACTCTGCCGATCCAGCCACCTAGCCTCGTAATTCGAGAGCCTCTGATGAGTCTAAGATTCTCATTACGACTGTCCATTAAAATTTTAAATACGGTGTCACTCTGGTCTAAATGCACAATGCTAAGAATACGAATGAATTCTGCGCATGTGCGTGAAGACTAGTAAAATTTCGAATAAATATAGAAATATTTTATATTAAATTCTATTTTTGACGTATATGATTTGGAATTATTCAATTTATTTCTGGGAATGATGGAGAAATCTGGCTAAAATAAATTTAAAAAAAAAAGGAAAAAAAATATACATATAAAAATATTTGTCGGCTTCGAGCCTCGAACTGAAGACATTCAAAACTAAGCGCCACACTCTGCCGATCCAGCCACCTAGCCTCGTAATTCGAGAGCTTCGATGAGACTAAGATTCTCATTACGACTGTCCATTAAAATTTTAAATACGGTGTCACTCTGGTCTAAATGCACAATGCTAAGAATACGAATGAATTCTGCGCGTGTGCGTGAAGACTAGTAAAATTTCGAATAAATATAGAAATATTTTATATTAAATTCTATTTTTGACGTATATGATTTGGAATTATTCAATTTATTTCTGGGAATGATGGAGAAATCTGGCTAAAATAAATTTTAAAATAAAAGGAAAAAAAATATACATATAAAAATATTTGTCGGCTTCGAGCCTCGAACTGAAGACATTGAAAACTAAGCGCTACACTCTGCCGATCCAGCCACCTAGCCTCGTAATTCGAGAGCTTCTGATGAGTCTAAGATTCTCATTACGACTGTCCATTAAAATTTTAAATACGGTGTCACTCTGGTCTAAATGCACAATGCTAAGAATACGAATGAATTCTGAGCGTGTGCGTGAAGACTACTAAAATTTCGAATAAATATAGAAATATTTTATATTAAATTCTATTTTTGACGTATATGATTTGGAATTATTCAATTTATTTCTGGGAATGATGGAGAAATCTGGCTAAAATAAATTTAAAAAAAATAAATAAAAAAAATATATAAAAATATTTGTCGGCTTCGAGCTTCGAACTGAAGACCTTCAAAACTAAGCGCCACACTCTGCCGATCCAGCCACCTAGCCTCGTAATTCGAGAGCCTCTGATGAGTCTAAGATTCTCATTACGACTGTCCATTAAAATTTTAAATACGGTGTCACTCTGGTCTAAATGCACAATGCTAAGAATACGAATGAATTCTGGGCATGTGCGTGGAGACTCGTAAAATTTCGAATAAATATAGAAAAATTTTATATTAATTTCTATTTTTGACGTATATGATTTGGAATTATTCAATTTATTTCTGGGAATGATGGAGAAATCTGGCTAAAATAAATTTAAAAAAAAAGGAAAATATATATATATATAAAAATATTTGTCGGCTTCGAGCCTCGAACTGAAGACCTTGAAAACTAAGCGCCACACTCTGCCGATCCAGCCACCTAGCCTCCTAATTCGAGAGCTTCTGATGAGTCTAAGATTCTCATTACGACTGTCCATTAAAATTTTAAATACGGTGTCACTCTGGTTAAAATGCACAATGCTAAGAATACGAATGAAATCTGCGCGTGTGCGTGAAGACTAGTAAAATTTCGAATAAATATAGAAATATTTTATATTAAATTCTATTTTTGACGTATATGATTTGGAATTATTCAATTTATTTCTGGGAATGATGGAGAAATCTGGCTAAAATAAATTTAAAAAAAAAAAGAAAAAAAAATATATAAAAATATTTTTCGGCTTCGAGCTGAAGACCTTCAAAACTAAGCGCCACACTCTGCCGATCCAGCCACCTAGCCTCGTAATTCGAGAGCCTCTGATGAGTCTAAGATTCTCATTACGACTGTCCATTAAAATTTTAAATACGGTGTCACTCTGGTCTAAATGCACAATGCTAAGAATACGAATGAATTCTGGGCATGTGCGTGGAGACTCGTAAAATTTCGAATAAATATAGAAAAATTTTATATTACTTTCTATTTTTGACGTATATGATTTGGAATTATTCAATTTATTTCTGGGAATGATGGAGAAATCTGGCTAAAATAAATTTTTTAAAAAAGGAAAAAATATATATATATAAAAATATTTGTCGGCTTCGAGCCTCGAACTGAAGACCTTGACAACTAAGCGCCACACTCTGCCGATCCAGCCACCTAGCCTCGTAATTCGAGAGCTTCTGATGAGTCTAAGATTCTCATTACGACTGTCCATTAAAATTTTAAATACGGTATCACTCTGGTCTAAATGCACAATGCTAAGAATACGGATGAATTCTGCGCATGTGCGTGAAGACTCGTAAAATTTCGAATAAATATAGAAATATTTTATATTAAATTCTATTTTTGACGTATATGATTTGGAATAATTCAATTTATTTCTGGGAATAATGGAGAAATCTGGCTAAAATAAATTTAAAAAAAAAGGAAAAAATATATACATATAAAAATATTTGTCGGCTTCGAACTGAAGACCTACAAAACTAAGCGCCACACTCTGCCGTTCCAGCCACCTAGCCTCGTAATTCTAGAGCTTCTGATGAGTCTAAGATTCTCATTACGACTGTCCATTAAAATTTTAAATACGGTGTCACTCTGGTCTAAATGCACAATGCTAAGAATACGAATGAATTCTGGGCATGTGCGTGGAGACTCGTAAAATTTCGAATAAATATAGAAATATTTTATATTAAATTCTATTTTTGACGTATATGATTTGGAATAATTCAATTTATTTCTGGGAATAATGGAGAAATCTGGCTAAAATAAATTTAAAAAAAAAAGGAAAAAAAATATACATATAAAAATATTTGTCGGCTTCGAACTGAAGACCTACAAAACTAAGCGCCACACTCTGCCGTTCCAGCCACCTAGCCTCGTAATTCGAGAGCTTCTGATGAGTCTAAGATTCTCATTACGACTCTCCATTAAAATTTTAAATACGGTGTCACTCTGGTCTAAATGCACAATGCTAAGAATACGGATGAATTCTGCGCATGTGCGTGAAGACTCGTAAAATTTCGAATAAATATAGAAATATTTTATATTAAATTCTATTTTTGACGTATATGATTTGGAATAATTCAATTTATTTCTGGGAATAATGGAGAAATCTGGCTAAAATAAATTTAAAAAAAAAGGAAAAAAAATATACATATAAAAATATTTGTCGGCTTCGAACTGAAGACCTACAAAACTAAGCGCCACACTCTGCCGTTCCAGCCACCTAGCCTCGTAATTCTAGAGCTTCTGATGAGTCTAAGATTCTCATTACGACTGTCCATTAAAATTTTAAATACGGTGTCACTCTGGTCTAAATGCACAATGCTAAGAATACGAATGAATTCTGGGCATGTGCGTGGAGACTCGTAAAATTTCGAATAAATATAGAAATATTTTATATTAAATTCTATTTTTGACGTATATGATTTGGAATAATTCAATTTATTTCTGGGAATAATGGAGAAATCTGGCTAAAATAAATTTAAAAAAAAAAGGAAAAAAAATATACATATAAAAATATTTGTCGGCTTCGAACTGAAGACCTACAAAACTAAGCGCCACACTCTGCCGTTCCAGCCACCTTGCCTCGTAATTCGAGAGCTTCTGATGAGTCTAAGATTCTCATTACGACTGTCCATTAAAATTTTAAATACGGTGTCACTCTGGTCTAAATGCACAATGCTAAGAATACGGATGAATTCTGCGCATGTGCGTGAAGACTCGTAAAATTTCGAATAAATATAGAAATATTTTATATTAAATTCTATTTTTGACGTATATGATTTGGAATAATTCAATTTATTTCTGGGAATAATGGAGAAATCTGGCTAAAATAAATTTAAAAAAAAAGAAGAAAAAAATATACATATAAAAATATTTGTCGGCTTCGAACTGAAGACCTTCAAAACTAAGCGCCACACTCTGCCGATCCAGCCACCTAGCCTCGTAATTCAAGAGCTTCTGATGAGTCTAAGATTCTCATTACGACTGTCCATTAAAATTTTAAATACGGTGTCACTCTGGTTAAAATGCACAATGCTAAGAATACGAATGAAATCTGCGCGTCTGCGTGAACACTAGTAAAATTTCGAATAAATATAGAAATATTTTATATTAAATTCTATTTTTGACGTATATGATTTGGAATTACTCAATTTATTTCTGGGAATGATGGAGAAATCTGGCTAAAATAAATTTAAAAAAAAAAGAAAAAAAAATATATAAAAATATTTGTCGGCTTCGAGCCTCGAACTGAAGACCTTCAAAACTAAGCGCCACACTCTGCAGATCCAGCCACTTAGCCTCGTAATTCGAGAGCTTCTGATGAGTCTAAGATTCTCATTACGACTGTCCATTAAAATTTTAAATACTGTGTCACTCTGGTCTAAATGCGCAATGCTAAGAATACGAATGAATTCTGCGCATGTGCGTGAAGACTCGTAAAATTTCGAATAAATATAGAAATATTTTATATTAAATTCTATTTTTGACGTATATGATTTGGAATAATTCAATTTATTTCTGGGAATAATGGAGAAATCTGGCTAAAATAAATTTAAAAAAAAAGGAAAAAAAATATACATATAAAAATATTTGTCGGCTTCGAACTGAAGACCTACAAAACTAAGCGCCACACTCTGCCGTTCCAGCCACCTAGCCTCGTAATTCTAGAGCTTCTGATGAGTCTAAGATTCTCATTACGACTGTCCATTAAAATTTTAAATACGGTGTCACTCTGGTCTAAATGCACAATGCTAAGAATACGAATGAATTCTGGGCATGTGCGTGGAGACTCGTAAAATTTCGAATAAATATAGAAATATTTTATATTAAATTCTATTTTTGACGTATATGATTTGGAATAATTCAATTTATTTCTGGGAATAATGGAGAAATCTGGCTAAAATAAATTTAAAAAAAAAAGGAAAAAAAATATACATATAAAAATATTTGTCGGCTTCGAACTGAAGACCTACAAAACTAAGCGCCACACTCTGCCGTTCCAGCCACCTTGCCTCGTAATTCGAGAGCTTCTGATGAGTCTAAGATTCTCATTACGACTGTCCATTAAAATTTTAAATACGGTGTCACTCTGGTCTAAATGCACAATGCTAAGAATACGGATGAATTCTGCGCATGTGCGTGAAGACTCGTAAAATTTCGAATAAATATAGAAATATTTTATATTAAATTCTATTTTTGACGTATATGATTTGGAATAATTCAATTTATTTCTGGGAATAATGGAGAAATCTGGCTAAAATAAATTTAAAAAAAAAGAAGAAAAAAATATACATATAAAAATATTTGTCGGCTTCGAACTGAAGACCTTCAAAACTAAGCGCCACACTCTGCCGATCCAGCCACCTAGCCTCGCAATTCGAGAGCTTCTGATGAGTCTAAGATTCTCATTACGACTGTCCATTAAAATTTTAAATACGGTGTCACTCTGGTTAAAATGCACAATGCTAAGAATACGAATGAAATCTGCGCGTGTGCGTGAAGACTAGTAAAATTTCGAATAAATATAGAAATATTTTATATTAAATTCTATTTTTGACGTATATGATTTGGAATTACTCAATTTATTTCTGGGAATGATGGAGAAATCTGGCTAAAATAAATTTAAAAAAAAAAGAAAAAAAAATATATAAAAATATTTGTCGGCTTCGAGCTTCGAACTGAAGACCTTCAAAACTAAGCGCCACACTCTGCCGATCCAGCCACCTAGCCTCGTAATTCGAGAGCCTCTGATGAGTCTAAGATTCTCATTACGACTGTCCATTAAAATTTTAAATACGGTGTCACTCTGGTCTAAATGCACAATGCTAAGAATACGAATGAATTCTGGGCATGTGCGTGGAGACTCGTAAAATTTCGAATAAATATAGAAAAATTTTATATTAATTTCTATTTTTGACGTATATGATTTGGAATTATTCAATTTATTTCTGGGAATGATGGAGAAATCTGGCTAAAATAAATTTTAAAAAAAAGGAAAAAATATATATATATAAAAATATTTGTCGGCTTCGAGCCTCGAACTGAAGACCTTGAAAACTAAGCGCCACACTCTGCCGTTCCAGCCAACTAGCCTCGTAATTCCAGAGCTTCTGATTAGTCTAAGATTCTCATTACCACTGTCCATTAAAATTTTAAATACGGTGTCACTCTGGTTAAAATGCACAATGCTAAGAATACGAATGAAATCTGCGCGTGTGCGTGAAGACTAGTAAAATTTCGAATAAATATAGAAATATTTTATATTAAATTCTATTTTTGACGTATATGATTTGGAATTATTCAATTTATTTCTGGGAATGATGGAGAAATCTGGCTAAAATAAATTTTTTAAAAAAAGGAAAAAAAAAATATATATGTAAAAAAATAATTGTCAGCTTCGAGCCTCGAACTGAAGAGCTTCAAAACTAAGCGCCACATTCTGCCGATCCAGCCACCTAGCCTCGTAATTCGAGAGCTTCTGATGAGTCTAAGATTCTCATTACGACTGTCCATTAAAATTTTAAATACGGTATCACTCTGGTCTAAATGCACAATGCTAAGAATACGGATGAATTCTGCGCATGTGCGTGAAGACTCGTAAAATTTCGAATAAATATAGAAATATTTTATATTAAATTCTATTTTTGACGTATATGATTTGGAATAATTCAATTTATTTCTGGGAATAATGGAGAAATCTGGCTAAAATAAATTTAAAAAAAAAGGAAAAAAAATATACATATAAAAATATTTGTCGGCTTCGAACTGAAGACCTACAAAACTAAGCGCCACACTCTGCCGTTCCAGCCACCTAGCCTCGTAATTCTAGAGCTTCTGATGAGTCTAAGATTCTCATTACGACTGTCCATTAAAATTTTAAATACGGTGTCACTCTGGTCTAAATGCACAATGCTAAGAATACGAATGAATTCTGGGCATGTGCGTGGAGACTCGTAAAATTTCGAATAAATATAGAAATATTTTATATTAAATTCTATTTTTGACGTATATGATTTGGAATAATTCAATTTATTTCTGGGAATAATGGAGAAATCTGGCTAAAATAAATTTAAAAAAAAGAAATAAAAAAAATATACATATAAACATATTTGTCGGCTTCGAGCCTCGAACTGAAACATTGAAAACTTAGCGCTACACTCTGCCGATCCAGCCACCTAGCCTCGTAATTCGAGAGCTTCTGATGAGTCTAAGATTCTCATTACGACTGTCCATTAAAATTTTAAATACGGTGTCACTCTGGTTTAAATGCACAATGCTAAGAATACGAATGAATTCTGCGGGTGTGCGTGAAGACTAGTAAAATTTCGAATAAATATAGAAATATTTTATATTAAATTCTATTTTTGACGTATATGATTTGGAATAATTCAATTTATTTCTGGGAATGATGGAGAAATCTGGCTAAAATAAATTTTAAAAAAAAGGAAAAAAAAATATACATATAAAAATATTTGTCGGCTTCGAGCCTCGAACTGAAGACATTGAAAACTAAGAGCTACACTCTGCCGATCCAGCCACCTAGCCTCGTAAATCGAGAGCTTCTGATGAGTCTAAGATTCTCATTACGACTGTCCATTAAAATTTTAAATACGGTGTCACTCTGGTCTAAATGCACAATGCTAAGAATACGAATGAATTCTGCGCGTGTGCGTGAAGACTAGTAAAATTTCGAATAAATATAGAAATATTTTATATTAAATTCTATTTTTGACGTATATGATTTGGAATTATTCAATTTATTTCTGGAAATGATATAGAAATCTGGCTAAAATAAATTTAAAAAAAAGAAATAAAAAAAATATACATATAAAAATATTTGTCGGCTTCGAGCCTCGAACTGAAGACATTGAAAACTAAGCGCTACACTCTGCCGATCCAGCCACCCAGCCTCGTAATTCGAGAGCTTCTGATGAGTCTAAGAGTCTCATTACGACTGTCCATTAAAATTTTAAATACGGTGTCACTCTGGTCTAAATGCACAATGCTAAGAATACGAATGAATTCTGCGGGTGTGCGTGAAGACTAGTAAAATTTCGAATAAATATAGAAATATTTTATATTAAATTCTATTTTTGACGTATATGATTTGGAATAATTCAATTTATTTCTGGGAATGATGGAGAAATCTGGCTAAAATAAATTTTAAAAAAAAGGAAAAAATATATATATATAAAAATAATTGTCAGCTTCGAGCCTCGAACTGAAGACCTTCAAAACTAAGCGCCACACTCTGCCGTTCCAGCCACCTAGCATCGTAATTCGAGAGCTTCTGATGAGTCTAAGATTCTCATTACCACTGTCCATTAAAATTTTAAATACGGTGTCACTCTGGTCTAAATGCACAATGCTAAGAATACGAATGAATTCTGCGCATGTGCGTGAAGACTAGTAAAATTTCGAATAAATATAGAAATATTTTATATTAAATTCTATTTTTGACGTATATGATTTAGAATTATTCAATTTATTTCTGGGAATGATGGAGAAATCTGGCTAAAATAAATTTAAAAAAAAAAGGAAAAAAAATATACATATAAAAATATTTGTCGGCTTCGAGCCTCGAACTGAAGACATTCAAAACTAAGCGCCACACTCTGCCGATCCAGCCACCTAGCCTCGTAATTCGATAGCTTCTGATGGGTCTAAGATTCTCATTACGACTGTCCATTAAAATTTTAAATACGGTGTCACTCTGGTCTAAATGCACAATGCTAAGAATACGAATGAATTCTGCGCATGTGCGTGAAGACTCGTAAAATTTCGAATAAATATAGAAATAATTTATATTAAATTCTATTTTTGACGTATATGATTTGGAATAATTCAATTTATTTCTGGGAATAATGGAGAAATCTGGCTAAAATAAATTTAAAAAAAAAGGAAAAAAAATATACATATAAAAATATTTGTCGGCTTCGAACTGAAGACCTACAAAACTAAGCGCCACACTCTGCCGTTCCAGCCACCTAGCCTCGTAATTCGAGAGCTTCTGATGAGTCTAAGATTCTCATTACGACTGTCCATTAAAATTTTAAATACGGTGTCACTCTGGTCTAAATGCACAATGCTAAGAATACGAATGAATTCTGCGCGTGTGCGTGAAGACTAGTAAAATTTCGAATAAATATAGAAATATTTTATATTAAATTCTATTTTTGACGTATATGATTTGGAATAATTCAATTTATTTCTGGGAATAATGGAGAAATCTGGCTAAAATAAATTTTAAAAAAAAGGAAAAAAAAATATACATATAAAAATATTTGTCGGCTTCGAGCCTCGAACTGAAGACATTCAAAACTAAGAGCTACACTCTGCCGATCCAGCCACCTAGCCTCGTAAATCGAGAGCTTCTGATGAGTCTAAGATTCTCATTACGACTGTCCATTAAAATTTTAAATACGGTGTCACTCTGGTCTAAATGCACAATGCTAAGAATACGAATGAATTCTGCGCGTGTGCGTGAAGACTAGTAAAATTTCGAATAAATATAGAAATATTTTATATTAAATTCTATTTTTGACGTATATGATTTGGAATTATTCAATTTATTTCTGGAAATGATGGAGAAATCTGGCTAAAATAAATTTAAAAAAAAGAAATAAAAAAAAAATACATATAAAAATATTTGTCGGCTTCGAGCCTCGAACTGAAGACATTGAAAACTAAGCGCTACACTCTGCCGATCCAGCCACCCAGCCTCGTAATTCGAGAGCTTCTGATGAGTCTAAGATTCTCATTACGACTGTCCATTAAAATTTTAAATACGGTGTCACTCTGGTCTAAATGCACAATGCTAAGAATATGAATGAATTCTGCGGGTGTGCGTGAAGACTAGTAAAATTTCGAATAAATATAGAAATATTTTATATTAAATTCTATTTTTGACGTATATGATTTGGAATTATTCAATTTATTTCTGGGAATGATGGAGAAATCTGGCTAAAATAAATTTAAAAAAAAAGGAAAAAATATATATATATAAAAATAATTGGCAGCTTCGAGCCTCGAACTGAAGACCTTCAAAACTAAGCGCCACACTCTGCCGTTCCAGCCACCTAGCATCGTAATTCGAGAGCTTCTGATGAGTCTAAGATTCTCATTACCACTGTCCATTAAAATTTTAAATACGGTGTCACTCTGGTCTAAATGCACAATGCTAAGAATACGAATGAATTCTGCGCATGTGCGTGAAGACTAGTAAAATTTCGAATAAATAGTGAAATATTTTATATTAAATTCTATTTTTGACGTATATGATTTAGAATTATTCAATTTATTTCTGGGAATGATGGAGAAATCTGGCTAAAATAAATTTAAAAAAAAAAGGAAAAAAAATATACATATAAAAATATTTGTCGGCTTCGAGCCTCGAACTGAAGACATTCAAAACTAAGCGCCACACTCTGCCGATCCAGCCACCTAGCCTCGTAATTCGATAGCTTCTGATGGGTCTAAGATTCTCATTACGACTGTCCATTAAAATTTTAAATACGGTGTCACTCTGGTCTAAATGCACAATGCTAAGAATACGAATGAATTCTGCGCGTGTGCGTGAAGACTAGTGAAATTTCGAATAAATAAAGAAATATTTTATATTAAATTCTATTTTTGACGTATATGATTTGGAATTATTCAATTTATATCTGGGAATGATGGAGAAATCTGGCTAAAATAAATTTTAAAAAAAAGGAAAAAAATATACATATAAAAATATTTGTCGGCTTCGAGCCTCGAACTGAAGACATTGAAAACTAAGCGCTACACTCTGCCGATCCAGCCACCTAGCCTCGTAAATCGAGAGCTTCTGATGAGTCTAAGATTCTCATTACGACTGTCCATTAAAATTTTAAATACGGTGTCACTCTGGTCTAAATGCACAATGCTAAGAATACGAATGAATTCTGCGCGTGTGCGTGAAGACTAGTAAAATTTCGAATAAATATAGAAATATTTTATATTAAATTCTATTTTTGAAGTATATGATTTGGAATAATTCAATTTATTTCTGAGAATAATGGAGAAATCTGGCTAAAATAAATTTAAAAAAAAAGAAAAAAAAATATATAAAAATATTTGTCGGCTTCGAGCTTCGAACTGAAGACCTTCAAAACTAAGCGCCACACTCTGCCGATCCAGCCACCTAGCCTCGTAATTCGAGAGCCTCTGATGAGTCTAAGATTCTCATTACGACTGTCCATTAAAATTTTAAATACGGTGTCACTCTGGTCTAAATGCACAATGCTAAGAATACGAATGAATTCTGCGCATGTGCGTGAAGACTAGTAAAATTTCGAATAAATATAGACATATTTTATATTAAATTCTATTTTTGACGTATATGATTTGGAATTATTCAATTTATTTCTGGGAATGATGGAGAAATCTGGCTAAAATAAATTTAAAAAAAAAAGGAAAAAAAATATACATATAAAAATATTTGTCGGCTTCGAGCCTCGAACTGAAGACATTCAAAACTAAGCGCCACACTCTGCCGATAAAGCCACCTAGCCCCGTAATTCGAGAGCTTCTGATGAGACTAAGATTCTCATTACGACTGTCCATTAAAATTTTAAATACGGTGTCACTCTGGTCTAAATGCACAATGCTAAGAATACGAATGAATTCTGCGCGTGTGCGTGAAGACTAGTAAAATTTCGAATAAATATAGAAATATTTTATATTAAATTCTATTTTTGACGTATATGATTTGGAATTATTCAATTTATTTCTGGGAATGATGGAGAAATCTGGCTAAAATAAATTTTAAAATAAAAGGAAAAAAAATATACATATAAAAATATTTGTCGGCTTCGAGCCTCGAACTGAAGACATTGAAAACTAAGCGCTACACTCTGCCGATCCAGCCACCTAGCCTCGTAATTCGAGAGCTTCTGATGAGTCTAAGATTCTCATTACGACTGTCCATTAAAATTTTAAATACGGTGTCACTCTGGTCTAAATGCACAATGCTAAGAATACGAATGAATTCTGAGCGTGTGCGTGAAGACTAGTAAAATTTCGAATAAATATAGAAATATTTTATATTAAATTCTATTTTTGACGTATATGATTTGGAATTATTCAATTTATTTCTGGGAATGATGGAGAAATCTGGCTAAAATAAATTTTAAAAAAAAGGAAAAAATATATATATATAAAAATATTTGTCGGCTTCGAGCCTCGAACTGAAGACCTTGAAAACTAAGCGCCACACTCTGCCGATCCAGCCACCTAGCCTCGTAATTCGAGAGCTTCTGATGAGTCTAAGATTCTCATTACGACTGTCCATTAAAATTTTAAATACGGTGTCACTCTGGTTAAAATGCACAATGCTAAGAATACGAATGAAATCTGCGCGTGTGCGTGAAGACTAGTAAAATTTCGAATAAATATAGAAATATTTTATATTAAATTCTATTTTTGACGTATATGATTTGGAATTATTCAATTTATTTCTGGGAATGATGGAGAAATCTGGCTAAAATAAATTTAAAAAAAAAAAGAAAAAAAAATATATAAAAATATTTGTCGGCTTCGAGCTGAAGACCTTCAAAACTAAGCGCCACACTCTGCCGATCCAGCCACCTAGCCTCGTAATTCGAGAGCCTCTGATGAGTCTAAGATTCTCATTACGACTGTCCATTAAAATTTTAAATACGGTGTCACTCTGGTCTAAATGCACAATGCTAAGAATACGAATGAATTCTGGGCATGTGCGTGGAGACTCGTAAAATTTCGAATAAATATAGAAAAATTTTATATTAATTTCTATTTTTGACGTATATGATTTGGAATTATTCAATTTATTTCTGGGAATGATGGAGAAATCTGGCTAAAATAAATTTTTAAAAAAAGGAAAAAATATATATATATAAAAATATTTGTCGGCTTCGAGCCTCGAACTGAAGACCTTGAAAACTAAGCGCCACACTCTGCCGATCCAGCCATCTAGCCTCGTAATTCGAGAGCTTCTGATGAGTCTAAGATTCTCATTACGACTGTCCATTAAAATTTTAAATACGGTGTCACTCTGGTTAAAATGCACAATGCTAAGAATACGAATGAAATCTGCGCGTGTGCGTGAAGACTAGTAAAATTTCGAATAAATATAGAAATATTTTATATTAAATTCTATTTTTGACGTATATGATTTGGAATTATTCAATTTATTTCTGGGAATGATGGAGAAATCTGGCTAAAATAAATTTTAAAATAAAAGGAAAAAAAATATACATATAAAAATATTTGTCGGCTTCGAGCCTCGAACTGAAGACATTGAAAACTAAGCGCTACACTCTGCCGATCCAGCCACCTAGCCTCGTAATTCGAGAGCTTCTGATGAGTCTAAGATTCTCATTACGACTGTCCATTAAAATTTTAAATACGGTGTCACTCTGGTCTAAATGCACAATGCTAAGAATACGAATGAATTCTGAGCGTGTGCGTGAAGACTAGTAAAATTTCGAATAAATATAGAAATATTTTATATTAAATTCTATTTTTGACGTATATGATTTGGAATTATTCAATTTATTTCTGGGAATGATGGAGAAATCTGGCTAAAATAAATTTTAAAAAAAAGGAAAAAATATATATATATAAAAATATTTGTCGGCTTCGAGCCTCGAACTGAAGACCTTGAAAACTAAGCGCCACACTCTGCCGATCCAGCCACCTAGCCTCGTAATTCGAGAGCTTCTGATGAGTCTAAGATTCTCATTACGACTGTCCATTAAAATTTTAAATACGGTGTCACTCTGGTTAAAATGCACAATGCTAAGAATACGAATGAAATCTGCGCGTGTGCGTGAAGACTAGTAAAATTTCGAATAAATATAGAAATATTTTATATTAAATTCTATTTTTGACGTATATGATTTGGAATTATTCAATTTATTTCTGGGAATGATGGAGAAATCTGGCTAAAATAAATTTAAAAAAAAAAGAAAAAAAAAATATATAAAAATATTTGTCGGCTTCGAGCTTCGAACTGAAGACCTTCAAAACTAAGCGCCACACTCTGCCGATCCAGCCACCTAGCCTCGTAATTCGAGAGCCTCTGATGAGTCTAAGATTCTCATTACGACTGTCCATTAAAATTTTAAATACGGTGTCACTCTGGTCTAAATGCACAATGCTAAGAATACGAATGAATTCTGGGCATGTGCGTGGAGACTCGTAAAATTTCGAATAAATATAGAAAAATTTTATATTAATTTCTATTTTTGACGTATATGATTTGGAATTATTCAATTTATTTCTGGGAATGATGGAGAAATCTGGCTAAAATAAATTTTTAAAAAAAGGAAAAAATATATATATATAAAAATATTTGTCGGCTTCGAGCCTCGAACTGAAGACCTTGAAAACTAAGCGCCACACTCTGCCGATCCAGCCATCTTGCCTCGTAATTCGAGAGCTTCTGATGAGTCTAAGATTCTCATTACGACTGTCCATTAAAATTTTAAATACGGTGTCACTCTGGTTAAAATGCACAATGCTAAGAATACGAATGAAATCTGCGCGTGTGCGTGAAGACTAGTAAAATTTCGAATAAATATAGAAATATTTTATATTAAATTCTATTTTTGACGTATATGATTTGGAATTATTCAATTTATTTCTGGGAATGATGGAGAAATCTGGCTAAAATAAATTTTTTAAAAAAAGGAAAAAAAATATATATGTAAAAAAATAATTGTCAGCTTCGAGCCTCGAACTGAAGACCTTCAAAACTAAGCGCCACACTCTGCCGATCCAGCCACCTAGCCTCGTACTTCGAGAGCTTCTGATGAGTCTAAGATTCTCATTACGACTGTCCATTAAAATTTTAAATACGGTATCACTCTCGTCTAAATGCACAATGCTAAGAATACGGATGAATTCTGCGCATGTGCGTGAAGACTCGTAAAATTTCGAATAAATATAGAAATATTTTATATTAAATTCTATTTTTGACGTATATGATTTGGAATAATTCAATTTATTTCTGGGAATAATGGAGAAATCTGGCTAAAATAAATTTAAAAAAAAAGGAAAAAATATATACATATAAAAATATTTGTCGGCTTCGAACTGAAGACCTACAAAACTAAGCGCCACACTCTGCCGTTCCAGCCACCTAGCCTCGTAATTCTAGAGCTTCTGATGAGTCTAAGATTCTCATTACGACTGTCCATTAAAATTTTAAATACGGTGTCACTCTGGTCTCAATGCACAATGCTAAGAATACGAATGAATTCTGGGCATGTGCGTGGAGACTCGTAAAATTTCGAATAAATATAGAAATATTTTATATTAAATTCTATTTTTGACGTATATGATTTGGAATAATTCAATTTATTTCTGGGAATAATGGAGAAATCTGGCTAAAATAAATTTTAAAAAAAAGGAAAAAAAAATATACATATAAAAATATTTGTCGGCTTCGAACTGAAGACCTACAAAACTAAGCGCCACACTCTGCCGTTCCAGCCACCTAGCCTCGTAATTCTAGAGCTTCTGAGGAGTCCAAGATTCTCATTACGACTGTCCATTAAAATTTTAAATACGGTATCACTCTGGTCTAAATGCACAATGCTAAGAATACGGATGAATTCTGCGCATGTGCGTGAAGACTCGTAAAATTTCGAATAAATATAGAAATAATTTATATTAAATTCTATTTTTGACGTATATGATTTGGAATAATTCAATTTATTTCTGGGAATAATGGAGAAATCTGGCTAAAATAAATTTAAAAAAAAAGGAAAAAAAATATACATATAAAAATATTTGTCGGCTTCGAACTGAAGACCTACAAAACTAAGCGCCACACTCTGCCGTTCCAGCCACCTAGCCTCGTAATTCGAGAGCTTCTGATGAGTCTAAGATTCTCATTACGACTGTCCATTAAAATTTTAAATACGGTGTCACTCTGGTCTAAATGCACAATGCTAAGAATACGGATGAATTCTGCGCATGTGCGTGAAGACTCGTAAAATTTCGAATAAATATAGAAATATTTTATATTAAATTCTATTTTTGACGTATATGATTTGGAATAATTCAATTTATTTCTGGGAATAATGGAGAAATCTGGCTAAAATAAATTTTAAAAAAAAGAAGAAAAAAATATACATATAAAAATATTTGTCGGCTTCGAACTGAAGACCTTCAAAACTAAGCGCCACACTCTGCCGATCCAGCCACCTAGCCTCGTAATTCGAGAGCTTCTGATGAGTCTAAGATTCTGATTACGACTGTCCATTAAAATTTTAAATACGGTGTCACTCTGGTCTAAATGCACAATGCTAAGAATACGAATGAATTCTGCGCGTGTGCGTGAAGACTAGTAAAATTTCGAATAAATATAGAAATATTTTATATTAAATTCTATTTTTGACGTATATGATTTGGAATTATTCAATTTATTTCTGGGAATGATGGAGAAATCTGGCTAAAATAAATTTAAAAAAAAAAGAAAAAAAAAATATATAAAAATATTTGTCGGCTTCGAACTGAAGACCTTCAAAACGAAGCGCCACACTCTGCCGATCCAGCCACCTAGCCTCGTAATTCGAGAGCCTCTGATGAGTCTAAGATTCTCATTACGACTGTCCATTAAAATTTTAAATACGGTGTCACTCTGGTCTAAATGCACAATGCTAAGAATACGAATGAATTCTGGGCATGTGCGTGGAGACTCGTAAAATTTCGAATAAATATAGAAAAATTTTATATTAATTTCTATTTTTGACGTATATGATTTGGAATTATTCAATTTATTTCTGGGAATGATGGAGAAATCTGGCTAAAATAAATTTTTAAAAAAAGGAAAAAATATATATATATAAAAATATTTGTCGGCTTCGAGCCTCGAACTGAAGACCTTGAAAACTAAGCGCCACACTCTGCCGATCCAGCCACCTAGCCTCGTAATTCGAGAGCTTCTGATGAGTCTAAGATTCTCATTACGACTGTCCATTAAAATTTTAAATACGGTGTCACTCTGGTTAAAATGCACAATGCTAAGAATACGAATGAAATCTGCGCGTGTGCGTGAAGACTAGTAAAATTTCGAATAAATATAGAAATATTTTATATTAAATTCTATTTTTGACGTATATGATTTGGAATTATTCAATTTATTTCTGGGAATGATGGAGAAATCTGGCTAAAATAAATTTAAAAAAAAAACGAAAAAAAAATATATAAAAATATTTGTCGGCTTTGAGCTTCGAACTGAAGACCTTCAAAACTAAGCGCCACACTCTGCCGATCCAGCCACCTAGCCTCGTAATTCGAGAGCCTCTGATGAGTCTAAGATTCTCATTACGACTGTCCATTAAAATTTTAAATACGGTGTCACTCTGGTCTAAATGCACAATGCTAAGAATACGAATGAATTCTGGGCATGTGCGTGGAGACTCGTAAAATTTCGAATAAATATAGAAAAATTTTATATTAATTTCTATTTTTGACGTATATGATTTGGAATTATTCAATTTATTTCTGGGAATGATGGAGAAATCTGGCTAAAATAAATTTTTAAAAAAAGGAAAAAATATATATATATAAAAATATTTGTCGGCTTCGAGCCTCGAACTGAAGACCTTGACAACTAAGCGCCACACTCTGCCGATCCAGCCACCTAGCCTCGTAATTCGAGAGCTTCTGATGAGTCTAAGATTCTCATTACGACTGTCCATTAAAATTTTAAATACGGTGTCACTCTGGTTAAAATGCACAATGCTAAGAATACGAATGAAATCTGCGCGTGTGCGTGAAGACTAGTAAAATTTCGAATAAATATAGAAATATTTTATATTAAATTCTATTTTTGACGTATATGATTTGGAATTATTCAATTTATTTCTGGGAATGATGGAGAAATCTGGCTAAAATAAATTTTTTAAAAAAAGAAAAAAAAATATATATGTAAAAAATTAATTGTCAGCTTCGAGCCTCGAACTGAAGACCTTCAAAACTAAGCGCCACACTCTGCCGATCCAGCCACCTAGCCTCGTACTTCGAGAGCTTCTGATGAGTCTAAGATTCTCATTACGACTGTCCATTAAAATTTTAAATACGGTATCACTCTGGTCTAAATGCACAATGCTAAGAATACGGATGAATTCTGCGCATGTGCGTGAAGACTCGTAAAATTTCGAATAAATATAGAAATATTTTATATTAAATTCTATTTTTGACGTATATGATTTGGAATAATTCAATTTATTTCTGGGAATAATGGAGAAATCTGGCTAAAATAAATTTAAAAAAAAAGGAAAAAATATATACATATAAAAATATTTGTCGGCTTCGAACTGAAGACCTACAAAACTAAGCGCCACACTCTGCCGTTCCAGCCACCTAGCCTCGTAATTCTAGAGCTTCTGATGAGTCTAAGATTCTCATTACGACTGTCCATTAAAATTTTAAATACGGTGTCACTCTGGTCTAAATGCACAATGCTAAGAATACGAATGAATTCTGGGCATGTGCGTGGAGACTCGTAAAATTTCGAATAAATATAGAAATATTTTATATTAAATTCTATTTTTGACGTATATGATTTGGAATAATTCAATTTATTTCTGGGAATAATGGAGAAATCTGGCTAAAATAAATTTAAAAAAAAAGGAAAAAAAATATACATATAAAAATATTTGTCGGCTTCGAACTGAAGACCTACAAAACTAAGCGCCACACTCTGCCGTTCCAGCCACCTAGCCTCGTAATTCTAGAGCTTCTGATGAGTCCAAGATTCTCATTACGACTGTCCATTAAAATTTTAAATACGGTATCACTCTGGTCTAAATGCACAATGCTAAGAATACGGATGAATTCTGCGCATGTGCGTGAAGACTCGTAAAATTTCGAATAAATATAGAAATAATTTATATTAAATTCTATTTTTGACGTATATGATTTGGAATAATTCAATTTATTTCTGGGAATAATGGAGAAATCTGGCTAAAATAAATTTAAAAAAAAAGGAAAAAAAATATACATATAAAAATATTTGTCGGCTTCGAACTGAAGACCTACAAAACTAAGCGCCACACTCTGCCGTTCCAGCCACCTAGCCTCGTAATTCGAGAGCTTCTGATGAGTCTAAGATTCTCATTACGACTGTCCATTAAAATTTTAAATACGGTGTCACTCTGGTCTAAATGCACAATGCTAAGAATACGGATGAATTCTGCGCATGTGCGTGAAGACTAGTAAAATTTCGAATAAATATAGAAATATTTTATATTAAATTCTATTTTTGACGTATATGATTTGGAATTATTCAATTTATTTCTGGGAATGATGGAGAAATCTGGCTAAAATAAATTTTTTAAAAAAAAGGAAAAAAAATATACATATAAAAATATTTGTCGGCTTCGAGCCTCGAACTGAAGACATTCAAAACTAAGCGCCACACTCTGCCGATCCAGCCACCTAGCCTCGTAATTCGAGAGCTTCTGATGAGTCTAAGATTCTCATTACGACTGTCCATTAAAATTTTAAATACGGTGTCACTCTGGTCTAAATGCACAATGCTAAGAATACGAATGAATTCTGGGCATGTGCGTGGAGACTCGTAAAATTTCGAATAAATATAGAAATATTTTATATTAAATTCTATTTTTGACGTATATGATTTGGAATAATTCAATTTATTTCTGGGAATAATGGAGAAATCTGGCTAAAATAAATTTAAAAAAAAAGGAAAAAAAATATACATATAAAAATATTTGTCGGCTTCGAACTCAAGACCTACAAAACTAAGCGCCACACTCTGCCGTTCCAGCCACCTAGCCTCGTAATTCGAGAGCTTCTGATGAGTCTAAGATTCTCATTACGACTGTCCATTAAAATTTTAAATACGGTGTCACTCTGGTCTAAATGCACAATGCTAAGAATACGGATGAATTCTGCGCATGTGCGTGAAGACTCGTAAAATTTCGAATAAATATAGAAATATTTTATATTAAATTCTATTTTTGACGTATATGATTTGGAATAATTCAATTTATTTCTGGGAATAATGGAGAAATCTGGCTAAAATAAATTTTAAAAAAAAGAAGAAAAAAATATACATATAAAAATATTTGTCGGCTTCGAACTGAAGACCTTCAAAACTAAGCGCCACACTCTGCCGATCCAGCCACCTAGCCTCGTAATTCGAGAGCTTCTGATGAGTCTAAGATTCTGATTACGACTGTCCATTAAAATTTTAAATACGGTGTCACTCTGGTCTAAATGCACAATGCTAAGAATACGAATGAATTCTGCGCGTGTGCGTGAAGACTAGTAAAATTTCGAATAAATATAGAAATATTTTATATTAAATTCTATTTTTGACGTATATGATTTGGAATTATTCAATTTATTTCTGGGAATGATGGAGAAATCTGGCTAAAATAAATTTTAAAAAAAAAGAAAAAAAAAATATATAAAAATATTTGTCGGCTTCGAGCTTCGAACTTAAGACCTTCAAAACTAAGCGCCACACTCTGCCGATCCAGCCACCTAGCCTCGTAATTCGAGAGCCTCTGATGAGTCCTAGATTCTCATTACGACTGTCCATTAAAATTTTAAATACGGTGTCACTCTGGTCTAAATGCACAATGCTAAGAATACGAATGAATTCTGGGCATGTGCGTGGAGACTCGTAAAATTTCGAATAAATATAGAAAAATTTTATATTAATTTCTATTTTTGACGTATATGATTTGGAATTATTCAATTTATTTCTGGGAATGATGGAGAAATCTGGCTAAAATAAATTTTAAAAAAAAGGAAAAAATATATATATATAAAAATATTTGTCGGCTTCGAGCCTCGAACTGAAGACCTTGAAAACTAAGCGCCACACTCTGCCGATCCAGCCACCTAGCCTCGTAATTCGAGAGCTTCTGATGAGTCTAAGATTCTCATTACGACTGTCCATTAAAATTTTAAATACGGTGTCACTCTGGTTAAAATGCACAATGCTAAGAATACGAATGAAATCTGCGCGTGTGCGTGAAGACTAGTAAAATTTCGAATAAATATAGAAATATTTTATATTAAATTCTATTTTTGACGTATATGATTTGGAATTATTCAATTTATTTCTGGGAATGATGGAGAAATCTGGCTAAAATAAATTTTTTAAAAAAAGGAAAAAAAATATATATGTAAAAAAATAATTGTCAGCTTCGAGCCTCGAACTGAAGACCTTCAAAACTAAGCGCCACACTCTGCCGATCCAGCCACCTAGCCTCGTAATTCGAGAGCTTCTGATGAGTCTAAGATTCTCATTACGACTGTCCATTAAAATTTTAAATACGGTGTCACTCTGGTCTAAATGCACAACGCTAAGAATACGAATGAATTCTGCGCATGTGCGTGAAGACTAGTAAAATTTCGAATAAATATAGAAATATTTTATATTAAATTCTATTTTTGACGTATATGATTTGGAATTATTCAATTTATTTCTGGGAATGATGGAGAAATCTGGCTAAAATAAATTTTTTAAAAAAAAGGAAAAAAAAATATACATATAAAAATATTTGTCGGCTTCGAGCCTCGAACTGAAGACATTCAAAACTAAGCGCCACACTCTGCCGATCCAGCCACCTAGCCTCCAATTCGAGAGCTTCTAATGAGTCTAAGATTCTCATTACGACTGTCCATTAAAATTTTAAATACGGTGTCACTCTGGTCTAAATGCACAATGCTAAGAATACGAATGAATTCTGGGCATGTGCGTGGAGACTCGTAAAATTTCGAATAAATATAGAAATAATTTATATTAAATTCTATTTTTGACGTATATGATTTGGAATAATTCAATTTATTTCTGGGAATAATGGAGAAATCTGGCTAAAATAAATTTAAAAAAAAAGGAAAAAAAATATACATATAAAAATATTTGTCGGCTTCGAACTGAAGACCTACAAAACTAAGCGCCACACTCTGCCGTTCCAGCCACCTAGCCTCGTAATTCGAGAGCTTCTGATGAGTCTAAGATTCTCATTACGACTGTCCATTAAAATTTTAAATACGGTGTCACTCTGGTCTAAATGCACAATGCTAAGAATACGGATGAATTCTGCGCATGTGCGTGAAGACTCGTAAAATTTCGAATAAATATAGAAATATTTTATATTAAATTCTATTTTTGACGTATATGATTTGGAATAATTCAATTTATTTCTGGGAATAATGGAGAAATCTGGCTAAAATAAATTTTAAAAAAAAGAAGAAAAAAATATACATATAAAAATATTTGTCGGCTTCGAACTGAAGACCTTCAAAACTAAGCGCCACACTCTGCCGATCCAGCCACCTAGCCTCGTAATTCGAGAGTTTCTGATGAGTCTAAGATTCTCATTACGACTGTCCATTAAAATTTTAAATACGGTGTCACTCTGGTCTAAATGCACAATGCTAAGAATACGAATGAATTCTGTGCATGTGCGTGAAGACTAGTAAAATTTCGAATAAATATAGAAATATTTTATATTAAATTCTATTTTTGACGTATATGATTTAGAATTATTCAATTTATTTCTGGGAATGATGGAGAAATCTGGCTAAAATAAATTTAAAAAAAAAAGGAAAAAAAATATACATATAAAAATATTTGTCGGCTTCGAGCCTCGAACTGAAGACATTCAAAACTAAGCGCTACACTCTGCCGATCCAGCCACCTAGCCTCGTAATTCTAGAGAGCTTCTGATGAGTCTAAGATTCTCATTACGACTGTCCATTAAAATTTTAAATACGGTGTCACTCTGGTCTAAATGCACAATGCTAAGAATACGAATGAATTCTGCGCGTGTGCGTGAAGACTAGTAAAATTTCGAATAAATATAGAAATATTTTATATTAAATTCTATTTTTGACGTATATGATTTGGAATAATTCAATTTATTTCTGGGAATAATGGAGAAATCTGGCTAAAATAAATTTAAAAAAAAAGGAAAAAAATATACATATAAAAATATTTGTCGGCTTCGAACTGAAGACCTACAAAACTAAGCGCCACACTCTGCCGTTCCAGCCACCTAGCCTCGTAATTCTAGAGCTTCTGATGAGTCTAAGATTCTCATTACGACTGTCCATTAAAATTTTAAATACGGTATCACTCTGGTCTAAATGCACAATGCTAAGAATACGGATGAATTCTGCGCATGTGCGTGAAGACTCGTAAAATTTCGAATAAATATAGAAATAATTTATATTAAATTCTATTTTTGACGTATATGATTTGGAATAATTCAATTTATTTCTGGGAATAATGGAGAAATCTGGCTAAAATAAATTTAAAAAAAAAGGAAAAAAAATATACATATAAAAATATTTGTCGGCTTCGAACTGAAGACCTACAAAACTAAGCGCCACACTCTGCCGTTCCAGCCACCTAGCCTCGTAATTCGAGAGCTTCTGATGAGTCTAAGATTCTCATTACGACTGTCCATTAAAATTTTAAATACGGTGTCACTCTGGTCTAAATGCACAATGCTAAGAATACGGATGAATTCTGCGCATGTGCGTGAAGACTCGTAAAATTTCGAATAAATATAGAAATATTTTATATTAAATTCTATTTTTGACGTATATGATTTGGAATAATTCAATTTATTTCTGGGAATAATGGAGAAATCTGGCTAAAATAAATTTTTAAAAAAAGAAGAAAAAAATATACATATAAAAATATTTGTCGGCTTCGAACTGAAGACCTTCAAAACTAAGCGCCACACTCTGCCGATCCAGCCACCTAGCCTCCAATTCGAGAGCTTCTAATGAGTCTAAGATTCTCATTACGACTGTCCATTAAAATTTTAAATACGGTGTCACTCTGGTCTAAATGCACAATGCTAAGAATACGAATGAATTCTGCGCGTGTGCGTGAAGACTAGTAAAATTTCGAATAAATATAGAAATATTTTATATTAAATTCTATTTTTGACGTATATGATTTGGAATTATTCAATTTATATCTGAGAATAATGGAGAAATCTGGCTAAAATAAATTTAAAAAAAAAGAAAAAAATATATATAAAAATATTTGTCGGCTTCGAGCTTCGAACTGAAGACCTTCAAAACTAAGCGCCACACTCTGCCGATCCAGCCACCTAGCCTCGTAATTCGAGAGCCTCTGATGAGTCTAAGATTCTCATTACGACTGTCCATTAAAATTTTAAATACGGTGTCACTCTGGTCTAAATGCACAATGCTAAGAATACGAATGAATTCTGTGCATGTGCGTGAAGACTAGTAAAATTTCGAATAAATATAGAAATATTTTATATTAAATTCTATTTTTGACGTATATGATTTGGAATTATTCAATTTATTTCTGGGAATGATGGAGAAATCTGGCTAAAATAAATTTAAAAAAAAAAGGAAAAAAAATATACATATAAAAATATTTGTCGGCTTCGAGCCTCGAACTGAAGACATTCAAAACTAAGCGCCACACTCTGCCGATCCAGCCACCTAGCCTCGTAATTCTAGAGAGCTTCTGATGAGTCTAGGATTCTCATTACGACTGTCCATTAAAATTTTAAATACGGTGTCACTCTGGTCTAAATGCACAATGCTAAGAATACGAATGAATTCTGCGCATGTGCGTGAAGACTAGTAAAATTTCGAATAAATATAGAAATATTTTATATTAAATTCTATTTTTGACGTATATGATTTGGAATTATTCAATTTATTTCTGGGAATGATGGAGAAATCTGGCTAAAATAAATTTTTTAAAAAAAAGGAAAAAAAATATACATATAAAAATATTTGTCGGCTTCGAGCCTCGAACTGAAGACATTCAAAACTAAGCGCCACACTCTGCCGATCCAGCCACCTAGCCTCGTAATTCGAGAGCTTCTGATGAGTCTAAGATTCTCATTACGACTGTCCATTAAAATTTTAAATACGGTGTCACTCTGGTCTAAATGCACAATGCTAAGAATACGAATGAATTCTGTGCATGTGCGTGAAGACTAGTAAAATTTCGAATAAATATAGAAATATTTTATATTAAATTCTATTTTTGACGTATATGATTTGGAATTATTCAATTTATTTCTGGGAATGATGGAGAAATCTGGCTAAAATAAATTTAAAAAAAAAAGGAAAAAAAATATACATATAAAAATATTTGTCGGCTTCGAGCCTCGAACTGAAGACATTCAAAACTAAGCGCCACACTCTGCCGATCCAGCCACCTAGCCTCGTAATTCTAGAGAGCTTCTGATGAGTCTAAGATTCTCATTACGACTGTCCATTAAAATTTTAAATACGGTGTCACTCTGGTCTAAATGCACAATGCTAAGAATACGAATGAATTCTGCGCATGTGCGTGAAGACTAGTAAAATTTCGAATAAATATAGAAATATTTTATATTAAATTCTATTTTTGACGTATATGATTTGGAATTATTCAATTTATTTCTGGGAATGATGGAGAAATCTGGCTAAAATAAATTTTTAAAAAAAAAGGAAAAAAAAAATATACATATAAAAATATTTGTCGGCTTCGAGCCTCGAACTGAAGACATTCAAAACTAAGCGCCACACTCTGCCGATCCAGCCACCTAGCCTCGTAATTCTAGAGAGCTTCTGATGAGTCTAAGATTCTCATTACGACTGTCCATTAAAATTTTAAATACGGTGTCACTCTGGTCTAAATGCACAATGCTAAGAATACGAATGAATTCTGCGCATGTGCGTGAAGACTAGTAAAATTTCGAATAAATATAGAAATATTTTATATTAAATTCTATTTTTGACGTATATGATTTGGAATTATTCAATTTATTTCTGGGAATGATGGAGAAATCTGGCTAAAATAAATTTTTTAAAAAAAAGGAAAAAAAATATACATATAAAAATATTTGTCGGCTTCGAGCCTCGAACTGAAGACATTCAAAACTAAGCGCCACACTCTGCCGATCCAGCCACCTAGCCTCGTAATTCGAGAGCTTCTGATGAGTCTAAGATTCTCATTACGACTGTCCATTAAAATTTTAAATACGGTGTCACTCTGGTCTAAATGCACAATGCTAAGAATACGAATGAATTCTGTGCATGTGCGTGAAGACTAGTAAAATTTCGAATAAATATAGAAATATTTTATATTAAATTCTATTTTTGACGTATATGATTTGGAATTATTCAATTTATTTCTGGGAATGATGGAGAAATCTGGCTAAAATAAATTTAAAAAAAAAAGGAAAAAAAATATACATATAAAAATATTTGTCGGCTTCGAGCCTCGAACTGAAGACATTCAAAACTAAGCGCCACACTCTGCCGATCCAGCCACCTAGCCTCGTAATTCTAGAGAGCTTCTGATGAGTCTAAGATTCTCATTACGACTGTCCATTAAAATTTTAAATACGGTGTCACTCTGGTCTAAATGCACAATGCTAAGAATACGAATGAATTCTGCGCATGTGCGTGAAGACTAGTAAAATTTCGAATAAATATAGAAATATTTTATATTAAATTCTATTTTTGACGTATATGATTTGGAATTATTCAATTTATTTCTGGGAATGATGGAGAAATCTGGCTAAAATAAATTTTTTAAAAAAAAGGAAAAAAAAAATATACATATAAAAATATTTGTCGGCTTCGAGCCTCGAACTGAAGACATTCAAAACTAAGCGCCACACTCTGCCGATCCAGCCACCTAGCCTCCAATTCGAGAGCTTCTAATGAGTCTAAGATTCTCATTACGACTGTCCATTAAAATTTTAAATACGGTGTCACTCTGGTCTAAATGCACAATGCTAAGAATACGAATGAATTCTGCGCGTGTGCGTGAAGACTAGTAAAATTTCGAATAAATATAGAAATATTTTATATTAAATTCTATTTTTGACGTATATGATTTGGAATTATTCAATTTATTTCTGAGAATAATGGAGAAATCTGGCTAAAATAAATTTAAAAAAAAAGAAAAAAATATATATAAAAATATTTGTCGGCTTCGAGCTTCGAACTGAAGACCTTCAAAACTAAGCGCCACACTCTGCCGATCCAGCCACCTAGCCTCGTAATTCGAGAGCCTCTGATGAGTCTAAGATTCTCATTACGACTGTCCATTAAAATTTTAAATACGGTGTCACTCTGGTCTAAATGCACAATGCTAAGAATACGAATGAATTCTGTGCATGTGCGTGAAGACTAGTAAAATTTCGAATAAATATAGAAATATTTTATATTAAATTCTATTTTTGACGTATATGATTTGGAATTATTCAATTTATTTCTGGGAATGATGGAGAAATCTGGCTAAAATAAATTTAAAAAAAAAAGGAAAAAAAATATACATATAAAAATATTTGTCGGCTTCGAGCCTCGAACTGAAGACATTCAAAACTAAGCGCCACACTCTGCCGATCCAGCCACCTAGCCTCGTAATTCTAGAGAGCTTCTGATGAGTCTAAGATTCTCATTACGACTGTCCATTAAAATTTTAAATACGGTGTCACTCTGGTCTAAATGCACAATGCTAAGAATACGAATGAATTCTGCGCATGTGCGTGAAGACTAGTAAAATTTCGAATAAATATAGAAATATTTTATATTAAATTCTATTTTTGACGTATATGATTTGGAATTATTCAATTTATTTCTGGGAATGATGGAGAAATCTGGCTAAAATAAATTTTTTAAAAAAAAGGAAAAAAAATATACATATAAAAATATTTGTCGGCTTCGAGCCTCGAACTGAAGACATTCAAAACTAAGCGCCACACTCTGCCGATCCAGCCACCTAGCCTCGTAATTCTAGAGAGCTTCTGATGAGTCTAAGATTCTCATTACGACTGTCCATTAAAATTTTAAATACGGTGTCACTCTGGTCTAAATGCACAATGCTAAGAATACGAATGAATTCTGTGCATGTGCGTGAAGACTAGTAAAATTTAGAATAAATATAGAAATATTTTATATTAAATTCTATTTTTGACGTATATGATTTGGAATTATTCAATTTATTTCTGGGAATGATGGAGAAATCTGGCTAAAATAAATTTAAAAAAAAAAGGAAAAAAAAAATTTCATATAAAAATATTTGTCGGCTTCGAGCCTCGAACTGAAGACATTCAAAACTAAGCGCCACACTCTGCCGATCCAGCCACCTAGCCTCGTAATTCTAGAGAGCTTCTGATGAGTCTAAGATTCTCATTACGACTGTCCATTAAAATTTTAAATACGGTGTCACTCTGGTCTAAATGCTCAATGCTAAGAATACGAATGAATTCTGTGCATGTGCGTGAAGACTAGTAAAATTTCGAATAAATATAGAAATATTTTATATTAAATTCTATTTTTGACGTATATGATTTGGAATTATTCAATTTATTTCTGGGAATGATGGAGAAATCTGGCTAAAATAAATTTAAAAAAAAAAGGAAAAAAAAAATTTCATATAAAAATATTTGTCGGCTTCGAGCCTCGAACTGAAGACATTCAAAACTAAGCGCCACACTCTGCCGATCCAGCCACCTAGCCTCGTAATTCTAGAGAGCTTCTGATGAGTCTAAGATTCTCATTACGACTGTCCATTAAAATTTTAAATACGGTGTCACTCTGGTCTAAATGCTCAATGCTAAGAATACGAATGAATTCTGTGCATGTGCGTGAAGACTAGTAAAATTTCGAATAAATATAGAAATATTTTATATTAAATTCTATTTTTGACGTATATGATTTGGAATTATTCAATTTATTTCTGGGAATGATGGAGAAATCTGGCTAAAATAAATTTAAAAAAAAAAGGAAAAAAAATATACATATAAAAATATTTGTCGGCTTCGAGCCTCGAACTGAAGACATTCAAAACTAAGCGCCACACTCTGCCGATCCAGCCACCTAGCCTCGTAATTCTAGAGAGCTTCTGATGAGTCTAAGATTCTCATTACGACTGTCCATTAAAATTTTAAATACGGTGTCACTCTGGTCTAAATGCACAATGCTAAGAATACGAATGAATTCTGCGCATGTGCGTGAAGACTAGTAAAATTTCGAATAAATATAGAAATATTTTATATTAAATTCTATTTTTGACGTATATGATTTGGAATTATTCAATTTATTTCTGGGAATGATGGAGAAATCTGGCTAAAATAAATTTTTTAAAAAAAAGGAAAAAAAAATATACATATAAAAATATTTGTCGGCTTCGAGCCTCGAACTGAAGACATTCAAAACTAAGCGCCACACTCTGCCGATCCAGCCACCTAGCCTCCAATTCGAGAGCTTCTAATGAGTCTAAGATTCTCATTACGACTGTCCATTAAAATTTTAAATACGGTGTCACTCTGGTCTAAATGCACAATGCTAAGAATACGAATGAATTCTGCGCGTGTGCGTGAAGACTAGTAAAATTTCGAATAAATATAGAAATATTTTATATTAAATTCTATTTTTGACGTATATGATTTGGAATTATTCAATTTATTTCTGAGAATAATGGAGAAATCTGGCTAAAATAAATTTAAAAAAAAAGAAAAAAATATATATAAAAATATTTGTCGGCTTCGAGCTTCGAACTGAAGACCTTCAAAACTAAGCGCCACACTCTGCCGATCCAGCCACCTAGCCTCGTAATTCGAGAGCCTCTGATGAGTCTAAGATTCTCATTACGACTGTCCATTAAAATTTTAAATACGGTGTCACTCTGGTCTAAATGCACAATGCTAAGAATACGAATGAATTCTGTGCATGTGCGTGAAGACTAGTAAAATTTCGAATAAATATAGAAATATTTTATATTAAATTCTATTTTTGACGTATATGATTTGGAATTATTCAATTTATTTCTGGGAATGATGGAGAAATCTGGCTAAAATAAATTTAAAAAAAAAAGGAAAAAAAATATACATATAAAAATATTTGTCGGCTTCGAGCCTCGAACTGAAGACATTCAAAACTAAGCGCCACACTCTGCCGATCCAGCCACCTAGCCTCGTAATTCTAGAGAGCTTCTGATGAGTCTAAGATTCTCATTACGACTGTCCATTAAAATTTTAAATACGGTGTCACTCTGGTCTAAATGCACAATGCTAAGAATACGAATGAATTCTGCGCATGTGCGTGAAGACTAGTAAAATTTCGAATAAATATAGAAATATTTTATATTAAATTCTATTTTTGACGTATATGATTTGGAATTATTCAATTTATTTCTGGGAATGATGGAGAAATCTGGCTAAAATAAATTTTTTAAAAAAAAGGAAAAAAAATATACATATAAAAATATTTGTCGGCTTCGAGCCTCGAACTGAAGACATTCAAAACTAAGCGCCACACTCTGCCGATCCAGCCACCTAGCCTCGTAATTCGAGAGCTTCTGATGAGTCTAAGATTCTCATTACGACTGTCCATTAAAATTTTAAATACGGTGTCACTCTGGTCTAAATGCACAATGCTAAGAATACGAATGAATTCTGTGCATGTGCGTGAAGACTAGTAAAATTTAGAATAAATATAGAAATATTTTATATTAAATTCTATTTTTGACGTATATGATTTGGAATTATTCAATTTATTTCTGGGAATGATGGAGAAATCTGGCTAAAATAAATTTAAAAAAAAAAGGAAAAAAAATATACATATAAAAATATTTGTCGGCTTCGAGCCTCGAACTGAAGACATTCAAAACTAAGCGCCACACTCTGCCGATCCAGCCACCTAGCCTCGTAATTCTAGAGAGCTTCTGATGAGTCTAAGATTCTCATTACGACTGTCCATTAAAATTTTAAATACGGTGTCACTCTGGTCTAAATGCACAATGCTAAGAATACGAATGAATTCTGCGCATGTGCGTGAAGACTAGTAAAATTTCGAATAAATATAGAAATATTTTATATTAAATTCTATTTTTGACGTATATGATTTGGAATTATTCAATTTATTTCTGGGAATGATGGAGAAATCTGGCTAAAATAAATTTTTTAAAAAAAAGGAAAAAAAATATACATATAAAAATATTTGTCGGCTTCGAGCCTCGAACTGAAGACATTCAAAACTAAGCGCCACACTCTGCCGATCCAGCCACCTAGCCTCGTAATTCGAGAGCTTCTGATGAGTCTAAGATTCTCATTACGACTGTCCATTAAAATTTTAAATACGGTGTCACTCTGGTCTAAATGCACAATGCTAAGAATACGAATGAATTCTGTGCATGTGCGTGAAGACTAGTAAAATTTAGAATAAATATAGAAATATTTTATATTAAATTCTATTTTTGACGTATATGATTTGGAATTATTCAATTTATTTCTGGGAATGATGGAGAAATCTGGCTAAAATAAATTTAAAAAAAAAGGAAAAAAAAAATTTCATATAAAAATATTTGTCGGCTTCGAGCCTCGAACTGAAGACATTCAAAACTAAGCGCCACACTCTGCCGATCCAGCCACCTAGCCTCCAATTCGAGAGCTTCTGATGAGTCTAAGATTCTCATTACGACTGTCCATTAAAATTTTAAATACGGTGTCACTCTGGTCTAAATGCACAATGCTAAGAATACGAATGAATTCTGCGCGTGTGCGTGAAGACTAGTAAAATTTCGAATAAATATAGAAATATTTTATATTAAATTCTATTTTTGACGTATATGATTTGGAATTATTATATTTATTTCTGGGAATGATGGAGAAATCTGGCTAAAATAAATTTAAAAAAAAAATTAAAAAAATATACATATAAAAATATTTGTCGGCTTAGAGCCTCGAACTGAAGACATTGAAAATTAAGCGCTACACTCTGCCGATCCAGCCACCTAGCCTCGTAATTCGAGAGCTTCTGATGAGTCTAAGATTCTCATTACGACTGTCCATTAAAATTTTAAATACGGTGTCACTCTGGTCTAAATGCACAATGCTAAGAATACGAATGAATTCTGCGCGTGTGCGTGAAGACTAGTAAAATTTCGAATAAATATAGAAATATTTTATATTAAATTCTATTTTTGACGTATATGATTTGGAATTATTCAATTTATTTCTGAGAATAATGGAGAAATCTGGCTAAAATAAATTTAAAAAAAAAGAAAAAAATATATATAAAAATATTTGTCGGCTTCGAGCTTCGAACTGAAGACCTTCAAAACTAAGCGCCACACTCTGCCGATCCAGCCACCTAGCCTCGTAATTCGAGAGCCTCTGATGAGTCTAAGATTCTCATTACGACTGTCCATTAAAATTTTAAATACGGTGTCACTCTGGTCTAAATGCACAATGCTAAGAATACGAATGAATTCTGTGCATGTGCGTGAAGACTAGTAAAATTTCGAATAAATATAGAAATATTTTATATTAAATTCTATTTTTGACGTATATGATTTGGAATTATTCAATTTATTTCTGGGAATGATGGAGAAATCTGGCTAAAATAAATTTAAAAAAAAAAGGAAAAAAAATATACATATAAAAATATTTGTCGGCTTCGAGCCTCGAACTGAAGACATTCAAAACTAAGCGCCACACTCTGCCGATCCAGCCACCTAGCCCCGTAATTCGAGAGCTTCTGATGAGACTAAGATTCTCATTACGACTGTCCATTAAAATTTTAAATACGGTGTCACTCTGGTCTAAATGCACAATGCTAAGAATACGAATGAATTCTGCGCGTGTGCGTGAAGACTAGTAAAATTTCGAATAAATATAGAAATATTTTATATTAAATTCTATTTTTGACGTATATGATTTGGAATTATTCAATTTATTTCTGGGAATGATGGAGAAATCTGGCTAAAATAAATTTTAAAATAAAAGGAAAAAAAATATATATAAAAATATTTGTCGGCTTCGAGCTTCGAACTGAAGACCTTCAAAACTAAGCGCCACACTCTGCCGATCCAGCCACCTAGCATCGTAATTCGAGAGCCTCTGATGAGTCTAAGATTCTCATTACGACTGTCCATTAAAATTTTAAATACGGTGTCACTCTGGTCTAAATGCACAATGCTAAGAATACGAATGAATTCTGCGCATGTGCGTGAAGACTCGTAAAATTTCGAATAAATATAGAAATATTTTATATTAAATTCTATTTTTGACGTATATGATTTGGAATTATTCAATTTATTTCTGGGAATAGTGGAGAAATCTGGCTAAAATAAATTTAAAAAAAAAAGGAAAAAAAATATACATATAAAAATATTTGTCGGCTTCGAGCCTCGAACTGAAGACATTCGAAACTAAGCGCCACACTCTGCCGATCCAGCCACCTAGCCTCCAATTCGAGAGCTTCTGATGAGTCTAAGATTCTCATTACGACTGTCCATTAAAATTTTAAATACGGTGTCACTCTGGTCTAAATGCACAATGCTAAGAATACGAATGAATTCTGCGCGTGTGCGTGAAGACTAGTAAAATTTCGAATAAATATAGAAATATTTTATATTAAATTCTATTTTTGACGTATATGATTTGGAATTATTATATTTATTTCTGGGAATGATGGAGAAATCTGGCTAAAATAAATTTAAAAAAAAAATAAAAAAAATATACATATAAAAATATTTGTCGGCTTAGAGCCTCGAACTGAAGACATTGAAAATTAAGCGCTACACTCTGCCGATCCAGCCACCTAGCCTCGTAATTCGAGAGCTTCTGATGAGTCTAAGATTCTCATTACGACTGTCCATTAAAATTTTAAATACGGTGTCACTCTGGTCTAAATGCACAATGATAAGAATACGAATGAATTCTGCGCGTGTGCGTGAAGACTAGTAAAATTTCGAATAAATATAGAAATATTTTATATTAAAATCTATTTTTGACGTATATGATTTGGAATTATTCAATTTATTTCTGAGAATAATGGAGAAATCTGGCTAAAATAAATTTAAAAAAAAAGAAAAAAATATATATAAAAATATTTGTCGGCTTCGAGCTTCGAACTGAAGACCTTCAAAACTAAGCGCCACACTCTGCCGATCCAGCCACCTAGCCTCGTAATTCGAGAGCCTCTGATGAGTCTAAGATTCTCATTACGACTGTCCATTAAAATTTTAAATACGGTGTCACTCTGGTCTAAATGCACAATGCTAAGAATACGAATGAATTCTGCGCATGTGCGTGAAGACTAGTAAAATTTCGAATAAATATAGAAATATTTTATATTAAATTCTATTTTTGACGTATATGATTTGGAATTATTCAATTTATTTCTGGGAATGATGGAGAAATCTGGCTAAAATAAATTTAAAAAAAAAGGAAAAAAAATATACATATAAAAATATTTGTCGGCTTCGAGCCTCGAACTGAAGACATTCAAAACTAAGCGCCACACTCTGCCGATCCAGCCACCTAGCCTCGTAATTCTAGAGAGCTTCTGATGAGTCTAAGATTCTCATTACGACTGTCCATTAAAATTTTAAATACGGTGTCACTCTGGTCTAAATGCACAATGCTAAGAATACGAATGAATTCTGCGCATGTGCGTGAAGACTAGTAAAATTTCGAATAAATATAGAAATATTTTATATTAAATTCTATTTTTGACGTATATGATTTGGAATTATTCAATTTATTTCTGGGAATGATGGAGAAATCTGGCTAAAATAATTTTTTAAAAAAAAAGGAAAAAAAAATATACATATAAAAATATTTGTCGGCTTCGAGCCTCGAACTGAAGACATTCAAAACTAAGCGCCACACTCTGCCGATCCAGCCACCTAGCCCCGTAATTCGAGAGCTTCTGATGAGACTAAGATTCTCATTACGACTGTCCATTAAAATTTTAAATACGGTGTCACTCTGGTCTAAATGCACAATGCTAAGAATACGAATGAATTCTGCGCGTGTGCGTGAAGACTAGTAAAATTTCGAATAAATATAGAAATATTTTATATTAAATTCTATTTTTGACGTATATGATTTGGAATTATTCAATTTATTTCTGGGAATGATGGAGAAATCTGGCTAAAATAAATTTTAAAATAAAAGGAAAAAAAATATATATAAAAATATTTGTCGGCTTCGAGCTTCGAACTGAAGACCTTCAAAACTAAGCGCCACACTCTGCCGATCCAGCCACCTAGCATCGTAATTCGAGAGCCTCTGATGAGTCTAAGATTCTCATTACGACTGTCCATTAAAATTTTAAATACGGTGTCACTCTGGTCTAAATGCACAATGCTAAGAATACGAATGAATTCTGCGCATGTGCGTGAAGACTCGTAAAATTTCGAATAAATATAGAAATATTTTATATTAAATTCTATTTTTGACGTATATGATTTGGAATTATTCAATTTATTTCTGGGAATAATGGAGAAATCTGGCTAAAATAAATTTAAAAAAAAAAGGAAAAAAAATATACATATAAAAATATTTGTCGGCTTCGAGCCTCGAACTGAAGACATTCGAAACTAAGCGCCACACTCTGCCGATCCAGCCACCTAGCCTCCAATTCGAGAGCTTCTGATGAGTCTAAGATTCTCATTACGACTGTCCATTAAAATTTTAAATACGGTGTCACTCTGGTCTAAATGCACAATGCTAAGAATACGAATGAATTCTGCGCGTGTGCGTGAAGACTAGTAAAATTTCGAATAAATATAGAAATATTTTATATTAAATTCTATTTTTGACGTATATGATTTGGAATTATTATATTTATTTCTGGGAATGATGGAGAAATCTGGCTAAAATAAATTTAAAAAAAAAATAAAAAAAATATACATATAAAAACATTTGTCGGCTTAGAGCCTCGAACTGAAGACATTGAAAATTAAGCGCTACACTCTGCCGATCCTGCCACCTAGCCTCGTAATTCGAGAGCTTCTGATGAGTCTAAGATTCTCATTACGATTGTCCATTAAAATTTTAAATACGGTGTCACTCTGGTCTAAATGCACAATGCTAAGAATACGAATGAATTCTGCGCGTGTGCGTGAAGACTAGTAAAATTTCGAATAAATATAGAAATATTTTATATTAAAATCTATTTTTGACGTATATGATTTGGAATTATTCAATTTATTTCTGAGAATAATGGAGAAATCTGGCTAAAATAAATTTAAAAAAAAAGAAAAAAATATATATAAAAATATTTGTCGGCTTCGAGCTTCGAACTGAAGACCTTCAAAACTAAGCGCCACACTCTGCCGATCCAGCCACCTAGCCTCGTAATTCGAGAGCCTCTGATGAGTCTAAGATTCTCATTACGACTGTCCATTAAAATTTTAAATACGGTGTCACTCTGGTCTAAATGCACAATGCTAAGAATACGAATGAATTCTGCGCATGTGCGTGAAGACTAGTAAAATTTCGAATAAATATAGAAATATTTTATATTAAATTCTATTTTTGACGTATATGATTTGGAATTATTCAATTTATTTCTGGGAATGATGGAGAAATCTGGCTAAAATAAATTTAAAAAAAAAGGAAAAAAAATATACATATAAAAATATTTGTCGGCTTCGAGCCTCGAACTGAAGACATTCAAAACTAAGCGCCACACTCTGCCGATCCAGCCACCTAGCCTCGTAATTCTAGAGAGCTTCTGATGAGTCTAAGATTCTCATTACGACTGTCCATTAAAATTTTAAATACGGTGTCACTCTGGTCTAAATGCACAATGCTAAGAATACGAATGAATTCTGCGCATGTGCGTGAAGACTAGTAAAATTTCGAATAAATATAGAAATATTTTATATTAAATTCTATTTTTGACGTATATGATTTGGAATTATTCAATTTATTTCTGGGAATGATGGAGAAATCTGGCTAAAATAATTTTTTTAAAAAAAAGGAAAAAAAAATATACATATAAAAATATTTGTCGGCTTCGAGCCTCGAACTGAAGACATTCAAAACTAAGCGCCACACTCTGCCGATCCAGCCACCTAGCCTCCAATTCGAGAGCTTCTAATGAGTCTAAGATTCTCATTACGACTGTCCATTAAAATTTTAAATACGGTGTCACTCTGGTCTAAATGCACAATGCTAAGAATACGAATGAATTCTGCGCGTGTGCGTGAAGACTAGTAAAATTTCGAATAAATATAGAAATATTTTATATTAAATTCTATTTTTGACGTATATGATTTGGAATTATTCAATTTATTTCTGAGAATAATGGAGAAATCTGGCTAAAATAAATTTAAAAAAAAAGAAAAAAATATATATAAAAATATTTGTCGGCTTCGAGCTTCGAACTGAAGACCTTCAAAACTAAGCGCCACACTCTGCCGATCCAGCCACCTAGCCTCGTAATTCGAGAGCCTCTGATGAGTCTAAGATTCTCATTACGACTGTCCATTAAAATTTTAAATACGGTGTCACTCTGGTCTAAATGCACAATGCTAAGAATACGAATGAATTCTGTGCATGTGCGTGAAGACTAGTAAAATTTCGAATAAATATAGAAATATTTTATATTAAATTCTATTTTTGACGTATATGATTTGGAATTATTCAATTTATTTCTGGGAATGATGGAGAAATCTGGCTAAAATAAATTTAAAAAAAAAAGGAAAAAAAATATACATATAAAAATATTTGTCGGCTTCGAGCCTCGAACTGAAGACTTTCAAAACTAAGCGCCACACTCTGCCGATCCAGCCACCTAGCCTCGTAATTCTAGAGAGCTTCTGATGAGTCTAAGATTCTCATTACGACTGTCCATTAAAATTTTAAATACGGTGTCACTCTGGTCTAAATGCACAATGCTAAGAATACGAATGAATTCTGCGCGTGTGCGTGAAGACTAGTAAAATTTCGAATAAATATAGAAATATTTTATATTAAATTCTATTTTTGACGTATATGATTTGGAATTATTCAATTTATTTCTGAGAATAATGGAGAAATCTGGCTAAAATAAATTTAAAAAAAAAAGGAAAAAAAAATTTCATATAAAAATATTTGTCGGCTTCGAGCCTCGAACTGAAGACATTCAAAACTAAGCGCCACACTCTGCCGATCCAGCCACCTAGCCTCGTAATTCTAGAGAGCTTCTGATGAGTCTAAGATTCTCATTACGACTGTCCATTAAAATTTTAAATACGGTGTCACTCTGGTCTAAATGCACAATGCTAAGAATACGAATGAATTCTGCGCGTGTGCGTGATGACTAGTAAAATTTCGAATAAATATAGAAATATTTTATATTAAATTCTATTTTTGACGTATATGATTTGGAATTATTCAATTTATTTCTGAGAATAATGGAGAAATCTGGCTAAAATAAATTAAAAAAAAAAGAAAAAAATATATATAAAAATATTTGTCGGCTTCGAGCTTCGAACTGAAGACCTTCAAAACTAAGCGCCACACTCTGCCGATCCAGCCACCTAGCCTCGTAATTCGAGAGCCTCTGATGAGTCTAAGATTCTCATTACGACTGTCCATTAAAATTTTAAATACGGTGTCACTCTGGTCTAAATGCACAATGCTAAGAATACGAATGAATTCTGTGCATGTGCGTGAAGACTAGTAAAATTTCGAATAAATATAGAAATATTTTATATTAAATTCTATTTTTGACGTATATGATTTGGAATTATTCAATTTATTTCTGGGAATGATGGAGAAATCTGGCTAAAATAAATTTAAAAAAAAAAAGGAAAAAAAATATACATATAAAAATATTTGTCGGCTTCGAGCCTCGAACTGAAGACATTCAAAACTAAGCGCCACACTCTGCCGATCCAGCCACCTAGCCTCGTAATTCTAGAGAGCTTCTGATGAGTCTAAGATTCTCATTACGACTGTCCATTAAAATTTTAAATACGGTGTCACTCTGGTCTAAATGCACAATGCTAAGAATACGAATGAATTCTGCGCATGTGCGTGAAGACTAGTAAAATTTCGAATAAATATAGAAATATTTTATATTAAATTCTATTTTTGACGTATATGATTTGGAATTATTCAATTTATTTCTGGGAATGATGGAGAAATCTGGCTAAAATAAATTTTTTAAAAAAAAGGAAAAAAAATATACATATAAAAATATTTGTCGGCTTCGAGCCTCGAACTGAAGACATTCAAAACTAAGCGCCACACTCTGCCGATCCAGCCACCTAGCCTCGTAATTCGAGAGCTTCTGATGAGTCTAAGATTCTCATTACGACTGTCCATTAAAATTTTAAATACGGTGTCACTCTGGTCTAAATGCACAATGCTAAGAATACGAATGAATTCTGTGCATGTGCGTGAAGACTAGTAAAATTTCGAATAAATATAGAAATATTTTATATTAAATTCTATTTTTGACGTATATGATTTGGAATTATTCAATTTATTTCTGGGAATGATGGAGAAATCTGGCTAAAATAAATTTAAAAAAAAAAGGAAAAAAAATATACATATAAAAATATTTGTCGGCTTCGAGCCTCGAACTGAAGACATTCAAAACTAAGCGCCACACTCTGCCGATCCAGCCACCTAGCCTCCTAATTCTAGAGAGCTTCTGATGAGTCTAAGATTCTCATTACGACTGTCCATTAAAATTTTAAATACGGTGTCACTCTGGTCTAAATGCACAATGCTAAGAATACGAATGAATTCTGCGCATGTGCGTGAAGACTAGTAAAATTTCGAATAAATATAGAAATATTTTATATTAAATTCTATTTTTGACGTATATGATTTGGAATTATTCAATTTATTTCTGGGAATGATGGAGAAATCTGGCTAAAATAAATTTTTTAAAAAAAAGGAAAAAAAAATATACATATAAAAATATTTGTCGGCTTCGAGCCTCGAACTGAAGACATTCAAAACTAAGCGCCACACTCTGCCGATCCAGCCACCTAGCCTCCAATTCGAGAGCTTCTAATGAGTCTAAGATTCTCATTACGACTGTCCATTAAAATTTTAAATACGGTGTCACTCTGGTCTCAATGCACAATGCTAAGAATACGAATGAATTCTGCGCGTGTGCGTGAAGACTAGTAAAATTTCGAATAAATATAGAAATATTTTATATTAAATTCTATTTTTGACGTATATGATTTGGAATTATTCAATTTATTTCTGAGAATAATGGAGAAATCTGGCTAAAATAAATTTTAAAAAAAAGAAAAAAATATATATAAAAATATTTGTCGGCTTCGAGCTTCGAACTGAAGACCTTCAAAACTAAGCGCCACACTCTGCCGATCCAGCCACCTAGCCTCGTAATTCGAGAGCCTCTGATGAGTCTAAGATTCTCATTACGACTGTCCATTAAAATTTTAAATACGGTGTCACTCTGGTCTAAATGCACAATGCTAAGAATACGAATGAATTCTGCGCATGTGCGTGAAGACTAGTAAAATTTCGAATAAATATAGAAATATTTTATATTAAATTCTATTTTTGACGTATATGATTTGGAATTATTCAATTTATTTCTGGGAATGATGGAGAAATCTGGCTAAAATAAATTTAAAAAAAAAAAGGAAAAAAAATATACATATAAAAATATTTGTCGGCTTCGAGCCTCGAACTGAAGACATTCAAAACTAAGCGCCACACTCTGCCGATCCAGCCACCTAGCCTCGTAATTCGAGAGCTTCTGATGAGTCTAAGATTCTCATTACGACTGTCCATTAAAATTTTAAATACGGTGTCACTCTGGTCTAAATGCACAATGCTAAGAATACGAATGAATTCTGTGCATGTGCGTGAAGACTAGTAAAATTTAGAATAAATATAGAAATATTTTATATTAAATTCTATTTTTGACGTATATGATTTGGAATTATTCAATTTATTTCTGGGAATGATGGAGAAATCTGGCTAAAATAAATTTAAAAAAAAAAGGAAAAAAAAATTTCATATAAAAATATTTGTCGGCTTCGAGCCTCGAACTGAAGACATTCAAAACTAAGCGCCACACTCTGCCGATCCAGCCACCTAGCCTCGTAATTCTAGAGAGCTTCTGATGAGTCTAAGATTCTCATTACGACTGTCCATTAAAATTTTAAATACGGTGTCACTCTGGTCTAAATGCTCAATGCTAAGAATACGAATGAATTCTGCGCATGTGCGTGAAGACTAGTAAAATTTCGAATAAATATAGAAATATTTTATATTAAATTCTATTTTTGACGTATATGATTTGGAATTATTCAATTTATTTCTGAGAATAATGGAGAAATCTGGCTAAAATAAATTTAAAAAAAAAGAAAAAAATATATATAAAAATATTTGTCGGCTTCGAGCTTCGAACTGAAGACCTTCAAAAATAAGCGCCACACTCTGCCGATCCAGCCACCTAGAATCGTAATTCGAGAGCCTCTGATGAGTCTAAGATTCTCATTACGACTGTCCATTAAAATTTTAAATACGGCGTCACTCTGGTCTAAATGCACAATGCTAAGAATACGAATGAATTCTGCGCGTGTGCGTGAAGACTAGTAAAATTTCGAATAAATATAGAAATATTTTATATTAAATTCTATTTTTGACGTATATGATTTGGAATTATTATATTTATTTCTGGGAATGATGGAGAAATCTGGCTAAAATAAATTTAAAAAAAAAGGAAAAAAAATATACATATAAAAATATTTGTCGGCTTCGAGCCTCGAACTGAAGACATTCAAAACTAAGCGCCACACTCTGCCGATCCAGCCACCTAGCCTCGTAATTCTAGAGAGCTTCTGATGAGTCTAAGATTCTCATTACGACTGTCCATTAAAATTTTAAATACGGTGTCACTCTGGTCTAAATGCACAATGCTAAGAATACGAATGAATTCTGCGCATGTGCGTGAAGACTAGTAAAATTTCGAATAAATATAGAAATATTTTATATTAAATTCTATTTTTGACGTATATGATTTGGAATTATTCAATTTATTTCTGAGAATAATGGAGAAATCTGGCTAAAATAAATTTAAAAAAAAAGAAAAAAAATATATATAAAAATATTTGTCGGCTTCGAGCTTCGAACTGAAGACCTTCAAAACTAAGCGCCACACTCTGCCGATCCAGCCACCTAGCCTCGTAATTCGAGAGCCTCTGATGAGTCTAAGATTCTCATTACGACTGTCCATTAAAATTTTAAATACGGTGTCACTCTGGTCTAAATGCACAATGCTAAGAATACGAATGAATTCTGTGCATGTGCGTGAAGACTAGTAAAATTTCGAATAAATATAGAAATATTTTATATTAAATTCTATTTTTGACGTATATGATTTGGAATTATTCAATTTATTTCTGGGAATGATGGAGAAATCTGGCTAAAATAAATTTAAAAAAAAAAGGAAAAAAAAAATTTCATATAAAAATATTCGTCGGCTTCGAGCCTCGAACTGAAGACATTCAAAACTAAGCGCCACACTCTGCCGATCCAGCCACCTAGCCTCGTAATTCTAGAGAGCTTCTGATGAGTCTAAGATTCTCATTACGACTGTCCATTAAAATTTTAAATACGGTGTCACTCTGGTCTAAATGCTCAATGCTAAGAATACGAATGAATTCTGCGCATGTGCGTGAAGACTAGTAAAATTTCGAATAAATATAGAAATATTTTATATTAAATTCTATTTTTGACGTATATGATTTGGAATTATTCAATTTATTTCTGGGAATGATGGAGAAATCTGGCTAAAATAAATTTTTTAAAAAAAAGGAAAAAAAATATACATATAAAAATATTTGTCGGCTTCGAGCCTCGAACTGAAGACATTCAAAACTAAGCGCCACACTCTGCCGATCCAGCCACCTAGCCTCCAATTCGAGAGCTTCTGATGAGTCTAAGATTCTCATTACGACTGTCCATTAAAATTTTAAATACGGTGTCACTCTGGTCTAAATGCACAATGCTAAGAATACGAATGAATTCTGCGCGTGTGCGTGAAGACTAGTAAAATTTCGAATAAATATAGAAATATTTTATATTAAATTCTATTTTTGACGTATATGATTTGGAATTATTCAATTTATTTCTGAGAATAATGGAGAAATCTGGCTAAAATAAATTTAAAAAAAAAGAAAAAAATATATATAAAAATATTTGTCGGCTTCGAGCTTCGAACTGAAGACCTTCAAAACTAAGCGCCACACTCTGCCAATCCAGCCACCTAGCATCGTAATTCGAGAGCCTCTGATGGGTCTAAGATTCTCATTACGACTGTCCATTAAAATTTTAAATACGGTGTCACTCTGGTCTAAATGCACAATGCTAAGAATACGAATGAATTCTGCGCATGTGCGTGAAGACTCGTAAAATTTCGAATAAATATAGAAATATTTTATATTAAATTCTATTTTTGACGTATATGATTTGGAATTATTCAATTTATTTCTGGGAATGATGGAGAAATCTGGCTAAAATAAATTTTAAAAAAAAAGGAAAAAAAATATACATATAAAAATATTTGTCGGCTTCGAGCCTCGAACTGAAGACATTCGAAACTAAGCGCCACACTCTGCCGATCCAGCCACCTAGCCTCCAATTCGAGAGCTTCTGATGAGTCTAAGATTCTCATTACGACTGTCCATTAAAATTTTAAATACGGTGTCACTCTGGTCTAAATGCACAATGCTAAGAATACGAATGAATTCTGCGCGTGTGCGTGAAGACTAGTAAAATTTCGAATAAATATAGAAATATTTTATATTAAATTCTATTTTTGACGTATATGATTTGGAATTATTATATTTATTTCTGGGAATGATGGAGAAATCTGGCTAAAATAAATTTTAAAAAAAATAAAAAAAATATACATATAAAAATATTTGTCGGCTTAGAGCCTCGAACTGAAGACATTGAAAATTAAGCGCTACACTCTGCCGATCCAGCCACCTAGCCTCGTAATTCGAGAGCTTCTGATGAGTCTAAGATTCTCATTACGACTGTCCATTAAAATTTTAAATACGGTGTCACTCTGGTCTAAATGCACAATGCTAAGAATACGAATGAATTCTGCGCGTGTGCGTGAAGACTAGTAAAATTTCGAATAAATATAGAAATATTTTATATTAAATTCTATTTTTGACGTATATGATTTGGAATTATTCAATTTATTTCTGAGAATAATGGAGAAATTTGGCTAAAATAAATTTAAAAAAAAAGAAAAAAATATATATAAAAATATTTGCCGGCTTCGAGCTTCGAACTGAAGACCTTCAAAACTAAGCGCCACACTCTGCCGATCCAGCCACCTAGCCTCGTAATTCGAGAGCCTCTGATGAGTCTAAGATTCTCATTACGACTGTCCATTAAAATTTTAAATACGGTGTCACTCTGGTCTAAATGCACAATGCTAAGAATACGAATGAATTCTGCGCATGTGCGTGAAGACTAGTAAAATTTCGAATAAATATAGAAATATTTTATATTAAATTCTATTTTTGACGTATATGATTTGGAATTATTCAATTTATTTCTGGGAATGATGGAGAAATCTGGCTGAAATAAATTTAAAAAAAAAGGAAAAAAAATATACATATAAAAATATTTGTCGGCTTCGAGCCTCGAACTGAAGACATTCAAAACTAAGCGCCACACTCTGCCGATCCAGCCACCTAGCCTCGTAATTCGAGAGCTTCTGATGAGTCTAAGATTCTTATTACGACTGTCCATTAAAATTTTAAATACGGTGTCACTCTGATCTAAATGCACAATGCTAAGAATACGAATTAATTCTGCGCGTGTGCGTGAAGACTAGTAAAATTTCGAATAAATATAGAAATATTTTATATTAAATTCTATTTTTGACGTATATGATTTGGAATTATTCAATTTATTTCTGGGAATGATGCAGAAATCTGGCTAAAATAAATTTAAAAAAAAAAGGAAAAAAAAATATACATATAAAAATATTTGTCGGCTTCGAGCCTCGAACTGAAGACATTGAAAACTAAGCGCTACACTCTGCCGATCCAGCCACCTAGCCTCGCAATTCGAGAGCTTCTGATGAGTCTAAGATTCTCATTACGACTGTCCATTAAAATTTTATATACGGTGTCACTCTGGTCTAAATGCACAATGCTAAGAATACGAATGAATTCTGCGCGTGTGCGTGAAGACTAGTAAAATTTCGAATAAATATAGAAATATTTTATATTAAATTCTATTTTTGACGTATATGATTTGGAATTATTCAATTTATTTCTGGGAATGATGGAGAAATCTGGCTGAAATAAATTTAAAAAAAAAGGAAAAAAAATATACATATAAAAATATTTGTCGGCTTCGAGCCTCGAACTGAAGACATTCAAAACTAAGCGCCACACTCTGCCGATCCAGCCACCTAGCCTCGTAATTCGAGAGCTTCTGATGAGTCTAAGATTCTTATTACGACTGTCCATTAAAATTTTAAATACGGTGTCACTCTGATCTAAATGCACAATGCTAAGAATACGAATGAATTCTGCGCGTGTGCGTGAAGACTAGTAAAATTTCGAATAAATATAGAAATATTTTATATTAAATTCTATTTTTGACGTATATGATTTGGAATTATTCAATTTATTTCTGGGAATGATGCAGAAATCTGGCTAAAATAAATTTTTAAAAAAAAGAAAAAAAAATATACATATAAAAATATTTGTCGGCTTCGAGCCTCGAACTGAAGACATTGAAAACTAAGCGCTACACTCTGCCGATCCAGCCACCTAGCCTCGCAATTCGAGAGCTTCTGATGAGTCTAAGATTCTCATTACGACTGTCCATTAAAATTTTATATACGGTGTCACTCTGGTCTAAATGCACAATGCTAAGAATACGAATGAATTCTGCGCGTGTGCGTGAAGACTAGTAAAATTTCGAATAAATATAGAAATATTTTATATTAAATTCTATTTTTGACGTATATGATTTGGAATTATTCAATTTATTTCTGGGAATGATGCAGAAATCTGGCTAAAATAAATTTAAAAAAAAAAGGAAAAAAAATATACATATAAAAATATTTGTCGGCTTCGAGCCTCGAACTGAAGACATTGAAAACTAAGCGCTACACTCTGCCGATCCAGCCACCTAGCCTCGTAATTCGAGAACCTCTGATAAGTCTAAGATTCTCATTACGACTGTCCATTAAAATTTTAAATACGGTGTCACTCTGGTCTAAATGCACAATGCTAAGAATACGAATGAATTCTGCGCGTGTGCGTGAAGACTAGTAAAATTTCGAATAAATATAGAAATATTTTATATTAAATTCTATTTTTGACGTATATGATTTGGAATTATTCAATTTATTTCTGGGAATGATGCAGAAATCTGACTAAAATAAATTTAAAAAAAAAAGGAAAAAAAATATACATATAAAAATATTTGTCGGCTTCGAGCCTCGAACTGAAGACATTGAAAACTAAGCGCTACACTCTGCCGATCCAGCCACCTAGCCTCGTAATTCGAGAACCTCTGATGAGTCTAAGATTCTCATTACGACTGTCCATTAAAATTTTAAATACGGTGTCACTCTGGTCTAAATGCACAATGCTAAGAATACGAATGAATTCTGCGCATGTGCGTGAAGACTAGTAAAATTTCGAATAAATACAGAAATATTTTATATTAAATTCTATTTTTGAGGTATATGATTTGGAATTATTCAATTTATTTCTGGGAATGATGGAGAAATCTGGCTAAAATAAATTTTAAAAAAAAAGGAAAAAAAATATACATATAAAAATATTTGTCGGCTTCGAGCCTCGAACTGAAGACATTCAAAACTAAGCGCCACACTCTGCCGATCCAGCCACCTAGCCTCGTAATTCGAGAGCTTCTGATGAGTCTAAGATTCTCATTACGACTGTCCATTAAAATTTTAAATACGGTGTCACTCTGGTCTAAATGCACAATGCTAAGAATACGAATGAATTCTGCGCGTGTGCGTGAAGACTAGTAAAATTTCGAATAAATATAGAAATATTTTATATTAAATTCTATTTTTGACGTATATGATTTGGAATTATTCAATTTATTTCTGGGAATGATGGAGAAATCTGGCTAAAATAAATTTAAAAAAAAAGGAAAAAATATATACATATAAAAATATTTGTCGGCTTTGAGCCTCGATCTGAAGACATTGAAAACTAAGCGCTACACCCTGCCGATCCAGCCACCTAGCCTCGTAATTCGAGAGCTTCTGTTGAGTCTAAGATTCTCATTACGACTGTCCATTAAAATTTTAAATACGGTGTCACTCTGGTCTAAATGCACAATGCTAAGAATACGAATGAATTCTGCGCGTGTGCGTGAAGACTAGTAAAATTTCGAATAAATATAGAAATATTTTATATTAAATTCTATTTTTGAAGTATATGATTTGGAATAATTCAATTTATTTCTGAGAATAATGGAGAAAAGGGGCTAAAATAAATTTAAAAAAAAAGGAAAAAATATATATATATAAAAATATTTGTCGGCTTCGAGCCTCGAACTGAAGACCTTCAAAACAAAGCGCCACACTCTGCCGATCCAGCCACCTAGCCTCGTAATTCGAGAGCTTCTGATGAGTCTAAGATTCTCATTACGACTGTCCATTAAAATTTTAAATACGGTGTCACTCTGGTCTAAATGCACATTGCTAAGAATACGAATGAAATCTGCGCGTGTGCGTGAAGACTAGTAAAATTTCGAATAAATATAGAAATATTTTATATTAAATTCTATTTTTGACGTATATGATTTGGAATTATTCAATTTATTTCTGGGAATGATGGAGAAATCTGGCTAAAATAAATTTTTTAAAAAAAGGAAAAAAATATATATATATAAAAATAATTGTCAGCTTCGAGCCTCGAACTGAAGACCTTCAAAACTAAGCGCCACACTCTGCCGATCCAGCCACCTAGCCTCGTAATTCGAGAGCTTCTGATGAGTCTAAGATTCTCATTACGACTGTCCATTAAAATTTTAAATACGGTATCACTCTGGTCTAAATGCACAATGCTAAGAATACGGATGAATTCTGCGCATGTGCGTGAAGACTCGTAAAATTTCGAATAAATGTAGAAATATTTTATATTAAATTCTATTTTTGACGTATATGATTTGGAATTATTCAATTTATTTCTGGGAATGATGGAGAAATCTGGCTAAAATAAATTTAAAAAAAAAGGAAAAAAAATATACATATAAAAATATTTGTCGGCTTCGAGCCTCGAACTGAAGACATTCAAAACTAAGCGCCACACTCTGCCGATCCAGCCACCTAGCCTTGTAATTCGAGAGCTTCTGATGAGTCTAAGATTCTCATTACGACTGTCCATTAAAATTTTAAATACGGTATCACTCTAGTCTAAATGCACAATGCTAAGAATACGGATGAATTCTGCGCATGTGCGTGAAGACTTGTAAAATTTCGAATAAATATAGAAATATTTTATATTAAATTCTATTTTTGACGTATATGATTTGGAATAATTTAATTTATTTCTGGGAATAATGGAGAAATCTGGCTAAAATAAATTTAAAAAAAAAGGAAAAAAATATACATATAAAAATATTTGTCGGCTTCGAACTGAAGACCTACAAAACTAAGCGCCACACTCTGCCGTTCCAGCCACCTAGCCTCGTAATTCGAGAGCTTCTGATGCGTCTAAGATTCTCATTACGACTGTCCATTAAAATTTTAAATACGGTGTCACTCTGGTCTAAATGCACAATGCTAAGAATACGAATGAATTCTGCGCATGTGCGTGAAGACTAGTAAAATTTCGAATAAATATAGAAATATTTTATATTAAATTGTATTTTTGACGTATATGATTTGGAATTATTCAATTTATTTCTGGGAATAATGGAGAAATCTGGCTAAAATAAATTTTAAAAAAAAGGAAAAAAATATACATATAAAAATATTTGTCGGCTTCGAGCCTCGAACTGAAGACATTCAAAACTAAGCGCCACACTCTGCCGATCCAGCCACCTAGCCTCGTAATTCGAGAGCTTCTGATGAGTCTAAGATTCTCATTACGACTGTCCATTAAAATTTTAAATACGGTGTCACTCTGGTCTAAATGCACAATGCTAAGAATACGAATGAATTCTGCGCGTGTGCGTGAAGACTAGTAAAATTTCGAATAAATATAGAAATATTTTATATTAAATTCTATTTTTGACGTATATGATTTGGAATTATTCAATTTATTTCTGGGAATGATGGAGAAATCTGGCTAAAATAAATTTAAAAAAAAAGGAAAAAATATATACATATAAAAATATTTGTCGGCTTTGAGCCTCGATCTGAAGACATTGAAAACTAAGCGCTACACCCTGCCGATCCAGCCACCTAGCCTCGTAATTCGAGAGCTTCTGTTGAGTCTAAGATTCTCATTACGACTGTCCATTAAAATTTTAAATACGGTGTCACTCTGGTCTAAATGCACAATGCTAAGAATACGAATGAATTCTGCGCGTGTGCGTGAAGACTAGTAAAATTTCGAATAAATATAGAAATATTTTATATTAAATTCTATTTTTGAAGTATATGATTTGGAATAATTCAATTTATTTCTGAGAATAATGGAGAAATCTGGCTAAAATAAATTTAAAAAAAAAGGAAAAAATATATATATATAAAAATATTTGTCGGCTTCGAGCCTCGAACTGAAGACCTTCAAAACAAAGCGCCACACTCTGCCGATCCAGCCACCTAGCCTCGTAATTCGAGAGCTTCTGATGAGTCTAAGATTCTCATTACGACTGTCCATTAAAATTTTAAATACGGTGTCACTCTGGTCTAAATGCACATTGCTAAGAATACGAATGAAATCTGCGCGTGTGCGTGAAGACTAGTAAAATTTCGAATAAATATAGAAATATTTTATATTAAATTCTATTTTTGACGTATATGATTTGGAATTATTCAATTTATTTCTGGGAATGATGGAGAAATCTGGCTAAAATAAATTTTTTAAAAAAAGGAAAAAAATATATATATATAAAAATAATTGTCAGCTTCGAGCCTCGAACTGAAGACCTTCAAAACTAAGCGCCACACTCTGCCGATCCAGCCACCTAGCCTCGTAATTCGAGAGCTTCTGATGAGTCTAAGATTCTCATTACGACTGTCCATTAAAATTTTAAATACGGTATCACTCTGGTCTAAATGCACAATGCTAAGAATACGGATGAATTCTGCGCATGTGCGTGAAGACTCGTAAAATTTCGAATAAATGTAGAAATATTTTATATTAAATTCTATTTTTGACGTATATGATTTGGAATTATTCAATTTATTTCTGGGAATGATGGAGAAATCTGGCTAAAATAAATTTTAAAAAAAAGGAAAAAAAATATACATATAAAAATATTTGTCGGCTTCGAGCCTCGAACTGAAGACATTCAAAACTAAGCGCCACACTCTGCCGATCCAGCCACCTAGCCTCGTAATTCGAGAGCTTCTGATGAGTCTAAGATTCTCATTACGACTGTCCATTAAAATTTTAAATACGGTATCACTCTAGTCTAAATGCACAATGCTAAGAATACGGATGAATTCTGCGCATGTGCGTGAAGACTTGTAAAATTTCGAATAAATATAGAAATATTTTATATTAAATTCTATTTTTGACGTATATGATTTGGAATAATTTAATTTATTTCTGGGAATAATGGAGAAATCTGGCTAAAATAAATTTAAAAAAAAAGGAAAAAAATATACATATAAAAATATTTGTCGGCTTCGAACTGAAGACCTACAAAACTAAGCGTCACACTCTGCCGTTCCAGCCACCTAGCCTCATAATTCGAGAGCTTCTGATGAGTCTAAGATTCTCATTACGACTGTCCATTAAAATTTTAAATACGGTGTCACTCTGGTCTAAATGCACAATGCTAAGAATACGGATGAATTCTGCGCATGTGCGTGAAGACTCGTAAAATTTCGAATAAATATAGAAATATTTTATATTAAATTCTATTTTTGACGTATATGATTTGGAATAATTCAATTTATTTCTGGGAATAATTGAGAAATCTGGCTAAAATAAATTTTAAAAAAAAGGAAAAAAAATATACATATAAAAATATTTGTCGGCTTCGAACTGAAGACCTACAAAACTAAGCGCCACACTCTGCCGTTCCAGCCACCTAGCCTCGTAATTCGAGAGCTTCTGATGAGTCTAAGATTCTCATTACGACTGTCCATTAAAATTTTAAATACGGTGTCACTCTGGTCTAAATGCACAATGCTAAGAATACGAATGAATTCTGCGCATGTGCGTGAAGACTAGTAAAATTTCGAATAAATATAGAAATATTTTATATTAAATTGTATTTTTGACGTATATGATTTGGAATTATTCAATTTATTTCTGGGAATAATGGAGAAATCTGGCTAAAATAAATTTTAAAAAAAAGGAAAAAAATATACATATAAAAATATTTGTCGGCTTCGAGCCTCGAACTGAAGACATTCAAAACTAAGAGCCACACTCTGCCGATCCAGCCACCTAGCCTCGTAATTCGAGAGCTTCTGATGAGTCTAAGATTCTCATTACGACTGTCCATTAAAATTTTAAATACGGTGTCACTCTGGTCTAAATGCACAATGCTAAGAATACGAATGAATTCTGCGCATGTGCGTGAAGACTAGTAAAATTTCGAATGAATATAGAAATATTTTATATTAAATTCTATTTTTGACGTATATGATTTGGAATAATTCAATTTATTTCTGAGAATAATGGAGAAATCTGGCTAAAATAAATTTTAAAAAAAAGAAAAAAAAAATATATAAAAATATTTGTCGGCTTCGAGCTTCGAACTGAAGACCTTCAAAACTAAGCGCCACACTCTGCCGATCCAGCCACCTAGCCTCGTAATTCGAGAGCTTCTGATGAGTCTAAGATTCTCATTACGACTGTCCATTAAAATTTTAAATACGGTGTCACTCTGGTCTAAATGCACAATGCTAAGAATACGAATGAATTCTGCGCATGTGCGCGAAGACTCGTAAAATTTCGAATAAATATAGAAATATTTTATATTAAATTCTATTTTTGACGTATATGATTTGGAATTATTCAATTTATTTCTGGGAATGATGGAGAAATCTGGCTAAAATAAATTTTTTAAAAAAAAGGGAAAAAAATATATATAAAAATATTTGTCGGCTTCGAACTGAAGACCTTCAAAACTAAGCGCCACACTCTGCCGATCAAGCCACCTAGCCTCGTAATTCGAGAGCTTCTGATGAGTCTAAGATTCTCATTACGACTGTCCATTAAAATTTTAAATACGGTGTCACTCTGGACTAAATGCACAATGCTAAGAATACGAATGAATTCTGCGCATGTGCGTGAAGACTAGTAAAATTTCGAATAAATATAGAAATATTTTATATTAAATTCTATTTTTGACGTATATGATTTGGAATTATTCAATTTATTTCTGGGAATGATGGAGAAATCTGGCTAAAATAAATTTTTTAAAAAAAAGGGAAAAAAATATAAATATAAAAATATTTGTCGGCTTCGAGCCTCGAACTGAAGACATTGAAAACTAAGCGCCTCACTCTGTCGATCCAGCCACCTAGCCTCGTAATTCGAGAGCTTCTGATGAGTCTAAGATTCTCATTACGACTGTCCATTAAAATTTTAAATACGGTGTCACTCTGGTCTAAATGCACAATGCTAAGAATACGAATGAATTCTGCGCGTGTGCGTGAAGACTAGTAAAATTTCGAATAAATATAGAAATATTTTATATTAAATTCTATTTTTGACGTATATGATTTGGAATTATTCAATTTATTTCTGGGAATGATGGAGAAATCTGGCTAAAATAAATTTTAAAAAAAAGGAAAAAAAATATACATATAAAAATATTTGTCGGCTTCGAGCCTCGAACTGAAGACATTCAAAACTAAGCGCCACACTCTGCCGATCCAGCCACCTAGCCTCGTAATTCGAGAGCTTCTGATGAGTCTAAGATTCTCATTACGACTGTCCATTAAAATTTTAAATACGGTGTCACTCTGGTCTAAATGCACAATGCTAAGAATACGAATGAATTCTGCGCGTGTGCGTGAAGACTAGTAAAATTTCGAATAAATATAGAAATATTTTATATTAAATTCTATTTTTGACGTATATGATTTGGAATTATTCAATTTATTTCTGGGAATGATGGGGAAATCTGGCTAAAATAAATTTAAAAAAAATAAATAAAAAAAATATACATATAAAAATATTTGTCGGCTTCGAGCCTCGAACTGAAGACATTGAAAACTAAGCGCTACACTCTGCCGATCCAGCCACCTAGCCTCGTAATTCGAGAGCTTCTGATGAGTCTAAGATTCTCATTACGACTGTCCATTAAAATTTTAAATACGGTGTCACTCTGGTCTAAATGCACAATGCTAAGAATACGAATGAATTCTGCGCGTGTGCGTGAAGACTAGTAAAATTTCTAATAAATATAGAAATATTTTATATTAAATTCTATTTTTGACGTATATGATTTGGAATTATTCAATTTATTTCTGGGAATGATGGAGAAATCTGGCTAAAATAAATTTAAAAAAAAAAGAAAAAAAATATATAAAAATATTTGTCGGCTTCGAGCTTCGAACTGAAGACCTTCAAAACTAAGCGCCACACTCTGCCGATCCAGCCACCTAGCCTCGTAATTCTAGAGCTTCTGATGAGTCTAAGATTCTCATTACGACTGTCGATTAAAATTTTAAATACGGTATCACTCTGGTCTAAATGCACAATGCTAAGAATACGGATGAATTCTGCGCATGTGCGTAAAGACTCGTAAAATTTCGAATAAATATAGAAATAATTTATATTAAATTCTATTTTTGACGTATATGATTTGGAATAATTCAATTTATTTCTGGGAATAATGGAGAAATCTGGCTAAAATAAATTTAAAAAAAAAGGAAAAAAAATATACATATAAAAATATTTGTCGGCTTCGAACTGAAGACCTACAAAACTAAGCGCCACACTCTGCCGTTCCAGCCACCTAGCCTCGTAAATCGAGAGCTTCTGATGAGTCTAAGATTCTCATTACGACTGTCCATTAAAATTTTAAATACGGTGTCACTCTGGTCTAAATGCACAATGCTAAGAATACGAATGAATTCTGGGCATGTGCGTGGAGACTCGTAAAATTTCGAATAAATATAGAAAAATTTTATATTAATTTCTATTTTTGACGTATATGATTTGGAATTATTCAATTTATTTCTGGGAATGATGGAGAAATCTGGCTAAAATAAATTTAAAAAAAAAGGAAAAAATATATATATATAAAAATATTTGTCGGCTTCGAGCCTCGAACTGAAGACCTTGAAAACTAAGCGCCACACTCTGCCGATCCAGCCACCTAGCCTCGTAATTCGAGAGCTTCTGATGAGTCTAAGATTCTCATTACGACTGTCCATTAAAATTTTAAATACGGTGTCACTCTGGTTAAAATGCACAATGCTAAGAATACGAATGAAATCTGCGCGTGTGCGTGAAGACTAGTAAAATTTCGAATAAATATAGAAATATTTTTTATTAAATTCTATTTTTGACGTATATGATTTGGAATTATTCAATTTATTTCTGGGAATGATGGAGAAATCTGGCTAAAATAAATTTTTTAAAAAAAGGAAAAAAAATATATATGTAAAAAAATAATTGTCAGCTTCGAGCCTCGAACTGAAGACCTTCAAAACTAAGCGCCACACTCTGCCGATCCAGCCACCTAGCCTCGTAATTCGAGAGCTTCTGATGAGTCTAAGATTCTCTTTACGACTGTCCATTAAAATTTTAAATACGGTATCACTCTGGTCTAAATGCACAATGCTAAGAATACGGATGAATTCTGCGCATGTGCGTGAAGACTCGTAAAATTTCGAATAAATATAGAAATATTTTATATTAAATTCTATTTTTGACGTATATGATTTGGAATAATTCAATTTATTTCTGGGAATAATGGAGAAATCTGGCTAAAATAAATTTTAAAAAAAAATATACATATAAAAATATTTGTCGGCTTCGAACTGAAGACCTACAAAACTAAGCGCCACACTCTGCCGTTCCAGCCAACTAGCCTCGTAATTCTAGAGCTTCTGATGAGTCTAAGATTCTCATTACGACTGTCGATTAAAATTTTAAATACGGTATCACTCTGGTCTAAATGCACAATGCTAAGAATACGGATGAATTCTGCGCATGTGCGTAAAGACTCGTAAAATTTCGAATAAATATAGAAATAATTTATATTAAATTCTATTTTTGACGTATATGATTTGGAATAATTCAATTTATTTCTGGGAATAATGGAGAAATCTGGCTAAAATAAATTTAAAAAAAAAGGAAAAAAAATATACATATAAAAATATTTGTCGGCTTCGAACTGAAGACCTACAAAACTAAGCGCCACACTCTGCCGTTCCAGCCACCTAGCCTCGTAATTCGAGAGCTTCTGATGAGTCTAAGATTCTCATTACGACTGTCCATTAAAATTTTAAATACGGTGTCACTCTGGTCTAAATGCACAATGCTAAGAATACGGATGAATTCTGCGCATGTGCGTGAAGACTCGTAAAATTTCGAATAAATATAGAAATATTTTATATTAAATTCTATTTTTGACGTATATGATTTGGAATAATTCAATTTATTTCTGGGAATAATGGAGAAATCTGGCTAAAATAAATTTTAAAAAAAAGAAAAAAAATATACATATAAAAATATTTGTCGGCTTCGAGCCTCGAACTGAAAACATTCAAAACTAAGCGCCACACTCTGCCGATCCAGCCACCTAGCCTCGTAATTCTAGAGAGCTTCTGATGAGTCTAAGATTCTCATTACGACTGTCCATTAAAATTTTAAATACGGTGTCACTCTGGTCTAAATGCACAATGCTAAGAATACGAATGAATTCTGCGCGTGTGCGTGAAGACTAGTAAAATTTCGAATAAATATAGAAATATTTTATATTAAATTCTATTTTTGACGTATATGATTTGGAATTATTCAATTTATTTCTGAGAATAATGGAGAAATCTGGCTAAAATAAATTTAAAAAAAAAGAAAAAAATATATATAAAAATATTTGTCGGCTTCGAGCTTCGAACTGAAGACCTTCAAAACTAAGCGCCACACTCTGCCGATCCAGCCACCTAGCCTCGTAATTCGAGAGCTTCTGATGAGTCTAAGATTCTCATTACGACTGTCCATTAAAATTTTAAATACGGTGTCACTCTGGTCTAAATGCACAATGCTAAGAATACGAATGAATTCTGCGCGTGTGCGTGAAGACTAGTAAAATTTCGAATAAATATAGAAATATTTTATATTAAATTCTATTTTTGACGTATATGATTTGGAATAATTCAATTTATTTCTGGGAATGATGGAGAAATCTGGCTAAAATAAATTTAAAAAAAAAGGAAAAAATATATATATATAAAAATATTTGTCGGCTTCGAGCCTCGAACTGAAGACCTTGAAAACTAAGCGCCACACTCTGCCGATCCAGCCACCTAGCCTCGTAATTCGAGAGCTTCTGATGAGTCTAAGATTCTCATTACGACTGTCCATTAAAATTTTAAATACGGTGTCACTCTGGTTAAAATGCACAATGCTAAGAATACGAATGAAATCTGCGCGTGTGCGTGAAGACTCGTTAAATTTCGAATAAATATAGAAATATTTTATATTAAATTCTATTTTTGACGTATATGATTTGGAATTATTCAATTTATTTCTGGGAATGATGGAGAAATCTGGCTAAAATAAATTTTTTAAAAAAAGGAAAAAAAATATATATGTAAAAAAATAATTGTCAGCTTCGAGCCTCGAACTGAAGACCTTCAAAACTAAGCGCCACACTCTGCCGATCCAGCCACCTAGCCTCGTAATTCGAGAGCTTCTGATGAGTCTAAGATTCTCATTACGACTGTCCATTAAAATTTTAAATACGGTATCACTCTGGTCTAAATGCACAATGCTAAGAATACGGATGAATTCTGCGCATGTGCGTGAAGACTCGTAAAATTTCGAATAAATATAGAAATATTTTATATTAAATTCTATTTTTGACGTATATGATTTGGAATAATTCAATTTATTTCTGGGAATAATGGAGAAATCTTGCTAAAATAAATTTTAAAAAAAAGGAAAAAAAATATACATATAAAAATATTTGTCGGCTTCGAACTGAAGACCTACAAAACTAAGCGCCACACTCTGCCGTTCCAGCCACCTTGCCTCGTAATTCGAGAGCTTCTGATGAGTCTAAGATTCTCATTACGACTGTCCATTAAAATTTTAAATACGGTATCACTCTGGTCTAAATGCACAATGCTAAGAATACGGATGAATTCTGCGCGTGTGCGTGAAGACTAGTAAAATTTCGAATAAATATAGAAATATTTTATATTAAATTCTATTTTTGAAGTATATGATTTGGAATAATTCAATTTATTTCTGAGAATAATGGAGAAATCTGGCTAAAATAAATTTTAAAAAAAAGAAAAAAAAATATATAAAAATATTTGTCGGCTTCGAACTGAAGACCTACAAAACTAAGCGCCACACTCTGCCGTTCCAGCCACCTAGCCTCGTAATTCGAGAGCTTCTGATGAGTCTAAGATTCTCATTACGACTGTCCATTAAAATTTTAAATACGGAGTCACTCTGGTCTAAATGCACAATGCTAAGAATACGGATGAATTCTGCGCATGTGCGTGAAGACTCGTAAAATTTCGAATAAATATAGAAATATTTTATATTAAATTCTATTTTTGACGTACATGATTTGGAATAATTCAATTTATTTCTGGGAATAATGGAGAAATCTGGCTAAAATAAATTTAAAAAAAAAGAAAAAAAATATATTAAAATATTTGTCGGCTTCGAGCTTCGAACTGAAGACCTTCAAAACTAAGCGCCACACTCTGCCGATCCAGCCACCTAGCCTCGTAATTCGAGAGCTTCTGATGAGTCTAAGATTCTCATTACGACTGTCCATTAAAATTTTAAATACGGTGTCACTCTGGTCTAAATGCACAATGCTAAGAATACGAATGAATTCTGTGCATGTGCGTGAAGACTAGTAAAATTTCGAATAAATATAGAAATATTTTATATTAAATTCTATTTTTGACGTATATGATTTGGAATTATTCAATTTATTTCTGGGAATAATGGAGAAATCTGGCTAAAATAAATTTTAAAAAAAAGGAAAAAAAATATACATATAAAAATATTTGTCGGCTTCGAGCCTCGAACTGAAGACATTCAAAACTAAGCGCCACACTCTGCCGATCCAGCCACATAGCCTCGTAATTCTAGAGAGCTTCTGATGAGTCTAAGATTCTCATTACGACTGTCCATTAAAATTTTAAATACGGTGTCACTCTGGTCTAAATGCACAATGCTAAGAATACGAATGAATTCTGCGCATGTGCGTGAAGACTAGTAAAATTTCGAATAAATATAGAAATATTTTATATTAAATTCTATTTTTGACGTATATGATTTGGAATTATTCAATTTATTTCTGGGAATGATGGAGAAATCTGGCTAAAATAAATTTTAAAAAAAACTAAAAAAAATATACATATAAAAATATTTGTCGGCTTCGAGCCTCGAACTGAAGACATTCAAAACTAAGCGCCACACTCTGCCGATCCAGCCACCTAGCCTCGTAATTCTAGAGAGCTTCTGATGAGTCTAAGATTCTCATTACGACTGTCCATTAAAATTTTAAATACGGTGTCACTCTGGTCTAAATGCACAATGCTAAGAATACGAATGAATTCTGCGCATGTGCGTGAAGACTAGTAAAATTTCGAATAAATATAGAAATATTTTATATTAAATTCTATTTTTGACGTATATGATTTGGAATTATTCAATTTATTTCTGGGAATGATGGAGAAATCTGGCTAAAATAAATTTTTTAAAAAAAAGGAAAAAAAATATACATATAAAAATATTTGTCGGCTTCGAGCCTCGAACTGAAGACATTCAAAACTAAGCGCCACACTCTGCCGATCAAGCCACCTAGCCTCCAATTCGAGAGCTTCTGATGAGTCTAAGATTCTCATTACGACTGTCCATTAAAATTTTAAATACGGTGTCACTCTGGTCTAAATGCACAATGCTAAGAATACGAATGAATTCTGCGCGTGTGCGTGAAGACTAGTAAAATTTCGAATAAATATAGAAATATTTTATATTAAATTCTATTTTTGACGTATATGATTTGGAATTATTCAATTTATTTCTGGGAATGATGGAGAAATCTCGCTAAAATAAATTTAAAAAAAAAATAAAAAAAATATACATATAAAAATATTTGTCGGCTTCGAGCCTCGAACTGAAGACATTGAAAACTAAGCGCTACACTCTGCCGATCCAGCCACCTAGCCTCGTAATTCGAGAGCTTCTGATGAGTCTAAGATTCTCATTACGACTGTCCATTAAAATTTTAAATACGGTGTCACTCTGGTCTAAATGCACAATGCTAAGAATACGAATGAATTCTGCGCGTGTGCGTGAAGACTAGTAAAATTTCGAATAAATATAGAAATATTTTATATTAAATTCTATTTTTGAAGTATATGATTTGGAATAATTCAATTTATTTCTGAGAATAATGGAGAAATCTGGCTAAAATAAATTTTAAAAAAAAGAAAAAAAAATATATAAAAATATTTGTCGGCTTCGAACTGAAGACCTACAAAACTAAGCGCCACACTCTGCCGTTCCAGCCACCTAGCCTCGTAATTCGAGAGCTTCTGATGAGTCTAAGATTCTCATTACGACTGTCCATTAAAATTTTAAATACGGAGTCACTCTGGTCTAAATGCACAATGCTAAGAATACGGATGAATTCTGCGCATGTGCGTGAAGACTCGTAAAATTTCGAATAAATATAGAAATATTTTATATTAAATTCTATTTTTGACGTACATGATTTGGAATAATTCAATTTATTTCTGGGAATAATGGAGAAATCTGGCTAAAATAAATTTAAAAAAAAAGAAAAAAAATATATTAAAATATTTGTCGGCTTCGAGCTTCGAACTGAAGACCTTCAAAACTAAGCGCCACACTCTGCCGATCCAGCCACCTAGCCTCGTAATTCGAGAGCTTCTGATGAGTCTAAGATTCTCATTACGACTGTCCATTAAAATTTTAAATACGGTGTCACTCTGGTCTAAATGCACAATGCTAAGAATACGAATGAATTCTGTGCATGTGCGTGAAGACTAGTAAAATTTCGAATAAATATAGAAATATTTTATATTAAATTCTATTTTTGACGTATATGATTTGGAATTATTCAATTTATTTCTGGGAATAATGGAGAAATCTGGCTAAAATAAATTTTAAAAAAAAGGAAAAAAAATATACATATAAAAATATTTGTCGGCTTCGAGCCTCGAACTGAAGACATTCAAAACTAAGCGCCACACTCTGCCGATCCAGCCACATAGCCTCGTAATTCTAGAGAGCTTCTGATGAGTCTAAGATTCTCATTACGACTGTCCATTAAAATTTTAAATACGGTGTCACTCTGGTCTAAATGCACAATGCTAAGAATACGAATGAATTCTGCGCATGTGCGTGAAGACTAGTAAAATTTCGAATAAATATAGAAATATTTTATATTAAATTCTATTTTTGACGTATATGATTTGGAATTATTCAATTTATTTCTGGGAATGATGGAGAAATCTGGCTAAAATAAATTTTAAAAAAAACTAAAAAAAATATACATATAAAAATATTTGTCGGCTTCGAGCCTCGAACTGAAGACATTCAAAACTAAGCGCCACACTCTGCCGATCCAGCCACCTAGCCTCGTAATTCTAGAGAGCTTCTGATGAGTCTAAGATTCTCATTACGACTGTCCATTAAAATTTTAAATACGGTGTCACTCTGGTCTAAATGCACAATGCTAAGAATACGAATGAATTCTGCGCATGTGCGTGAAGACTAGTAAAATTTCGAATAAATATAGAAATATTTTATATTAAATTCTATTTTTGACGTATATGATTTGGAATTATTCAATTTATTTCTGGGAATGATGGAGAAATCTGGCTAAAATAAATTTTTTAAAAAAAAGGAAAAAAAATATACATATAAAAATATTTGTCGGCTTCGAGCCTCGAACTGAAGACATTCAAAACTAAGCGCCACACTCTGCCGATCAAGCCACCTAGCCTCCAATTCGAGAGCTTCTGATGAGTCTAAGATTCTCATTACGACTGTCCATTAAAATTTTAAATACGGTGTCACTCTGGTCTAAATGCACAATGCTAAGAATACGAATGAATTCTGCGCGTGTGCGTGAAGACTAGTAAAATTTCGAATAAATATAGAAATATTTTATATTAAATTCTATTTTTGACGTATATGATTTGGAATTATTCAATTTATTTCTGGGAATGATGGAGAAATCTCGCTAAAATAAATTTAAAAAAAAAATAAAAAAAATATACATATAAAAATATTTGTCGGCTTCGAGCCTCGAACTGAAGACATTGAAAACTAAGCGCTACACTCTGCCGATCCAGCCACCTAGCCTCGTAATTCGAGAGCTTCTGATGAGTCTAAGATTCTCATTACGACTGTCCATTAAAATTTTAAATACGGTGTCACTCTGGTCTAAATGCACAATGCTAAGAATACGAATGAATTCTGCGCGTGTGCGTGAAGACTAGTAAAATTTCGAATAAATATAGAAATATTTTATATTAAATTCTATTTTTGACGTATATGATTTGGAATAATTCAATTTATTTCTGAGAATAATGGAGAAATCTGGCTAAAATAAATTTAAAAAAAAAGAAAAAAATATATATAAAAATATTTGTCGGCTTCGAGCTGAAGACCTTCAAAACTAAGCGCTACACTCTGCCGATCCAGCCACCTAGCCTCGTAATTCGAGAGCTTCTGATGAGTCTAAGATTCTCATTACGACTGTCCATTAAAATTTTAAATACGGTGTCACTCTCGTCTAAATGCACAATGCTAAGAATACGAATGAATTCTGCGCATGTGCGTGAAGACTAGTAAAATTTCGAATAAATATAGAAATATTTTATATTAAATTCTATTTTTGACGTATATGATTTGGAATTATTCAATTTATTTCTGGGAATGATGGAGAAATCTGGCTAAAATAAATTTTAAAAAAAAGTAAAAAAAATATACATATAAAAATATTTGTCGGCTTCGAGCCGCGAACTGAAGACATTCAAAACTAAGCGCCACACTCTGCCGATCCAGCCACCTAGCCTCGTAATTCGAGAGCTTCTGATGAGTCTAAGATTCTCATTACGACTGTCCATTAAACTTTTAAATACGGTGTCACTCTGATCTAAATGCACAATGCTAAGAATACGAATGAATTCTGCGCGTGTGCGTGAAGACTAGTAAAATTTCGAATAAATATAGAAATATTTTATATTAAATTCTATTTTTGACGTATATGATTTGGAATTATTCAATTTATTTCTGGGAATGATGGAGAAATCTGGCTAAAATAAATTTAAAAAAAAAAGGAAAAAAAATATACATATAAAAATATTTGTCGGCTTCGAGCCTCGAACTGAAGACATTGAAAACTAAGCGTGCCGATCCAGCCACCTAGCCTCGCAATTCGAGAGCTTCTGATGAGTCTAAGATTCTCATTACGACTGTCCATTAAAATTTTATATACGGTGTCACTCTGGTCTAAATGCACAATGCTAAGAATACGAATGAATTCTGCGCGTGTGCGTGAAGACTAGTAAAATTTCGAATAAATATAGAAATATTTTATATTAAATTCTATTTTTGAAGTATATGATTTGGAATAATTCAATTTATTTCTGAGAATAATGGAGAAATCTGGCTAAAATAAATTTAAAAAAAAAGAAAAAAAAATATATAAAAATATTTGTCGGCTTCGAACTGAAGACCTTCAAAACTAAGCGCCACACTCTGCCGATCCAGCCACCTAGCCTCGTAATTCGAGAGCTTCTGATGAGTCTAAGATTCTCATTACGACTGTCCATTAAAATTTTAAATACGGTGTCACTCTGGTCTAAATGCACAATGCTAAGAATACGAATGAATTCTGCGCGTGTGCGTAAGACTAGTAAAATTTCGAATAAATATAGAAATATTTTATATTAAATTCTATTTTTGACGTATATGATTTGGAATTATTCAATTTATTTCTGGGAATGATGGAGAAATCTGGCTAAAATAAATTTTTAAAAAAAAGGAAAAAAAATATACATATAAAAATATTTGTCGGCTTCGAGCCTCGAACTGAAGACATTCAAAACTAAGCGCCACACTCTGCCGATCCAGCCACCTAGCCTCGTAATTCGAGAGCTTCTGATGAGTCTAAGATTCTTATTACGACTGTCCATTAAAATTTTAAATACGGTGTCACTCTGGTCTAAATGCACAATGCTAAGAATACGAATGAATTCTGCGCGTGTGCGTGAAGACTAGTAAAATTTCGAATAAATATAGAAATATTTTATATTAAATTCTATTTTTGACGTATATGATTTGGAATTATTCAATTTATTTCTGGGAATGATGGAGAAATCTGGCTAAAATAAATTTAAAAGAAAAAGGAAAAAAAATATACATATAAAAATATTTGTCGGCTTCGAGCCTCGAACTGAAGACATTGAAAACTAAGCGCTACACTCTGCCGATCCAGCCACCTAGCCTCGCAATTCGAGAGCTTCTGATGAGTCTAAGATTCTCATTACGACTGTCCATTAAAATTTTATATACGGTGTCACTCTGGTCTAAATGCACAATGCTAAGAATACGAATGAATTCTGCGCGTGTGCGTGAAGACTAGTAAAATTTCGAATAAATATAGAAATATTTTATATTAAATTCTATTTTTGAAGTATATGATTTGGAATAATTCAATTTATTTCTGAGAATAATGGAGAAATCTGGCTAAAATAAATTTAAAAAAAAAGAAAAAAAAATATATAAAAATATTTGTCGGCTTCGAACTGAAGACCTTCAAAACTAAGCGCCACACTCTGCCGATCCAGCCACCTAGCCTCGTAATTCGAGAACCTCTGATGAGTCTAAGATTCTCATTACGACTGTCCATTAAAATTTTAAATACGGTGTCACTCTGGTCTAAATGCACAATGCTAAGAATACGAATGAATTCTGCGCATGTGCGTGAAGACTAGTAAAATTTCGAATAAATATAGAAATATTTTATATTAAATTCTATTTTTGACGTATATGATTTGGAATTATTCAATTTATTTCTGGGAATGATGGAGAAATCTGGCTAAAATAAATTTTTAAAAAAAAGGAAAAAAAATATACATATAAAAATATTTGTCGGCTTCGAGCCTCGAACTGAAGACATTCAAAACTAAGCGCCACACTCTGCCGATCCAGCCACCTAGCCTCGTAATTCGAGAGCTTCTGATGAGTCTAAGATTCTCATTACGACTGTCCATTAAAATTTTAAATACGGTATCACTCTGGTCTAAATGCACAATGCTAAGAATACGAATGAATTCTGCGCGTGTGCGTAAGACTAGTAAAATTTCGAATAAATATAGAAATATTTTATATTAAATTCTATTTTTGACGTATATGATTTGGAATTATTCAATTTATTTCTGGGAATGATGGAGAAATCTGGCTAAAATAATTTTTTAAAAAAAAGGAAAAAAAATATACATATAAAAATATTTGTCGGCTTCGAGCCTCGAACTGAAGACATTCAAAACTAAGCGCCACACTCTGCCGATCCAGCCACCTAGCCTCGTAATTCGAGAGCTTCTGATGAGTCTAAGATTCTTATTACGACTGTCCATTAAAATTTTAAATACGGTGTCACTCTGGTCTAAATGCACAATGCTAAGAATACGAATGAATTCTGCGCGTGTGCGTGAAGACTAGTAAAATTTCGAATAAATATAGAAATATTTTATATTAAATTCTATTTTTGACGTATATGATTTGGAATTATTCAATTTATTTCTGGGAATGATGGAGAAATCTGGCTAAAATAAATTTAAAAGAAAAAGGAAAAAAAATATACATATAAAAATATTTGTCGGCTTCGAGCCTCGAACTGAAGACATTGAAAACTAAGCGCTACACTCTGCCGATCCAGCCACCTAGCCTCGCAATTCGAGAGCTTCTGATGAGTCTAAGATTCTCATTACGACTGTCCATTAAAATTTTATATACGGTGTCACTCTGGTCTAAATGCACAATGCTAAGAATACGAATGAATTCTGCGCGTGTGCGTGAAGACTAGTAAAATTTCGAATAAATATAGAAATATTTTATATTAAATTCTATTTTTGAAGTATATGATTTGGAATAATTCAATTTATTTCTGAGAATAATGGAGAAATCTGGCTAAAATAAATTTAAAAAAAAAGAAAAAAAAATATATAAAAATATTTGTCGGCTTCGAACTGAAGACCTTCAAAACTAAGCGCCACACTCTGCCGATCCAGCCACCTAGCCTCGTAATTCGAGAACCTCTGATGAGTCTAAGATTCTCATTACGACTGTCCATTAAAATTTTAAATACGGTGTCACTCTGGTCTAAATGCACAATGCTAAGAATACGAATGAATTCTGCGCATGTGCGTGAAGACTAGTAAAATTTCGAATAAATATAGAAATATTTTATATTAAATTCTATTTTTGACGTATATGATTTGGAATTATTCAATTTATTTCTGGGAATGATGGAGAAATCTGGCTAAAATAAATTTTTAAAAAAAAGGAAAAAAAATATACATATAAAAATATTTGTCGGCTTCGAGCCTCGAACTGAAGACATTCAAAACTAAGCGCCACACTCTGCCGATCCAGCCACCTAGCCTCGTAATTCGAGAGCTTCTGATGAGTCTAAGATTCTCATTACGACTGTCCATTAAAATTTTAAATACGGTATCACTCTGGTCTAAATGCACAATGCTAAGAATACGGATGAATTCTGCGCATGTGCGTGAAGACTCGTAAAATTTCGAATAAATATAGAAATATTTTATATTAAATTCTATTTTTGACGTATATGATTTGGAATTATTCAATTTATTTCTGGGAATGATGGAGAAATCTGGCTAAAATAAATTTTAAAAAAAAAGGAAAAAAAATATACATATAAAAATATTTGTCGGCTTCGAGCCTCGAACTGAAGACATTCGAAACTAAGCGCCACACTCTGCCAATCCAGCCACCTAGCCTCCAATTCGAGAGCTTCTGATGAGTCTAAGATTCTCATTACGACTGTCCATTAAAATTTTAAATACGGTGTCACTCTGGTCTAAATGCACAATGCTAAGAATACGAATGAATTCTGCGCGTGTGCGTGAAGACTAGTAAAATTTCGAATAAATATAGAAATATTTTATATTAAATTCTATTTTTGACGTATATGATTTGGAATTATTATATTTATTTCTGGGAATGATGGAGAAATCTGGCTAAAATAAATTAAAAAAAAAAATAAAAAAAATATACATATAAAAATATTTGTCGGCTTCGAGCCTCGAACTGAAGACATTGAAAACAAAGCGCTACACTCTGCCGATCCAGCCACCTAGCCTCGTAATTCGAGAGCTTCTGATGAGTCTAAGATTCTCATTACGACTGTCCATTAAAATTTTAAATACGGTGTCACTCTGGTCTAAATGCACAATGCTAAGAATACGAATGAATTCTGCGCGTGTGCGTGAAGACTAGTAAAATTTCGAATAAATATAGAAATATTTTATATTAAATTCTATTTTTGACGTATATGATTTGGAATAATTAAATTTATTTCTGAGAATAATGGAGAAATCTGGCTAAAATAAATTTAAAAAAAAAGAAAAAAATATATATAAAAATATTTGTCGGCTTCGAGCTTCGAACTGAAGACCTTCAAAACTAAGCGCCACACTCTGCCGATCCAGCCACCTAGCCTCGTAATTCGAGAGCCTCTGATGAGTCTAAGATTCTCATTACGACTGTCCATTAAAATTTTAAATACGGTGTCACTCTCGTCTAAATGCACAATGCTAAGAATACGAATGAATTCTGCGCATGTGCGTGAAGACTAGTAAAATTTCGAATAAATATAGAAATATTTTATATTAAATTCTATTTTTGAAGTATATGATTTGGAATTATTCAATTTATTTCTGGGAATAATGGAGACATCTGGCTAAAATAAATTTTTAAAAAAAGGAAAAAAAATATACATATAAAAATATTTGTCGGCTTCGAACTGAAGACCTACAAAACTAAGCGCCACACTCTGCCGTTCCAGCCACCTAGCTTCGTAATTCGAGAGCTTCTGATGAGTCTAAGATTCTCATTACGACTGTCCATTAAAATTTTAAATACGGTGTCACTCTGGTCTAAATGCACAATGCTAAGAATACTGATGAATTCTGCGCATGTGCGTGAAGACTCGTAAAATTTCGAATAAATATAGAAATATTTTATATTAAATTCTATTTTTGACGTATATGATTTGGAATAATTCAATTTATTTCTGGGAATAATGGAGAAATCTGGCTAAAATAAATTTAAAAAAAAAGAAAAAAAATATATAAAAATATTTGTCGGCTTCGAACTGAAGACCTTCAAAACTAAGCGCCACACTCTGCCGATCCAGCCACCTAGCCTCGTAATTCGAGAGCTTCTGATGAGTCTAAGATTCTCATTACGACTGTCCATTAAAATTTTAAATACGGTGTCACTCTGGTCTAAATGCACAATGCTAAGAATACGAATGAATTCTGCGCGTGTGCGTGAAGACTTGTAAAATTTCGAATAAATATAGAAATATTTTATATTAAATTCTATTTTTGACGTATATGATTTGGAATAATTCAATTTATTTCTGGGAATAATGGAGAAATCTGGCTAAAATAAATTTTAAAAAAAAGGAAAAAAAATATACATATAAAAATATTTGTCGGCTTCGAACTGAAGACCTACAAAACTAAGCGCCACACTCTGCCGTTCCAGCCACCTAGCCTCGTAATTCGAGAGCTTCTGATGAGTCTAAGATTCTCATTACGACTGTCCATTAAAATTTTAAATACGGTGTCACTCTGGTCTAAATGCACAATGCTAAGAATACGAATGAATTCTGGGCATGTGCGTGGAGACTCGTAAAATTTCGAATAAATATAGAAATATTTTATATTAAATTCTATTTTTGACGTATATGATTTGGAATTATTCAATTTATTTCTGGGAATGATGGAGAAATCTGGCTAAAATAAATTTTAAAAAAAGGAAAAAAAATATATATATTAAAATACTTGTCGGCTTCGAGCCTCGAACTGAAGACATTCAAAACTAAGCGCCACACTCTGCCGATCCAGCCACCTAGCCTCGTAATTCGAGAGCTTCTGATGAGTCTAAGATTCTCATTACGACTGTCCATTAAAATTTTAAATACGGTGTCACTCTGGTCTAAATGCACAATGCTAAGAATACTGATGAATTCTGCGCATGTGCGTGAAGACTCGTAAAATTTCGAATAAATATAGAAATATTTTATATTAAATTCTATTTTTGACGTATATGATTTGGAATAATTCAATTTATTTCTGGGAATAATGGAGAAATCTGGCTAAAATAAATTTAAAAAAAAAGAAAAAAAATATATAAAAATATTTGTCGGCTTCGAACTGAAGACCTTCAAAACTAAGCGCCACACTCTGCCGATCCAGCCACCTAGCCTCGTAATTCGAGAGCTTCTGATGAGTCTAAGATTCTCATTACGACTGTCCATTAAAATTTTAAATACGGTGTCACTCTGGTCTAAATGCACAATGCTAAGAATACGAATGAATTCTGCGCGTGTGCGTGAAGACTTGTAAAATTTCGAATAAATATAGAAATATTTTATATTAAATTCTATTTTTGACGTATATGATTTGGAATAATTCAATTTATTTCTGGGAATAATGGAGAAATCTGGCTAAAATAAATTTTAAAAAAAAGGAAAAAAAATATACATATAAAAATATTTGTCGGCTTCGAACTGAAGACCTACAAAACTAAGCGCCACACTCTGCCGTTCCAGCCACCTAGCTTCGCAATTCGAGAGCTTCTGATGAGTCTAAGATTCTCATTACGACTGTCCATTAAAATTTTAAATACGGTGTCACTCTGGTCTAAATGCACAATGCTAAGAATACTGATGAATTCTGCGCATGTGCGTGAAGACTCGTAAAATTTCGAATAAATATAGAAATATTTTATATTAAATTCTATTTTTGACGTATATGATTTGGAATAATTCAATTTATTTCTGGGAATAATGGAGAAATCTGGCTAAAATAAATTTAAAAAAAAAGAAAAAAAATATATAAAAATATTTGTCGGCTTCGAACTGAAGACCTTCAAAACTAAGCGCCACACTCTGCCGATCCAGCCACCTAGCCTCGTAATTCGAGAGCTTCTGATGAGTCTAAGATTCTCATTACGACTGTCCATTAAAATTTTAAATACGGTGTCACTCTGGTCTAAATGCACAATGCTAAGAATACGAATGAATTCTGCGCGTGTGCGTGAAGACTTGTAAAATTTCGAATAAATATAGAAATATTTTATATTAAATTCTATTTTTGACGTATATGATTTGGAATAATTCAATTTATTTCTGGGAATAATGGAGAAATCTGGCTAAAATAAATTTTAAAAAAAAGGAAAAAAAATATACATATAAAAATATTTGTCGGCTTCGAACTGAAGACCTACAAAACTAAGCGCCACACTCTGCCGTTCCAGCCACCTAGCCTCGTAATTCGAGAGCTTCTGATGAGTCTAAGATTCTCATTACGACTGTCCATTAAAATTTTAAATACGGTGTCACTCTGGTCTAAATGCACAATGCTAAGAATACGAATGAATTCTGGGCATGTGCGTGGAGACTCGTAAAATTTCGAATAAATATAGAAATATTTTATATTAAATTCTATTTTTGACGTATATGATTTGGAATTATTCAATTTATTTCTGGGAATGATGGAGAAATCTGGCTAAAATAAATTTTTAAAAAAGGAAAAAAAATATATATATTAAAATACTTGTCGGCTTCGAGCCTCGAACTGAAGACATTCAAAACTAAGCGCCACACTCTGCCGATCCAGCCACCTAGCCTCGTAATTCGAGAGCTTCTGATGAGTCTAAGATTCTCATTACGACTGTCCATTAAAATTTTAAATACATTATCACTCTGGTCTACATGCACAATGCTAAGAATACGGATGAATTCTGCGCATGTGCGTGAAGACTCGTAAAATTTCGAATAAATATAGAAATATTTTATATTAAATTCTATTTTTGACGTATATGATTTGGAATTATTCAATTTATTTCTGGGAATGATGGAGAAATCTGGCTAAAATAAATTTTTTAAAAAAAAGGAAAAAAAATATACATATAAAAATATTTGTCGGCTTCGAGCCTCGAACTGAAGACATTCAAAACTAAGCGCCACACTCTGCCGATCCAGCCACCTAGCCTCGTAATTCGAGAGCTTCTGATGAGTCTAAGATTCTCATTACGACTGTCCATTAAAATTTTAAATACGGTGTCACTCTGGTCTAAATGCACAATGCTAAGAATACGAATGAATTCTGCGCGTGTGCGTGAAGACTAGTAAAATTTCGAATAAATATAGAAATATTTTATATTAAATTCTATTTTTGACGTATATGATTTGGAATAATTCAATTTATTTCTGAGAATAATGGAGAAATCTGGCTAAAATAAATTTAAAAAAAAAGAAAAAAAAAATATATAAAAATATTTGTCGGCTTCGAGCTTCGAACTGAAGACCTTCAAAACTAAGCGCCACACTCTGCCGATCCAGCCACCTAGCCTCGAATTTCGAGAGCTTCTGATGAGTCTAAGATTCTCATTACGACTGTCCATTAAAATTTTAAATACGGTGTCACTCTGGTCTAAATGCACAATGCTAAGAATACGAATGAAATCTGGGCATGTGCGTGGAGACTCGTAAAATTTCGAATAAATATAGAAATATTTTATATTAAATTCTATTTTTGACGTATATGATTTGGAATTATTCAATTTATTTCTGGGAATGATGGAGAAATCTGGCTAAAATAAATTTTAAAAAAAAGGAAAAAAAATATATATATTAAAATACTTGTCGGCTTCGAGCCTCGAACTGAAGACCTTCAAAACTAAGCGCGACACTTTGCCGATGCAGCCACCTTGCCTCGTAACGCGATTTCTTCTGATGAGTCTAAGATTCTCATTACGACTGTCCAGTAAAATTTTAAATGCGGTGTCAATTTGGTCTAAAAGCACAATTCTAAGAATACGAATGAATTCTGCGCATGTGCGTGAAGACTCGTAAAATTTCGAATAAATATAGAAATATTTTGATATTAAATTCTATTTTTGACGTATATGATTTGGAATTATTCAATTTATCTCTAGGAATAATGGAGAAATTTGGCTAAAATAAATTTTAAAAAAAGAAAAGAAAAATAAAAATATATTTGTCGGCTTCGAGCCTCGAAATCGAAGCTCTCGAGCCTCGTAACTGGAGAGCTTCTGATGAGTGTAAGATTCTCATTACGACTGACCAGTAAAGTAATAAATACGGTGTCAATCTGGTCTAAAAGCACAATGCTAAGAATACGAATGTATTCTGCGGATGTGCGTGAACTTGACTCGGAAAATTTATTTAAGTCATTGCGTTTTTGGTGCGTCCTTACTATTATCACCTTTATATGCTTCTGTACGCACTAAAAGACAGGCAATAAACCCGTAGTTGGATTTGACTCAAAATTGGACAGGTGCCTACACTATAAAAGTTATACCTGTGTACCAAATTTGATCCATCTAGCTCTCTTCGTTTTTTTTAATTATCGTGTTAACATATTCAGATGGGCTTCTTCTAAGCGGATGTTACTCAAAATATGATAGAAATCTACGAATTTGGTATAAAGACCGCATACCAAATTGCATTTGTCTACTTCAAAGTTTTTTTGAGCTATCTTTGTTACAGTCAGACAGAAATTTTTTTTAATGTATTTTTCGAATTCAGGAATGTCTAAAACGTGAAGATTCGCCAAAATTTCGATTTCAAATGTTTTGACGTTTACTATGCTTTCTTTATGCTACATATACGAGAAATAAAAATGACTCAAATTTTTAACAACTAAAGAAACTTCAGATTTTTTGTCATTGGTGGATCGATGTGTTTCTAGTGAAACCGGAAATGGTGATAATGCCGCCTGATACAGGCACAGTCATTAATGATGAAGAAATCGATCATTCTCGCACCGGTATTGCACATTGTGATTCTATTTTTTTTTTTTTTCTGACGAAAAGATTCCAGAAAAAATGACAACTGGAATATTTAAAGTTCTGAAATAAATGAATATTTCAAAGTCAATCTGAACTCATCGCGCTTCGAACTTTCCGTCAGTTCTTCAATTATTTTATGATGTGCGCTTATCAGTTACTGTTATCAGAAAATAGTGAATATTATTTCAGGAAAAAACACCTGAGTAAGTTTCGAAGAGATGTCTGAAAATGACTGTGAAAAAGTATTTCACATATGCTAGACAACAACAAAAAAAGTCATGTATTTTGTCTGAAACCGATGAATCGAGGCAATTTTTGGGTACATTGTTTTACATTAGATATCATGTTTTCCCAGAAATAAAAAATATATTGGGAAAATGATCCTGATACTGGAACAACGCTTATTGGTCAAGAAACATCAAGAAGGCGGCACTTTGAAATCAAGACATATTTACACTTCATTGGAAATGTCCAACTGTTGATGCATTAGATCGATATTCAAAAGTTCGTCCGAATAATAAACTGCTGAATGAAGCCTTACAAAAATTTGGCGTATTTTCCGAACAAAAATTTAAGTATTGATGAAGGAATGGTACGCTATTTTGGAAAACATGGTTGCAAAATGTATATGAAAGCGAAACCCGTAGAATTTGGATACACGCTCGCCTTTTGATGAGTATCCTTTTTATATTATACTACGTCAAGGAGAGAAAAAAAAAGAGTCCGCGTCTGTCAGTTATGACATGGCTAAAGAAATGAAGAAAGGGAAATAAATAAGAATAAAGAAATAAAGTATAAAGAAAGGGAAAAAATCATTGTACCAAATCATTCTTGAAATTTTGCTGTCAGCTGTTGACACTTCAGTAAAACACATTTATATGAATGATATTTTCACATCATATGACAATTTTTATTTTTTACCTTAAATGCAAGTATTTCTTTGCTATTAGAGAATAGAATGCAAATTTTCTTTTAAAATCATCCAAAATATTGAGAAAAATGGATCGTGGAACATGTGACAGAAAATATGACATTAAAAATGATATTGCAGCTAATGGTTCGATCAACAGAATTGTATTACTTATCATAAAATTTTGTGAACACGAGATGCTTTACAAATATTGACAGAAGAATGAAGGATGGGAAAAAATATGTAGAAAATTTGTGTTGTTTATACACAATGGTTTATACACAACAAGTACAAATATGGAGTGGATTTGTTTGGAAATTTCATGAAAATATATTTTTATTTTATACAAGGAGAAAAATGATATTGGCTTTTATTCATAAATGTATTAGAAGCAATTTCGCGAGTTTCAAAACATTTTGGCCCAGAATAAGCTCTAAAACGCTTCGAATTTCGTCAACATATTACTGTGTTGTTGCGTATAATGCAAAATATTGTAGAAAAGAGTTTTAGCATTAAGGGTTGAGCTGATTTAAAATTGCAAAAATTGAAAGTGTTCATTTAGTTAGAAACTCCAATGAAAGATAACGCCGATGTAAACTTAAAAATTATATAAAAGAAACATAAAATTGTTTGTTAAAAATATAGTTCAGGATATTTTTCTATGTTTCCTGCCATTTCGTAGATTCCTAAATGCTTGATAAGTAATAGTGAATTGGACATCGTCTTATATATAGGACAGCTTGTAAAAAGAAAACCAGTAACGTTTTGATGAGTTTTTTATATCATATTTTGCTTGTTATTTCATTAATATACGATAGAAATTTTTTGCAAACAAAATAATTTTTTTAAAGCTGTATGAATTAAAATGCATACAAATCAATAAAAAAAATTTTAAAATTTTAATTAACTAATATTTTTATAAAATGTTTTTAATAGTCACTTTGAATCCGATATTATATTTATTCTAAATATAATATCTCCAATTATATATATTATATCCAATTATATATATATCCAAAGTATATTTATTCCAAATTTGATAGCCATAAATCAAACGGTAATAAAAATGTGTAATAAAAATAGGTTTTAATATCAGATATTTATTTATAGTTAAAATTCAGAATAATCCAGATCAAATAGTAAAAAAAATTCTTGAATGTAAAAATTATACCAAGTAATCCGATTACTATAATATTGTATTTATATGTACAATCTGTATTTATTATCAGTACAATATCTATACTTATTGTATTTCCGTATTGTGTACTTTCAAAACATATCCTGTTTATTTGTAAACTCATCTGGCAGAGGCAGGTGAATAGGCCTTTTCACCTGCTTATGCCAGGTGATTTCAAGAACAAAACATAGTTTGACAACCATGATGTCAACTAATCCAATGCATGCAGGGTAAAACCTTTGTATCAGCAGAATATCTCTTTCCCATTTTTCATTTTTCCTCGATTATTCCTTTCATTCAAGGTAACAGAATCAGAAAGTTTTTCATGGCATTATGTAAGTAATCTCTCAATAACAACAAAAAAAAAAAAAAAAAAAAAAAAAGGATTTGAAAAAAAAAAATAATAATAAAATTTATATATATGCTGGAAAATAGGTTTCCTTCTTTCTTACTTTTCTCTTGTATTTGAGTTAATAGATGTAGCAAACGATTTAAATAGAATTGTTTTCTTCCATAAGAGCTTCTTTTATTTCTTGCTTGTTTTCAAAAGAATTCGAAAACTAATATGTGACGGGATCTTCTTATATATCAGCTTATTTTTTTTTTATTATATTTATTTTTTATCATCCGCATTTTTTTACTAATGAAAGATAAATGCTTAGCTTACTACATTTTTATTTTTTAATCTTTTTAATAGCTTTAAACTTGGAAAATTGAAAACTAATAATAAAAAAATTAAAATCACGTTACGTTATTAGAACCTCTTTCTCTTTTTGTAGAAAACTAATAAATATCGTCCTGGAACAGAGATGTTCAGTACATCTAAATATGGGCGAATAATACGGCGGTGTGCTACAAAATATATCTGCAATGACATCCCCCATAGGAGGTAAGTTTTAGGAGCGAGGTCTTATCTCTATAAGAATAGTTAACACAAGCACATCAAAACTGATAAACCATTCAGAGAAGCAAAAATTCATTTACTTATCACTTGACTTCTCATCCTCTTATTTGAGGTGCATTCCGAAGAAATGTCTTAACGACGAAAAACTGTAACTGATATATTATATATAAAAACTATATCATTCTTGAAGAATTTTCGGTTAAAAATATGTATTAGCCTTTATTGACCACAACTGTATTACTTTTTAATGATAATGCCTTATTTATAGTTGGGATTTTCAGGTTATATTTACTTTTTGCTTCAGAAACAGGATGTAACGTTTGGATGATTTTACCTCGAAAAAGGATGATGCACAGTGAGTAAGATGTGGTATTTCCGTTGTTCGTTGTTTATCTTTCATCTTAATTTTGTTAGATAATTTCGTTCTTTCTTCCTGTGATTCTTTTTGCTTGTTGTTTGAATATAATCCGAAACTTACGCATTTACTGCCCATATGACCAGTTCAATTTTGCAAATTATCCACAATTGCTACGTCATTTAGCCCGCAGATATACAGTGTTTATCTTAAACTGGTAAATAAACATACAATTCTCGAAAGTTATTTCTTAAAATGTACAAATAAAGCGCAAAATGTATTGAAATATAATGAATTTAGCTTTTATGAAATGATACATTTAGTTAAATATGAATTAGAGAGGTTGTTAGAAAAAAGCATAAAGTATAAATTTTAAAAATATATATTCAATTATATTAATATAATTCTACAAAACATATTTTTACTAAGCATCTTTTAAAAATAAAATTATAAGTCCATTTTAGTAAAATACTGCGTTTTTTTAATATTTCTCTTTTTGATTATAAATAGTGAAACAATCCTTAAAACATGAAGCAATTTTGAAAGATCTACATATCAAATTTTTGGTTTTTCTCATTTATGAAAATAGCATGGGACACGTTGATGATGACAAACCAGCGTCAAAAGATTTAAGCACCAAAAAAAGATACCTTGCGATTTTTTATATCAACACATTGATGTTACCGGGCATTAAGTGTTAATATTTGGGATAAAATATTCATACATGCACGCATGTACAAACAAACACGCACACGCGTTATACATATTTTAAAGTACTGTATAAAAGGATATTCTGCAGTTAAAATTTTCAAATTAGTTTATTATATAAAGTTGTTTCCGTTCTTCAAAAATGTGAGGATTTAAATTTGTAAAAAATCCGGAATAAATTCTTTATTTTACGTAAAATATAGTTTTCGCTGCAAACAAATCTATCACAAACAATTGCTTTGCTGAGAATACATTTTGATGTGGCTTCTCAAAAATTGCTGTGTCAGTTGAAAAGACTTTGCACAGACGTGGAAATAACATCTTATGCATCAACAAAGAAAACGCAAGATGGCCATTTCTCAAAAAAGAACGAGAAATATTTCGGTATTCTGCCTTTCGTCACAATCGACATTTTTCAGAATATTTTGTATTATGACTAGCCACCTTTTTACTAAATTTTGTTCGTGCACAATATTGCTTTATCCATATATTGTATAAAATGAAGACTCCTGAAAGCGGCTGTATGTTCGAAAGAGAAAAAATCAAGAAATACTTAACTGATATTAGAGATATTTGTACCATTTTATAGGGCATTTAATGGAGATGGTTTTGATATATTAATCTTATCAAAATTTAAAAAAAGGAGTTTCAGAATTCCGATTTTAATTATTTTCATATTATGATTCGCGCATGCGTAAAACAACAGTATATGTGCTTTGAACTTATCTGCGCATGTCCAAATAGCAAGAAGCTGTGGTATGGCATATGCGATATATTTCTTTGTTTACGTCTGATTTGCAACAGCGATTCAAAACACATTATACCCCAAAAGAGGAAATCCAACCTTCCCGGAGCACATTAAATGCCAAAACGCTTCGTTCACTGAGCAATAATGAAAATATAGAGGAAAGAAAAAAGGTTAGCGAATATCAAAGGAAGAATATCCACACTTAGGGACAGCGAGTCTTCTGCTGAGCGAAGTAACCGTCTCTATTTAAATAGCACTGCAATTGAATTACACATACAGAATGGATCAGACTTAAGCTTGATACTAATTTTTCCTCTTGGATGTTATACCACGGACAAAGCTGTGCGGGTACTGCTAGTTGGTTATAATTGTATAAAATTTCTTCTTACTTTTTCATAAGACTGAAAAATACGAAATTAGCGTAATAATTAGAGCGTTTGCAAATGAAAAAGAGTATATATCGCGGTATATAAACTTAAATGAAAATCCTACTTCACAATTTAGGTTCAAAGAAACCAAATTAATTTCATAAGATGGAACAATAAAATTAATTTGAATTTAGCCAGAGCAATAAAAAATTACTATAAAATTGTCCATCAAATTAAATTAAATACCAGTGGGAGTCGTCTGCTCAAAGCATTCCAGCATATTCTCTAATAAACTTGTCATGCCAGAGAATGCCTTAGATGGTATTAGCGAATAATAGTTACGAAATATTGACTTTTGGCGGGAATTTAAGTTTTTCCCTGAATCTGTCGGGTCATTCTTGGCGAGATATTTGGTGATTAATCCTTGGCATGCATTAATAGTACCAAAAAATCGGATTTGTGTTTTCCACATGTTTTTCTCAACTGATTGAAACAAAAAAAAAGTTTTTTAAAGAATTTGAAAAGTGAATTTCTTTTTAAAAAATATCCCTGTTTTCGTTAAAAGATATGTAACAGAATAGATTTTTTTTTGTCTACACAGTTCTATTATTACATCAGGTCCTGAACTTTGCTTTTTAAGATAAAAAAAAAGAAAAAAATATTTTCTGGAGCACACGATACGAATTGGGAGGGATTATATATAACTTGTTCGATTTCAAGAGATAAAATGTTTTACAAAGAATAAATGCAAAAGATTATGATTATTTTTTTCGCTGGAAACGAAGCAAGAAATGTAGATTTTATATTATTCAATTTTCTCTTAAATTTTGGAATTTTTCATATAGATGTAACAGAATAAATCATTTTTTTTTGTCTTGACAGTTATGTTATTACATCAGATTCTGAACTTTGCTTTTAAAGATTAAAATATTTTCTGGGGCACATGATATGAGTTGGGATGACATATATATATATATATATATATATCTGGTTTAATTTCGACAGATAAAACATTTTTCAAAGCATAAATGTTAAAGGTTATGATTTTTTTTGCTGATAACAAAAGAAGAAATATTGATTAGTTTTTATCATGCAATTTTTTTCTTAAATTTGGAAATTTTTAAAAATAGTTTTCTTTTATATATAATTTCTTTTATATTCTATATATAATAGCGGTTTTATGCTATAATAGACATATATTTTCCATATTATGATGAAATTCAAACAGCTTTCATTGTTTTATCAAATATTTAAATTTTTAGTTTTCTTCCATTGTTGAAAATTAGGAAGAAATTTTCTGCTTATTAAATTTTTCAGCTTAAATGATAAATTAAAAAGTGAAATTTTTTTACTGCAAAAGACAAACAGCAATTTGAAGTAGATTATCCGAAGCGCATTTTTTAATGGCACTGTTAAGATTCGTATCCCTGAAGAAGACTCATGTACACAATAAACAGAACAGGTGTAAGGTAATAAAATGGTTTGAATGTTCCTTACCATTTGTTGCTGAATTATCTCTTGTTCAGAGAAGCATGAACAAAAATTTCTGCATTCATTTATTTGAAATCAAATACAAGCAATATTTTTGGTGATGCCGTTGGTCGCCTAAAGATGGCTGATTATTTATATGCATGGAATTAAAACAAACATTTGCTGCAAGTGGAAAACGCGATTGTAAATTGATCGCTATAGAATGCCTGTTTTTCTAAAAATTCGATTTTATCAAGAGATATTTTTTTTACAATTTTAATATAAATAAAGGTCATTTGTATATATATATATATATATATATATATATATATATATATATATATATATATATATATATATATATATATATATATATATATATATATATATATATATATATAGCCAAATTTTGCACACTTATTTTAAGTCAAGGAAAGGAATACTGTTCAACTTTTTAAAGGGCAAGAGGTAAGCTTAGTTTAGTTATATTAACGTCCCATTAAAAAAACAAACACTAGGGTTATTTAGAGAGGGACCTCGTAATTTTACACTGCGTTCAACGGATAAAGACGACACGACAGCTGGCCTCGAACTTTCCCGCCACACCAACGGGTGGGTGCTTGATTCTTGACGTCATATTTAAAGAACACCAGACCAATATACTTGAATATTTTTTTGATGGAATCCGGTTTCTATTTTCCCCTTCTTTTCAATGATATCAATTTTATTTCCATGCAATTATGTCTTCCATTTTTATGACGCTTTTTAAATTTTATAAATATTTGATTAAATGAAGATGATATTGAAATAAGGAAATTTGTAAGTGCTAGAAATGATATTTTATATTTTGATATTTTTATTTTAAATAATTTATTTTTATTATTTTTGACAACTGATTTATTGGAAGAATAGTTGCCAGAATGCATTAACAAAATTTTGGTAGAACACCAAAAAGAAAAACTAAAAAGCAGACGATTAAAAATTTATATCAGAAATAGCAAACGATTCTGTTTATTGATTTGGGGAAAATTAGCAATAAGCGGTTTTTAAAAATTATCTATTCATACTAATATTATCATTTGAATTAAATAACGTTTTAAAATTTCGTGTTTATAATATTTTACAAAAAGATAGTTTTTGCATAAAAAAACATTAGACATATTTAATCTTGAGTAACGCGGGCACATCAGATATTTATGCGAGTTCGCAAATTGTACAGACTAAGTCTATGGCAAAGGATACCGACTTGCTTTGATTGGTTTAAGCATTGGCATCTTTTTGGCAATGTTTTGCACTCATAATAGTGTAGTTTTCGCTTATTTGGCTCAAACCTTGTACCTTTGATTAGTTTTATGGAAGATACGAGTGAATATCAACATGATCTAATTTTTATTAATATAATTGTTTTCTCTAATACTAATTACTAGCAATACTACTAATACTAATTAATAATAATAACAATAAATATTACTAATAATACTAGTAATACAAATAACTAATGTTGTTTATGCACAGAAGTATAAAAACTATATGAAAGTAATTACTCAACATATGATGCAGCAATTAAATAATTCTTATTTTTCAATGATTTTCACGCCTTTATTAGATAATTTATGCAGTCATTGAAACTTGTTGATGAACGTTTGTTACTTTGACATGAACTACATATGGGGAGATGATTACTGAATGCCCGAAACGTATCAATATGTAATCTTTAACGGAATATGTGATTTCGTAGCTATTTTTTTTAGTTATATCAAAATAATATTAAGAAGAAACACATACAAAAAAATATTTTTAATAAATTATAATTTTTATATTTCCTGAATTTAGGTTTCTGGATTTGATCTTTTCTGCTGTATATGTGTTCCAGATTAATATTACATGTAAACCGTAAAAAATAGGGGGGGGGGGATAAATTCAAAAAAATTATTTATTTTTATAAAAATATATTTCGGTATGGCATCTTTTTGGCAAAACATTGCCAAAAAGATGCCAATGCTTAAACCAATCAGAGCACGTCGGTATCCTTTGCCATAGACTTAGTCTGCACAATTTGCGAATTCGCGATATTTATGTATAAACTATTTCTTTCACTTGAAAAATAATCTAACTAGGAAGAAAAATAAAGTTAAAGGAAATAATATAATAAATGATATTTGCTTGAATTTCTTTTATATATAATACATAAAATAGACACTGTTTTTCCCATTATGAGCGTATGAATTTCCATGGCAATGTCTTTCTTAGAACATATTATTAATTTTATTGGATTTTTTTTATAATCATAATCATCTGTTTATAGGACAGAGGCATTTAAAGCTTCTAATATTTAGCTAAAAATTTAGTACATCATTTTATCATGAGTAATATAGATGTTTTGGACCAATTAGTCATCAAAGCTACCATTAATCTGCTTGTTTTTTGGCATTACGTGGAGTGTATAACTCAAAAATCATCGGCTTAGATAATCAAAAATTGTATCCCATTATGTAAGTATAATTGTTAATCTCTCTCAAAGTTCGAACTTAATCGATAAAAAAAGCTTCAAGTTTCTTATTCTATTTTTTTCACTATACCACAAATTTAAAAACTCTGTATAATCCGTCACAACACACGAAAGTTCAATTTTACTTATCTTGGAGAGTTTGCCGTTTCCTTCTTCTCCCTTATCTCCATGATAAGTTCACATGTTTTATCAGGATAATCGAAAAAAGGTGGTATATTATCTAAGAATATGAGAAAACTTGCGGAAAATAGCCCCGCTATTTTTCCATTTGAAATACAAGTCCATTAGAGATTGCAATACCGGACCAAAAGTTCAATACCGGTATTCGGTATTTTCTAGATCTTAATACCGGTATTAGAAATTTTAGGAAAAGAAAGAAAACACGGGTGTTTCTTTGTTTTATTTACCAGTTTTATTAGAGAATGTAAATATCACAAAAATAATTTGTAACTTATAAATTATAACAGTATATAAAGAATCACAAAAAAAGTAAAGGAACATCCTCTTTAGTTCAATCGCTATACCACCTCCATAACATCAAAGCCCCAAAAAAATCCCAAACCAAAGCCCAAAATTAACAAAGAATTGTCTTCAGTCTAAAAAGCCCCAAAACAATAGCGAATCCCTTAAAATCTCAACAATCGTAAAATTTAAACATTTAAGAATATGATTGGGGGAGGTTTGATTTACCCTGCACCAAGGACATTCAGCAAAAATCCTCCGTCCATGTTGGAAGGTGAGCGATTTGGTGTGTCCATTAAAAAAAGAGTCCATTTCAAAAATCGTTCCATCATTTGGAGTAAACTGTTCCGACGTGTTTTAGAATCTTAGGAGGGTTTTACAATCCATTGTCATACAGTATTTTATCACTTCTCTTGATTGTACGATGCAACTTTGTATTCACAGTCTCATTAATTTCTCCAGTTAGGGAGACATAAAAACAAAAACGTATACTATTTTGCTATGTTAGCGATCCCTGAACAATTTAAAAAATTATAAGATAATTTAAAAAATTTCTAGTAAATACCGAAAAATCGGTATTTAAACTTGTGAATACCGGTATTACAAAATTGTACAAATGACTCAAAATACCGGTATTCGGTATCCCGGTATACCGGTATTGCAATCCCTAATGTCCATAGTATTATTAAAAGTATTAGAATTGGCTGCAAATCTAAATTTTTAAAAATAATATTTTGTGTTTTTTGTGTAGTTTATTAGACACTTTTATTTAATTGAATTGAATTTATTTCATGCTTGATAAAATGTATTATTAAAATAATTTTTTACACACATTTCTTTTATGCTGTGGCTTCGAAAATTTCGGCGTTTATCTGCGTATTCTAGATGACAATGTATTATTTCCAAAATTTAATTACGAATCCATCTATCAAATCCATCAAATAAAAATGATTCCACAATTTCATAATCTTTTGGCAATATATTATAAATTAATGAAAAAAGTAAAAGATAGATTATTTAAACTATATAAAATATAAGTTTCAACTTTTTAGTTCGTAGTTCTTATTATTAGTTACACATAAAAATATTTAAAAAAATTAGAATTAATGAATTGTGAAGTTTGAACATTGTAAACATTAAAAATTATGCTAAAGATTTAAATGATAAATATATTCAATCTTGGAAGCATTAAACAAACATTAAGAATTCAAGAGTCAATTGTAATCAGTTTTAAAGACATTAAAAACACAATAAGAATTTGGAATTTGAAAACAATTGATCCCCCCCCCACAAAACATTTTTAAAGAAACGAATTTAATATGAGCATGTAGTCAATCTAAAAATACATTTAAAAAGTTAACATTTAACAAAACAAAAAGTTAACATTAACATTAAACAAAAGTTAACATACATTTAAAAGTCAAATATTAAAAAGATTAAAAATGGTATTAGAAATTTAAAAGATAAATATATCCATTTTTAAAGGCATTAAAAGCACTTAAGGAATTCAAAAGCCGATTATGATCTATCTAAAAGATACTTTAAGAATTTAAGCTGAAAGCACTCAATCCAAAATATTTAAAACCGCATTAGGAATTTAAAAATAGCAAGCATTTTATTTAAAAATACCAAAGGACCTATACATATTAAAGATATTAAATCTCATAGAAAGATTGTTAGACATTTTGTAAAATTTATATAATGGGGGTTTAATAGCATAATTAAGTTTGACAAACATATTTTCAAATAAACTGTTAATTCTAAACACTTTGGTTAAAATAGTAGAATATACCTATATATCAGCTCAATTGTTCGTAATGTTGATGATTGGAAAAAAATTGATTAAAATTTTGAAGTTGAAATTTGATTTCTTTTATGTAATAACGAAAATCAAGTATATTCATCAATTGGATATCATTTAATAAATTAATATTTTCCCTCTTTCCAATCAATAAATAAAAAAAAATTTTATCGGATTTTTTTTCTAAGCATCCAATGCTTTGAAGAGATAAAATTATTATCTTTCTTCTCAATAAAATCCTCAGAGATATTCCAATAAAAGAGTTTAGTATTCTTAAAGATACGTAAATGACTTAATTACTTAAATCAAGATTACTCTTCCAAAAAATGTTTAAATTAGAATCTAAGTAATTTAAAATTGAATCATTTAAGTTGTTAAGTCTAAATCTAGATCTTTAAAGGAAATTAAAATGAAATTATTCTGCTTTGGTAATGGAATCAACTTCTTTTTTTTTTTTAATTTTTAGTAGTTTTGCTATTCTTAATCAAATAATCCCTTGGGAACTAATCAAATCGATTATTTCCCAAGGAATTATTGAGCAGTTATTTGTTTTTGGAGGCATCGGTATTAACGCAGTTGAAATTAATTGGTCACTATCACTTTTGGACGATTTTACAGCGCAGAGGGGTGATAAATATTAAGAAAGGCGTATTTTCGGAATTGTTTATTAGGCATTGACCTTCGTCTCGTGACATGCGTTTCTTTATGGTTCTTTTTTCTCCTGGTTGTCAGTTTGAATCGACTATTTATATTTTAATACGAAACATGTACATTTATTGTCCATATAATAAAGGGTGTCCCAAAATGAACGCAAGATTCGAATTTGCCACCATTCGAGTCTTAAAGTGTTAGAAACCCTATTAAAAAAAACCATTTGACAGCTGATAATTTAGAGTTAGTAAAAATGGAGTGTTACGCGATAGAACAACGTGTTAACGCAAGATTTGAATTAAATAATAATAATAAAAAAAAAACAATTTTTTTTCTTTAAATTGTATATTTATTGAATTGTCAAGCACACAGGATAAGGTTATGTCTTGAATAATACATAGATTAAATTACTCCCTCGGCTTTGCTGGCACATACGCACTCTTTTGTCGAAATTTTCCATAATCATTTTGCAGCATTGAATTTCCACCTTCAATGCGCGCGTGGTTATTTGAAGTCATATACCTTTGACTTCAAATAACCCAGTAAAAAGAAATTCAAAGGTGTTAAATCATTCGATCAAGGGCAAAACTGGGCCATTTCTCATATTTTCGAACTGTGGCCGCCAAAATTCCATTATTTTCAAATATTATTCAACAATGAAAAAACGTTGGTCTATTGTGTAACATTCCATTTTTACTAAACCTAAATTATCAGCAGTCAAATGGTTTTTTTAATAGGGTTTCCAACACTTTACTGTTAGAATGATGGCAAATTCAAATCTTGCGTTCATTTTGGGACACCCTTTTGTTGACAGTTTGTTTTTTGCAGATTACCAGAACGTTTTTACTTATCTAATTGCATTAATATAGTTAAATTAAATATGCTAATATAAAGCTTCTGAGCCAGGTTTATTAGATTGCTAAATAAAATATAAACATAACCTCTTATATCTCACTCGATTTTGTTGAAATTGTCGATTCTTGGCGAATACGCATGAGCATTTGTGTTTTCCATGTTTCTGAATAGACAATAATTTTGTTGCATTGCAATATGTGTATAATTTTCTTCTATTTATTTTATTTTGTTAAAGTAAGAAGAATATATTGTTATAAAATTTTTTTTACAAATACCGCCAATCAATCATAATAACGTAACGCATTTAATCGCTATAGTTCAGCAGCTTGCTTGCTGTCTAATCCTCCAGTTTCTTTACCTGTCGGCGACTCCGACTCCTCTCACACACAACTTCTGACGATCCACACCACTTCACTTACACCACTTCAGAGTGCCCGTTTTTTATAGTTCTCGGAGGCGAGGTTAGAATTCTCCGACCAATCAGGACGTCTCTGGGTATATCTCGGTTCCTACTGGATGGATCGTGAAACCTTGAACTTACCAGTATGATCCATTTGGTCGCCAAATTCATCGCCAAGCCGCCAAATGGTCGCCAAGCTCAGCACGCACAGGACAGATCTTACAACGGTTTTAACGGGTTTTCCCATGATGACACTATTCGTGAAGGATAGCAAAATTACAGATTTGTAACAATATTAAGAAAAATATTGACCCTCCAAAATTATTTTTTGTAAATTTGTAATGTTCATCGATTATTGTTATAATTTTTTCAACCGCTGAAATTTAGGAAGTCGAACTTAGTATTCTTTGTTTCCTGATAATGCAACTTCACTAAGACCATCTAAACAGGCGTCATGGCATAAAGGTAGCGTGTCTTCCCCGTGATCTGGACGTCCTGGGTTCGAGTCCTGGTTCGGACATGGTTGTTCTTCCTCTGTTCTATCTGTGAGATGTGTGAATGTGCCGTCCTGTAAAAAGGGGTTGTGCAAGCGAATGAGTGATGCGTGAGTGGCAAAGTCGTACTCTTGGTCCTAATTGGTACTATTAAAAAAAAGAGACTAAAAAAAAAAGACGCACTTTATCGGCTTAAGTCGCTGTCTTCGTAACAGCGGGCTCGTCCATAGCAAGTGCCATAAGAAACAACAACACAGCAGACAATCTGAACTGTGCAAACTTGAATTTGGTAAATGAAATCAATAAATGCTCAAGCATTCATAGACAAAATTTCTCTTGTTTATGAATAATGAAAATTATTATCATGTGAGAACATGATGTTGTTTTGAAGTTCGAAATCGCGTAGGCAATGAATAAAGCATAAATGGCCATTTTCATCATCATCTTTTAATCGCATATATTTTTTATCTGCTTTTACCAGTATTGCATTATTATTACGCATGCTTCTTTCACAGCAGATGCGTTTTTAAAAGGTTGACGTATAACTATGACATCGTATCTGTTATTTCATCTCAAAATCGCTTGAGCTTCAGAACTTTGTTTGCCAGCTAGAAAAATTGAAAATGAAAGTTTAAAAAAATTATCATTATATATATACAAAGAGAGGGGGGGGGATAGAGACCGATAGTAAAGTCTCATGATTATTTCAAACCGGTTTAAACTGGTTAATAACTTAAATGAATTAAGACAAATAATGTCTTAAAAAATAATAATGTTCTCACATGATAACTTGAAATTTGCGATCGTAGATTTCACTTTAATTTTTATTTACTTATTTTTACTTTCTCTTATACTTGCAAAGTAAAGAGAAAATAATGTAACCGTAAAGAGATTCGAACTCAAGGGTTTGACGATTCTTCACGTTTTAGAACTTTCCTGAGTTCGCAAAATACATTTTTAGAAAAATATCTATTTGTCTGTGAAAAAGAAGAAAAAAAAAAAGCTTTGAGCTAAGCGATTGAAATTTGGTATACGGTCTTTACAGCAAATTTGCAGATTTCTATCAAATTCTGAGTAAAATCTGTTCAGAGGAAGACCGTCTGTCCGGCTGTTCGAATTATATAACTACGTTAAGTTAACGTAGAAGCTTCTTAACGCTACGTTAAGAAGTTAATTATATAACTACAGAACCAAGAGAGTTCGATAGGTAAAATTCAATATATAGATTTAGCATCTAAAGTGTAGGTGCTTCTCAAAATTCAACAAGGGGTTGACTGTCTGTAGGTCTGTACTTTCAGAAACATGTAAACGCGATACCACAAAAACGAAATGACATATATATAACAAATTTGATTTGTGATTTTGTGACTACAAGTGCAGCTTTGTGTCAAATTTTGGTTTTAATCGGTTTTGAGAACGTCTCTGAAAACCAAATTCGATGATGATGTCGTGTCCGCGTTACCACGGAAAGAGGGTGCAGTAGCTTCTGAAGGTAAAGACCCCTGAACACCCGAGAGCAGAAGTCTGACTTCTAGCTCATATGAAGATGAAACTCACACACACGCTTGCACAACCCTTTTACAGGGGGCACATTGGCGTACCTCACAGATAAAGAACAACCATGCCCGAACCGGGATTCGAACCCGGTACGACCAGATCACGGGGAAGATGCGCTACCCCTATGCAAGGACGCCGGCACCAAATTCGATTTTCCGTACTTTTAACAACATTCCAAGGTTCAATCGTCTAAAACACTCTCCAAGGATCACACGATAGATTCAGTAAAAGTGCTAAATAAGGGGTTAATATTTTGTAACTAATGTACTGCCAATGCAATGCAAGGCATTCACTGGGATAATACGTTTAAAAGAGAGTATGCAAGAAAGTTTTGAAGAGACCACTTCTGCTAGCTCTCAATATGGATACAATTTTTTTTTTTGGAGTTGACTTTAATTCCTTTTGTGGCACAATTTTATTTAACAAGATCATTTTAATATTAATGTTTTAGATTTTTCGCCATGTTGGTAATGTTGAAATTCTGTAATCAGCTTTTCACTCTTTTTCTTACATACGAACGATGTAAATCATCGATATTATCGATCCTTTCAAACTCGGTTAACAAAGAGTTTAATTATACAAACTTGTGTGCTTCATCTTGTAAACAACGCTACATATTTCCCGGAGGCAACTTTAGATTCTTTTAATTCTTAACTTTAATAATGGAGTTTTTTATGAGAATTTCACGCATCTCTTGACAAGTTGCAGTTAAAAAATTGTTTTCAATTTCTGGGTACTCTGGTTCAATTTCTGGGTGACAATTTACTATTTTAATATTTTCAGTATTTAATTCAGTGTTATTTATCATTTACTTTATTCAATTAAACAAAGGATTTCATGCTTGAAGTGGCGTCTGATAGTGGATTTGAGGACAATTTATTTTTAACATTCAATAATTTTTACTTTCTCAGATATGTAGTATAGTGAAATTAAAATTAACGTAAAAAAATCGAACTCGAGATTTTGATGCAATTTCACATTTTAGACCTTCCTAGGTCCGAAAAACACATTTTTGGAAAATGTCCGTCTGTCTACAAGTGACAAAGATAACTCAAAAGCACTTTCAGGTAAAATGTTGAAATATGGTATACGGTATTTATATCAAATTTGCAGATTTCTGTCAAATTTGGAGTAAAATTCGCTCAGAGGAAGTTGTCTTTCTGGCTGTCCGAATATAACACGATAACTAAAAAACAAGGGGTAGATAGAAAAAAAATTGATGAACAAATTAACATCTATAGTCTAGACACCTTTCAAATTTTCAACACCTTCAAAAGACACAAATGCAACAAGAGATTGACTCTCGAAGGGATTGAAAAGCGCAATGATTTAAATATATCAAATTTGGTATAGAATTTTATGGATACACGTGCAGTTTTGTGTCAAATTTTTGTTTCAATCTGTTGAGAAAAAAAAACGCATCTAAAACACAAATTCTATTTTTGGACATTATTAACGCATTCCAGGGATCTATTTCCAAAATAGTCGCCAAGGACGACACGAGATTCAGTAAAAATAGTAAATTGAAGCAAAAAGTTAATATTTCGCAAAAATTGTACGCCTATGCCATACAAGCCATTCTCTGACATGACCAGTTTATAAGAGAAATGCGAGTAAGTTTGGGGAGTCCACCATTACAGATTAACCATTACATTTTTGGAAGGTTGGCACGATTTTCTCGTACTTGGCGAGAAATCAGACAGTGATCACAGGTCTCGCAATCATCGATTCTTTTTTATTCATCACTCTTAGTGTTTATTATATATTCAGGGTCTATACGATGCAAGTAAAATACTCCGAAATATAATCTTTATTTATGTGAAGTTTTTATTATTTTCACTAACTTATATTGCCAAATAGTTCAATTCGAAGGGACTATTACGAAGACAAACATGACTTGTCGCCAAAGTTCAATCAATTCTATTTTTTAAAAATAAAATTAATTGAATTTTGGCGTTTAATCATTCTTAAGAAGCCAGTATCATCTATTAATACTTGTGATAGAAAACACATTTTGTTGTCAACCACAAAAAAATATAATTATTTCCAAAATTATATGCAGAATAATATACGGTACTAAACATATTTTCAATTATATTCTTTATTCGTATGAGTTTTAAGTTATTTTATCTGATATATAATGAGAAATAATTCTATGAAATGGAATGTATCAAGAAAGAAAAAAGCATGACTCCAAAATTCTACTAATATTATTTTTGGAAAAAAAATACAACAGTAAAACACACCTTGCTACCAAACATAAAAATAAACACATATTAATGATTTACAAAATCATATTCAGAAAAGACAAAAAAAAAGAAGATAATATTTAGAGAGGTACAAAATAGAGATACAAAATTTCCTCAAAATACTTGCATGCGCTGAAGATTATCGTGACAAAATTAATTTAACTAACATAAAAGAAATAACTATCGCTGCCTTCGGAAGTGAATGTTACTGCATCGATTATGAGCTTTAACAGTCGCATTTATTACGTTCAAAATCCATTGCATGTGCTGCATTGACTTCCTTAATAAGCATAATGTTTGATTTGTTATTCAATGACTAAACGTAACCCCCCCCCCCTTCCTCCCAAAGGAAGCGCAGCTGTCGCCTGAGAGACGATACAGCAACCTAAAAAGGAAACATAAAAAATAAGAAACAAAATAATTATGGACATTTAAATAGAATGAGTTGCAAGAATGGGTCAAATGTTTTGAAAGAAAATGCAATTCCCTTGAACATCCATCTTTTATATAATTTTTTTTAATAAACATTGTTTTTTATTCGCTTTCTGATTGGTAGATGGCGAGTCATTGAACCATGGTATATGTGGTTTGTTTTACCAGTATTGTTTGAAATATTTAATGAAAATTATTATTTTGTTGTAGTAAATATTTACATCGCACTTGATGGTGAAATGGTGACAAAAAAAGAAAAGTAAAGCTACATTTAACTCCAAATTGATAGCAAATGTGTTTAAAACAATGAGAGGTTCGGAGCTGGGGGGGGGGGGGGGTGCAGCACAGATGTCATTCGACTTATGTTCAGAATTACGAGTTCCGTTCCAAAATATCCCTACTGCTGCTTTATAACTGCCTAGAGATTGGAAAGTTAATATAACCGAAACTAATCAACAATGGTTTTCATTATTGAGCTGAAATTCAAACTTTTCTTCGCTGAGTCAAATACTTAATAGCGTTATTTTTTTTTCTATTGTCATGAGCTAAGGAAGAAGGCTTCTATTTAATATTATGTAATTTGCATGAGAAATAGGAAACACTGTAACATTTATTTCTTAAAAGTAAGCATTTTTTTTTAGTATTATGATGTCATAAAACTAAACTCTGTTTAGATAGTTCCTGTACACATACAATGGCGCGTCTGAAACGTGCATCGAATTATTCAATTTTTAGAATTTAAATCAGAAATTAAATGAAAAAAAAAGATTAAGTAATTTAAAGCGCAAAAATCTCTTGAAGAAGCCTCAATATTTTAAATGTCTTTTATGTTCTATTTTAACATATTACTATTTAGAATAACAATAAATGTCCCACATATGATGTGTAATCTAATTAAAAGGTTAAGTAACTACGTAGGTGCAGACGTTTATATAACACGATTAGATCAGATTAGTTGATTAAATTGGATTTGAATTAATTACGTATTAGATTTGTTGCTTTAAAATGTTTGTCAGAATGGAATCAGGAGCATTAAGTTATATATAAAATTTTTAATAGGAAATAATACCGACAATATTTCAGGCCAATCAGTTAATCGCCAAACGCGACTGGTTTATAAAAAAAAGCTGGGGTTCATTGGAAAGCTTTGCTCTAAAAGGCACCGGCTTCATTGTACGAAAAAGTAGCACCAGATTTTAAGGTTCGAAAATCAGACCGCTGCTAAGATCTACAAATACCAGATAGATAAATTTACTTTGAATATATTCCTTTCAAAATATGGCAGAAATCGACAAAATTGGTATAAAGACCACATACCAAATACGTCTGTAGTATGTTTTCAGTTATCGCATTTGTAGAATGACAAGACCGACACAATTAGAAAAATAAATTCTTCAGTGTCAAGGAGTGTCATTTCAGTGCCATTCAGTTCAGTGTCATTTTGTTTTTATGTATTTTATGTACGAGAACATAAACATTATAGAATGAATTCTTGTCTAAAACTATTGATGAAACCGAGATTATAATTGCTGACGAAAGTGTGCTACAGCGTGAGATTGAAAAGTGAAAACGTTACAGCAGAAGAACTATCAGATTGATTAGAATACAATCAAATGGAAGAAAGCTTTGAAAGTTTGAATGATATTGAAATTGCCTCTTGTGTGATTACAATCTAGCAGCGTTCACACGAGGACAACTATTGCACGCAATAAAGGACCATACCTTCCTTAGGACATCATGTGATCCCAACAAGGCAATGGCAAATGATTGTCTCATCGGGACAACTATTTGCTATTGTCCAATTGTGGTCATGTGATTTTTCTGAAGTAGACGTGATCTTCCATTGCGCGCAAGAGTTGGTCTCATGTAAACACTGCTTTTAAGGAAAAGAAATTGATGACAATAAAAGATCAGTTTTTCACCATAAACGCGTACGCCACTCCTCAGCAAAAACAATAATACTAAAGTTCATAGATGTGTTTGAAATGCAAGAAGAGAAAAATGCAAAGAAATCCTTTCGGCATAATTTACGGCCGCCCGTAGTAAGCTCAAGACACAAGAAATGACAAATTATTTCAATGTAAGTAAATATATAGAATTAATCCTTTGACCTAAGAATTTAATTAAATGTCGCATCTATTTGGAATATCTATTGTTTTTCAATCCCTACAATAATATAAAAAACACATGAGATATTGAAGCATTTACTGAAAGGCGTTTGCGTTTTAAATTTCTTCATTTTTACAGAATCATAGATTAAAATATCAAACATTCTGTAATTCAGTGCACTTTATAGATACGACGTTCTAAGCGAAGGTGATAAAGTGCATCTTAATGCATTAATACTCTTAGATTGAAGATTAAGTGAAAATTGTACAAAATTAAATAGAATATTATGTATTATATATATGTATTTTAGAAGATTTTGTTTTCCTTTTTATGAAACTAGCATGAATTAATCTTTTGATGATTGATTTCTATTATTCGAATATCCATCACATCCTGATTCAAACGGTCGTCTTATTAAAGTTCTGTCAACAATTCGCTTTTTTTGTTATTAAATTGTATATTTATTGCGCAAATTTTAATAAAACTGCAAATTAAAAATATTTATTAACTAATTATTGTAAGAATAAAATTTCCTTCAGATATTATAATTTCTAACATTAAAAGCATTGTTTTAATGAAATTATTTCGGAAAATTTCCACTTGTCCGCTCATTTTATTTTACTGCATCTTAATAAAAAAATCTTTTGCTCGAAATTTTGTTGTCGTTTGGTTTATAAGAATTCGCCATTGCGAGTTCACATGCTTAGTAGAGTATTCTTTTTGAATAATGAATAAAGTGTGAATGGATTCTTAACGAATTAAGAAAACAGAAAGAAAATATCATTACTAGTAACATTTTTATTCAATCACTTTTTTGTTGTTTTCTTTCTTATTGCAATATTTTTCTGCTAGAATTTTCAGACACTTAATTTCAAAGTGGTAATGCAATTGCTGTAAATGCGCTTCTCTTCGAACAATTATGTTTTTTAAGTTGAAAAAATCTGTCCAGGGATATTTTTCAGATGTCTCAAGCATCGCAAGTAGTGCAAAAATTCTTTTTAAAAAAAAACTGAATCATGCAAAAACTGATATTCATATAAAAATCCCGATCGCAAAAGGTTCGAAAATGAAATAAATAGTTCAACTACAAATTATAATTGTAAAAGGTTCAAAACTATTTGGATTAAATTTAAAGTTATTCATTTCTAACCATGATTGCTATAATTTCTTGTTTGCGCCAGCTAACATCTTGTGTGGCGACTTGGCATCGTTTCAAAAATTTTATGTTTTCATTTGTAGAAATAGAACATTAGACAGAAAGCATCTCTTTTGATTGGTTAATGGCATCTTTTTTGAATCACAGTATTGTTTTGAACACTCTGTTCACAAAGATAGTCTGTAAAATTCTCAATATTGTAATGCATAATAAAAAAGGCAGTCTTAAGTACTGAAAATAACCGAATTTTGTATTAAATATCTATATGTGTCTAATTATCACATTATAGATTATTTTTATAAATACAATAATTCTGTTTTTTTTTTGGTGTAGAACATTTTTACGATTATTTGATAAGAAGAAATGCACAATACCATGTACTTAAGCATAAAAGTTTTGTTTAATTTTTTTAATAGTGTGCATTTTTTAAAACTTATTTATGTTGTTAATATTTACTTTTATTAAGGTATTTATTTTTGAAATTGGTGTACACCAGCGTAAGTGATCTCCTCGCAACTTTCTGCCATACCCCTTTATAAAATTGTCCTCCTTTCTGCATGAAAACTGGAAACTTGGACAAAGCTAAGAAAGTTTTAGTTTTAAAATATCTCATGAGAGTTGCATGTTTCGTATATGCGGACAAAATGTGTATTTTGAAGGTCTTTATTTCGACCAACTGAAATCCAAATTTGACACTTTTAATGTCATTCAAATTTTGGTAGAAAGCTTCAAATTTGGTGCAAAGTTCACCGACCAAAATTAATAAATTTAGCAGAAAGAGTTTGTTATTCTTTTTCAAAACGACTTAATTCCAAAAAAGTGTTTTACTAAATTAAGAATATCTAAAACGTAAAGATTCATCAAAATATCAAAATCAAAATTTTTTGTCGATTGCAATACATTACTCTATTTCTATATAAAATATTTCTATAATAATAAAATAGAATAATGTATTGCAATCTGCAAATATAAAATATTTCATTTCTATATGAAGAAATAAAAATCTTGTCCTTTTATGAATGTAAAAAAAATGTTACCAACTAAACGAAGGGTTATATAAATTTTCATTATTTCTGTAAAATATTAGAATTTCTATTACAATTCCATAGAAAATCATCTTTATGCTATTAGTTTCAGAACATTTTCTGCACGTGAGAGAAAAAAGAACTAACTTCTCTTGTTTTAAGGCCTTTGCTGCAAAAACTAGCGAAAAGAATACAGCCAAATTTCATATACGGTAAAATTTATAAATTTTTTTGCACCTTTAAGAATTTTCTCAGATCATTCTGATTCGATGGTTATTTCAATACGTAAGGTCAGAGAATCATTAGTTTGACCCAATGATATTTTGCCTACAGGCCTGATTTATGAAAATTGTGATTAAATTTCTGTTCATTGTACCAGACTGAAGATTTTAATAGCAGATTAAGGAGAAATCTAATTGTAATAGTTTTTTTTCAAGTTTATATGAATAGAAAATGCAGTATGAACATCAAACTTGTAAGAGGTATATACAAGGATACGATAATATAGCGTCTTCTTTCTAATTGCCTTTGTGAAAATCCAAATCCTCTGAAGGTATCGAGGGTTAAACAGGAAAAGGAAGAGGAGAGCCTTTGAAAGTCACGGAAAATTTTTGTGGTGCAAATCCTTTCCTTCACTTGACTTCCACAAGAAGATATTCAAAACATGATGTTTATTCCATTGCAATTTCAATTTTCAATACATTAACTGACTATAAAAAAACTTCAGTTATTATCTAATATATATATAAAAATAAATTTTTGTTTGTTCGTATTGCTTGCACTTGCGGGAAGATTATAGATATAATACAATTATTATATCTAATATTGAACCAAGAAAATCCAGATTTCTCACATGGCCAGTTTGTATGTTGGATATTCACGAGTCGGATAGCCACGAAATTGTTTTTGCTAAAGACGGAAAAATAAAAATAAAAATAAAAATGTTGTGTACCCTAAAGCACTTGAAAAATAAAGCAAATAAATAAATAAATAATAGAATAGATGTTATTTCTACTTTATATGTCATTAAATTTCAATGAATGCATTCATTGTTGATGCGAAAATAATTATCATTCCTCCTATCATTTCTAATTAAAAAAAGACATCTGTTTTAAATTGCAAACGATATTTCGAAAAATTTCATCTGCAGCTGCAACGCTCCGGGTACCAGCTAGTTTAAAATAACAAATTTGCTATAATATATATAATTACAAATATTTACACATTTATATAAAACGAACATTAGTGAAACTCAAAGAGCAGAAAATTCCGTGCTAAATAAAGATAATAAAAGATATTGATTAAAAACATAAAAAAATAAAACTTTCAAAGACCCTGGGTAAGGGTCGGTCATTTTTAAGGATTCAAACCTTCCGATACAATATCTCCCGAAATGAGTTTCCATGGGGGAAAAAAGAAGAGGAAACGAAAACACACGTGTTATCTTTCAGTCACAACATCTCGTAGCGCAACATGATCGGTGCAGTGTTCCAGTTGATGAAATACCTCATTTCACCCAGCGATTATACGTACACATTCTCTTCAAAAAAAATAACAAAAAAAAAAGTATTTAGAATAAATAGATTAAGATACAGCCAACAAAATGGGTTAAAAAAACTTCGCAATAATTCTTTTTTAATCATTAAAAAAAGAACGAAATTCCTTAAAGAAAAATAAGCTTTTACAAAGCTCGCTATACCTAAAAATTATGGATCTGATTGATTTAAAATGCTATCTATAATTAAAATAGAAAGTTAAAGGTGAATCCTAAACTTTTTTTCGATTTATGATTGATTTTAGCGTTTCTATAAACGAGCGAAGATATGTGTTGTATATAGTAGAATACTGCGCAGAAAAGGGAAATCGCCCTCCCCCCCCCCCCAAAAAAAAGTGAAAGTTTGCGGTTTAAGCTGCGTGCTCATGCCAGTGGATTAATCATGCGATACATGAGCCAACTGTACTTTTTTCTGAGTTCACGAGATTTATATACCTGCTATGTATTCCATTAAGCAAAAAAACTTTTTTTTTTACTTAATGTTTTTTTCTCTTTTAAATAAAAATGTTATTTTTTACGCCATTGTTTTATACACATCATCTACGACAGATTCTCTTTACGGATTTAACTTTAAACACTATACCAAACAAATATTTGTTTTTGATAAGTAGAAGTCTTTAAAAAATTTTTAGTATATTAACAAATGTTTGTATGGTAGAAATGATATTACTAAAACAAAATTTGATGTATGCTTTTTGCACAATAAAAGTTGCTATTTTGGAAAATAAGCAGAGTGAAAATTCGTGCTTCATTAAAAACAAGTTTATTTTCAGACGATAAAATGAAATAAATTCCTGACTGTTGCCAGATTGTTATTGAAGCCTTAAAAATGTTTGACTCAAGTTTGCAAAAGATATACGCTGTAGGTATATTTTAAATGAATCATTTCAGGTGCCTTTTGATCATAGTAATTATTTTCTATACGAAAAAGTAAAAAAAACTCGAGTATCTTAACTTGATATATTGCAACAAAAGAAAAATAGAAAAGAATATTTTTTCCCTTTCTATTAGTGACTTAACGATATTTTTCTATGGGAAATCTTACTGAGTTTCAAATAAAAGGCTTTAGTAATTAATTCTTAGACATACACAAATTAATTACTAAATCCCTTATTGCATCATCCTGTAAAAGGTTTTAATCTAATTTAATTAAAATTAATTCATCGAAATTCTTAAGGTTAAAGCTTTAGCAGAGATTTAAAGACCAAGTAATCATTTCATTACAATAATGTATATTTTTTATCTTGCAAAAAAAAATCAATCACAGTTTTGCATTTATAACATTTCTTATTGATTTGCCGAAAAATTATTTAATATAAGAGGCGTCGATATTTAACAGTCAACTTTAAATATGTTATAAGCCAGCTTCGCCGACTCGTTGTTTACCAACTACATTAATAATATTAATTTCGTAAGGTCAACCAACTTTTATGAACTACATTTTATCAGATTAAATGAGAGTGGTATTTTGATCCTACTTGTATATTACTCTGGCAGCAATCTGATTACTTAATTAATACACATGAAAAGTGCAATTAATTCATTAATAAAATTGGCGAAACTGATCTAGTTGTTAAGACTAGGATGTGTCTTAATGTTAGGAGCTATGTCAAGAGTTTGTTTTGCTATATCTGTTCGAAATGAATAGAGGGGGGGGGGGGGAGGGGATGATTATTGATGATTTAGGAAGTGGATATAAGCCGCCATTTAAAATAACCAGTGGAAGTGGTCTTTCCAAAAAATTTTCGCATACTCTTTAATAAATTTATCCTTCCAGAGAACTCCCTTGCTTGGCATTGGCGTACAATAGTTACGAAATATTAACCCTTGGCATTAATTTAGTATTTTTTCAGAGCCAATTGTGTGATCCTTGGCGAGTATTTTGGCGATTAATCCCTGGTATAGTGTTGATAGTATCCGAAAACCGAATATTCGTTTTAGATGCGTTTTTCCCATCCGATTGAAATAAAAATGTGTCATAAAACTGTACTTGTAGTCACAAAATCCCATACTAAATTTGATATACCCATTTTTGAATCTTTGCATTTACATATTTCTGATAGTACAGATCAACAGACAGTCAACTCATAGTCAGATTTGGCTCAAAATTTGATAGGGGCCCTGACTATAGATGTTAAATCTGTATACCCAATTTCATTTATCTAGCTCTCTTCGTTTTGTAATTATCGTGTTAACTTGTAATCGAACAGCCGGACAAGCAGATTTCCTCTGAACATATTTTACTCAAAATCTGATAGAAATCAGCAAATTTGATATATAGACTGAATACCAAATTTCATCCATATAGCTCAAAATATTAGCTTTTTTTAAAATTATTTTTGTCATAGAAAGACAGGCAAAGAGATGGACATTTTCCAAAAAGATGTTTTTGGAACTCAGTGAGATCTAAAACGGGAAAATTCCTCAAAATCTCGAGTTCAAATTTTTTTTGGCGATTACTTTACTTAATCTCTTTTACCCACTTAATTTAGTTTAGTTATATTAACGTCCCGTTTTAAAGCAACACTAGGGCTATTTTGGGACGGACCTCGTAATTTTGAACAGCGCTCAGATGACGAGGACGACACCTGAGTTGGCACCCCCCTCTCCACACCACACCAACGGGAGGATGTTGGCTCTGACGTGTTTATCTTGCAACAGACCCCTTACACGGCAACTCTTCAGTGGAATGTGGTCTCGCACCTGAAATAATACGGCTCACAAGCCGTGACCTTACCACCAGGCCACCCCGGCCTCTCTTCTACCTGCATACACAAGGAAGTAAAAACTGTTTTTGATGAATTCTTCTTCAGGTGCTTTCAAGGCGATCCTTGATGATGTATCTAAGCTTTTATATGAAATAATAGTGGTTTAATTACGTCGAATGACATAGGGATTAGTTCTTTATTTTTGATCATTGTTATAAATATTTACATTAAACTTATCGTTTACTTTTTGATAAAATTTTGCATTCTTAAGGAAATGTTTTTATTTGTTATTTAGTGAAGATAAAACATTATGCTAACAGTCATGATATGAACTCTGTATTGTTTTATTATCGTCTGTATTGTTATTGTTATTGTCTTCTAGAACTAAATATTCCCTTCGGTTATATTTATTTCCTAATGTATATCTTTTTGAATTTTAAATATGTGACTTTATTGTAAGAATCTAATATTAAATCCCATATACAATCTGTCTTTTTCGTTCTTGTATATGTAGTTAAGAGAAAGTATAATTATCGTAAAAAATTCGAACTCGAGATTATGACGAATCTATACGTTTTATAACTCCCTGAGTTCGTAAAATACATTTTTAGAAAATGTCCGTCTGTCTGTCTGTGACAAAGATAACTCAAATCCTCTTTGGGCTGGACGGTTAAAATTTGGTATCCGGATTTTACACCAAATCTGCTTATTTCTATCGGATTTTGAATAAAAACCGTTCGGAGGACGCACTCTGTTCGAATATAAGTTAACATGATAATTACATAATGGAGAGAGCTAGATAAATGAAATTCGGTATGCAGATTTAACATCTATAGTTAGGGCACCTATCAAATTTTGAGCCAAATTCAACAATGGGTTGACTATCTGCACTTTGAGAAACATGTAAACCAACAATAATTCAAAAGAGTATTGACTTCATTGTATCAAATTAGGTATGGGATTCTGTGATGCAAATACAGTTTTGTGTTCAATCGATTGAGGAAATTGTCTAATGCACAAATTACTCTTTCGAATACTATTAACAGTATGCCAGGGATTAACCGCCAAATAACTCGCCAAGGATGACACGATAGATTCAGTAAAAATGCGAAATTCTCGCCAACAGTTAATATTTCTTAACTGTTATACGCTAGTGTCATGCAAGGCATTCTCTGGCCTGATAAGTTTATTAGAGAGAATGCGAGAAATTTTTTGGGAGAGAGTTCCTACCTGTTGTTTTATTTTAACATTACATAATGACATTTATTAAAGTGCTGTAATTAATTCGACGAGGAATGAATAGCGTTTTTAAGAAAATTTTATAAGTAAAATCTGAATATTTATACAATATGCAGAGCTTTAATATTAGTTTGTTTTCTTCTTTTCGTGCATTCGAAAGAAAACAAAGTAATTTATGGATATTAAAAAATCTCAGCTTGTGGCCACTTGTAAGATTCTAGCCTTAATATATGTGAAAAAATATTTAAGGACCATCTATTCAATAATTAAAATTTACTTTAAATGTTTCTTTAAGTAATTCCATGTCGTTTCTTGCATAATACCTAAGTTTAAGTGAAAGAAAATTTGTAAAATATTTTTAATGTAGAATGAAAATGAAATTTCCTGTTAAATAAATCTCTGTTAAAACGAACGTTTTCCGTGCATTTTTATAGAATAGTAAGCAAAAATTGATTATATGCTTTGAAAAATATTTCTTCGGGTTCAAGATTTGTTTCAATATGTATTCTGATCTGTAATTTTGAAGTTTGGGTCACATATATTTCATCTTGTCCACTGATTTTTGGATTTATAGGCTTCACAAATAAATGAACAGACTAATTTTATTTTCTTGGATCCGGAAGATACTGAAAGAAGGTATTATAAATAAGATTTCGATCGATTTCCCTATTTCTGAGTTCCCGGAGTTTGAAAAGCACATTTTTTGGAATAATTTGAGTCACTTTGTTTGCCTATGAAAACCCTAACTCAAAAAAAAAAAAAAAAATACTTTGAAACAAATGAGATTTCGTACGTAGAAATTTCGCACAAATGCATGAAAATGAAATCTCCTATCTGGTATATACACCAAGTTTGTAGATTATTATGAAATTTTGTAAGAAATTTATTAAGGAGATGTTTGTCTATCTGTCTATTTGAGTGCAAGTGAAAATGATAATTACACAAACATTTCATGGATCATTCAGATGGATCAAATTTTTGGTACACAGATTAAGCGTATAAAATGTAGATTTTTATCAAATTTTGAATCAATCCGTCAGTGGGTTTATAATCTATCGGTTTCAATCAAATAAATGAGATAAATAAAAAACGCAACGATATAGATAGATGACATTTGGTGTATGATCTTGTTATTAAAATATTATCATGAAACAAATTTTGTTTTCAGGCAATAAAAAAATTATCCAAAATGCATAATTAAATTTCTTCGCAATACTTTGAGGCATAAAATGCTTATGTTCCAGACTCTGAAAATAAAAATCTGAGAATGCCTGACGTTGACGGCTCTGCTAAAAGTCCACGGTTTTTATGCAGGAGAAAATGAAGGAGAAAGAAGGAGAAAAGTTAAAGGAATGAAGGAGAAAAGGAAGGATAAGACAGTACGCAAAAATCGCAACTGAAACCATTCCCGCAGGCTTTACATAGGAAAATATAATGATACGAAGACATTCGAATTCATCATGTAAATACATGCAGGTGAAGATATAAAATAGCATGAAAACGTGAGTTATGCAGATTGAAAAATAAATATAACTTCTCAAAGAATGATTGCAAAAACCAAATTTAAATTGTTTTTTGAAGAAAACGGTTCAAAAATTCAGAATATCGAATAAAAACAGTGAATATTTTTGCCAAAAATTGACTTTTCCACAGCGCTTTCAACTACTTTAAATTTCGCTAACAATATTACTTTTATATTCACTTTTCTGACTGAGAAATTGTTTACAGAATTAGAAATAATTTTTTCCAGTTAAATAAAAAAAATGAAACATTTCTGGAAGTTAGTATGACAAAAAAATGTCAACAAATGAAGAAATGTTTTGGTAAAAGAATACAATTGTAAAAATAAAGTTTTGAATTATCTACAATAAAAATTTTACTTTAATTATGTTCTCCTTACTATACAATAAAAGAAAATTTTTACTTTTATTACATGTAAATACTCTCAGTAAATGAGTGAAATAGAATTCTCTAAAAAGAGAAGCAAATCATTTTTTCAGACCATTTATTCACTCTCGAGAAAATAAATTTAATCGCAAATGATTATCTGAAAGATTTTAAGATTTCATCACATTCAGAATTCTTAATTAATGTATAAATAGAACTTGAAAAATCTTTTTTTAATTTAAATAGCGGAAAAGTAATTTATTTTCTTTTCATTGTTTACTCGCCTCATTTAAATAACAATCTTATCGTCTGCCTTTTTAATTTAAAATGCATTTTCAAAAATCGTGTTTTGCTTAGGACGATTTTGCTTTGTTTTGTTAGGCCAATCAGATTAAATTCAATTAATAAACAGAATGACAAGAACAGGAATAGGCGTCTCATTTCATATTTGTAGAAAATCTGAGAATAAACATTTTCTTAACTGCTCTCTAACTCTATACTTTTATGATAAACAATTTTGTTTTGATAAACATTCTCTAACTTATTTCGTTTGATGTGTCGACTAGAAAAATATTTACAAATAACCATGCTCATAAACAAATCTGTTTTATAATTTCAGTTATTCAGAAAATGCTTTGGTTATAAATTACCATCTAGAGCCTTTATAAATGTCATATCTTTTTTTAAAAGTAAATGGGCGTGGTCTTTCCGAAACTAACTCGCACTCTCTTTAATAAATATATTTTTGTTATTATAAACCTCATGGCATTGGCAGGTTGTAGTTATGAAAAGCCATATTAGCATGCGATCCTTGGCGATAATCGCTGGAATATGATCAGTACACAAGCACTAGAAAAAACGAAAGTGTATTTTATACGTCTTTTTTCCGACCACAATTGTCACAGAATTACAAGTGTAATCACAGATTTAATATATTTAAATTACTGTATTTTTGTGTTTTTATGTTTAAGTTTTTGAGAAAATACAGAAAAATAAAGTATCAGCCACTTGAAAGATTTGGTATCTACAATACAGCTATGGGTCAAATTTTTCCCTCTAGCTCTCTTCGGTTTGTAATTATCATATTAACATATTTCGGACAGTCAGATAGATTTCTTCTGAATATATTTAATCGAAAATGAGATGGAAATCGATAGATTTGGTGGTAAAATTGGTAACACTAATTTTCATCCAACTAGTTGATTTCATGAATTATAATATTCACAAAAAGGCAGACAGATATAATTCCGAAGACATCTTTAGTCTGTGGTTAATTGCATCCAAAATGAGTCTGTATTTTAGACGCGTTTTCTCCAACCGATTGAAACAAAGATTTGACATAAAACTGCAATTGTAGCCAAATTTGAAATATTTAAGTCATTCTGTCTTTGAGTTATCATGTTTATATGTTTCTAAAAATACAGGCAGACAGACGATCAACCTCTAGTTGGATTTGGCTCAAACTTTGATACATACGATCTAGTCCGTGCTCCAAATTTTATTTATTTTGCTCTTCGAATTTCATTATTATCTAATTACAAATACTAATTGTTCAAAACGGCTTTTGTATTATCTTTGTCACAGACAGATAGGATATGTTCTAAAAATGCGTTTTTTAAATTCTGGGAGATCTAAAACGAGAAGATTCATCAAAATACTCTGTTCGAATTTTTTGAAGAATGCAGTATTTCCTCTATATTAGGTATACGAGACATTAAAAAGCAAGGAGCAAAATGAATCGAATTTGATACTCATTTTTAGAATCTAATTGTACATCTGTATCAAATCTGTTCAAAGAGTTAACTGTCCGTTGGTCTGTATGTTCACATGCACGTAAGCGCGATAACTGTAAACAGAAATGACTAAGACAAAATGAATTTGATATGTAATTTTTTTACTGAAATTGTGTTCCAACTGATTGATAAATAAATATGCAGAATGCAGACTTGGTTTTCTTAACTATATTAAGAAGCAAGAAACGCTCATGTGTGAGACTCTAAAGGCAAAGATTTAAGAAGTCATTGATTTTATTGCCTTGTTCAAGACCCACAACTTTAATGCCTAGGAGAGAAGAGTTTTCTCTCGTTAGTTTTTACTTTTGTAAATCAACTCTGTTCTGATAAATTCGCATTTTAGTTTTCGGTTAGATAAAAATATTTCTAAAGTATAAACTAAATATAATCAATATTATATTATGCATTGAAGCAAACTTTATTATTTTAATTTATTGTATAATAAAGTATGAATTAATTAAATAAATTTATTAAATGTATTAATAATTATGAATTAATTAAATAAATTTATTAAATGTATTAATAATTATGAATTAATTAAATAAATTTATTAAATGTATTAATAATTATGAATTAATTAAATAAATTTATTAAATGTATTAATAATTATGAATTAATTAAATGAATTAAGTGTATTAATAATTATTACGAATTATGTAAATGAATTAAGCGTGTTAATAATTATTATAAATTAATTAAATAAATTAATTAAACTTGTTAATAACTATTATAAATTAATTAAATGAATTATTGTGTTAATAATTATTATGAATTAATTAAATGAATTATTGTGTTAATAATTATTATGAATTAATTAAATGAATTAATAATTATGAATTAAGTGTATTAATAAATATTGTGAATTAATTAATTAATTAAATGTATTATAAAATTAATTTATTGACAAATACATTGAAGCACGAATTTTCAATTCGAAATTTTTCATTTCTCAAGAAAATTTAATTTATTCTTTAGTATTACTAGGAAGAAGAATATGTGTTTCCTCAATAAAGAGAACTAATTAATTTTCTATACTTAAATTAATTCTTGCATTCCGCTAAAATTTCATCTTTGAGATTAAATTATAATACTCTATCAACATTTTACCAAGTCTTTTATATTCGTTGGGCAGGTTTTACTTCAATGCGTTCTCAGGAAAAACAGGAATAGAACAGCCTGCAGGTATTTAAATTAATTAAAGCACTGTGGCAATAATAAAGAACTTAACGTAATGAGATAAATATCTTCAACATTTGATGAAGGATATCTTTGTCGTGATAAAATGATTGAAAATATTTAAATCAGTTAGCCGGAAAAGTGAGAAGTTTTACAAAGCGGTTTTGGCAACTAGTTTATGTGCATATAATATTAATTTTTAGTTTGTTAAACTAATTATTATGAGATGCATTTTATGAAAACAATTATCTTTGATATTCGATTCATAAATTATTGTGCTTGTAAATTAAAATGTGGATATTATACGAATTTTGAAAGTGAAACTAAAACTCTTATTTCGGAACAAATTAGAGTCGAAGAATTGGGGGATAAATATTTTTTTGCATAGAAAATGAAAAACATATTAATTAAAACAGTTTATAAATTACTGAATTAATTTAAAAAGGGAAAAAAAGGGAAAAAAAAGCAAAAAGTAACCCCAGTACTCCGAACTTGGGGTCGCGTGAATGGTATGCTAGCGCTTTGTCCACTACACTATTCGGGTCACGACAAGGGGGCATAAGTTATGCTGAAAATTTGAGGGACGTGTTCTCGAGATTGTCTGGTATTGCGCTTTAATATTTTCATGAATGAACCTTCTAAAAGTATACTACCATTATACTAAATCTCATCCTGAACTCAATTTTCCACCCCGTACCCTCGCCTTGTAAGTTTAAAAGAATACAGTAAAAGAAAACGATAAGTTTGAAGTCCAAATTAATAAATATTTATTTTTAATGTGCAAATTTCAATAAACATTATATAATTAATAACAAAATAGTAAATATTTCTTATAAATAAAGCAATAATATGTAAATTCGAAAGGATTTCAAGGAATTTTAAAATTAGTCATTTCAATAAACATTTAAATTAGTTACTTTAAATAATAATATATAGCATTTTGAAAACAACCATACAATTTAACTCCAAATTTAATTATAGTTTTCTCAGACATTTTTCAAAAGATTTTATAATTTTAATTAAATATATCGCATAATAATAAGATTCGCAATTATACAGAGATTTAAATAAAATTTTAAAAATATTCACTAATTGTCAAAGGAAATCCAATCTGCAGGTAAATAACTAAAGATAATAATTCAGAAACAAAAACACTTTCTTGTTTTGACCATGAATTAACAAAAATATATTATTGATCATATTTCAACATATTGTTATTGGAAAATTTAAATGAAATTTTTTTAATAAACCAATGGAATTGAATTACAAACGGTCGAATTAGATTGTTTACACTGAATTTCTATTTGAATTTAGATAATAATGAGTAGAAATAAATTCTGGATATGAGCCCGTTTATTTTGAAAATGGGGCAAGTCCATTTTTTATTATTGCGAGATATTTAAAGGTTTGCATTTCAATAAATTTAAAAATATTAGTAAGTATTAATGGATATATTTTTTGTATTTTGTGGTACCAGATAATGTAAATTTGTAATGCAATAGTGTTTACAGTGCTGATTAAAAAAATAAGAGTTTTATTTTAATTAAATGGACTTGCCTCACTTTCAAAAGTAATAAATTATTGTAAACGTACATTTAATTGGGAAATATTTCAGTTGCATCAGTCTTTTTCTAATAATAAAAACATAATACTATTTAAATTTTTATAAATATTTATTCATTTGATAAAAAGGGAAACAAAACCAAGAATATTCTAGTAGAAAATATAACATAACAACAAACAATTCAGTTTTATTAAAAATTTCAATGAAATTATATATTTCAGTTTATACTTAAGTATCATCAATTTGAATTTTATTCAAGATTTAACATTTTAAAAAATTCATGATGAACGAGAGGTATATATGGTCATAAACCCATCATATCCTTGTATTTTTCAGATATAATAAATCTCCTTTTTTTTTCTTACATAAAAAATAATTTTATATTTCTGAAATTACTTGGAATTATTTACCTTCCTCGTTGTGTTGACAAATCGATAACTTTAAATTCAACATCTCGTTCTATCGAAGTTTTGTTGAACATTTTGTATGGTGCATCCCTTGTAAATCTGATCCAGCATATAGTTAATCAATTCACAGTTTTTCCATCGGTATTTTTTTTTCTTTTTAAAACCGCTTTTTCCAGAGGTTGGGTTGAAAATAAATTTCCATGCTTAATGTACTAAAAATTGTTCATGTATTAAAAATTTATTATGTTTTCGACAATTTTGTATTCTGGATTGATAGTATACTGGACAATTTTGTATACTGGATTGTTCCACTCCAAAATCGTTCTGTAGAAATGAATGTCCTGACAATAAAAATTTGTGATCAATCATATTTGTTTCGTTGCCACTGGACTGAATAATCGGCGATAGAAGTAAACATTATTATCGACACGCAAAATTAAGATATACTTTTTATTATTGATAAAATACTGCACAACCACCGATTTTTAATATCAAAAATAGATAAATAGAAACACCCTAGATTTCAGACATGATGTCAAACGGCCACGTTCCCTTCACCATAGAGCAACCGGAGCTAAATTTTGCCGTAATATATTCGGTCAAATATAATTTCAATCTAAGATGGACTTGCATCACTTTCAAAATAAACAGATTTTCAATACTGTTAAGAGTTAAAACTTCCATCTCCGAAATACTAGAATCGAAATATTTTTTTACTATAATTTTTTTACTCATAAAAAGATCATAACAAGCTTTATCTATAACTGCCATTATCTCCATTTTTTTCAAAAATGGACTTGCCCCACTTTCAAAATAAACGGCTCATATCAAGATTACAAATACAAATAAACAAAAGGCAATCTATAAAAAAACATACAAAGATTACACATTATAAATTAATCAGAAAGTTTCAAAAATAAAATCGTTTACTTGTATGTTAAATGAAAAGAAAAAAAAAACTGTAAATGATTTAGTTTATGTAATTTTATATTTCAACGAATTACATGTTTTGTTGTTGCAGCTTTTATAGATAACTGCGAACTATAGAAATAACATGAAATCTCATATACAATCCATAGAGGAAACTGTTAGAAAAATAGTACAATATTTTTTAAATCAACTATTCGAATGCATACATTTAATTTTTTATAAGATTAAAGTAAGAATCAATAGAATAAATATAGTTAATTACTTAATATTAATAAACTTATTCACATATTTAAACCTCTACTTCAAAATACCATACCATGATAGTGTTTTAGGCTTCATTATTCCTACGTATATTACTTTTAAAAATTTATGATTCTACGAAAGTATAACATCTGTTCAAAAATGTATTTTAACGGATTAATTAAAACTATAAAAATTATTTCAATATAAAATTAGAAATATTTTTAATTTAATAAAATAAAAAAAAATCTGAAATAAAATTTAATTTTTTTTTTCATTTTTTCATTGTTAGTAAAATTGCTTTTGTGCAATAATATGCGACAAAATTAATTTATTTGTGCATTTCGTAAGTGAAAAAAAAAGCATTTTCTACTGTGTCCATTAAAAGTAATGATCTTTTACATTAAATTACAGTATTTCTACATTAAAAGACATTAAAGTAATCTTCATTTAACAATCACTCGATACATATTTGATCTGAAAACTCCATATTATGTCACGTAGAAGTGAGGAAAAAGAATATTATGTAATTCAACGAAACTAAACACAAAGATCCTGTCTGGCGGGTTAAAGGTGTTTTACTTGTCTCTTTCAAACAGACAACAAATAGAGTCGCACGCCAGATCTGCTGGAAAGACAGCAAGAATGAAGTGTAGCATGATTCACAAGGAGACCTTATACCTACCACATTATATCTACTCCATCTTCTTATAGTTCATTCATGCAGAAATGGAAGTTAAACCTGAGGGTTTAGTCTTCCCAAAATATTCAGGCATACTCTGAAGTAAAAGTATTATCCCCCGCTCCCCCACATAATACTGTGGACTTTGGGAAAGGCTACAAATGTCATAAGTGCTCAGATTTTTATTTTCAGGATACTAAATATGAGTTTTGTGCTTCGCAATATAGTAAAAATAAACTGAAACTTTTTTTTTCAACAAGTTGACACAATTTTGCAACTGAATTAGAATTTTAAAGGAAAAGCACTTTCCACATTTCATTTATCTAAATCACTACGCTTTTGAGTTATCGCATATATGTTTTTGAAAATACAGACGGACATAAAGACAGCACCATTTGATACATGTGGTTCAAAATGTGGTTGTGGTCACTTTAGATGCTACAATGTGAATTTTCGTTTACTAAAGGTTTTACGTTTTTGAATTATTGCTTTTATATGCATGCTACAGAACAGACCGACAGACGGTAAACTTCTTGGCGTATTTGATTTAAAATTTAACATAACTCTACAATTAAAGTGATAAATATATCTACAAAATTTTATCCATTTTGCTCATAATGTGTCATAGTTATCGTGTTTCATAATGTTTCATAGTTATCATGTTCATTTGTACTCGGACAGACAGACTTCCTGTCAATGAACTTCATTTAAAATGTCAAATAAATATACAAAAATCATTAAATAAATTACATTGTTCTACCTCAAAGTGTTTTTAAGTTTTTTGCAAAAAACAGGCATATTTCTTTTTCCTTAACTAGACATGTGTGAAATGTTGAGTTTAGTCAAAATCTCGTTTTCATATTTTTTTTTTATAATTACAGTACTTTTATTTCTATACTTTATATACAACAAAATAAAAATACATATTCGTACTTCATCAGAAAATTTTCAAGCAAAAAGATATTGAAACTTATAACTTAAAATTTAGGATTAAAAGAACTATATTAAAACTTATAACTTGTAGAGATTAAAATTTATACTACGTTTGAGAAGGAAAAAAAAAAGCGTTGATTTTTGCAAGCTTCTATTGAATGCATGTGTATGCTCAAAATCCATTTCAATGTTTCTTTTCTTTGTAAAATATTTCTAAATATTATTTTATTTAATAACATATTCATGTTATAAAACTCATTTGCAAATACAATTTCCATTAGAAATTTGAATGTGACTAGAAAATAAATTCAGACGATATTAACTGCGTAGTTGACAATTTAAAAAAATGACTGAGAAAATATATGAAAACATCATAATAAATCCAACGAATTTGATGTTCACATTATCGTGATAATTTAAAAGAAAATTACCAGTTGCTGTGGTAATTCGAAAATGCAATTACTTTCAAAAGCATCTGTGAAGAAATAACCAAGTCTTTTATCTAAGTGTCATTTCGTCGTAAAGATTTTAAATCGCTTCGTATTATTTTTTTTTTCGCGCCTTCCCGAATGAAATTTCCTATTCTCTGAAATGATATCTTTTTTTAAGCATTCTGTTAGATGCAGCTGAAGTTTGGAATTGTTCCAATAGTGTCCGTAATGTTAAGCATGAAAAATGGGTCATTGAGTTCTTTACGTGCGCTATTGTGTACGTGTTTGGAATATGGCTTGGCCCTGACCCCCAAATCGGGTTGATCAACTCTATTTGAAAGCTGGTTTCTATGTGAAATTCACCGATTTCTACGGACAATGAGTAATTATGTCAAGTTCTTAAAATTCTAAAGAAATATGTTCATGTTTTGAAGATTTTATTGAAGTGCATAATATTTATTAATTATAAAAGAATGTATGTATGTATGTGTGTGCACATTCTACAAGACAGACAGTTTGATTTGGAACTATCAAATTTGGAGCAAATAAAATATGAGAAGTGAAATACCCACAATTTGAATTTTAATTAATTAAAGATTAAGCGAGATTTTGGTTTTTTTCGGTTATAACTTCTAAATATATAAGTGTATAAAGCTGATTTTAATACCATTTAAGAATGTTTCAAATTTTCTTTTTGATGGTATACTGGATTTTTTTCTTGAATTTTTGAATTTTTGAAATTTTTTAAAAATATTTTTTGCCTAATATCCAATAATAGTTTTCATTACTTAACCCTGTCTAGGGCCGTGGGAAGTACGCTTCCCACCAAATTTATCAATCTTTGTATGAAATTATGTAGGTTGGCATCAGTTCGGACACATTTTTTTTAGAAAGACAGAAACTTAGATGCTTTAGTTCTTTATCTTACACAAAATGATGTGTCTTGATTTGTTACTTAATTATTAATGAACCAAATTAATTAATTGATCAAATTAAATGTATCTAATAAGCTAAATGAATCCCTTTTCTTATTCTAATTTCAAGCCTCAAAATATTTTAACATAATATGACTAGAAAAAAAATGGTCTTTTAAAGGGTTAGACAAAATTCGAACAGTTTTAATTGTTCTTTGTTTAATAATTCATCGGGTGAGATTTTCTACCAATTTTAAAGCTAATGAAAAAAATTCGATGTATTTATTATCTGATCAATATTTATGAGGAATAAGAAAGTGAAGTTGCAATACCACGAAAGACAATGTACAATTAGAAAATTAGCAATTACTTTTTCACCTTTCAGACGTTTCTGAATCAGAAAAATACATTTTTGGAATCATGTCGATTTGTCTCTGAGCAAAAAGAGATGGTTTGAGTGAGATGAATGAAATCTGGTATATGGTCTTCACAACAAACTTATAGATTTCAATCAAATTTTGGACAAAATACCTCAACGGTAAATCTGTCTGACTATACGAGGACCATTGAATAAACTAGCTACAAGACATGAATCTAATTAAATGAATGATTTAATCATGATTTTAGTTTTAGCATCTAAAGTATAGATCTGTATAAAATTTTTAACCAAATCTGTCAAAAGTCTTGAAATATGTACTTTCAAATGCAGGTAAATGCGAACACAAAAATGCTACGATACAGATAAATAAAATTTATATGTAATCTTATTATTAAAATTGTGAATCTGAATCAAATTTTAATCAGTTGACAAAAAGGTTGTTTCAAATGCATAAGCATTTTTCTACTCAATACTGCAATACAATAAAATCTTATGTGCATGACGTTGAAAATAAATATCTGAGCACTGGTGGCACCCACAGCCTTGTCTAAAATCCACAATTTTTTGCGGGAGCAGAGATATAAAATTTTTTGTTAAAGTGTTTCCGAGAACGTTTCGTGGGGACCATTGTCTCCAGTTTCGTAGTTTTTATTATTTTTAAGGGCAATTTATAACGGAAAAAAAATTCGTTATTGTTAAGAAGTTAGAAAATACTTTGCCCAATAGATAGCGCGCACGTTATGCTTATGGCGTCATAGCGAATTAGCATTAAATCTTCTACTTCAGATGCAATTATCCAGAAAATAAAATTCATTATTGTTTAGAAGTTAAAAAACACTCTCTCCAATAGATGACGCGCACGTCATGTTTATGACGTCATAGCGAATTATTATTCAATCTACTATTTGAGGTGTAACAATCGAGAGAATAAAGTGTTCGCAATGAGAAAAGTGAGCATTGTATTAAAAAGAAATTAACAATATCTAAAAACCAATAATTCGTGATATCGTCAGGTTATAACATAACCATTTCTTTAAAGTACAATCTTTTTAAGTTATATGATATTTTAACATGAAGATTCTCAGAATGAAAGTAAAAACGCTCTCTTTATTTTTCAAATTTTTGAAGGCATGTTTATTTCATCGTTCTTTCGGCATGCTTAATTTGTCTTGTTTCCGTTCTTTATCAATAAATCTATCCATTATGAATGGAGTGATAGAACTGGAATAGTTCATAAAACTGTCTACAGGATTAATTAAATGTTAACCAGATTAGCTCAGCAAGGAAGTGAAATTCTAATGCCTTAGTGATGCAGCGTATATCAGTCCGTTAGTACAGAAATATAAACTATTTTCGAAAATATATTTGTATTAAAATGTAAAAAAATCGAATTTTTTTACTAACTTAAAACTCTTCAATTTTAATCTATAACACTTTATTTAAAATATTATAGAATCTTAAAAGCAATTATCAAAATCACAAGAAAGTGGGGCCACTTGTATGCAATTAAAATTAAGTTTAATTGTTTAATCGATTAACTGATTATTACGTTTAAGGAAATTCAAATTTTGTGTTGCCACGCAAACTATATAAAGATTTAAATTTAATAATTGTATCATAATAAGAATAGTGTAAAAAACTGATTACCATTTATTATAAAAGAAAATATTTGTCTGTGTAAATACAAACCGTCTGCCATAGAATTACTAAATTCGGAAAAAATAATATTTGGAAAGCAGAAATTTGCATCATTTAGCTATTTTTTCTCAAATGTTAAAAAGAATTTTTATTAATTAAAAATTGAAACAATTTTTATGCTTTTACCATGATAATTTCCGAAAAACAAGCACAGAATGATTTTTATAGCCTTTTAGAATTTAAAAATTGTTTTTTCAATAATACCAATTTACTTAGTGGATATTTTCCTGAATTAAAGAGAAAATAAAATAATTGTTTGCATAATTTTTAATAACTGATTTCATTTTTTCAATGAAATTCAAATCAATTTTCCTTGTTTAATTAAATATTTAATGACATGATTTTCTTCTATTGTTGAAAAATAAAGATGGAAGATTCTGCCTAGCATCTGGACAATTTATAATCAAGAATCAGAAAATGAATTACCTTATTGGGAAATAATGGAATTTTAAATAGATTTCATTGGCACTTAACTTTTTAATGTCAACATAGTATCACGGGTTTCGACTATATTAGAAAGGTTCATAAATACGATAAAGAAAACAGCTGTAAAGCTATTAAAATAATGTGGCTTTAATGTAGTCATAATTTGATGTTTAAAAAAATTCTATTATTAGGATATCATGGGTAACAAGTTATGCATAAGACACTTTTTTTTTAACTAAACACATCTAATATACCGAACGAAACTAAATGGTACCTAAAGTTAACAAAAGTTATTAAAACTCTAATTGTTCAACATCTATATAATAAAAAGGAGAAATGCTAATAATTTATTTCAATTAGGGAATTCATTTTATAAATTGTTAATTGCCTGCAATCGCAAATATGAAGAAAAATAGTAATATAGAATCAAAATTTAATATACCCGACGTCGCCTGGGATAATTATAACTTATGTTTAACATTTTGAATGTAAGAATTACTTTTATATAAATTATTAAAATATAATTTTTTTAAATGTCTGAAATATTTGATAATTAAAATCAAAATATTGTTCGAGCCGAACGATTTTTTTAAAAAAGCTCATTGCTAATTTACTGGAAAAAAAATCGTCTGCATCTTTTCAATTATTTATTTAACTTTGAAAAGTTATTACAAATTGAAGCAAACATAAACAGAAATGAAATTCATGTTATTCGAAAGATAAAGTTTTGAAATTTAAAATGATTTAAAAATATTTTTGAGTAGCAATTTGTTGACAGAATTTGCCTTTGTTTAATTTCTAATTAATTGAATATTTTATTAACTTCTGTGCATTGAATAGTTGAGGATAGTCTTTCTTTGTTTAAAATAAATTTGCAAAGTTTAGTTCATTTTTACTTAATTATTTAGAAAGAGATACGGAACTTACAGACATGCACAATTAAAACCACTTTTCCTTATATTAATTTCCCATCTAACAAAAGCCTTTAAAATTCCTACTCATTCTCTAACATATAAGAATTCCAAATTCTTCTTTTTCTAGATTTAACATATATATATAATATACTCTATAGTTTAGTCTTTTATTTTATTATTTTGTTTTTCGAACACCTTTTGTCCAATTGAATTCAATAACTTTTAAAACGTGAAATTTTCTGATGACTTTTTAATATCAAATAATACATTCCAAAAATCGCTTAGCGAGGGTTTTGAATATTGATTTTAACTTGTTTTTCTCACCGTCCATAGAGAAAGAATAAAAACGTTCTGATTGTTTATTTTATTTCGGAGTAAATCTTATGATTTTACACGCTTCGAAGAATATTTTATTTTGAACTTTGGCTCCGAGTCCGCAGTATATAAAATGGGATTTTTTAAAATAAAAGAAATATATTTCCTTGAAATTGTTTCGACAGTTCTTTTTTAAACAAGACTTTTCAATTTCATCTTTTTTTTCTTGGAAAGAGGTTATGTGTTTTCTTTTGGTTAAAATTGTGTGGAAAATAAATAGCAAGCAAAATGGTGCTGAATTTCCAAGAAAAGGCTTTCTCATATTAATATAAAACAGCAAGGAATTAAAAATAAACTTTCCTCTGTAAAATAAGTATTAGACTGATAAAGGTGTATATAGTGGAATATTTTAGAGATAGATTGTTTTTTTTGCTAAATCATAAAGAATTTTCGTCATTAATTGTTTTACCGTACATATTGTTTTTTTAAATTTCAGTTAATATCTTATTACAAACTTGGTGCTCATGATTTCTAAAAAACTGTTTTCAATTTCTCGTATATGTAGTGTAGAGAAAGTATAGTAATTGTTAAAAAAAATCGAACTCGAGATTTTGACGAATCTCTACGTTTTAGACATCGCCCTGAGTTCGAAAAATACACTTTTGGGAAATGTCCACCTGTCTTTTGGTAGTTTTGTGACAAAGATAACTCTAACTAAAACCATTAAATATTATACAAAAAAAAATGAATGAATAAAGATTTAAATAAAAAAAGAGATTGTCAAAATTTAGGAAAAACTTCTACGATAATTAAATTGGTATGATCAAAAAATAATAATGATTTTTTAAATTCTTAAGTGACGCAAAAATAAATTTTTTAATAATTTTTTGGTTTTTATTGAGAAAAAAGTTAAAATTTCTCTCACTTTTCTATTAGTTAAAATTCTAATTCAAATTTCAAAATACTTCATACCGAAATCTACATTTATAACAAGGGCCGCTGTGGCCTGTTGGTAAGGTCTCGGCTTGTGAGCCGTAGGGTTTCAGATTCGAGACCCGATTCTACCGAAGAACCGTCGTGTAAGGGGGTCTGTTGCACTTTATATCCATCATGCCAAACGTCCTGCCGCTGGTGTTGTGTGGAGAGGGGGTGCCAGCTCAGGTGTCGTCCTCGTCATCTGACCGCGATTCAAAATGACGAGGTCCGTCCCAAAATAGCCCTAGTGTTGCTTTACAACGGGACGTTAATATAACTAAACTAAACTACATTTATAACTTCCAAAGTATGTCTGTGACGAATTTGGTAGTTCGAGGCTGTTTTACCGTACACATTGAGACACTTAAGTACATGTGCATAAATAATTGCTAATCACCTTCTTAATGTACAATTACTTACTAAGTAATTTCAGTGTCATATCAGTACTCTTACCATTTGTTATATCCGGAGGTTAAGAACTTTGAGTTCAAGATCTCCGTAACCCATTCTTCAAATTGACAATCATCTGCATTTTTTGTGGAGAAGAGATATAAGAAAGTAAAATTAAAGTACGTAGATCTAGAAAAAGCGGACAGTGACTTTTGCCATTGAACTATGATGTCATTGGATTTGACTCGAGTAGGATGGTTTATGTACATAAGAAATATAATAGGTGTAAGACTATAAAAATAACATGGTTTTAATGGCTGCCGCAATTTGATCAAAGTTTTTTCCTTTAGGGAATCGTGAATATTATTTTATGCATAAGAGATTTAATCGAAATTTAACCAATATATTTTGCGGGCCATTTTTGTCCACCCAGTATTACCTGGTAACCAAAGATGGCGAGAGTAAAGGAATAGGAAAAATGCCAAGAAAGAATATCTTACAGAAAATAGGACTATTGAAGGAATATGTAAAATGGAAAATTGTTCACTAAATCAGGAATAAAATTTCACAATTTATTCTGATAGAACTAAATATTAAATAGAAGTTTATAATACATTTAATAATATAGAATTGACTTTTTTTACATTTTAAGCATATATGCCACAGGCTAACTCTGAAATATTTATAGAAACTTTTAAAATAAAAGCATTTATCAATTTTTCGATAGATTCTATTCTAAGAATTTATATAGGAAATGTTTTCAAACCGTTTAAATTTGTATAGAAATCATAATATTTAACTTTTCTTTTCAGTGCTGCACGATTTAAATGATTTTCGTCTTTGAACTACAGGAAATTGAATATTTGCAGACAGATCTTTTTTTTCCCCTATTTGTTTTAGCGTTCAATATTTCGCGTATTTTCGAGAAATATAAGCGGACAGAAACATATCCTTCTTTTAAAACGACTTTAAATTTTATATATTTAAGAATCTGTAATATTGCTTTCCTGCTATCATAGTAATTTAGTATCATTATAAAGAAGAATATTTAAAAAATATCTTTAATAAATGCTGAATGACTACTAGGTCAGTGACTTCAGAAGTTGGCAACAAATTTGGCAATTTTGGCGAACAAGTAATAATTGTAGCGAATACAAGATTTATGGAGTTGTTTCTATTAAGAGTCGAGAACTTTCTAGCCATTTAGAAAATCCCATGTCCTATTTTGAAACTATAAAAAGTGAAGTACTCACACTAGGAGTCACTTCTATTTTTGGAATGTTAACAGAAAAGCCAGTTCTTTAGAACTTCGCGTTATTGCTATTGTTTAATAACTCTTTCTTGATTGCAAGTGTGTTGCTGATTTCTGAAAGTGTTGTTTTTGCGTAAACTTCGGTTCTGTTTCCTGTTTTCTTATGGAATAAAACGTCACTATCTAATAGTGAGTTTGGTGTGGACTTCTTACACTGTACAATGCAAATTAGCGAAATTTAGAAATTCGTCACCAAATATGATGAATAGAAAATTTTTACTTTCAACAACCTATTATGTGAGGATTTTTTTTCCAATTCCTTGAGAAGATCCAGATAATTGTTATGGACATATCAATAAGAAAGTTATTTGGTTAATAGCCAATAAAATTCAGTCAATTATCTGGTTGTTGTTAATAACGCTTATGAACTTTTCGTGCGTTTAATTACAGCATTTCAGATGCAGTCATTATCATTTATCTCAAGTCATTACCTAAAAATTGTCTAAAACTCATTGTTTATCATTAGACCCCATACAGAGCAGACCATTGGGCGTAGAGTTGACGAATTTGTTGGAGATTAGGAATAGATTTGTTTCTCAAAATTTGTTAGCGGTGGTTGTTTTTCAAAATTTTAATTAATTATAATTTACATGAAATTTTGGGACTGTTTTGCGATTATTTACAAAAATTATTTCTGCACCCTTTTAAAGGCGGGAAAATCGTTTTTTCTATGTCCTGTTTTTTTTTTTTTTTTTTCCCTTCTTTTTCTAAATCTAAGAAATTTTGAAAAATATTTTTAAGCGTACTTTGCAATAAAATTCCCCCTTGCTAGAAAATTCCAAACTTATATCATGGTTTCATTATTTCAATTTTTTTTCTGAAACTTGTGTCTCTATGTGTGATTTAAAAAAAATAAGATAATTTATATTCCTAAAGGGTATTGTTTGCTATCGGATTCTGAAACCCTCCGAGCCTTTGCTCTTGCGTTGAGATGGGTTTAATTTGTCAAAATAGGGGTGAGAGGAAAGATGAAAGGAGGAGATGTTTACAAGTGACACTAAGGTGAACTCGGATTGATCGTGGATTGAATTAAAATAAAACAACACGTTCAGAAACGGCATGATACTCGCATATACATGAAAAAAATTGAACTAAAACGTATATCTAATAGGGTGGCAATCAAGGTCAAAGAATAACAAAGAATATCGGAAATGACCCCATCCTTCCGCGCCTCACCCCCTAGTGAGATAGAATCGTCGAAAAGTGGTCGTCTCAGGATACTAAAACAAACAGCATTTTTCATTTTTTTCTTATTTATATATATAATAAATTTTGAATGTTATTAGATTATTTATATGACTATCTTGATATTTCCTTTTCATATACATTTTGGAGAGAATGGGTGATATTACATCTGAAATCGAATTAAATTAAGTGAAAATATTTATATACATAAGTCTATTTATATCCAAGGTGACTTTAAAGGGATGGGAATTAGAATATTAAATTTTTCTACGGTGTTTTGTAATGTATTTTGTATATCTATATATTCATATTTTAGATTTAAGAGTAAACGGTCTGGATTTGTTAAGATTGTTTTCTTAGAATAAAAGCATATTTATTTTCAAAGAAACATTGAAATTTGAATTCTTTTCGAAACGGTTTACTTACGGCTAAAAGAGTAATATCAAATATGTAAAAAATTCTTTTAAACAATTCAATATCATCGCTTTTTTTAATTTTGAAATGGCATTCAGTAAAGCAAAAATAGATTGAATGTTAAATACTGAAACTATCCTATAAATTTATTTTTAAACTAGCAACTGGTATCATATATCCATCGATAAAAAAACAGTAAATATATATTATAGAATTTTGTACAGACCTCCTACATTAAAATTTCTGCTATATTTGCAATCTGAAGAAAGAAATTCTTTCTTTTATAGGAAATGAATGATGGAAAGCGTATGTATTTTTCGAAAAACAAGAAATAAATATATTTTGTGGGAATGATATAGTATTGATTGAAAGAAAAAAACAAATAAACGAAGACATGAGTTTTCATCAGTTTCTTCAAAAAGAATGCACCTCCTAAAATTTATTATTTTCTTATTATTTTATTTTACATTCTTATTTCTTATTTTATTTTTCTTCCATTCAGATATGTATTTTGCAAGATCTGTAATATTAGTATTCATATTTGAAGAATGGAATCTGAAGATTAGATGGAAATGTAAATCGAAAATAGCCATTTCTTTTTCAAGTATTCATTTCTTTTATTTAAATATATGTTTAAAATTTAGATAAAATATATTTGATGCGAATTTTTAGAATATTTACTTAACATCTTTCCCTTCTTCGAGTTAAAATGCAATATTACATATGTTCCTTATATTTATTCCTATTTATAAAATATTCGGAAGAATTCTTTTTCCATTTTTGTCAATTTCTAATAACGCTTTCTCTATACATAAAAATGTAACAAACAAATATATTATTGAACTTGGCATTTATCTTTCGTCTTCAAATATGTCTTGCCAAATGCAGATTCAATTTTCTTACACATAAATTATTTTGTTTGCCAGCAGACGATATTTTATAATATTTTTTTGTCATTTCTAAAGAAATATAAAAATGAATGAAATTCTGCCTCTCGGGAGAATTGACGATATTCAAACTATTTTATATTATGGCAATACTTCGAGTAGACGGTCGATGGCGTCAACAGATAATCATGGGCAACAAATGAAGAACTCCAATATCTTCAAGCTATAGAAGTGAAGAAATGCTTTAGGGATGCACATTTATTTATTTATTATTATTATATACCTCTGCTGTCTACTGTCACGAATAATAATTCAGTTTCATTTCAATTAAATATTTTATGTAAAGCTTAATTTCTTCGTTTCAATCTTAAATCTATACTTATATAAAGATCAATGTCTCTCTGTGTGTGTGTGTGTGTGTGTGTGTGTGTGTGTGTGTGTGTGTGTGTGTGTGTGTGTGTGTGTGTTGGCGCTCTACAGGGCAAACCGTTTGAAATACAGCTACCAAATTTGGTACATGTATACCTTGGAGGTCGGGAATGTGCACCTGGGGTCCCTTTTTTCAATTTTTAATTAGAATTTTAATTATTAATTAAAAACTAACTTTCCCGCCAAAAAAATCTTCCATTTTCCCCACCGCCAAATGAGTAAGGCTTCAGTTTTTTCCCCCACGCTAATGAGGCTAGGCTTAAGAGTTTTCGGCCAATTATTTCAAATTATTTTGTTTATTTTCTTAATGTTTGATGCATTTAAAATTAAACATTGTTAATTAATCGATCTTTCAGATTCATTCCGAAGTACTTTTGAATTAAAATAAAACAGAATTAAGGAAATTAAAAATTTCTAATCTGCATAGCGTTACCCCAATTGGAGTAGAAAATTCACGCATGTGCCTTGTGTTCTGATTGTTGACAACTATTGTCAACGGATGCGGACTTGATTTAAATTATTTTTATGTTAGTTGTATGCTTTTGTAATTAAATTGTATTTATGTTAGTTATATATTCTTTGTATATGTTTATAGTTTTAAGTACATCGTTTTTTAAGTAGTTTTTTTAACCTGTTTTCGACCGATTATTTCAAACGATTATTTTTTTTTCTTAGTATTTGATACATTTAAAATTAAACATTATTAACTAATTGATCTGCTCATGATGAATCTGAGAAAATTTTATTGACGAATTCTTGAGATATTACATAAATTAAGAAAGATATTCTTTAGTGCCCATAAAGTTTAAACGCTCAATGACTCTGTTTTCAGTAATCATATTATAAAAAAAAATGCTTTGTTTCAGTAAAAAATATTATTATATTAATTGCAGATTAATGCTTTCCATTTAAAACATAAATTCTACTGGAGCTAACAGAAAATTAGAGACATACGTATTACGTTATGACTGAAGGCCTATATAATATTATGAGTGAATTATATGACTATCAAAATTTGAAGTTTTAAAATATTTTGATGAAGAAGCTATTAAAGTAGGAATTGCATAAAATATTTAATTATTAAAATTTTAACGAACATGAAGATTGGCGAACCGGCTGGTCGCCTAAGGCGGCTAGACTTTAATAATACAAATGAATGTGTGTGTCTATGTTTCTGTGTGTTGACTTGATAGGATAATTTGTTTGACATTAAACTTCCAATTTTTTACATGAATATTTTGAATGGTTGGAATGGACTCTTCGGAGAGGATTTTTTTAATATTTTAATTAATTAAAAAAGAAAAATTACTTTTGACGTTTTTTGCCATAATTTTTGAGAATGTAATAACACAAAAATGATTTTTGCATCATTTTGCAAAATTAACGTCTCTAATTACGTCTTTCTATGAATTATCTTTTCAATAAAATCAACTTTTTGTCATTTTTCTTAAAAGTTTTCAATTAATTAAAATTTATATATATATATATATATACTTGAAACTTTGTAAGAAACATTGAAGTATAAAAGAAATATTAATGAATGTTTAGTGACAATTAATTAAAAAAATCATTTTTTTCATAAATTAAAAAAAATTGAAAATAAGCCAAATGCATTTATTCCCTATTTTGTGTTTTGGTTCAGTTTCATGTCTTTAAATTTATGAAAAAAATGTTTTTTTTAATTGTCATTAAATATTAATTATTATTTTGATTTTTAATCGTCTGCTTCTAAACTTTTATTTTAATATTCTTCAAGATATCTAAATTACTTTCTGGCAATAGCTCTTCATTTGAATTGTTTTTCTTCAACATTAAAAAAAAAAATGTTTCGTTTGCTTTCAAAAGTTTTATTTTCCTTTCCTTCCTTCAATTATTAAGTACTAGCCGCCTTTGGCGACCAGCCGGTTCGCCAATCTTAATGCTCGTTAAAATTTTAATAATTAAATATTTTATGTAATTCCTACTTTAATAGCTTCTTCATCAAATATTTTAAAGCTTCCAATTTTGATAGTCATGTAATTCACTCATAATAATATAAAGTCCTTCAGCCATAACATAATATGTATCTCTCTCATTTTCTGTTAGTTCCGTTAGAATTTATGCTTAAAATTAAAATGGAAATGACTAAACTGCAATTAATATAATAATATTTTTTACTGAAACAAAGCATTTTTTTTTAATAATATGATTACTGATAATAGAGTCACTCAGCGTTTAAACTTTATGGGCACTAAAGAATATCTTTCTTAAGTTATGTAATATATCAAGAATTTGTCAACAAAATTTTCTCAGATTCATCATGAACAGATCGATTCATTAACAATGTTTAATTTCAAATGCATCAAACTTTAAGAAAATAAAATGAATCGTTTAAAATAATCGGTCGAAAACAGGTTTAAAAAAACTACTTAAAAACAATGTACTTAAAACTATAAGCATATACAAAAAATAGATAATTAACATAAATATAATTTACTTACAAAACTAACTTAACTTAACTTAACTTAACTTAAAATAACTTAAAAAAGCATGCAACTAACATAAAAATAATTAAAATCATCCTGTTGATAACTTTTGTCATGGCAACAATCAGAATGCGCATGCGTGAATTTTCTTCGCCAACTCCGGTAACGCAAATGCGTGAATTTTTCTACGCCAGTTGGGGTAACGCTATGCATATTATACATTTTTAATTTCCTTTATTCTGTGTTATTTTAATTCAAAAATACTTCAGAATGAATCTGAAACATGGATTAATTAACAATGTTTAATTTTAAATGCATAAAACATTAAGAAAATAAACAGAATCGTTTGAAATAATCCACCGAAAAATGTTAACCCTAGCCTCATTACTGTTGGGAAAAAAAGAAATTGAAGCCTCACTCATTTGGCGGTGGGGAAAATGGAAGATTTTTTTTGCGGGAAAGTTAGTTTTTAATTAATAATTAAAATTTCAAAAAAAGGGACCCCAGGTGCACATTCCCGACCTCAAAGGTATACATGTACCAAATTTGATAGCTGTAGGTCAAACGGTCTGGCCTGTAGAGCGCCAACACACACACACACATTGAGCTTTATTATAAGTATAGATATAGATGAACGATGAACGCATATTTCCTTTTAGACATCATCAAATCGCTAAACGCAGGTAAAAAAAAATCTAGAATTTATTTAAATAGCATTTTTAACGGACAAAATAAACTTTAACATTCTTTAAAAATCATTAAACAATTGCCGAAACTTATTTTTAAAAATCAAACAAAAACGTCAAAAAATGTAGATAGGGAAGTTCGAAGTCCGACCATACGCAGATAATAGAACATATCAATTTTTTTATTTCTAAATCATCAGCATTTATTCATTTATTAAATTTTAGAAAATTAATACCGAAATAATTGAATTAGTGTTTTAGAAATCATTGAATTAATATTTTAGAAATCGTTAAAATGGTAAAATTTTGAATTTTAAATATAATAATAATAATATTTCTTTTAGTGTAAATGGTTTAGGAATTACTGAAGATAAAAAGAAATTTCTTTACATTTCTAATTAGTTGTGCATTTAATTAACTCTTGCAGTTTGGAAAGTTGGCAATATTCTTTTTCTTGTCTAAAAGTGTGGAAAGTTTCGTTGAATTTGGTTCAATTGTTTAGGAGAAGTTGTTAACGGACAGAAATGCAATGATTTCTAATTATATTTTGTGCCATTGTTTTTTATATTAGAAAAGTTGTATATCAATGAATAGTCATTTAGTAATTTGAGAAGCAAATGAAAATTAGCGGAAATTGGAAGTACTTTTGGAAGTATTACTATTTAAAAAATGGATTACTTTTTCAATGATGATGGAAACAATTTTCTCATTTTGCAAGTGGAAAAATAAAATGACGTGAAATGTAAATGTAGTCGTTATCTGCAACATAACGTGATGCGTTCATGTTCGAACGTTGTAAATATTACGATATAGTGCCACACACAAAAAGGAGCGGGAGTAGTCTCCCTAAAGCTTTCTCGCATATTCTCTAATAAAGATATGATTCCAGAGAAAGCCTTACATGACAGTGGAATACAATAATTATGAAATACTAGCTTTTGGCTTGAATTTCGCATTTTGACTGAATCTATTGTGTCATCCTTGAAGAGTTATTTGGAAATTAGCTCCAGACATCTGTTAATAGTATTTTAAAAAAATCAAATCTGCGTTTTTGAACCGTTTTTTCCAACCGAATTAAACAGCAGCTTGACACAAAACTACGTTTGTAGTCACAAAATACTATATTAAATTTGATATTTTTCAGTCACTGCGTTTTTGTACTATCGCGTTTACATATTGCTGAAATTACAGATTTACAGACAGTTAACCCTTAGCTTGATTTGGTTGAAAATGAGACAAATGTCTACACTATAGAAGTTAAATCTGAGTACCAAATTTTATCTATCTAGTTTTCTTTGTTTTGTAATTATCATGTTAATTGATATTCGAACAGCCGGACAGACGGACTTTCACAACAAACTTTACTCAAAATTCAATAGAAATTTGCAAATTCGGTATAAAGACCTTATACCAAATTTCACCCGTCTAGCTCAAAGAATTTTTGAGTTACTTTTCTGAAAGACAGACAGATGTACATTTTCCATAATGTGTTTTTTGAATCCTGGGAGTCTAATGCGTGGAGATTCGTCAAAATTTGGAGCTCGACTTTTTTGACAATTACTACAACTTTTCTATTCTATATGTAAGAGAAAGTGAAAAGTTGAAGTTAAATACTTTAATTTTGAACTGTCCAATTAACATGATGACTTAAATAAAGTACCATTCTTTAAGTGCATTACTGCTAATTTTATATATTTTCTACCTTTCTTATACAAATATCTCTCAGATACAAAAGAGAATTCTTTCGGGAGTAGAAAAATGCTCTAAGCAAAATATTAACATAGGGAAGATTAAATAACTTCCTCGAAATATAATAAAAGCGCACCGCGGTAAGAATTTATTGATTTTTTCGGCGGTACTTGTAGAAATAGTCTAGTAATAACTTGACTTGAGGAGGTGTAATAGATGTATCTTTATAAGACGGGAGAAATCAATAAAGAGCTAATTTTATAAATATACGGTTACAGCGATACTAATGTTATTTATTTGTTCGCATCATGATGCTTTTGTCTATCTGTCGGCATACTTGTCTGGAATATAGGTTTACTTAAGGAATATAGTTTACTAATTATATAATGGAATTTCGATAGGTCTAACTCTATGATACTTTATAATTTAAACGAGCAATTCTCGTATGTGTGCGTGTGTATATATACATATATAATATTATATAATATTTAGTTCTCGGAAACGGCTCTAACGATTTGAATCAAATTTTATATTGAGAT